>NC_091992.1:29692979-30292979 GCF_044704955.1 Pristiophorus japonicus
CTCCCCTCTCCTTCCCTCCCCTCTCCTTCCCTCCCCTCCCCTCCCCTCCCCCCTCTCCTCCTTCCTCCCCTCTCCTTCCCGCCCCCTCTCCTCTCCTTCCCTACCCTCTCCTCTCCTTCCCTACCCTCTCCTCTCCTTCCCCTCTCCTCCCCTCCCCTCCCCTCTCCTCTCCTTCCCTCCCCTCTCCTCTCCTTCCCTTCCCTCCCCTCTCCTCTCCTTCCCTCCCCTCTCATCTCCTTCCCTCCCCTCCCCTTCCCTCCCCTCTCCTCTCCTTCCCTCCCCTTCCTTCCCTCCCCTCTCCTTCCCTCCCCTCCCCTTCCCTCCCCTCCCCTTCCCTCCCCTCCCCTTCCCTCCCCTCCCCTCCCCTCCCCTCTCCTCCTTTCCTCCCCTCTCCTCCCCGCCCCCTCTCCTCTCCTTCCCTACCCTCTCCTTCCCTACCCTCTCCTTCCCTCCCCTCTCCTCCCCTCCCCTCTCCTCTCCTTCCCTTCCCTCCCCTCTCCTCTCCTTCCCTCCCCTCTCCTCTCCTTCCCTCCCCTCCCCTCTCCTCTCCTTCCCTCCCCTCTCCTCTCCTTCCCTCCCCTCTCCTCTCCTTCCCTCTCCCTCCCTCCCTACCTCCCTCCCTCCCTACCTCCCTCCCTCTCTCCTTCCCTCCTCCCCCCCTCCTTCTCCTCCCCCCTCTCCCCTCTCCTCTCCTCCTCCCCTCCCCTCCCCTCCCCTCCCCTCTTCCCCCCCCCACCTCTAGCCCCCGCCCTCCTTCCTCCCACTCTCCCCCACCACCCCCCCACCCCCCTTTTCCCCCTCCCCTCGCTGTCAGAAACACAGACACTGACAGACAGAGAGTGAGAGAGACACACACAGACAGACAGTGAGATAGAGACACTGACAGAGACACACTGCGGGGGCCGTCCCGGCTGTTGGAGGACTCCTGGTGCTGCAGTCGGTAAGTAGCAAATGTTTTATTTGTTGATTTTTAAATTTTTTTTATTTTTTATTAAGTTTTTTTGATTGATTTATTGGTTGATTTATTGATGTATTTATCATTTATTATTGATGATGGCTCTTTATTTGTAAAATTGAAGTGTTTAATGTTTGTAAACTTCCCTTTAACCCCCCCCCCCCACCATTCCCTACACCTGACTTGTAACCTACGCCTGATTTTCTAAGTGTAGACAAGGTTTTTCTGAGCGTACAAAAATCTACACTTACTCCATCCTAAGTTAGTTTGGAGTATGTTTTCACTGCCTAAACTTTCAAAACGGGCGTAAGTGGCCGGACACGCCCCCTTTTGAAAAAATAAATCTGTTCCAAACTGAAACTGTTCCAGCTGATTAGAACTGGAGCAAACTAAATGCCGAGAATTGCAATTTCTAAGATACTCCATTCTAAACCAGTTGCTCCAAAAAAACAGGAGCAACTCAGGCCGAAACTTGGCCCCTATAGACCAGTTAGCCTAACATCTGTGGTTCATTTGATAAGGTGCCACATAAAAGGTTACTGCATAAGATAAAAGTTCATGGGGTTGGGGATAATATATTAGCATAGATCGAGGATTGGCTAACTAACAGAAAACAGAGAGTCGGGATAAATGATTCATTCTCATGATGGCAATCAGTAACTAGTGGGGTGCTGCAGAGATCAGTGCTGGGACCCCAACTATTTACAATCCATATTAACGACTGGGATGAAGGGACTGAGTATAACGGAGCCAAGTTTACTGATACAAAGATGGGAGGAAAAGCAATGTGTGAGGAGGACACAAAATCTGCACAAGGACATAGACAGGTTAAGTGAGTGGGCAAAAATTTGGCAGATGGAGTATAATGTTGGAAAGTGTGAGGTTATGAACTTTGACAGAAAAAATCGAAGAGCAAGTTATTATTTAAATGGAGAAAAATTGCAAAGTGCTGCAGTACAGCGGGACCTAGGGGTCCTGGTGCATGAAACACAAAAGGTTAGTATGCAGGTACAGCAAATGATTAGGAACGCCAATGGAATCTTGGCCTATATTGCAAAGGGGATGTAGTAGAAAAGCAGGGAATTCTTGCTACAGTTATACAGGATATTGGTGAGGCCACACCTAGAATACTGTGTACAGTTTTGGTTTCCATATTTAAGAAAGGATATACTTGCTTTGGAGGCAGTTCAGAGAAGGTTCACTCAGTTGATTCTGGAAATGAGGGGTTGACTTTTGAGGAAAGGTTGATTAGATTGGGCCTTGACTCATTGGAATTCAGAAGAATAAGAGGTGATCTGATTGAAATGTATAAGATTATGAGGGGACTTGACAAGTTGGATGCAGAGAGGATGCATCCACTGATAGGATAGGCTAGAACTAGAGGGCATAATCTTAAAATAAGGGGCCGCCCATTTAAAACTGAGATGAGGAGGAATTTCTTCTCTCAGTGGGTTGTAAATCTGTGAAATTCGCTGCCTCAGAGAGCTGTGGAAGCTGGGACATTGAATAAATTTAAGACAGAGATAGACAGTTTCTTCACCGATAAGGGATAAGGGATTATGGGGAGCGGGCAGGGAAGTGGACCTGAGTCCATGATCGGATCAGCCATGATCGTATTAAATGGCGGAGCAGGCTCAAGGGGCTTTATGGCCTACTCCTGCTCCTATTTCGTATGTTCTTATGATGCATAATATCACTGAGGAGGGTCTCTCTGACGACTTGCCTAAGGTCTAATCTTTATTGTGCACATGGGTCACCATGGACTATGACACACAATGTCCACCAGTTCACTTAAAGCTTTCCATGATTGTTGGACACATCAGGACATGAATGCTTGATTGACACAACCTAACTAATCATTGTTTAAACTTACCCATTTTTAATTTGAATAGGCTGCTTTGATTCTATTAGTGGCATCCTCTTTCTCAGGGAGAGAGGGGTAACACTTGTAATTGTCCTGGTAGCATTCGGTTCAGTGCCATTTCCATCAGCCTGAATTAAACAGAACAAATCCATAACTTAAGTTTTCGAAAGATCTGTATTAACTGCTGCTGAACGTAAGCGCTTGAAATTGTGCTATATTATTTCATAAGTCAACACTATGTTAGATATAGCAGTTGATGCAGCACAAGCTTTCACCAGATGGCAAAAGATGGAGCTGATGCAGAGAATGTTTGCCCCAGGTTAGTCCTGGCTTCTCAAGAACTGAGTCTAAGCGAAAACTCTCTAGTGAAGCAGAACATGAAATGTTATGTTATATACTTAGGCTGATAAAAGACTATCAGGCCCAACTATGACTCTCAGCAGACATTTTGCAAATGGTAGAGACCCTGTCCCTCTGAAAATTGGACTTAATTATGACAAATGAAATAGTTTGTGGATTTATAACTGAAGAAGCTGATCGTTTTTGACACTTCTTCGAAAATTCTTAAAAGAGTTGTGATGGTTTCCATTTCTAATCTACATTTCAATACTTTCATCCCTGTTTGCTTTCCTGTAACATGATGCCACTTCTTTAAAATGCAGCTTCTGCCACAAAATAGGATACTTTCGATACAGCTATTAGCATTAAACATCTCTGCTCCTTGAACTACTTAATAGTGTTTAAAGAAAGAAAGTACCAATGCCACTTTAGATTATACTGATTCATGGAATTATGCATAATGGATTTAATAAAGCCACATAATGACACAAGCATTAATGGTTAGTACCTCCCCAGATGTCTTGAACTTAAGTTAAGTCATCTGCGAAAGTACGAAGTGACAAGGGAGGGGTCAAAGAGTAAAAAGTGGATGCTTCCTACGAACAAAAGCAAAGTCCTCCCTGCCTGACTTGTGCACCTGCTAGCAGCTGATACAAAACAGCATTGACAGAAGCTTGAGAGCAAGGTACCCAACCATGGTCTTGGCCACAAGGTGCAACAAGGGGACTTTAAAAAGAGGGATTAAAAAAAAATCGTTGTCAAACAATTCAGAAGCTCAGTTTGCATTGTGATATTAAAGAAAACACGCAGTCAAAAAGTCAAGAAATTGTCATTTAGTCAAATCAGCATTAAAGCACTGATGTAGAAGGCCTTTTCCTGAGAAATCCTGGGGTACAAATTGGTATGAGTTGTGCCTGTTTTTCAGGCATAAAACAGGTGCAACGCATACCAATTTAGTAGGACAGCCTGCACCCAATCTGCGCAGGCATTGGGTCCATTGTTAAATGCGTGGGGTCAGTTTTTTAAAACAGGTGTCGGGCCTGATGCCCATTGAAGGACCCCATTAAGAAATTAGTTGGCACTGTGGCCAACTCCAGGTAAGTTACAAATTTTTAATTGTGTTTTTAAAAAAACCCTTCGTGTCGCAATTGCTGCTCCCTCCCCTACCCCAGAAGCCCACTCGAATTCTCCCTCTCAGAACTTACCTGGCACCTTTGCTCAAGCGAGCTGGCTGCGGAATCGCGACCAGCACTGGCAGCTCGTGCCAAGTGTGTTGATGAGGCCTGTGGACGAGGACCCATTTCCATCAATCTCCGGGCCTCTCAGCTCAAGTGCATGTTGGTCCAGAAAACAGACCCAGCCCAAATTCTAGGCCCCTTTGTCCACCTGAAACTGGAGCTAATGTCAGAATAAATCCATGCTATTTCCATTCAAATAATGTTAGACTTGATTGGTTATTATCAACAAATTTCTTTCTCTAGATTTTTAATTTTCCGTTTGTTTTAAAGGGCTGTTGCTGCTTCGTTGGAGAGTTCAGCAAAGCTCAGCTCTTGAGAAGGCGGGACTATTTGGTTCCAAACATTCCCTGGACAACTCCATCTTTTGCAATTAGGTTTTAAAAAAAGTCTGTGCTACATCAAATGCTAATATCTACCATAGTGTGGATTTCTAAAATGCATTTTTAAATTAAAACTGATTAATTTGTAGTGTTGCATGTCACCAGCTGCATCAGAGCAGCACAACACAACTCTTCTGCACACAAGCATCTTAACAGTGCCCATTAACCTCATCAAATCCATGACAACAATTACAGTGATGTATAGATGTCATACTTTACCCCTTTCAGAACTTTCTTTTGCTGACTTCAAAATACTGCTCTTGTAACAGCAGCAAAGATCATTTCCTTGGGTTGTGGATGCTAAATATTATAAAGCAAAGATCAAGAAAGGCACAGTACTTGACCTCTTTAAGATTTCCTCTGAGGCCATTTGGCACATCAGTGATGCATTTGGAATTCAGATGAATTGCAGGTGCGTCACCCTGTCCAGGCTGTTTGGTATTTCTTATATTCAACCCGTCTTTTTCACTCGCTATTGGAGGAAGCTGCTGAGGGAGACCAGTTTTCAAACACTCGTAATTCTCGTAATCTGAAAACTGTAACCTTATTATAAAATGTTAAAGTAGTATTAAAAAATATATCTCTGGTGGATGAGAATATCATATTGTTCTGTATTTGAGATTGTTTACAAGAATGTGGGGATTTCTGCTAATGGGTTTCCTGGTAGTGGCTCCAAAATGTTTAATCGCCACCATGGGGAATACGATAATTGGGAGGTCTGGACACTTTAGTCATTTCAATTTCATGTTTAAATATGAGAAGGCATCTATATATAGCTGTAATTGCTGAATCATGTTGTATGCTCTGTGTACTTACGTTCCCAGATACAAAATGCCATACTTTGTAATGTTATTAACCTCCTGAGCACCTGATTTCCTTTGCAATGTACAAATACATATTTTGAATCTACACACTGCACTATCCTTTCTCCCCCATCTATTTTGTTCCCCATCTTTCTTGAAGGCAGCGACTACTACTGGGATGTGGAACTCTCTCCCAAACCTCTCATGCTAGTTCTTATTAAAAAAAATACAGTACAAGTAGTGAATTGTCAGTCATAAAGTAAATCTGTTTGAACACAAGTACAGCTCTGAAAATTTCACAGTTTTCTTTTTTAGATCATGGATAAACAAAACAACAACTTGTATTTATGTAGTGCCTTTAATGGAGTAAATCATCTAAGGCGCTTCACAAGCGTTATAAAACAAAATTTGACATCAAGCCACTCTAAAATGGAAGGAATATGTAGACATTTTTTCTGGTATTGGTTAAAGGGTGTAAAAGAGTAAAATTGTAGGTCTTCCAGGAGCCCTAGGACTGAATTCCAATCTCTGCCTCAATTGTTCCCACTGGGTGAATTTTCCGGGTAAAACCTGCCCTGCTGCAGCAGATGAGTAACTGTTGTCACCCAACTACGTGGAAGCATTGATGGGTCGTATAATCTTTGCACCTTGTGATCAAGAGAAGGAATACAGCAATAAATGCTAACAGCGGGGAAGACTGTGACAAAGAAGGAGGAAATGTAAGGGTTATAACTACCTATACATGGGAACAGGATTAGGCCATTCAACCCTTCGAGCCTGTTCTGCCATTCAGTTAGATCATGGCTGATCTGTATCTTAACTCCATTTACGCCATGATCTTATTAAATGGTGGAGCAGGCTCTAGGGGCCAGGTGGCCTGCTCCTGCTCCTATTTCTTATGTATACCTGCCTTAGTTCCATAACCCTTAATACTCTTGCTAACAGAAATCTATTTATCTCAGTTTTGAAATTTTCAATTGACCTAGTCTCAATAGAATTTTGGGGGACTGAGTTCCAGATTTCCACTACCAGTTGTGTGAAGAAGTGCCTCCTGACACCACCACTTCATTGCCTAGCTTTAATTTTAAGGTTGCATTGAATAATATTTTTTCCTTTTTTGTTTTTTCAAATGGTATATTTGTTTCAGCATGAAATTTTTTCTACTTTTCCTTTTTAGTTTCAAAACAACGAACTCCTCTATTTAAATTATTTTCTCCCTCTGTAGTCTTGCATTATGCACCTTCTCTCCATCTAAAAGCGTGAATAAACAATTTGTTCCCAAGAATTCACCTATGCTGCTTTGAAGCCAGAGGCCATGAGGTGCAGGAAAAATGACTCCCTCCAATTTTCCCCTTTCCCAGTGTTGTATATGTGGTGATTTCTTATAATATTGTGTCTGGAATTGAGCAAATGGTGTTGAGAGAAGAGAGGATCCCCATTTGCCAGTCCATAGTACCAAAAAAAGAATGAAAGACTAGCGCCTTTCATGACCACCAGATATCTCAAAGCACTTTACAGCCAATGAAGTACTTTTGCATGTAGTCACTGTTGTAATGTAGGAAACACGGCAGCCAATTTGCCCACAAACAGCACTGTGATAATGACCAGACAATCTGATGTTGATCGAGGGATAAATATTGACTAGGACACTGGGGATAACTCCCTTGCTTTTCTTCGAAATGGTGCCATGGGATCTTTTACATCCGTCTGAGAGAGTAGATGTGGCCTCGGTTTAATGTCTCATCTGAAAGACAGCACCTCTGAGTGCAGAACTCCATCAGCACTGCACAGGAGTGTCAGCCTAGACTTTTGTGCTCACATCTCTGGAGTGGGACTTGAACTCACAATCTTCTGACTCAGAGGCAAGAGTTGTTATCCACTGAGCCACTGCTGACACTTCGTGTTAGTGCTCCATCAGTCAGCATGATTATATTTCCCAGCTTTTACATTTTTGTTTTAGTTCTTATTAAACATAGATTGAAAAAAAGTCCCAAGCTCGATGATGGCATAACAACACCTCATCCCTAATCATATCACTCTGCCTCTTTTTGTATATAAGCATAGTAAGCATCTCGCAAAAGATTTTTCCACAGTGACCCTTCTTCTTTAAACCAGAAAGCATCTTATAAGTCAGCTGATTATGCAGTGGGAATTTCCAAAGACAAGTCTGAGAAAGGGACAATCATTTGATTCACTCAGACTCTGGGGAAATCCATTTCCCATAAGATGCAAACTGCTTTTAATGGTTTACAACTACAAATAGGAATGGATGTTATTTGTAGTTTATTTTATGCTAAATTATTTCTTGTACATGTGGATATTTTGGATGGCAAGCAATTAAGTTAAAAGCTGCATTTTATATATTTTATAATGCAGTTCACTGACATTTGTTCCTGACATGACTTCACTAAACTGCAAAAAATGATCCATTCTGGACTGGTTGTTTAATGATCTTTCGAGTGAAGAGCATATAGTTAGCAACTAGAACAAGTCAAGTGACTTTGTTTTTGTTTGGTAGCAGAGTAATGTGTGCCAGCTTGGCTAAGTGGTAGCACTCTCATCTCAGTCAGCAGGTTGTGGGTTCAAGAGTTACTCCAGACCTGAGTACATAATCGGGGCTAAACACTTCAGTGCAGTACTGAGGGAATTCTCCACTGTTGGAAGTGCTGTTATTTGGATGAAACATCAAACTAAGGTTTCTTTTGCTTGTGCAGGGGATGAAGTAAAATATCCCATGGTATTATTCAAAGAGAAGCAGGGAGCTTGCTTGGTGTTCTGCCCAATCTCTGTGCTTCAACCAACATCAATAAAGACAGATTAACTGGTAATTCATCTCATTCTTTGTGAGTAAGTTGACTGCCACATTAATCTACAAAACAATATGACTGCATTTAGGAAAGTAATTCATTGACTATGAAGTGCGTGGAATGACCTGAGGATGTGAAAGGTGGTATTTAAAATATTTTATTTTGGTAATGGAATATTCATTAAACAAGAGTGGAGGAAAGAAAACTGTGTGTGTGTGTGTGTGTGTTTGTCTTTGCGGGGGGGGTTATGTGTGTGACAGAATTAGAAAAAGAAATGGTATGCGATAAGGATGTGAGGTGGAAAAATAGGGAGTTATGTGGAATATAAACCATCATTAAAAAGTGGCCTCATGATAATCTGCTCTCAAATTAAAGTACAGTCTTTTATACAGTAATTTATAGACATTGACCTGAGCAAGCTCCAAATTCAATTTTAGTCAATATATATTGGTTGCCATGGTAGTAAACTGAAGATCCTAATAACACAAGTTTAATTCAGTGCTGGTAAAATGTGTTGAGTTTCTTGCCATTGATTAACAAGATTTTGTTTTTGTAAATCCACTTATATTAACGGAGCACTTTAACTAGGGGAAATTGTGAGGAAAGCAAAGTTGTATACTCGCGAATCTCCTGTGACATTGCTCACCATAAGACAAAGGATGCACTGTTTACTAATGACAAGTATAAATTTTAATGAAATTTTAATTGTGATTAGCAGCGAGCTTTAACATGCTATGTTCTACCTTTCTAAACTTGCTTTCCAAATAATTACTGTAACAGCTGCTCATGCAGTTGGCACATGTTCGACTTATTGGTGATTTAATCCAAACTCTCATTTTAAGCACTGCATTATGTGCTTACTGGCTCTACAGCCTACCATATTAACCAGCTGAAAACCTTCTGTAATGTTAGGTGGACTGAGAAAGGCAAACCACAGGAGAACAGCGCCATCTATCTTGGAGCGGTGTCAGAGGTAAGTGTGCAACACCATCTGCCTCGGAGACTGAGCTTCAGAAACTCCGAGGAACTAAAATAAAAATGTAAATTTAATCCTGATAGAAAAGATGGAAATAGACAGGAAAGTAAAGTATTACAGGAAGCAGGATTGACACCTGGAGAAATTGTAAGCAAATGCAAGATTTTTATTATATTACTAGTTGATGGCAGTGCTTGTGATGAGTGGAAGATTTTCTAAGAGCAGGAGTGTTATACAATGAAGAGTTATCAAAGACTGATTTATCAGCATTGAGGTCATCACTGGGATCAAGGAGAACTGGGAAGGGGATGTCGAGGTCTAAAATTATTTTGTGGAAGGTACTATTTCAAATGTAAAACTTGCCGAAAATAAAGCGTTGCAATTTCAATTTCCAGGGTGTTTTTAAGTCTTTTGGAAAAAGCAAACTCACAAATTCCTTCCAAAATGAGTTGAAGCATTTCAATTAATTCAAATCTAATGATGCATTCTGTAACTGTGAAATTCCGTAAACCATACATGCTCAGAATATTGTTTTTTCTCTTCAATTCTTCTGTGAAAGAAACGGATTGGCATTTATATAGCGCCTTTCAGGACCACCAGACGTCTCAAAGCACTGGAGTGTCAGCCTAGTCTGAGGCTGAACCAGACTGTTCACAACCTTTGTATATTTGACCCTGAAATGAGCTTTCAACCACATATCTGCAGCATAACTAAGACCGTCTATTTCCATCTCAGTAACATTGTCCGTCTTCCCCCTTGCCTCAGCTTATCCGCTGCTGAAGCCCTCATCCATGCCTTTGTTACTTTTAGACTTGGCTATTCCAATGCACTCCTGGCTGGCCTCCCCCATTCTACCCTACGTAAACTAGAGATGATTCAAAACTCAGCTGCCCATGTCCTAACTCCCACCAAGTCCCGCTCACCCATCACCCCTGAGCTCGCTGACCTACATTGGCTTCCGGTTAAGCAACGCCTCGATGTCAAAATTCTCATCTTTATTTTCTAATCCCTCCATAACCTCGCCCCTCCCTATCTCTGTAATCTCCTCTAGCCCCACAATCTCCCGAGATGTCTGTGCTCCTCTAATTCTGTCCTCCTGAGCATCCCTGATTATAATCACTCAACAATTGGTGGCCATGTCTTCTGTTGCCTAGGCACCAAGCTCTGGAACGCCCTGCCTAAACCTCTCCGCCTCTCTACCTCTCTACCTCTCTTTCCTCGTTCAAGACACTCCTTAAAACATACCTCTTTGACCAAGCTTTTGGTCAACTGTGCTAATTTCTATTTATGCGGCTCGGTGTCAAGTTTTTATCGCATAATACTCCTGTGAAGCGCTATATAAATACAAGTTGTTGTTGTTGCATGCTTCAACGCCTCTCCCCTTTGCTTAAAGGGAATGGCCGCTGCACACTCTGCATGGCTTCTGATGGCCTCCACTGGGGATGGCGTGAAACCAGGCCAGCAGCCCGGCATCGAAGATGGAGTGCCGGTCTGTACGGTGGTGGCCGGACCACGCTAGGGCTGCCATCGTCGAGCTGACCCCTGAGTCGGCCGACAAAAAAAGATGGCGGCCCGGGGCGCTAGTGCCCTATTATTTAAGTACCGTCCTGAGAACGGATGTCAGCCAGCTTCGTGACTAATGAAGCTGTCATTGACATCCGCTCGCGCCAGCCTCATGGCCCACAGGGCAATTTCCCCCGCGGGGCATTAAGGGATCGGGATGGGGTGGAGAAGGGTCGTTGCATGCGGCAATGGTGTCATTGCCGGTTACACTATGGCCCGTAGTGTTAACCATGGGACACGGCGCTACTATGGCAGTGCCTCTGCAAACTCCTGGGCAATTTCCTGGGAGGCGGTAGCAACCCCCCTCCCCCGGACGAAAACTGTCTTGCGCTCCATTAGCGCCCCTCGGAGACGTTAGCTGGGCTATAAAAAGGGACAATTTTGCCCCCCCCCACATTTTTAATGTCTTTATTATGTTGGAAACCTTGTTTTAAGTCGATAGTTGGCTTAGCTGCACGGGGGAAAAACTGACAGTATTTTGATTGATAAATCTATTTTTTCCTGACTGTTTATTCAAGGTTATCGTTTTCATGTCCTTTGTAGTTTCTCATCGGTAGTTTTCTATCTATGTTCATCACTTTTGATTCACACTTTCCCTACCTCCTCAGTTCTGATTTACTGCTGTTTTTACATTGAGCCAATCAACAAAGTGTTAAGATCAGTTGAAAGGAGCATGCAGATGTATAGTTTTAAATGTATTAGATAGATTAATGGATTCCCCATGATGTTGCACACAGGGAATCAAGATCCATAGTTTTACATTTTATCACTATGTTACCAAAGAATGTCATGAGAGTACGCCTTAAAACAGTGACAACCAAAGCTAATATAACAGTAACATCAAGATTAAAACATAACAGAATAAAATGGAGATCGCAAATTTAGAATTTTTTTTTTTGTTAACACCATACAATTATAACGGAAAATGAAACCCCCCAGAAAATAGTACACACCAGGTGCATCACAATTCACTGACAATAAAAGGATATCGATGAAAATTGCAGCACGGCTAAGTAGGCAAGAGTAAATTAATAAATTAATGGAGGAATGGCCTCCAATGAAGCAATACATTTGGTAATGAGCACCAACAAATTAATAAATTAAGACAGCAATGGGTAGCAGCAAATTAAATGGAGAAGTAGTCTGTAGTGAATCAGCAAATTCATCTACCAGTGGGCACACCAACAAATCAATAAATTAGTGAAGCAGCAGACACTAGTGAATTAGCAAATTCATAGAGCAGCAGACACAATCAATCAATAGAGCAGTGGGTATAGCAAGTCAATGAGGGCACACCAGCAAATCAACAAATTGATAGAGCGGTAGGCACAGCAACAAATCATTACATTAACAGAATTCCAGAAACACCAACAAATGGATAATTGGCAGAGAAAATATGGTTAAGTGGCCAAGAGCTAGCTCTGGAGGAAACTGAAGGAATAGGAGGCAGGTCTTATGAAGGAGATTAGTATCATGATGGCTGAGGGGAAATGGGAGGGGGAAGTTACAATGTTGTGGAGTCAGGGCTGAGGCAATAGTTAGGAGAGAAGGCTTAGTGACTGAACTAAAATTTTGAGGTGATGTCCATGAGCTTCTTATGCTTGGCGTTAGAGGTGAAGATGGGAGAGGGCAATGTATGGGTCAAATAAGATGGTTTGTTCTAGAGCAGCTTGGAGATTAATTTTATTTAATTTAGTTTCTGAGGCGGTAAAGTCTTTATTGCTTGACATGGTCACCTTAGTTTTCATATTGGATGACCATGTCGATTTTGTGCCATGTACACGCAAGCCTACAGCACCCATTTCAGTAAACAGTAAAGCATTGCTTTAAATGATCTTCAATTGAAGGATCTCCCAAATAATTACCTGACTAAGTTTGAGAATTGGAAATTTGGTTTTTCAAAGTTTAGCAAGCTATTCATATTTATTTGGAAAACACTGCAAAACAATGACCTGGAAATGGTGTTTGGAGACTTGCTGCCTGTGCAATTCTCCGAACCGAATGAAAAGTCATGAACGCCTGACTGATGCTGATGGCCTTCTGCAGGTTGACTGTGGTGTCGGCAGATAATAGCTTGTGAAGGAGGTCCTCGTGGCCAATTCCCATAACGAAGATGTCTCGCAAAGCTTTGTTGAGGTGCGTGCCAAAATCACACAGTGCCGCAAGTCTCCTGAGGTCGGCAGCATATTTTGCAATCTCCTGGCCCTCAGGTCTGCGCTGAGTGTAGAATCTGTGCCTGGCCGCGAGGATGCTCTCTTTTGGTTTTAGTTAGTCGCGAATTAGTTCAGTCAGCTCATCGTATGTCTTATCCTTGGCCTTCATGGGTGCCAGCAAGTCCCTGACAAGACGATAGACCACGGGCGCACAACTGGTCAGCTGTATAGCCTTGCGCTTCTCCGCCAATGCGTCTGTCTCCCCCGCCAGGTCGTTTGCCACGAAATATTGCTCGAGCCTTTCCATGAAGGCATCCCAATCATCACCCTCTGCAAAGTCTTTTAGTGTGCCAAAGGTAGCCATAATCGCGTGAAAGTCCGTGTACTCGTCACCAGTTATTATGTTTGTAATGTACTTATGAATGACTCCATGAGGCAATGTGTTGTACTCAAACTGTAGTGACCTTGGTCCTTTATTCGTAACTCCAGAGTGAGGCAGCTGCATGGTGGTTACCCTTTTATACAGCCCCTGCCACCAGGGCAGGAAACCCCGGTCTCCACCAGTTGCACCCTCTAGTGGTGCCAGCATAGTGTATATACACAGTGTAAACCTTATTGATAGTACATCAGGTAAACAAGTGACTACACAGAGAGTATATCTATAGTCTGCATATATAACAATTCTTGTTAAGATCAGTGTTTGCTTTGATAGAATTGATTAGTTTTACTGAAGCCTGACTACATTAGGACAATTCACTATATAGAAACATAGAAAATAGCTGCAGGAGTAGGCCATTCGGCCCTTCAAGCCTGCACCGCCATTCAACAAGATCATGGCTGATCACCCACCCCAGCACCTCCCCCCACGCCCCCTCCACACCCCCCGACCCCCCTAGCCGCAAGGACCACATCCAATTCCCTCTGTTATATTGTTACTGTTCCTGTCACTCATTAAAATAAACCCATGTAGATAACATTTACTAACTACCAGCACTCAAACCTGGTTTATTTTTTAAACTAACTTAAGATTTTGAATCTATAAGATAAGTACTTGGCTCTCAGCAAACCTCAGACCAGTTAGCTTAACATCTGTCATTGGGAAATTGCTGGAGTCCATCATTAAGGAAGTAGTAGCAGGACATTTAGAAAATCATAATGCAGTCAAGCAGAGTCAGCATGGTTTTATGAAAGGGAAATCTTGTTTGACAAATCTGCAGGAGTTCTTTGAGGATATAACTAGCAGAGTAGATAAAGGAGAACCAGTTGATGTTGTATATTTGGATTTCCAGAAAGCATTCGATAAGATGCCACACAAAAAGTTACTGCACAAGATAAGAGCTCACGGGGTTGGGGGTAATCTATTAGTGTGAATAAAGGATTGGCTAACTAACGAAAGCAGAGAGTTGGGATAAATGGGTCATTTTCAGGTTGGCAAACTGTAACTAGTGGGGTGCCACAAGGATCAGTGCTGGGACCTCAACTATTTACAGTTTATATTGACTTGGATGAAGGGACCGAGTGTAATGTAGCCAAATTTGCTGATGATACAAAAGTGGGTGGGAAAGCAAGTTGTGAGGATGATGCAAATAATCTACAAAGGGCTATAGATAGGCTCAGTGAGTGGGCAAAAATTTGGCAGATGGGCTATAATGTGGGAAAATATGAGGTTATCCACTTTGGTAGGAAAAATAAAAAAGCAAATTATTATTTAAATGGGGAGCGATTACAAAATGCTGTAGTACAGAGGGATCTGGGGCATCTTGTGCATGAAACACAAAAAGTTAGTATGCAGGTACAGCAAGTAATCAGGAAAGCAAATGGAATGCTGGCCTTTATTGCAAAGGAGATGGCGTTTAAAAGTAGGGAAGTCTTATTCCAACTGTACAGGGCATTGGTAAGACCACACCCGGAGTACTGTGTACAGGTTTGGTCTCCTTATTTAAGGAAGGATATACTTGCATTGGAGGGTGTTCAGAGCAGATTCATGAGGTTGATTCCTGAGATGAAGGGGTTGTCATATGAAGAAAGGTTGAGCAAGTTGGGCCTATACTCCTTGGAGTTTAGAAGAATGAGAGGTGATCTTATTGAAATATATAAGATTTTGAGGGGGCTTAACAGGGTGGATGCAGAGAGGATGTTTCCCCTCATGGGGAATCTAGAACTAGCGGGCATAGTTTCAGAATAAGAGGTCACCCATTTAAAACAGAAATGAGGAGGAATTTCTTCTCTCAAAGGGTCGTGAATCTTTGGAATTCTCTATCCCAGAGAACTGTGGAGGCTGGTTCTTTGAATATATTTAAAGTGGAGATAGACATATTTTTGAATGATAAGGGATTCAAGGGTTATGGGGTGTGAGCGGGGAAGTGGAGTTGAGGCCAGGATCAGATCAGCCATGATTTTATTGAATGGCGGACCAGGCTTGAGGAGCCAAATGGCCGACTCCTGCTCCTATTTTTTATGTTCTTGTATTCTTATTCTGACAAGATACTAGTTGAATGCTCTTGGAAGAACTATTTTAGCTTATTTATATTCTTTGCAAAAGCACGAGGTAACGTTATTAAACAGCCAGTGTTTGGTTTATTTTTTTCTTCCTTTCAATCCAAATTGATGTATTTCAGAATATGGGCATATTGTTTGTGGTCTGAGGCTGGTTTTTAAAAATATTTATGTAGGGTTCAGATCCATTTTGAGAAGTTTGTTCTATAAAGGTAAATGCTGACTTAGCCCAGAAGCTAATTTGTAATATCTAAAAGAGCCTTTGGATTAAGGTGTTCAATTAGTTTTGCTCATGTTATAGCTCATGTTTAGAATTTAAGCATGTACAGGCTTGAGGCTGCTGTGAAGATCATAGCTGTTTGACACGGAAGAGTTTTTATATAATGTAAGAATTGGTTCATTTATTCCATCTAGTAATAAGGTGAGCAGCAAGGTGGCGTGATTGAAAGAACTATCCAACAGTAAATTATTGTACCTTTAGAAATTGCTCAGTATAGTCAGTTTTGCTGTTCTTCGAATTCGTGAATTAAAGATGAAAGTATTTCTTTGTTACTTTTAAGTCAATCGCACATTTCATCTGATACAAAATGTGGTTGAGTTTCTTATTTAAGGTAATATCTGATCGTGTTTATGCAGTCTTTTTTATCGCAATGTAAAAAACAAAACGTCAGTACTGAAAACCAGAAATTGCTGGGAATTCTCTTCTCTTTTTAGGCAGTCCCTCGGAGTCGAGGATGACTTGCTTCCACACTAATATGAGTTCTCAGGTGACTGATGAGTCCAATGGGGGACCTACAGTCTCTGTCACAGGTGGGGCAAACGTTGGCTGAAGAGATGGGTGGGGGGGGAGCTTGGATTGTCATGCGCTTCTTCCGTTTTTTGCACTTGGCTTCCACTTGCTCCTGGGGAAGAGACTCGAGGTGTTCGGCACATTCCCGGATGCTGCTCCTCCACTTTGAGCGGTCTTGGGTCAGGGATTCCCAGGTGTCGGTGGGGATGTTGCACTTTTTCAAGGAGGCTTTGAAGGTGTCCTTGAAGCGTTTCCTCTGCCCAACTGGGACTCACTTGCCGTGTCGGAGCTCTGAGTAGAGCGCTTGTTTTGGAAGTCTAGTGTCAGGTATGCGGACGATATGGCCCGTCCATCAGAGCTGGTCGAGCGTGGTCAATGCTTCGATGCTGGGGATGTTGGCCTGAGAGAGAACACTGACGTTGATGCACCTATCTTGCCAATAGATTTGCAGGATCTTGTGGAGGCAGCGTTGGTGGTATTTCTCCTATGCTTTGAGATGCCTGCTGTACATAGTGCATGTCTCTGAAGTGTATAGGAGGGCAGGTATCACTACTGCTCTGCAGACCATGAGCTTGGTGCCGGGTTTGAATACAAACAGGTCTATCCATACCTGAAAAGAAAGAAATATCACCTGGAATTTCTCCCTTTGGCATGTTTTTGGCGGAGCGGTCCGAACAACTGCCAACGTGAAACGCATCTAAGCCACCTCAATTTCCTCCCAGAATCCTTATTAACATGCAGGGCAATTTGGATGCCAGAAAACTGCTATCCATTGGCTTACTGCCGCTGCGAGGTAGGGAAATATGCAGTTCTAGTTCTAGTGGAGCCTTTAAATGGCTGAGGAGAGTTAAAGGGCAACATCATTGGCCAGCAAGGTGGCAGAAGGAGTAGCAGCCTTGGGGGAGGTGGGGGTATCAGCTACTAAAAGCCCCTCAGATTTTCCAATGTGTCCCGTGGTGGTACTGCTGGCAGAAGGGACCATCTGATAGGCTCTGAGAGTCGGAGTTTCCATAGTAGAGTGGTGCAGGATAATTGGAGGGAGGTGGCAGAAGGCAAGTCAGTGAAACCTCCACCATCCCAAGAACTGCCGCAATGCAGAAAGAGGTTTAATGACCTCACAAGGGTGGCCAAGGCTCTGATGCCAATAATTATCCTTTAAAACTCATACAGCTTCACTCATCTCTTCACCGATCATACCTCGGTGACAGGAAAACTAATTTCTGCAGAGTTACTACTTTAAACCACCCTCTCAACTCACTTTGCCTGTCACAAGGGCTTCTGCTATTTTACAAGGACCCTTCTTGGATGATGACAGGGGAATTGTAGACTTTTTTAAGAAATACTTTGGCAGAAGTCTTAGAAAGTGATGGACTTTGTCTGTGTGTGTGTGTGTTGGGATGGGTGGCGGTGGAGGTGTGAACAACGGGCAGGTGTGAAGTAACTTTATTTGGTGCTTCAAGCTTTATTTATAGACATTTCTGGCCTCTCATTTGTGCTTTATTTGCTTTGGCAGTTGACTGCTAGCTCCCCTGTTTCATTTCCTTTCCTTTTTGTGCCCCATTCTCATGCTATGGCGATGCCCACTGTCTTGGTATGTTGACCCTGGTGAGTGTGTGCCAATGTTCAGGGAAGCGATACCTTTGGATAATGACTGACCCTGGAGCCTAGCTTTTTCTATGTGTTCATCCTCCTCTTCTTCACAATATCAAAACAAAGGTATTTTCATTGAGAAATCCATGCTTGAAGATGTACTTTGAGCATAGCTGAGTAAAAGTAGCCGCAGAAGTCATGACTCATCCCTAAAATACTAAATAGTACTTCACAGGCAAAGAAACACCAACCTTTAGTAGCAGAACACAAAATGGCCTCCTTGATGTAGTATCTGCCTCAGAGTTACCTTGCAGCAGCTCTCACTGTCACTGATATAGTGGTGGTAACTAAGAGGATCAAAGGTAGGATTATATCTTGGTTGAGTCTTTGAATTATTATAACATTTTATAAAAATAAATTATCTACTATATTTCTATTTAAATCTAACGGGATGTTAGAACCGCTACAAAAATACTTTATGATTTAACTAGGAGGATTTAGCAGTAAAGTAGCGTATTCATTCTTTTGCAATTCAACACCATTCTTTCTCTACATAAAGTGTGATGCCTCTCCAGAGTCTGCTAAGTTGGGCTCTGTCCCCTTTTTAATTAGTCATAAGAGTGCATCTAACTGTGTCAAAGTAAGAAGACTCTTCATAAGATTGTTCTTCAGACATTACTCAGTGTTCAAATGCTAGGTCACAGAGAGAAAAAGAACAATGACCCCTTGATTTCCATTGATTTCCTGTGAAAGTGTCATTTAAGGAACAACCAAGAGCCACTCTTTTAATATGAAATTCTAAAAACATGGAGCAGTAAGCGATACATGAGTATTAATCATAATTACATGATCTATAATAATGTAGCTGTAAACAGCTTCATTAGGGGGTTGGGAGATGTGCACCTTGGTGCCTGTAGAAAATTATAATAAAGTTGTAGTGTACCCACAGAGGACCCCACTATATGTAAGAAAATATGTCTCTGTATTTTTGTTATATGGTGAAAGTAGAGGGCACAGTACCCAGTTGCTATATAGGGTAAATGTTTGCAAGAAGCAGATTTTAAAATGGCCTAGAGATATTTGAAACATTCCGTCATAGTTCTGATAAAGGTTCTACATCTGAATCGTTATCTCATCTGTTTACAGGTACACAATTGACCTTTGTATTTCCAACATTTTCTGTTTTTGTTTTCGAATTTTAGCATCTGCAATTTTCTGGTCTTTATTTGTATTTTAAACCTAACATGGTAGAAATTCACCCCCGCTGGAAACCTGACGCACCTACCATTTTCAAAGGGTTTTTACCACCGCGTCAGTCGAGGTGGACTCTTGATCGATTTTCCGCTCTTTGGCAAATTTTTTGGAGCGGACCGGAAGTCAGTCAAAATGAGAGCGTAAATGTGGTGGTAAGTGCACTAGAGGGGCGGGACGGAGTCTCCCCCGCTGTCACTCAGAGGCGGAGCGGTGCTGACATCTGTGCGCATGTGCGTCACCAGCGGCCTGGCCGAACCCGGGGCCATAATTGTCTGGCCGAAAAAAAACATGATGGCCAAGGCAATGCACCCTCCTCTTGAAGGGCCGCTGCGTTGCCATAGCTCACACGGTGAAAGGAAGGTGCACAAACAGAAAAAGCTGTCGGGGGCACCGCACGGCGGATCTATGATTTTTCCAGCTAAATTTTGCGGGGAGTGCGGGAGATTGGCGGTGCGCCCTTTGATGACGCACTTAGGTCGGTCAGCAGTAGCGGGGCAGAAGTGGGGACTGCCAGAAAACCCCCCGAGCTGAATTTCGCTGGCGGTGGCCATTGGACCGGAAGTTGATGGCCACTCAACTCCACCGTCTGGCCGCCGCTTTCTGGCGGTAAGTGGCCTTTTTGGGGAGCTGGATTTCGGTCCCAACATGTAAAAATAGGAATTCAAAAACATTACCAGGCCAATTACAATACACAATGGTCTATTATGAATGAGACGCAGACAAAGCCATTAACTATTGTACTGGAGATTTGGCAGTCACTCCCTGACAGTCTTTGGGGGGGGGGGGGGGGGGGTTGGTGGGGGAAGGGGGTGTGTAGAAGGGGAGAGGATGACTAGAATTGTTTGGGTATTAAGTTTGTAGACTCAGTTCAAGCCCACTTTCCGTCGATTCACTCCTCCACTCGGACTCATTCCTTAAGAACCACAGTCATAGCTGAAAATTGATGCTATGTCTTAGAACTGTAGAAAATATATTTCAGTCAACATATTTGAGTCAAGCATTGCTAGGCTTCATGCAGAGTGCCTTTTTGTTTTTTCTTATTCACCTCTACTTTGTTTCAATAATTTTTCATTCTCTTGCAAGGCTCCATCCAAACCTTATAATGTTCCAGTCATGTACTAAGAAGGAAAAAAATCTGGCTTGCAAGATCAGGCCTGTGTGACATATATAACCACTTGGATTAGCATTAGTTTATTGTGAGGCCTATCCTTCTAGGCTCTATATTTGCTTACTCACGCTCTCTGAGTCAACAATCTGATCTCATCATTTTAAATTACAAATCAGCACAAGATGCCTCAGATTTACCAGCTACTGTATCAATGATCAGTATCCATGATAAAAAGTTATACATATACAGTTTTTAAAATATAATTTTTCTAAAACTGATTTAATGTGGATGTAGTTCTTTTATTTCTAAGGAAGCTACACCCTTAATTCAAATCCCAGTCTTGACTGTTACTCCAGCTGCTTTGAGCAGATGAATTTCATAGTAGCAGGAGGATTGCCGAAGTGAGGAGGGCATCCATCTTGGAAAGCTGACATTATTCAATACCTGACAGGTCACTGCAGGAGAAAATTGATGTGTCCCTGTAGGTCAGACCATTAAACCCAGTTGATCATGGAGGATCGTATGGATAGCTGTTGGGGCAGGAAGGTTAAAAATATCTTCACTATAACCTTTGGCATACGAATGTTATGATCAGAACAAGCAGATCTATGTTACCACAAAAAAATTCTGTATAAGCACACAGACAGAAGCGTTGAATGTTGTGTTAATGTGTTTTTTTTATCACAAAGCTATTGACTGGGCTTGTTTTAAATCAAATTCATTTTGCAGTAAAATACTGAGACCAACACTGAATTTTGTAACCTTGAAGGACCATCTTTTTGTAAGAAGTGTTTTACAAGCTTTTTTCACATCAATAAAATCCCAGTGTAAACAGTATTGAAAAACATCATTGTGACTTCTGAGCTGTGCCGTTGTGACAAAAATGACACAGCTCTATCACTTCTTCTACCCACAATCAAAAAGAGATTTATCAGATCTTCTGTTAATGAAGACAATGCCCCTTTAAAAAAGCCTACATTATTTATTTTACGTAAACTTTATGCCTCTTCATGTAGATGCTGTTTCAAAAAATTAAATGCTATAGATTTGAAAGGATTAGGAAATTGTTATTGTAACCCGAGGGCTGAGGCTGTCATGCATTTCACTGTTCCACATTCTGCCTGGGAATGAGGTCAGGCTTCAGGTAGATGCGAATACACAGCTACATTTATCCCAGTTTGTCCACACTGGAAATGACAGCTGTGGTGGGATAACAGAAGTACAACTAGTAATAAACAAAAATTGGTGGTAGAATATTAGCATTTCTATTGGCAATAATACCAAATTAAGGCATATTTAGAGTACTAATCATGGAATTTGTTTGGTCTTGCAACTGAACAGGGTAAGGCTTAAAATATTGCAGACACCCAAGCTATAGTGCTGACGTATTGCAATAGTCATTCCCTGGCAATGAGGTTAAAGAAAACCTAACAATGATAAGAATCCCATTTAAGTCAAACACTGGCTTTCCAAATCCCTTTTATGTCAAACAATTACTTAAAAAAAAGCACACAGAGCTCTAGATACTATTATCAGTATTTCTAGATGATAAAAGTTGCTTACCTTGTCCTGTTCTGCAGAACTATTTTTATAATCGTAAAGGAGTTCTCTTTTTTTCTGTTTCATTTACCTCTTTAGGACTGAGACGTGGGAATTTTTTTGCATGTTCATGTCTCATGGACAGAGGCTTGCAGACGTCACTGTGACATAAACCGAGTCAGACAGCTGATTACTCCATCTCAGCTGATCCAGCCACAGAGCTGTAAATAGCTCTGTGCTTTCCATCTTTAGTGTCCCTGCTTTCATCAGAATCTAACCTATACATAACTCGCATTTTTACTCTCTGTGGATGTAAGCATCATTGGGGAGATGTCAGGCTATTAATTGGCAGGGTCATTTTAATTGGGACTAGATATTCAGCTGTATTACAGAGTGAAGATGCATCATTATTTTGCAGTAACACTTGAATTATTCACCCAAAGCTGAAAGTAAATGATTTTAACAGATTGAAGCTTTCATGTCTGAGCAGGCCAGTATTTGCGTGGCATGAGCTATGACCTTTTTTTTTAAAAAAAAACACTCCCAATGACAGCTCTTTGCAATACTCATGCTGTCGCTTTGATTCTGGGACATAACCGCAGTAGGAAGCTGTAATGTTGCAACACAATGATGACGAGCAACACAAATTTAAAAAAAATATGAATGCCTTTTTTATATGTAACACATTTATAATGATGTACACGGTGCAACATTCACTGTACTTTACATCTGTTTCCATCAGTTGAAAATGTGTTGTAGCACTATTAAACAATTAGCTGACTCGTTGTGAAAGCAGTGGGCATATTTGATTTTTTTTAAATTCTAAATGAAATGTTCTCTGTTTCCCCCCCCTGTAGGCCTTAACATCGCCCTGGGGTACAAGTCACTTTGCACAAGTGGCCCTTATTCTTATGTAAATCCTGATGACTACCACTAATAATAATAACTTTTATTTATATAACACCTTTAACATAGTAAAATGTCCCAAGGCGCTTCACAACAGTGTTACAGACAAACAGATAAATTTGACACCGAGCCACAGAAGAAATTAAGACAGATGATCAAAAGCTTTTTTAAAGAGGTAGGTTTTAACGAGCATCTTAAAGGAAGAAAGAGAGGTAGAGAGGCTTAGAGGTTTAGGGAGAGAGTTCCAGAGCTTAGGGCCCAGGCAGCTGAAGGCACATCCACCTATGGTTGAGCAGTTGTAATGAAGGATGTTCAAGAAGCCAGAATTTGAGGAGCGCAGACATCTTGTGGGATTGTGAGGCTGAAAAAGATTACAGGGATAGGGAGGGGAAAGTCCATGGGGTGATTTGTAAACAAGGATGAAAATTTTGAAATCGAGGCCAATGTAGGTCAGAAAACACAGGAGTGATGGGTTATCTTGACTTGATGCGGGTTAGTACACGAACTGCTGAGTTTTGGATGACGTAGTGTGGAATGTGGAAGGCCGGTCAGGAGTGAGTTGGAGTAGTCAAGTCTAGAGGTAACAAAGGCATAAATGAGGGTTTCAGCAGCAGAAGAGCTGAGGCAGGGGCGGGCGGGCAATGTTATAGAGGTGGAAAAAGGCAGTTTTAGATATGTCACAGATATGTAACTGGAAACTCATTTCAGGGTCAAATATGACACCTAGGTTGTGAACAGTCTTGTTCGCCCTCAGATTGATGCTAGGGAGAAGGATGGAGACAGTAATTAGGGAATGCAGTTTGTGGTGGGGACCAAAGATAATGGCTTTGGTCTTCCCACTATTTCATTGGAGAACATTTCTGCTCATCCAGTACTGGATGTTGGATAAGCAAACTGACAATTTAGATACCAAGCAGGGGTCAATGGAAGTGGTGGAGAGGTACAGCTGGGTGTCGTCTGTGTACATGTGGAAACTGACTCTGTGTTTTCGGATGATATCGTCAAGGGGCAGCATATAGATGAGAAATAAGAGGGGACCAAGGACAGATCCTTGGTGGACACCAGAGGTAACGATGCAGGAGTGGGAAGAGAAGCCATTGCTGGAGATTTTCTGGCTAAGATTAGATAGATAAGAATGGAACCAGGCGAGTGCAGTCCCACCTAGCTGGATATTGGTGGAGAGGCGTTGGAGGAGGCTGGAGTGGTCAACTGTGTCAAAGGCTGCAGACAGGTACAGAAGGACGAGGAGGGATAGTTTACCTTTGTCACAGTCACAAAGGATGTCATTTGTGACTTTGGTAAGAGCAGTTTCAGTACTGTGGCAGGGGCGAAAGCCAGATTGAAGGGATTCAAACATTGAATTCATAGAAAGATGATCATGGATTTGAGAGGCAACGTTCAATTACTTTGGACAGGAAAGGGAGGTTGGAGATGGGGCGATAGCTAGCAAGCAAAGTGGAGTCAAGGGTTAGTTTTTTGAGGAGAGGGGTGATGAAAGCAGATTTGAAGGAGAGGGGAACAGTACCTGAGGACAGAGAACCATTAACAATGTTGGCTAACATGGGAGCCAGAAAAGGAAGTTGGGTGGTCAGCAGTTTAGTGGGAATAGGGTCAAGAGAGCAGGAAGTGAGTCTCATGGATAAGATGAGTTTGGCGAGATTAAGAGGGAAGATCAAAGAGAAACTAGAAAAAGATATGAGTTTAGTGCTAGGGCAGGTGGGAGCGTCAGATAAAGTTTGGCCCTGTGGGCAAGGTGAAAGAAAGGAACTCACAGAGGCAGCTGATCGGATGGTCTCAATCTTTGATACAAAGAAGTCTATGAGCTCCTTACACTTGTTGTTCGAGGTGAATGTGGTGGAGACAGGGGAAAGGGGTTTAAGGAGATGGTTAGCAGTAGAGAATAGCAGCCTGGGGTTATTTTTACAATCCATAATGATCCTGGAATAGTGAGCAGTTTTTGTAGACAAGAGTAAGAACTGATAGTCTTTGATGTGTTCGAGCCAGATCTGGCAGCGAATGGCTAAACCAGTTGTCCACCACATCCGTTCAAATCTACGCCCCTTTTGACTTGAGGGAGCGAAGATGAGGGCTGTACCAGGGTGGGAGAGAGTAATCATTTTAATAGAGATTTTAATTTTAATTTTACCACTGGGTTATTTGACCACAGCGGGCAGTCCCACAGCCAAGTCCGATCATGTTGTCCCACCTAACGTCCACATTCTTCACTCCCCAGGCAAAAACAGCAATCAGTAGACAGTACACAGCAAGTGGGAACTCTTGAAAATACTCTTTTTTTTCCCCCTCTTCCGTGAGCTAGGCAAGCTGAAGTCAAATAATGAACCTTTACCGCTGCCTGGCTGAGATCAGCTGGCTCAGCGCACACCAGGATTTGAACCTGGGACCCGCGTGTTTGTATGATTAAGATACTAACTGGATAAGATTGTGAGCTATTGGGTTTAACTCTTGACCTTTCCCTTCAGCTTTTTGTTTTTCCATCCTATAAAAGAGCTTTGCTAACCTGACTGCTGGGCTCCCACCTGTCATGCTAACCAGTCTTCACTCTTCCCGATGCTGAATGACTTGATTTGTATTTCTAGCACTTTCTGCTTTTCGATCTTTTCTTCTTAAAAGTTAGAATATTTGTGGTAACTGACTGATGCTGTTAAAATAGAAATATCGCAGTGATCTTTATAATTCATTAATCAATTGGTCAATTTTATCATCAGGGTGAGAGACGCTAGTTTTGGACAATAGAATGCTTTTTCTGCTTTAGTTACTCCAGTTGAGCATCAAGCACTTCCAAGTAAGCTTGACCTGCCGCAAAAGGCACAACACCTTCCCCACTCAGGCCACTGGTTAAAATAGCAGCTGGGCCCCGATGACGTATAAAAAAAACAATGGAAATGAGGATCGATGAGGACAGTGCGCATGATGTAGTATATATGGATTTTAGCAAAGCTTTTGATAAGGTCCCACATGGAAGACTGGTCACGAAAGTAAAAGCCCATGGGGTCCAGGGCAAAGTGGCAAGTTGGATCCAAAATTGGTTCGGAGGCAAGAAGCAAAGGGTAATGGTTGATGGGTGTTTTTGTGACTGGAAAGCTGTATCCAGTGGGGTTCCGCAGGGCTCAGTGCTGGGTCCCTTGCTTTCTGTGGTATTAATCAATGACTTGGACTTGAATGTTAGGGGTATGATTAAGAAGTTTGCAGATGGCACTAAAATAGACTGTGTGGTTGATAATGAAGAAGAAAGTTGCGGACTGCAGGAAGATATCAATGTACTAGTCAGGTGGGCCGAACAGTGGCAAATGGAATTCAATCCGGATAAGTATGAGGTAATGCATTTGGGGAGGTCTAATAAGCCAAGGCAATACACATTAAATGGTACAACACTGAAAAGTGTAGAGGAATAAAGGGACTTTGGAGTGCAGGTCCACAGATGCCTGAAGGCAGCAGACCAGGTAGATAAGGTGGTTAAGACGGTATATGGAATACTTGCCTTTATTAGTCGAGGCATGGAATACAAGAGCAAGGACGTTATGCTTGAACTGTATAAAACACTGGTTAGGCCACAGCTGCGTGCAGTTCTGGTCACCACATTACAGGAAAGATGTGATTGCACTGGAAAGGGTGCAGAGAAGATTTACAAGAATGTTGCCTGGACTGGAGAATTTTGGCTATGAAGAAAGATTGGAGATGCTGGATCTGTTTTCTTTCGAACAGAGGAGGCTGAGGGGAGACCTGATTGAGGTGTATAAAATTATGAGCAGCCTGGATAAAGTGGATAGGAAGCACCTGTTTCCCTTGGCCGAGGGGTTAACAACCAGGGGGCATATATTTAAAGTAAATGGAGGGAGGTTTAGAGGAGATATGAGGGGAAATTTCTTCACCCAGAGGGTGGTGGGGCTCAGGAATTCACTGCCTGAAAGGGAGGTAGAGGCAGAAAGCCTCACCACATTTTAAAAATACTTGGATGTGCATTTAAAGTGCCATAATCTACAGGACTACGGACCGAGAGCTGGAAAGTGGGATTCATTGCTGGCACGGACACAATGGGCCGAAATGGCTTCCTTCTGTGCCGTAAATTTCTATGATTCTATGAAATCCAAAGAAACGCAAAAAAATTGAGCTAGAATGTTATCGATCTCTTAATAGATCTCTGTATGAATTCACCAAGTGTTTACTTAATACCATTTAGAGTTTCTGACATAAAGAAATGTAGTTGGTGTAACCATTTAGAATACTTTCCAAAATATAATGGCCAACATCCCACTCCCTTCCTGCAGTCTTTTGTTTTAACATACTCTTCTCTAAAACAGATGGCTTATCCGATCCCGTCAATTTCTCACCAAGCTGGTTAGGTTAAAATTCCCCCTCACCCAGTGCGTCCTGTAAGGCGGATGTAAAAGATGCCATGGCATTATTCTAAGAGAAGCAGTGGAGTTATCCTGATGCCCTGCCCAACATTATCCCTCAATCAACATTACTAAAATAATTTTCTGATTTGACTTTCCATTTGGTGGCATCTAAAGGGGATCTGTGGCGTCCAGCAACAGGATTGTCATCAAGCAGGCTGAACAGCCAATCACATTGAAGAATTTTCACAAATAGCAAACCAGGAAGTAAAAAGCAGGTTTTATCATTCATTTTTTGCTGGCGGTTTCATCGTCATTACAACCGCAAATTCCAGACCATTATCTGGTCAATTATTTAATTGCTGTTCGAGGGACCTTGCTGTGCGCACATTGATTGTCACATTTTCCTACATTTCAACAGTGACAACACTTCAAAAATATTTCATTGGCTGCAAAGTACTTTGGAATTTAATAAACGGTGTTATATAAGTGCATGTTCTTTCTCCCTTTCTTCTAAGTATGGTATATGAGAGGAACAAATGATTAAGCTGCCTGCAGTAGGTAAGGAAAATGTTGATTTATTATCCAGGATTTATTTATTAAAAAAACATTTACTCCACTCCCTCCAGGGAGATCTCTTACACTCTTTCCATACTTTTTCAGTGGAAATATGCATGACCTCTGTAGCAGCCTAACCACTGACTCACTGTGTTATGCTACAGGAGGTCTATTAGTACGTAAAATAACACTGAACAAGGCAAAATTTAGTGATTTGATGGTTAACTCCCTCCATTAACTCTCCTTTTATCAATGACGCAGCTTGACTAAGCCAGCAGGAAACAGGGCAGCTAGAACAGAAGCAGGCAGACAGGAAGTGAATTGTTATTACCGTGTTGTTTTCCATTGTGTTGGTGAGAACGTCCTGGAGTTTCAAAGGGTACCTTCACCAATAGGAGTTATGCCTGAATGCACAGACAATTTTTACTGACGTGGCAAAGCTTCAGAACCTATATAGTTTGAAGTAAAACATTAATAACGCATTTTCATTTAAAATACTCTCTCAGTCTTCCCTTCTTTCTACAATTGATAAGCTTTTTAAAATCTAAGTTTGATATCACATAACCACCACTACTTTAATTTATCTTATCTTCTATCCTCCTGTTTTCAGTTGTGTTGCTGCCCCTCTCTATAACCATTGGCTTGTCACCCAAGTCTTTTAATGTTGTTTCTTTCATAAGATATCATATAATCAAAATGTGGAACGACTTCATAAAATTTGGAAGTGTAAACGTCTGAAAGTTCAATTTTAAAAGATAAAATATAAAAGAAACACATGTGAATCATGGGAGAAATTATCCCAGATCCGAAGAGAAGCAGTGTGTTTATGTACTCATGGCATTAAATCCCACTAATATAATCTATAAAAATTACTGAAAACTTGGCAGGGGTAGGGACAACAAGACGCAGCAGCAGAGAGGACAGACAAGGTGCATAGGAGCTAGGAGGGACAAACAGCAACAGAACAAAGAACAATGCAGAAAGAGCAGGAAGTAAATAGAGAAACACAGCAAAGAAGACTATCATTGGAATGCATGTGTGTTAATGCGAGGAGTGTTATAAACAAGGTTGAAAAGTTACAGGCGCAAGTTGCTACATGGGGTTATGATATAGTTGGCTAACGGAGACCTAGCTTCAACATGGGCAGGAATGGGAACTAAACATTCCCGGTTACAATGTATTCAGGAGGGATAGGGAAGAGGAAAAGAAAGAGGGTGGCAGTATTGATCAAGGATAATATTGCAGTTCTACAGAGGGCCAATATAGTTCAAAGACTGAATCTATTTGGTTAGAGTTAAGAAACAGAAAAGGAGCTGCTACGTTACTGGGTGTTTACTATAAACCCACAACTATTGGGAACGAGCTCGAGGAACAATTTCAAAAATGTAATAATAAAGCAGTAATAGTAGGGGGATTTCAATTACCATAATATAGAATTGGGGTGGGGGGGGGGGATGGTAAAGGACAAGGAGGGTAAAGAATTCCTAAAATGTGTACAAGAGAACTTTCTTAATCAATACTTCTCTAGCACAATGAGGAATGAAGCAGGGCAAGTGGAGTGTGTTTCAGTGGAAGAACATCTGGGTAATAGTGATCATAATATAATTAGATTTAAAGTAGCTATGAAAAGGGACAAAGAAAAGTCAAAGCTGAAAATACACAACTGGAAGAGAGCCAATTTCAGTGATTTGAGAAGGACCTAGCACAGGCTGACTAGAAAAAAAGATTGGCCAGGAAAACAGTAAATGAGCAATGGTTGGCTTTCAAGGCAGAGATCGTTTGGATACAAACCAAGCATATTCCCATAAGGAGGAAAGATGGGGCACCCAAAGCTAGAGCTTCCTGGATGGCAAAGGAAATTGAGGTTAAAATAAAACAGAAAAAGGAGATTTATGACAAATGTCAGGTACAGAATACAATTGAAAACCAGCAGAATACAGAGAGTGCAGAGGGAAATTGAGAAAGGATATAAGAAGGGCAAAGAGAGAGTATGAGAAAAGACTAGCAGGTAACATAAAAGGGAACCCCAAAGTCTTTTATAAACCTATAAAAAGTAAAGGAATAGTTAAAGGAACGGTGGGCCAGATTAGGGATAGAAAGTAAATCTTCTGTGGAGGCAGAAGGCATTACTGAAGTACTGAATGATTACTTTGCATCTATCTTCACAAAAGAATATGATGAAGTTAATGTCGGAGTAGAGGAGGGGCAGTAGAGTTAATGGATAGGATAAATAGATAGAATGGAGATGCTAAATAGGTTGGCATCACTCAAAGTTAATAAGCCACCCGGTCTAGATAGGATGCATCCTAGGTTGCTGAGGGAAGCTTGGATGAAGGTAGCAGAAGCTCTGACCATAATCTTTCAATCCTTCTTTGATATTGGAGTGGTGTCAGAAAACTGGACGTTTGCAAATGTTACACCCCTGTTCAGAAAAGGGGAAAAGGATAAACCTGGTAACTACAGGCCAATTAGTCTGACGTCAGTTGTGGGAACACTACTAGAGACCATTGCCAAAGACAAAATTAATTCACACTTGGAGAAGCATAGGTTAATAAGGGACAGCCAGCATGGATTTGCTAAAGGAAAATTGTGTCTGACTAACCTGATTGAGTTCTTTGATGAAGTAACAAATAAGGTTGATGAAGGTAGTGCAGTAGATGTTATATATGGACTTTCAGAAGGCATTTGATAAAGTACCTCACAACAGACTTATTCAAAAAATAGAACCATATAGTATTAAAGGGACAATGGCAACTTGGGTACGTAATTGGATAAAAAAACAGAAACATAAAAAATAGGTGCAGGAGTAGGCCCTTCAAGCCTGCACCGCCATTCAATAAGATCATGGCTGATCATTCCCTCAGTACCCCCTTCCTGCTTTCTCTCCATACCCCTTGATCCCCTTAGTCGTAAGGGCCATATCTAACTCCCTCTTGAATATACCCAATGAACTGGCATCAACAACTCTCTGCGGCAGGGAATTCCACAGGTTAACAACTCTCTGAGTGAAGAATTTTCTCTTCATCTCAGTCCTAAATGGCCTACCCCTTATCCTAAGACTATGTTCCCTGGTTCTGGACCCCCAACATCAGGAACATTCTTCCCGCATCTAACCTGTCCAGTCCCGTCAGAATTTTGCACGTTTCTATGAGATCCCCTTTTAGGACCGAGATGCGGAGGAACTTCTTCACCCAGAGAGTGGTGAACCTGTGGAATTCTCTACCACAGAAAGTTGTTGAGGCCAATTCACTAAATATATTCAAAAAGGAGTTAGATGAGGTCCTTACTACTAGGGGGATCAAGGGGTATGGCGAGAAATGGGGTACTGAAGTTGAATGTTCAGCCATGAACTCATTGAATGGCGGTGCAGGCTAGAAGGGCCGAATGTCCTACTCCTGCACCTATTTTCTATGTTTCTATGTTTCTATGTTTCTATCCTTCTAAACTCCAGCGAATAAAGACTCTCCTCATATGACAGTCTAGCCATCCCTGGAATCAATCTGGTGAACCTTTGCTGCACTCCCTCAATAGCAAGAACGTCCTTCCTCAGATTCAGAGACCAAAACTGAACACTATATTCCAGATGAGGCCTCAATAAGGCCCTGTATAACTGCAGTAAGACCTCCCTGCTCCTGTACTCAAATCCCCTTGCTATGAAGGCCAACATTACCATTTGCCTTCTTCACCGCCTGCTGTACCTGCCTGCCCACTAAATGCATCTATGCTAGTTGCCTCAACTACTTCTTGTGGTACCAAGTTCCACATTCTAATCACTCTATGGGTAAAGAAGTTTCTCCTGAATTCCTTATTGGATTTAATAGTGACTATCGTATATTTATGGCCCCTAGTTCTTGTCTTCTCCGCAAGTGGAAACATCTTCACATCTACTCTATCAAACCTTTTCATAATTTTAAAGACCTCTATCAGGTCACCCCTCAGTCTTTTTTGTACAGAAAAGAGCCCCAGCCTGTTCAATCTTTCCTGATAGGTATAACCCCTCAGTTCTGGTATCATCCTTGTAGCTCTTTTTTATAGCATCTCCATATCCTTTTTATAATATGGAGATTGTCTATGCTTCTTATCCCTCTTCACAGTTTCTAAACATAACTTTACAGAACAATTTTGGGCTCAACTTTCCCCAATGTCAAGAGTTACGCCCTTATTTTTGGCCCTGACTACTCCAAAAAAATAACTAGGAAGTTTCCCCGTTCTATTTTTTGAAATTGGCGCCGTACAGCCTGTCCTTTAGCTTCGGGGCATGGAGCCTAATGTCTGCACCAAAAAAACGATGCCCCCCCCCTTCGCATGTGCGGAGAAAAAAAAGGACATTTTTGACGTGACTGCTATGGGTGCACATGCCCAGTACAGCTCCCGGTCTGCATTCGGCCATTTTTAAAGAGCCAGTTGTGTGTGAGAACTTTAATTCTCATTGGAAAAGTCGGATCTGCAACACGGCTTACGGACCAAGAATTTCTTACAGGATGAAGTGGAGGCACCGGTTACTGTAATTGAGGCCAGATGGCACGAGCTGGACACCAGCAGAGGTCACACAAAAGTTTCCCAAACAAAATGAAGAAACGCTGGAACCAACTTGTGGAAGATTACTGTGCAATGGTGACCACCGCGAGGTCTGGAGGTCAGTGCAAAAAGAAGTGGCAGGACCTTGGTCAAGTAGTTAGTATAAGTAATGTTTTCATTTATTCACTGGAATTGCAATTGTAAATGTGACCATCTGTATGTCCCACCCAGTAGAAAGACATCTTCTCTAAAAAGTTATATTTTCATCTTTGCAGAGGAAGGTGGCACACAACAAAAGGGAAAGAACTCGAACAGGATGAGGCCCGGGAAATCTGCACCCACTGACACCCTTGGAAGACAGGGTCGCTGCTTTAATGGGTCCTGCCTGGAGAAAAGCAACCAGAACTGCACAAACTGGGCCCACACTCGAGGGGGAGGGTAAGTCCTGCAAATTCCACAGTCTGGCTTTGCTAAATGTTAAGTACTGCGTGGGCTAGCCATGCTTCGGTTCATGGGGATGTCTCCATCAGCTACGCTTCGGTAGATGCAATGTGATATCATTCATCGTGGTCCTTCAAATGAGCCTGCTGCCTGCGCTATGTGAGCCTACTCATGTCACCCTGCCCCCTCCTTTGCTGCTAACCCTTTGTCTGTTCTGTTATATTTTGCAGAACTTGAGGCCAACCCTGACGAGGCTGAAGCCGATGCAGAAGAAACATAGAAACATAGAAAATAGGTGCAGGAGTAGGCCATTTGGACCTTCGAGCCTGCACCACCATTCGATAAGATCATAGCTGATCATTCCCTCAGTACCCCCTTCCTGCATTCTCTCCATACCCCTTGATCCCCTTAGCCGTAAAGGCCATATCTAATTCCCTCTTGAATATATCCAATGAACTGGCATCAACAACCCTCTGCGGCAGGGAATTCCACAGCTTAACAACTCTGAGTGAAGAAGTTTCTCCTCAGCTCAGTCCTAAATGGCCTACCTCTTATCCAAAGACTGTGTCCCCTGGTTCTGGACTTCCCCAACATCGGGAACAATCTATCCACATCTAACCTATCCCATCCCGTCAGAGTCTTGTATGTTTCTATGAGATCCCCTCTCATCCTTCTAAACTCCAATGTATAAAGGTCCAGTTGATCCAGTCTCTCCTCATATGTCAGTCCAGCCATCCTGGGAATCAGTCTGGTGAACCTTCGCTGCACTCCCTCAATAGCAAGAACGTCCTTCCTCAGATTAGGAGACCAAAACTGAACACAGTATTCCAGATGAGGCCTCACCAAGGCCCTGTACAACTGCAGTAAGACCTCCCTGCTTCCATATTCAAGTCCCCTAGCTATGAAGGCCAACATACCATTTGCCTTCTTCACTGACTGTTGTATCTGTATGCCAACTTTCAATGACTGATGTACCATGACACCCAGGTCTAGTGGCACCTCCCCTTTTCCTAATCTGCCACCATTCAGATAATAATCTCACATTTATCCACATTATACTGCATCTGCCATGCATTTGCCCACTCACCTAACCTGTCTAAGTTACCCTGCAGCCTCTTAGCGTCCCCCTCACAGCTCACACCGCCACCCAGTTCAATGTCATCTGCAAACTTGGAGATATTACACTCAATTCCTTCATCCAAATCATTGATGTATATTGTAAAGAGCTGGGGTCCCAGCACTGAGCCCTGCGGCACTCCACTAGTCACTGCCTGCCATTCTGAAAAGGACCCGTTTACCCCCACTCTCTGTTTCCTGTCTGCCAACCAGTTCTATGTCCACGTCAGTACATTACCCCCAATACCATGTACTTTGATTTTGCACACCAATCTCTTGTGTGGGACCTTGTCAAAAGCCTTTTGAAAGTCCAAATACACCGCATCCACTGGTTCTCCCTTGTCCACTCTATTAGTTACATCCTCAAAAAATTCCAAAAGATTTGTCAAGCATGATTTCCCCTTCATAAATCCATGCTGACTTGGACCAATCCTGTCATTGCTTTCCAAATGCGCTGCTATTTTATCCTTAATAATTGATTCCAACATTTTCCCCACCACTGATGTCAGGCTAACCGGTCTATAATTACCCGCTTTCCCTCTTCCTCTCTTTTTAAAAAGTGGTGTTACATTAGCTACCCTCCAGTCCATAGGAACTGATCCCGAGTCGATAGACTGTTGGAAAATGATCACCAATGCATCCAGTATTTCGAGGGCCACTTCCTTAAGTACTCTGGGATGCAGATTATTAGGCCTACCCGGGGATTTATCGGCCTTCAATCCCATCAATTTCCCTAACACAATTTCCCGCCTAATAAGGATATCCTTCAGTTCCTCCTTCTCACTCGACCCTCGGTCCCCAAGTACTTCCGGAAGGTTATTTGTGTCTTCCTTCGCGAAGACAGAACGAAAGTATTTGTTCAATTGGTCTGCCATTTCTTTGTTCCCCATTATAAATTCACCTGAATCTGACTGTCTTCTGAATCTGAATCTGTTTGTCTTCATTAATCTTTTTCTCTTTTTCTCTTCACATATCTGTAGAAGTTTTTACAGTCAGTTTTTATGTTCCCGGCAAGGTTCTTCACGTACTCTATTTTTCCCCTCTTAATTAAACCCTTTGTCCTCCTCTGCTGAATTCTAAGTTTCTCCCAGTCCTCAGGTTTGCTGCTTTTTCTGGCCAATTTATATGCCTCTTCCTTGGATTCAGACACAGACGAGCCTGAAGAGCAGAGCATCTTCCAATCTCATCTTCCAGACCAAGAACATGGGGGTGAGGGTGAGGTGATGGATGAAGTCCACACTCACTCTGGAGGAGGTGCAGGTGCCGCCCATTGAGGTGCCAGGCTCTTTCCTAAGTGGTATGAGTGTTGGGACATTCCATGGTTTCTCACAGTCTGAGGCTAGGGATTCCAGTGGGGTGCAGCGAGGCACACCCAGGGCCCACCGTCCGAGGCTGCGAGTCCCAGTGGGGTGCAGCGAGGCACACAGGGCCCCACATCCAAGGCTGCGGGTCCCAGTGGGATGCAGCGAGCCACACCCAGGGTGAGTAGGGGAAGGAGAGCTCGACAGAACTCTTCTGAGGTGCAGTATCTAACAGATGTGGTTCAAATGATGGCAATGAGTACAGAGGGCATTGACCTTATATGACCACTCCTGGACACCATCAGTGGGGTGGGTGATGAGGTATCGGGACTGTCAGGAGAAGTAACAACACGTTCACGAGAAATGGGAACACTGTCCGGGCACATGAGGGAGGGAATGTCGCAGGCAGCTGATACACTGTCGGTGCACATGAGGGAGGGAATGTCGCAGGTAGCTGATGCGCTGTCAGTGAACACGAGGGAGGGAATGTTGCAGCTAGTTGAAACACTGTTGGTGAACATGAGGGAGGGAATGTTGCAGATCGTTGACACACTGTTGGTGAACGTGAGGGAGGGAACGTCGCAGGTAGCTGATACACTGTCGACGAATATGAGGGAGGGAATGTTGGAGGTAGTTGAGACACTGTCAGGGCATATGAGGGAGGGAATTTCGGAGTTAGCTGCTACAATAAGGGAACACGCCCAGACCTCGTGCCCAGTGACAGAATCAACTGCCACTCCCACTCCAGTCCCCAGACCAGCCTCGAAAGAGGCCCAAGCCAGGCCCTCCACATTACCACCTGCCCCCCCCCCCCCCACCCCCCATCAAGAAGTGCGTATTACCCGAGATGTTGGAAAGAATAAGCTTGGTACCAACCCGAGAAGTGCTACGCCACTGCCTGCGGGCAGGGGTGGAGTCAACACGACCAACTGCAGTGGGCGGCCTTAGAATAAGGTGGAGGAGACATGGGTGCAGCCTTTCTTTGCTGTTGTTTTTGTTGTTGTTATTATTGATGATACTGTTGTAACTGTTCTCAAACTCAAAGTTTTTTGTAAGTAATGTAAATTTACAAGTTTCAAAGTTTGTAAGTGATCTTAGAGTTTGTAAGTGATGTTAAAGTTTGTAAGTGATCTTAACTGAAAATGTTTAAGTTTGATACAAGAATATTTTTATTAAAGTTAAGTGCAAACAAGTGTTTGTTAAACTTTTGAATAAAATATATTTTAAATGATAACTGAATCATTTCCATTATTTATTCCCTTAACACAACACAACATTACGGAACAGGTCCAACCAGTAAACATGGTCCATTTGGAATAGGTGCCGCTGAGCCTTCAGGCAGCAAAGCATTCATGGATGAGCTGCTGGCGCAAGGCTCGAGCAATCGTTAAAGGGGCACAACGGCCTGCCCTCCTCTGCCGTCATGCTCTGGGTTCAGGTTGTTGCATGGCTTCCTCGTCCTCCTCTTCCTCCTCCTCATCTGCATCTTCCTCCTCCTCATCTGCCACTCTCACCTCAGATGGGTCTTCTACTAGCAGCTGTTGCTGCCTCATGATGGCTAAGTTATGCAGCATGCAGCACATAACAGTGAACTGTCCGACATTCTCAGGGAGTATTGTAAGTAGCTTCCCGGAATGGTTGAGGCATCAGAAACGCTATTTCAAGATGCCAATGCTCCTCTCTATTATGCTGTGCATCGCAATGTACGACATGTTGTATTCATGGTCAGCTTCCGTCCGGATTATGCGTTGGAGTGTCATGAGCCAGGTGGCGAGGCTATACCCTTTGTCACCCAGCAGCTAGCTCTGCCTTTCTGGCTGCTGCTGAAACATGGCAGATATAGCACCCTCACATAGGATGAATGCATCATGGATGCTCCCAGGGTATCTTGCATCAACTAATATGATGCGATGCATGTCGTCACGCGAGTTGCACATTAACGGAATGGAAGCCTTTTCTGTTACTGTACATTTCGGAATCCTCCAAAGGTGCTCGCAAGGCAATGGGGGTACAATCAATACAGCCCTGTACCTTTGGGAAGCCAGCAATCCTGGAGAAGCCCACAGCCTTTTCATGCATTGCCTGGGCAGTCATGGAAAACTTTATGTAGTCATTCCTCCGGGCATATAGTGCAGCAGTCACCTGCCGAATGCAGAATTGTGTTGCATGTTGAGAAATGGCGCACACATCCCCAGTTGTGGCCTGGAATGTTCCAGATGCATAGAATGAAAGTGCAGCTGTAACCTTCACTTCAACTGACAAAGCAGTCCTCCTGACACTCCTAGGTTGCAGGTCTGCTTTGCGGAAACGCAGCCTTCTCTCACAGTCTGCATCACTCAGGTGCAGGTATGAACGCCTGTCTCGATATACCCAACATGCGTAAGGCCTCCTGCCCATCATCCTAGGTGCTCTGAGGTTCCTCGTGCGATGACGTCAAATCAATCATCTCCTCCACAACACCATCATGTAGAAAGCTTGCACGAGGTATGGCATTGTCAGTATTGCCCCCATGATTAAATTGTACCTTTGCAAGAAGCTCAAAACAGCAAAACAAGGAGTTAAAGCTTCTTTGTTCTCTTTTTCCCCAAAGTCGGCGCCCTAGTATGGACCACACCCAGTTCTGCACATGCGCAATAGGCTTACTTAGAACGGGACGCTAAGTATTCAAATGAAGACATTTGGGGCAACGAAGTCTAATACAATTCTTTCATTTTTGATTTTTTTTTAAAGTAACACCTCACCACCGAACATCTCCTCACCAGACTCGAGGGTTGGCCGGCAGAATCGCTGCCTTGCCCAGACACAAAGGCTCGGCAAACACCCATCCCCCAGTCCCCATCCCCCCTCCCTGGGCTTCTTTTGATGCTGCTGCATAGTGTAAGGGTTCTCATCCCTTCAGTTCGGCTTCCACACACCCCCACCCCACACCCCCACCCCACACCCCTCCCCCCCCCACCCCCGGCTTCGTTTGAAACCAAGCCCCTGTGTCCGGACGAGGGACCGATTCTGCTGGCCGACGCTCTGACGCTCAAGCCTGATTTGGAGACGTTGGGTGGTGGTGTAGCGCTTTGAAAAACATTGAATATTAAAGAATTGCATTAGACTTCCATTTTCTGCGCTTTAAGTTTGAAAAAATTATGCTTCATGATGCATATTTAATGTGTTCTTGACTCCCTCCAAAACTTTGCTTAAAAGCAATGGCGTCATTCTGCGCCGATTTTTTAATGTGCGCTAATTTTATTTAAGTGCCCAGAGGGTTTTTTGGGAGTGGTCACATACGCCGTCCTAGGAAAAATGTAAGTTGGCCAAACTTGTATGAATGTTTAAAACTGGCGCAGACATCAGGTTACGCAAAAAAAAACTAACCTAAAAATATCGTAACTGAATTAGTGCACAAACTTTGGGGAAACTTGGAGATTTTAATTTACTCCAAAAAAGTGGCACACGCCAAAAAAACGGCACAGATAACTGGGGAAAATTGAGCCCATAAACTGTTGTGATACTTAGTAACATGAAAAGCTGTGGCTGAGATCCTATTCATTGCTACTAAATGTAAACACCTACAGAGATCCACGGGACATTGTGTGATTGACTCATTTGGGGCAGATTGTTAAATAAAAGAAACCAAGAATAAAGGGTCTCCAGAAGGTTTAAAGGAAATATATAGATTGAATGAACAAAGATAAACTGTCTGCCGCAATGTATTTGAGGCAGCTGGAGATGTACTGCCAGGTGCAAAACACAGTCTCGTGTCAAAAAGAAAACTACTGCAGATGTTGGAAATCTGAAATAAAAATGGAAAGTGCTCAAAATACTCAGCAGGGTCATAGACCTGAAACATTAACCCTATCTTTCTCTCTCCACAGATGTTGCTTGACCTATAATCTTATGTTAGCCATTTAAAACAGATCTTGAATCCAGAGGTCTCCCATTATTAGAACTAAAGGGCTGGATTTTCGGCCTGTTGCCGCCTCTGTTTTTGCTCCAAAGGGGCGGCCCGCCACCATTACTGCCCCGAAGTAAGTAAAGCCAAAAATCCAGCCCATAGTGTATTAGCTATACTAGATGCATAATTCCTGGAAATTAGTTGTAGATTATTTGTCTAGACATGCAGAAATGGGGCGATTTTAACCCTACTTGCCTAGCAGCAACCTGGCGAGTGGGCAGTCAAAGTCACCCTGGTTCTTATCTGTTCAAAAACCACCATGATCGCAACATCTGCAATTTGAACCTGCTCTCTTGAGCAGGCAGCAAGGACACATGCCCGGAGCCAGCAGAGTCCTTCTTTGCATACGGACATTGCGGTCTGATGACATCATTGAGACCTGACTGTAATTTTAACTCAAGTTTGAACGGGGAATCCACCTGGAGTTAAAATCGGGGCCGTATGTGATCGCACTCTTGTTTTAATGATTATGGGAGCACAAAAACTACATACTGCACAGCAAGAAAATTAAATGAAACCAGTTTGCTTTCCCCAGTATAAAACTTAGGCAGAATAATGTACTATAGCAGGGAGTAATTTTAAGATTATAAGCTAATCTTATAATGCTGTTTATTGCTATAAATAGCTCAGGCTTTAGTTTCATGGTTTAAAACATGGTTCGAACCTTTCAATTAGAGTAATCAGTCAGAGGTATCCATTATTCCCAAAGAACTGGTGAGTGTAACTGTAACTGGTCTTTAAAGAGATTTTATGAACTTTCATGGAAAGAATAGCAGTTACATGGGCGTGCTTACAGAGTAGTAATCTCAGCTAGAAACTTGCGTCTTATCATGTCTCACAGAAATGCCGCAATGCACTTCACATACGATGAATTCCTTTGAAGTGCAGTCACTGTTGTCATGCAGCAGCCATTTTGTACACAGGAAGGTCCTACAAACAGTACTGAGATAAATGACCAGTTAATCCTTTTTAAATGTTGGCCCTGACATCAGCGACACCCTGTTCGCTTTTAAATAGTGCCATGGTATTAACATCCACCTGAACGGCTGCAACAACAACAACTTGTATTTATACAGCGCCTTTAAGGTAGTAAAACATCTCACAGCTCTTAGCAGGCAGATAGGGACTCAGTGTAATATCTCATCGGAAAGGCAGCACCTCTGACTATGTGGAATTCCCTCAGTACTACACTGAACTACCTTAAATGGCTCAATCTGTGGCATGGCCCTTGAACTCGCAAACTTCTGATTCAGAGGTGAGAGTGCTGCCAACTGAACCAAGCACACACTGGCATCACAAATATTGTAAACCTCAAGAAAGAAGCAGTCTGTAGCTTTTGCTGAGTTTTGAAATTACTGACTTGTGATCACTGTCATGTATCCCCTTTTTAAAAAAAAATGACTGTTGAGGGGTGCAGTTTGATTCCTTTTGTTGGTCTCTTTTTATAATGGCAGTGGGTGTTATTGATCAACATTTGCTAGGGAACACTAAGTGTCCCCACTGAAGGTTAATGAGTGATTACTGAGAAACAACATTTGGTATATATTTAAATGAAATCCAACTATGAACAGTTTTAGCGTGAACCCAATATACAGTCTTGGTGAACCCAACAGAGCAAAGCTTCCTTTTGTAATGAAACTTTCTATTGTCCCAATTTGCTCACCATGTAACCAGATGCAGCAACATTCCTGTCGCAATGAACTCACAGTGGAGTTGAGATCCGTCCTGTTTCAGATAATGTTTGAAGATCATGGATTAATCATTTGAATCCCGGCTGTCGGTGGGGGAACTTTCCCACTACCAGTGCACATTGGAAATTTGGGCTCACATTATCATATAGTTGGAACATCATGCATAATGCAAATTGAATTTTTGATATGGGCTGCTGGCCAGCAAGACTCCATGCCAGCAGCCTGGATTCATAAAATTCACCATCATATCTTTTTATGTGGGATTTTAGCTTTGCCAGCGTTGTCAAATTTAAACCAATTTCTGTAACTGCTGTCTGGAAGGAGCTTATTCTTTCTTTGATTGGGAGAGTTGTGTGTGCGTTTTGAATGAATACACCCTATTGTGTTTGGAAGTATTGCATACTTATGATTAATTTAAACTGTTTTTTGTTAACTTCCAAAGATTTTATTTTGTCCTTTGTTTTGATTAGCTTGTAAATAGAAACCTTGTTGGAATTTAGGTGCTAGCTTCAAAGGAAAGCCAGCCTTGATTTATATCAATTGCTTGAAGGAAGACAGCTTGCGGGACAAAATTTGGTTTAATTCCTTAGGCGACGTTTACCACTGCAAGAAAAGCACCGAGTTATTGCGGTTAATTTTAACTTTTGACAATGTAAAATGGGCGATATTGGATCATCCGCCCATTATACACCAGGTCTAATTTTCCTTTGGGGTGTATAATGGGCAGGCAACATTCTGAAAGCACACTTCAGGTGCTTGGATTGATCGGGGAAAGCAATACAGAATAGTTCACTGAAGGTTTCAAGGATCATGGTGGCATGCTTCATACTGTATGAATTCTCTGGAGGACAAAGAGGAAGGTGCGTGAAGGGCAGCAGGGTGATCACCATGAGCCACTGCAGCGAAGCTACAGAAGGCAATCCTTGGCCAGCTACAAGAAAGACATCCAATCCCAGCTAATAAGGGACACATTTTCATAATTCAAACAACTACCCACAGAGCAGCAGTTCTTATCCACATTCCAGCTTTCCCAAACCACAGATTAATCGATACACAGACAAAAATACTATCAAGTACTGTCTTGCCTAATCTAGTGCTCCAATGAGGTGTTCCTCCAGCGGCTGCCACACTGGAAGGCTGCTGTGACTCAGTCAAGGACTCCTGCTATGCTTGTCAGCAATCTCTTGGAGCTGGGGCCTGAGATGACATAGTTGCAAACTGCAGAAACTTGGCAGCTGCCAAGCAATTGGCTTAGCCTGCTTTCTGACACATGTGTGGGCACTGGTTGAGGGGATCACGAGGGTCCAGAGGTGCTGTCATCCTGAAAGATCCCGTTACTGGGCTGTCCCTGCTATCGGGCTGTGGCTCAGTTCTTTCATTATCTAGGCAGGCAGGGCATTGATTTTTGTGCTAGTGCTTGAAAGGGTAAGAACAATTGATGGTGTGTCTTTGGGAAGGTTCCCCATCTCAGCCTGTACTGCAACAAGGCCTGAGATATCTAATTAACGTAGAAAGAAGGGAGAATGACAAGGGTAAGTAGTAGTAGATGAGTGGCAATGCAGTGCATCACCAGATTGCTATGCTAAGTGTGTGAATGTAAGAGCTAAGAAGAAAGACAGAAGGAAGGGAATAGGCACCAACACGTTGCTTTGCATGGCCTCCAGCTTCGCAATCTCCAATTCTGTGTCCTCATTTTCTCTTTTCTCCCCTCTCTCCTCTCTCATGTTGGTGGCCCCTCCATTGGTGCAAGCATGTGCACTAAGACAGGACATCCTCCTGTTCTTGCACTCTCCCTTCCGTTGTTTGCAAAACTTGTCCTGCACAAAGCATAGAAGTGGGTTAGTGTATGTACTTTTGAAGGTGTTTGAAGATCTTTGAGGCAGCTTAGCATAGTAGGCATGATGACAGGAAAAGGCAACAAGTGTGAGAAAGAGGGTGGAGTGGTTGTGAGAGCAGTAGCGATCCTGAGTGTGCAAGCAGAAAGTGGCACAGCAAAGTGTTCATTATAATTGGACAAAAGATATGGGAAGCGGGGTAGGGAAGGATTACCGGTGCTGAGGCTAAAGCAGGGTGCAGCAGGAATGTGCAGAGAATAAGAGAGATATGAATGGGAGTCTTACCACGGCCATCCTGGTAAGGTTATTACATATTTTTCTGCACTGCTACCAGGTCCTGGGTACAATGTGGTGGCATTTATGTGCTCTGCCACCTTTGTTGGGAAATTTGTCTGGACATCTGGGACCTACCAGAGTGAAATAAACCCTCCATCTTATTGCTCAATTGCTCTATGGGCACCTCCAATGAGAAAATCTGGGGGCCCTGGACAACATCCTTTTGTCAGTGGATTTTGAAAGTTAATTGTGCTAACCAACATTGAAAAGTGCACCTCCTCTTTAAGAGGTGCAGGCTGCCTTTAAGCACAAAGCACCACTGGATTTTCCACTTCCAATCATCAAGCTGTCTATGGCCACCAAAATGGATCAGGATTCCTGGCAATGTCATCAGGTGGGCAGAGCAGATGCCCTGACCACTGCTGCTCGATCTGCACTGCACATCAAAATAGAGCCCTATGTGCTTTGAGAGAGAGATGACCCGGGAAGCCCAGTGTTCATTGCATTATGATGATATTTACACACAAGTGACACAATGATACATGTCAACTTTATTTATAAGCACGTTCTGTGCTGGTAAAAATAGCATGCCAACATAATTTTATGAAAGACAATGGGCTGCATTTTCAGTTGTCTAACTCCTCAGTTAGCGGCCAGAGGGGGCGTTTATGGGAGCATAAGAGTTTACCGACCGGGCGCGCAGCTTTTAATGTCACGACAGAAAACTCATTGGAAAATTCACCAAGGGCGCAAGCCAGTAGCGCCTGGCTGCTGACAATCAGGGAAATCCTGACTTCAGTCCTGGTACAACGCCCACACTTGCATCCCCAGTCGGTAAAATAGGTGCAGCCACCTCATTTAGCGACAGCGAAGAAGAACGTTTGGAAAAACAGTTGGTACAGGCTTTCAGAGTCTTTAACTGGTGGTTACTTAAAGGGATGAGCAAGTGCTTCCCTCGAAGGTCACAGTCAGTGCAACATTTACACACAGCACCGAGTCTCTGAGCCTCTGAGTTTGCAGTGGTAGACGTACCAGTTGAGCTCCAGAGAAACTTATTTCTAAAACTTTAATGGGGGCATTACTAGTTCGTCAGGGTCGCATTCTACATGCTCTAGCAAGACATCATGAAGAGAGAAGGGCTGTTGGCCATGTCGGCAGCCGAAGGATGAGAGCCCCTAAACGTCGGGGCAGGAGTCCTTACCCCCCCATGGCTTTACTGGCGGCAACGCTCATACCTGGACTTGTGCGAGGAGCAGTGTGTCAGAAGTCTGCACTTCCGAAAGAAGGTTATTACAGAGATATGCCAGCTCCTGCAGGAAGACCTGCAGCCTCACATCGGCACCAGGACTGCGCTGCCCATCGCAGCGAAGGTCACGGTAGCAAGACGACGACCAGCAGCAGCCACGGAGGAGACAGCGTGCCAATGTTGGCAGAGGCAGAGCTATTCAGCGGCGGCTCAGAAGGGAGCACTTCACTTAAATGGAGGGAGATGAGGGATGCCGTTAATAATGACCATGCATTGTGCCACAATAAGGCCACATCTCTGTAACAAGTCAACAGTTATAAACCAGAGCATGAAGAAAACGGTCAAACTTTCATTTTAATTGGAACACATCCCTCCAACAACCGCAAAAACCGCACCCCCTCAAATTAAACAAAATGGAGCACCCGCTCCTTCAAATTATATAACAAAGAAACATCAGACCTTGCTGCAGGCCCCAGAAGTTGGTCATGTCCTCCACCGAGCAGGTACTGGGGTCAGGTCCCGATCGGTAGCCACACACATCCCAACATCTCCTCATCCTCCCCCTCCTGTGTAATGAATGTAATGATTCAAAAGACTTGTTACTGTAAACTGCCTCAGGTGTAAACCTGATCCAACTTTATTCGCACCCAAAGTAATCCGCGTGACATGGTACCCGCGCTTATATACCAGTGACCGCGCATGCGCGCGTACAGCCCGATGACCTCTGACAGTGGCGCCCCCCTGGTGTCTGGTGACCCCAAGCATAAATACATAACAATATCCCCTTTCAAGATAATATCAGTCTTTTTACAAATTAAGACGGTCTGGGACTTTCCGCTCACGAGTTGATAGTCTCAGTTCAACTTCAGTTCTAGGCGAGCGTTCTGAGTCAGTTGTGACTGAAGGCTGAGTAACCGATCTGATGGGAGTGGTAATGACCACAAGAGTGACTGGAGGTCCAGTTTCAATAATGACAGCAAAGTCCTCTGATAAATGAACATTGGTTGGTTGCTCATTGACTGCATCTTCCGCAAGCGGTTCCAATTCATCTGTGTGCCGCAATTTTATCTGATCAACATGTTTCCTGCATGTTTGCCCATTCTTGAGCACGACAATAAACACTCTGTTACCCTCCTTGCCTGTAACAGTACCGGCGATCCACTTTGGACCTTGACCATAGTTCAGTACATAAACCGGATAGTTGACAGAGATGTCATGTGACACAGCAGCACGATCATGATACCCTTGCTGACTTTGACGTCTGATTTCAACACAATCAATCAAATCGGAATGAACGAGAGAGAGATTGGTCTTGAGATTTCTCTTCATTGGTAGTTCAGCAGGGGAGACCCCAGTAAGCGTATGAGGTCTGGTTCTGTAACTGAGAGTCTGCAGTGAACCCTGAGTTACACGTTTCATACTCTGCTTGACCATTTGAACAGCACACTCTGCTTGACCATTAGAAGCAGGTTTGAATGGGGCTGACCTCACATGTTTAATACCATTGAGTTTCATGAACTCTTGAAACTCCAGACTTGTGAAGCAAAATCCGTTGTCGCTCACAATAATGTCAGGCAAACCATGAGTAGCAAACATGACACGAAGGCTCTCAATAGTAGCTGTAGACATACTGAATTACATAATAGTACACTCTATCCACTTTGAAAATGCATCCACCACAACAAAAAACATCTTTCCGAGGAAAGGGCCCACAAAATCGATGTGGATCCTTGACCATGGTTTAGATGGCCACGACCAAAGAGTCAGTGGAGATTCCACTGATACTTTACTTAGCTGCATGCAAGTGTTGCACTGATGCACACATCATTCCAGATCAGAGTCAATTCCAGGCCACCATACATGAGCCCTAGCAATGGCTTTCAGGATGAGTGCTATGTAGTTCACTTACAAATTTTTCTCTACCTTTCTTAGGCATAATAATACAATTACCCCACAGTAAACAATCTGACTGAATGAACAGTTCATCTTTGTGACGGTTGTAAGGTTTGGTCTCATCACACATTTCCATAGGTATTGCAGACCAATCACCACTGAGGACACAACATTTCACAACCGATAAAATAGTGTCATGGCTGGTCCAGATCCTAACTTGTTGAGCAGTGACTCTCAAAAGCATCCATTACTAACAGTAGATCTGCAGGTGTCTCCACCTCAGGTGTGGGCAACGGCAAATGACTCAGTGCATCGGCATAATTCTCAGTGCCAGGTCTATGATGAATAAAATAATCATAGGCAGACAATGTCAACGCCCACCTCTGGTTACAGGACAATGCATTGGTATTAATACCTTTGTTTTCCGAAAACAATAATGAGTCGATTGTGATCCATTTCGAGTTCAAAGTGAAGACCAAACAGGTACTGATGCATCTTTTTGACCCCATACATACAGGCCAAAGCTTCTTTTTCTACCATGCTGTAAGCTCTTCCTGCCTTTGACAAACTTCTTGAAGCACACACAACAGGTTGTAGCTTACCAGACTCATTTGTTTGTTGGAGTACACAGCCAACCTCATATGATGAAGCATCACAGGCCAATACAAGACACTTACACGGATCATAATGAACAAGCAACTTGTTTCAACAGAGCAGATTCTTAGCTTTCTCAAGACTCTATCTTGAGACACACCCCAGACCCAGTTGTCACCTTTTCTGAGTAGCACGTGCAGTGGCTCTAAGAAAGTGCTCAATCTAGGTAAGAAATTACCAAAGTGTTTGAGTAGCCCAAGGAATGAACGCAGCTCCGTCACATTCTAAGGCCTGGGTGCATTTTTGATGGCCTTGGTTTTCGAATCAGTAGGCCTGATGCCATCAGCAGCGATCTTCCTCCCCAGGAATTCAACTTCAGGTGCCATGAAAACACACTTCGAACGTTTCAGCCTGAGTTCCACTTTGTCCAGACGATGTAGGACTTCTTCAAGATTGTTCAGATGTTCAGTAGTGTCGCGACCTGTGACCAGAATGTCATCTTGAAACACGACAGTTCTAGGACGGACTTCAGTAGACTCTCCATATTCCTCTGAAATATGGCTGTAGCCGAACGAATTCCAAAAGGACACCTGTTGTCGACAAACAGTTCTTTATAGGTGTTGATGCAGGTGAGTTTCTTTGAAGTGTCGACAAGCTCCTGTGTGATATAGGCTGACATCCGATCCAGTTTAGTGAATCACTTTCCACCAGCTAGCATGGCAAACAGGTCATCAGCCTTCGGTAACGGGTACTGATCCGGTTTCAAAAATCGGTTAATTGTAACCTCTGCAAATCCTGACAGTGCCATCACTCTTCAACTCAGGAACAATAGGACCGGTGATATGACCCCTTCATTTTGGAGTCTGTCAAGCTCAATTTCAACCTTCTCCCTCATCATGTAGGGAACAAACCGAGCTTTATGATAGACAGGCCTTGCCTCAGAATCCAGGTGAATCTGCACCTTGGCTCCAGTAAAATTACCAATGCCCGGTTCAAACAAAGAAGGAAACTTCTTCAACACTTGAGCATACGAAGTGTCATCCACCGATGACAACGCTTTGATATCAATCCAATTCCACTTGATTTTCTCGAGCCAATTCCTGCCGAACAGCATTGGACCATTACCTGGGACGATCCATAATGGTAGATCATGAACCACACCATCATATGACACCTTGACTACTGCACTGCCAATCACCGGTATGAGTTCCTTAGTGTAAGTACACAACTTGGCATTGACTGGACTCAGCTTAGGCTTCACAGCCTCAGTGTCCCACAGCTTGTCGAATGTCCTTTGGCTCATTATCGACTGACTCGCACCCGTGTCCAACACTATTGATACAGGCACGCCATTCAGCTTCACATTAACAATTATCGGCTGGCTCCTTCCCAAGAACGAATACAGACCATACACTTCCTCCTCGGGTTGTGTATCCGGGCCAGCACTGGACTGGTCATCATCAGCAATGTGATGAGCAACAGCACACTTGCTCAGTTGTGGGCACATTCTCTGAAGATGCCCCATTTTCGAACAGCCATTACAGGAGTGATGAAGTGATGAAGCCGATGATCGCCCCCACGACGGCAACAGGGTGAAATCGGATTTGTACCAGTTGGCGGACTTTGAGCAGCTACAGGTTTCACATAAGCAGTCGAGTAGGCCCTGCCATAAGCAGCTCTGCCAAATGATGACACAATCTTGTTTACAGTACTTGCCGTGGAGCTCCGACTCTTTGATGATATCTGCCTCAAATTATCATCAGTCGTCATGCATGCCTAGGCAGTTGCGATGGCCTTGCTCAAATCCAGCTTCTCTTCGGGCAATAACTTCCGAAGAATCACATCATGGTTGATGCCTATCATGAAGAAATCTCGCAGCATGTCTTCCAACATGTTCCCAAACTTACACAGCTCAGCAAGATGTCGCAGGTCGGCGATGAATCCCGACACATCCTGGCCCTCAGCACGAACATGTGTGTAGAAGCAATAGCGTGAGATGATGATCCCCTCTTTTGGCTTAAGATGGTCACGCACCAAAGCACACAAATCCCCATATTCTTTGTCTGTTCGACGTAAAGGCGAGAGAAGATTCTTCATGAGGCCATAAATTTTTGGACCACAAACGGTGAGGAAAACTGTCCTGCGCCGAACTGTGTCAGCCTCTCCCTCCATTTTGTTGGCCACAAAATACTGATCCAGGCGGTCGATAAAATCAGCCCAAGTCTCGCCATCCGCGAATCTCTCCAGAATTCCAATAGTGCCCATTGTACATGGGAACGTTCTTAAGTTACCTCGTCGCCAAATGAAATGAATGTAATAATTCAAAAGACTTGTTACTGTAAACTGCCTCAGGTGTAAAATTGATCCAACTTTATTCATGCCCAAAGTAACCCGCGTGACATAGTACCCGCGCTTATATAACAATGACTGCGCATGCGCGCGTACAGCCCGATGACCTCCGGCAGTGGCGCCCCCTGGTGTCTGGTGACCCCAAGCATAAATACATAACATCATGTGAGGATGCCGGCTGACAGGCAGGCTGCAGCACATTTGGTTCATCATCTGTAAGCACAAAGCAACACAAGTGTGCATAGCAGTTGGGGAGGGGGTAGGAAGGCAAGAAGGAGGAGGCATCGTTATTTTGCAGATGCATATTATAAGGCATGAAGGATGATGGGTGAGGGCTGTCACCCAAAACGGACATCTCATTGACAAACCGTTAGTGTCCTGCGGAAGCTCTGCCTGTCCAGCCAGAACCGCTCTGACTGCTAGGCCCATGCGGGCAGACACTCACTCCTCAATGGTGGTGAGGTCCTGAAGGTATGACTCCCTTCCTCCCATCCGCTCCTGCTCTCGCCTGTTGTGGGCAAGCTTGGCCTACAATGAGCAAAACAAGATGTTGTCTGTTGGTCTGTAGCTGCTGGTGTGCAACATCTGTCTGTAGTAAGTGATTCACTACTGATGTCGCGAGGTGTGAATGTCTGCATCTCAGACTGCGTGGCAACTCACAGTGGATGTATAAAAGTTGGAGTCTGGGCACAAGGAGGTATGAGTAAGTATGATGCTGAAGGCCTGTGACCACATATGGAGAGTTAAAAGGTCTTGTTGGTGTCCTCAGGCTAATTCGGGAACTAGCAGGTGAGAGACGCTTGGATGGGTGAGGCTTGTCTGGGGAGGCTATCGAGAGTGACTACAGCAATGAGGAGCATGGCCTGACACACATAGAGAAGGTGTGGGCAGTGTCAAGCAGCGAGGCTCAATTGAAGGAATTGCAAGGATCTTCTTCTTAGGCAGTCCCTCGGAGTCGAGGCTGACTTACCTCCACACTAATATGAGTTTTCAGGTCCCTGATGAGTCAAATGCAGGATCTACAGTCCCTGTCACAGGTGGGGCAGACGGTGATTGGAGGGACAGCTGGGTGGGGAGCTTGGATTGTCATGCGCTCCCTCCGCTGTTTGCGCTTGGCTTATGCGTGCTCTCGGCGAAGAGACCCGACGAGTTCAGCACCTTCGCGGATGCTTCTTCTCCATTTTGAGCGGTTTTGGACCAGGGATTCCCAGGTGTCAATGGGGATGTTGCACTTTTTCAAGGAGGCTTTGAGGGTGTCCTTGAAACGTGTCCTCTGCCCACCTGGGGCTTGTTATGTATGTAATCCTATGTAACCAGCATTCTACCGCCACCAGAGGGCGTATCTGTTGGAGTCCCAAGGGATCCCACATTCCTTGGGAGCACTATATAAGCAAGCCTCCCATGCTGTACCAACACTCTGGGGTTAGAATAAAGAGACTAAGGTCACACTTACAAACGTCTGCAGTACTCAATCACATTAACTTATTCTGGACATAACAACTGGCGATGAGATAACGAACCATCACGCGAAAATGCAGAGAACTGTTAGTATCCTAGAGAAATTCTCAGAAGGGGATGATTGGAAGGCCTTCGTGGAGCAACTCGACCAATACTTCGTGGCCAACGAGCTGGAAGGGAGTGTGAACGCTGCCAAATGAAGGGCAATCCTTTACACCGTCTGCGGGGCAACAACCTATGGCCTCATGAAGAATCTTTTTGCTCCGGTGAAACCAACAACCAAATCGTATGAAGAACTGTGTACGTTGGTCCGGGTGCACCTAAATTCGAAGGAGAGCGTTCTGATGGCAAGGTATCTATTTTACACATGTCAACGGTCTGAAGGATAGGAAGTGACGAGTTACGTCGCCGAACTAAGGCGCCTTGCAGGACATTGCGAATTTGATGGATTCCTGGAGCAAATGCTAAGAGACTTTTTTGTGCTTGACATTGGCCATGAAATTATTCTTCACACACTATTGACTGTTGAAACACCGAACCTGAGCAAAGCCATAACGATAGCCCAGGCACTTATGTCCACCAGAGATAATACCAAACAAATTTTGCAGCATAAAGATGCATCGGCAAGTACTGTACACAAAGTAACGTCGTTTTCAGGCAGGAATGCATATGGCAGAACGTACACACCTGCAGCTGCACGACCTCAAATGATTCAGAGTCCGCCATCAAGCGTTAATGCGAGGCAGTTAACACCTTGTTGGCGCTGCGGAGGTGATCATCGAGCCCATCAATGGCGCTTCAAACACTATGCGTGCAAAGGCTGTGGAACAATAGGAAACATCCAGCGAATATGCAGACGAGCTGCAAACCCTGCAAACCACCATGTTGCAGAGAAAGACCGATCCATGGCGGTTCAAACTGAACTAGAGACTCAAACCGAGGAGGCAGAAGTGTACAGGGTACACACCTTCACCACAAAATGTCCACCAATCATATTAAAAGTTGAACTGAACGGAATTCCAGTATCTATGGAATTGGACACGGGTGCTCGTCAGTCCATCATGAGCAAAAAAGCCTTAGACAGGATGTGGTGCAACAAGGCACACAGGCCTAAGCTGAGCCCCATTCACACCAAGCTGAGAACTTACACTAAAGAGCTGATCCCTGTAATTGGCAGTGCAGCAGTAAAAGTCTCCTGTCTATGATGGAGCAGTGCACGAACTACCGCTATGGATAGTACCAGGAGATGGCCCCACACTGTTTGGCAGAAGCTGGCTGGGAAAAATCCGCTGGAACTGGGACGACATCCGAGCACTTTTATCTGTCGACGACACCTCATGTGCCCAGGTTCTGAGCAAGTTTCCATCATCGTTTGAGCCAGGTATCGGAAGCTTCTCAGGGGCGAAGTTGCATATTACTTGATTCCCGGTACACGACCCCTCCACCACAAGGCACGGGCAGTGCCATATATGATGCGAGAGAAAGTGGAGATCGAGCTGGACAGGCTGCAACGAGAGGGCATCATCACACCGGTGGTGTTCAACGAGTGGGCCAGTCCAATTGTTCCGGTTCTCAAGGGTGATGGCACCGTCAGAATTTGTGGGGACTATAAAGTAACGATTAACCATTTTTCGCTGCAGGACCAGTACCCGCTACCCAAGGCAGACAACCTATTTGCGATGCTGGCAGGAGGAAAGACGTTCACCAAGTTGGACCTGACCTCAGCCTACGTGACGCAGGAGCAGGTGGAATCTTCGAAAGACCTCACCTGCATCAACACGCACAAAGATCTGTTCATCTACAATAGATGCCTGTTTGGGATTCGATCGGCCGCAGCTATTTTTCAAAGGAACATGGAGAGTCTGCTAAAGTCAGTTCTGTGCACCGTGGTTTTCCAGGACGATATACTGGTCACAGGTCGGAACACCATCGAACACTTGCAGAACCTGGCAGAGGTTCTAAGTCGGCTAGATCGTGTGGGACTCAGGTTGAAACGCTCGAAGTGTGTTTTCCTGACGCCAGAGGTCAAGTTCTTAGGGAGAAGAATCACGGCAGATGGCATCAGACCCACCGATGCCAAGGTGGAGGCCATCAAGGATGCGCCGAGACCACAGAACGTGACGGAGCTGCGGTCGTTCCTGGGACTCCTCAATTATTTTGGTAATTTCCTACCCGGGTTAAGCACCTTGCTAGAACCTCTACACATGTTGCTACGCAAGGGAGATGACTGGGTATGGGGGAAATCACAAGAGACAGCTTTTGAGAAAACCCAAAATCTGTTATATTCCAACAAACTGCTTGTCCTGTATGATTCTTGTAAACGTTTAGTGCTAGCTTGTGATGCGTCTTCGTACGGGGTCGGGTGTGTGTTACAACAAGCAAACGAATCTGGAACATTGCAACTGGTCGCTTATGCATCCAGGAGCTTGTCCAAGGCCAAAAGGGCCGACAGCATGATTGAAAAAGAAGCTCTGGCATGCATTTACGGGCTAAAAAAAAATGCATCAGTATCTGTTTGGGCTTAAGTTCGAGTTAGAAGCTGCTCATATCGCAATTCTCAGAGAGCAAATGCCTCTGCTCGCATCCAAAGATGGGCGCACACGCGGTCTGCATATAACTATGTAATTCGCCACAGGCCAGGCACAGAGAACTGCGCTGATGCCCTCAGTCGGCTATCATTGCCCACCACCGGGGTGGAAATGGCACAGCCTGCAAACTTGCTCTTGGTGATGGATGCATTTGAAAATGAAAAGTCACCCGTTACGGCCCGCCAGATCAGGATCCTTTACTGTCCCTTGTAAAAAACGGTGTCCTCCATGGGAGCTGGTCCAGCGTCCCAGTGGAGATGCATGAAGAGCTCAAGCCATTCCAGCGGCGTAAAGACAAAATGTCCATACAGGTGGACTGTCTTTTGTGGGGTAATCGCGTGGTTTTGCCCAATAAAGGCAGGGAAAAGTTCATACGCGACCTACACAGTACCCACCCAGGCATAGTAATGATGAAAGTTATAGCCAGATCCCATGTGTGGTGGCCCGGCATTGACTCAGATTTGGAGTCTTGCGTGCGCCAATGCAACACTTGCTCTCAACTGAGCAATGCACCTAGAGAGGCACCGCTAAGCTTGTGGTCATGGCCCTCCAAACCCGTGGTCTAGGATCCATTTTGACTTCGCTGGCCCGTTTCTAGACAAAATGTTCTTGGTTTTTGTGGATGCTTATTCAAAGTGGATTGAGTGTGTGATAATGTCTATAAGCACGTCCACTGCCACCATCGAAAACCTATGAGCCATGTTTGCCACGCACGGCTTGCCTGATGTCCTTGTCAGCGACAACGGGCTGTGCTTCACCAGCGCTGAATTCAAGGAATTCATGAGCCGCAATGGGATCAAACACGTCACATCTGCCCCATTCAAGCCCGCATCCAACGGCCAGGCAGAACGGGCAGTCCAAACCATCAAGCAAAGCTTGAAACGCATGTTGGAAGGCTTCCTGCAGACCCGCCTGTCCCGAGTCCTGCTCAGCTACCGCACCAGACCCAACTCGCTCACCGGGGTTCCCCCAGCCGAGTTGCTCATGAAAAGGGCGCTCAAAACAAGGCTCTCTCTCGTCCACCCTAATCTCCATGATCACGTCGAGGGCAGGTGGCATCAACAAAGCATGTACCATGATCGCGCAAACTTGTCATGTGATATTGAAGTCAATGACCCAGTATTTGTACTCAACTATGGACATGGTCCCCAATAGCATGCTGGCACTGTCATAGCCAAAGAAGGGAGTTTCAGTTCAGACTCGCAAATGGAGTAACTTGCAGAAAGCATTTGGACCAAACCAAACAGCGATTCACAGACAGCCACGAGCAACCTGGAGAGGACACCACCAACTTCGACCCTCCGACACACACACAAGTGGCAACCGACATCACGGTTGACCACGAAGCTGAACTCATCATCCGCAGCAGTCCAGCAAGGCCAGCTGCGCAGCAACCGAGCGAAGAACCAACCAACTCACCGGCACCTGCATTTGTACCGAGACGATCGAATAGAGAGCGAAAAGCCCCAGATCGTTTCACCCCGTAAATAAGTGTACTATTGACTTTGGGAGGGAGTGATGTTATGTATGCAATCCTATGTAACCAGCATTCTACCGCCACCAGAGGGTGTATCTGTTGGAGTCCCAAGGGATCCCAGCATTCCTTAGGAGCACTGTATATAAATAGGCCTCCCATGCTGTACCAACACTCCAGAGTTAGAATAAAGAGACTAAGGACACACTTACACACGTCTACAGTACTCAATCACATTATCTTACTCTGGACATAAAAGGGCTCACTAGCCGTGTCAGACCTCTGAGTAGAGCGCTTGTTTTGGGAGTCTAGTGTCAGGCATGCAGATGATGTGGCCCGTTCATCAGAGCTGATCGAACGTGGTCAGTGCTTCGATGCTGGGGATATTGGCCTGAGAGAGAACACTGGTTTATCCTGCCAGTGGATTTGCAGGATCTTGCGGAGGCAGCGTTGGTGGTCTTTCTCCAGTGCTTTGAGGTGCCTGCTGTACAGGCGAGGGGATTAAATGTAGTATCTCCAAATTTGCGGATGACACTAAGTTGGGTGGCAGTGTGAGCTGCAAGGAGGATGCTATGAGGCTGCAGAGTGACTTGGATAGGTTAGGTGAGTGGGCAAATGCATGGCAGATGAAGTATAATGTGGATAAATATGAGGTTATCTACTTTGGTGGTAAAAACAGAGACACAGACTCTTATCTGAATGGTGACAGAATAGGAAAAGGGGAAGTGCAACAAGATCTGGGTATCATGGTACATCAGTCATTGAAGGTTGGCATGCAGGTACAGCAGGCGGTTAAGAAAGCAAATGACATGTTGGCCTTCATAGCGAGGAAATTTGAGTACAGGGGCAGGGAGGTGTTACTACAGTTGTACAGGGCCTTGGTGAGGCCACACCTGGAGTATTGTGTACAGTTTTAGTCTCCTAACTTGAGGAAGGGCATTCTTGCTATTGAGGGAGTGCAGCGAAGGTGCACCAGACTGATTCCCGGGATGGCGGGACTGACATATCAAGAAAGACTGGATCAACTGGGCATGTATTCACTGGAGTTCAAAAGAATGAGAGGGGATCTCATAGAAACGTTTAAAATTCTGACCGGTTTAGACAGGTTAGATGCAGGAAGAATGTTCCCAATGTTGGGGAAGTCCAGAACCAGGGGTCACAGTCTAAGGATAAGGGGTAAGCCATTTAGGACCGAGATGAGGAGAAACTTCTTCACCCAGAGAGTGGTGAACCTGTGGAATTCTCTACCACAGAAAGTTGTTGAGACCAATTCACTAAATATATTCAAAAAGGAGTTAAATGTAGTCCTTACTACTAGGGGAATCAAGGGGTATGGCGAGAAAGCAGGAATGGGGTACTAAAGTTGCATGTTCAGCTATGAACTCATTGAATGGCAGTGCAGGCTCGAAGGGCCGAATGCCCTACTCCTGCACCTATTTTCTATGTTTCTATGTTTCTACATAGTCCATGTCTTTGAAGCATATAGGAGGGCGGGTATCACTACTGCTCTGTAGGCCATGAGCTTGGTGCTGGGTTTGAGGTCCTGGTCTTCAAACACCCTCTTCCTCAGGCGACCAAAAGCTGCATTGGCACACTGAAGGTGGTGTTGGACTTCGTCATCGATGTCTGCCCTTGTTGACAGTAGGCTCCTGAGGTTTTGAAAATTTTCCACGTTGTCCAAGGCCTCGTCAAGGATCTTGATAAGCGGGGGGACCAGGGTGGCAGAGAACCTTTGTCTTATGAATGTTTAGTGTAAGGCCCATACTTTGATGTAACGGGTACTCACCCTGATGATCCTAATCAGGTCATTGAATTTCTTGTAACATTGAGTCGTGTTCCTCAGCACCGTGTTGCGGGCAGAAACGTGCTGTGCGACCTCCCTCCACAGCCTCCTGAACAAGCTGGGGGGTGGGGGGGGAACGACCTTCGTCCCCCTCCAGGTTACAGGGCACCTTGGCGCCCTTCCACGGCCTCCAGGAGCGCTTCAAGGGCCATGGCCGAGAAGCTGTGCACACGTTGTTGACCTGCCTGCGCATCCATCCTCCCACTCTCAGATGAGTGAGAGTCTTGAACTGCACATGCTTATACTTGACTTGCCACGCTTTTAAGAGTCGGATGTTCCCATGGTGTAACTAGGAGTTCCGCGCATGCGCAATGTGTCCGCCAAATTTACTGACCAATCTTTCGTTCTGGCTCCCCCAGCTGTAGTGTGCAATGGCTGATTTAGCTCTTCGACCGATTCTGATGAATTTCTGGGCAGAGGGCGCAAACTCTTTCAAGGCGCTAAAATTACAGCTCCGCCTAGGTTACCGTCCCACATGAGGAGCGACTGAATTTCTCCCCAATATCCTTTTAAATGGATTCTATTTAATATTATAGCAGATTCCAAATCTGTTGTGTTGATTGGACTTTGAATGCAATAGTTTTAAAGTCAAGCAGTGCCTCAGTGCAGACTGCTATACTTGTAAGCTGCAGTGATGATTATTTATTGAATCTCAAATTGAATTGCGTGCCATTTTCCTGCTCATGTAGTTAACTGTTCACAGCCTTCCTATTGTTTAGTTAAGATCATCTAAAAACAAACAGAGATTACAGGCAGTTCTAAAGCTAGTTAAAAGCCACTGCCTCTGAAACAACTGTGTCAGCTGTTTTGTATGTACATCATGATTGGGTACTGAAACGATGAGTAAGTTAAATACAATCCTTAGCACATTCCTTTCTAAAGAGCGGTTACTAAAATAATACCATGATTGAAATATACAACAGTGAGCTACAGAAATATCAGGCAGAGAAATAAGATATGCTCCCCAAAATTCAAACTTTTTTTTCTGGTAAAGGCATTGTGTAATGGTAAGTTATTGTGCAATTATGAATGTTACACAAGCCTTTTGCAAGGAGCAAAGGAGCTTATTGTGCAATTTGCCATCTGTGGTACAAGCTGGATAAACGTTTGACTACTTAGATAAAGAAACCTTTACAAATCTTGCCTTCACCTTATTGTTTCTTACGGTGCACCTGGTCAAATATAAAGATAAGTGTAATATAAAATGATCATTCAGTTGCTGCACTGTTTAACACTTTCAGGACTGCAGCTGTGATTTTGTACCAACCCTTGTGAAAATAGAATTCAAAATGATTCTGATTCAGTTTTCTACATAATTTGTCATTAAGAATTCAATTTGCTTCAACAAATGTTGGCACTTTAACAAATATTGAGAGCTCCAAAGTACAACTTAATTGCTCATGAAGATTTGCGATTGGAATAATTTATGCAATTTATAAACTATATTAAATGTTACTTTTCTGTTCACATGAGTCAAAAATCTTCATTTGCTCCTAAGAGAAATTGATTTTGGAGAAGACTCATGACCTGTCAGACCTACAACCACCCTTCTCTTTACACATACAGAGATGCAGGCACCCTCATTCTAACTGACCTATACCTGTGCATCTCCTCCCGAACAGAATTTTGCTCCATTCTCACCTCTACCGCTACGTCAGGTCTGGATTTTTCCCCCTGCTTCTTCAAATCCCAACTCTAGATTTTCCCAGTTTCCTAATACTGGTACAGTTCCTCCTTCAGGACTTGGATTTGCTTTCTCCCTCCCTACTGCTTTGCTCCCTCTATATGGGGCACAAACATGACTTCACAGTCCCACTTCTACCTGTTGTCACTATTCTACCCTCCCCTATATTTAATGAGTGGATCATCATCATAGGCAGTCCCTCGGAATCGAGGAAGACTTGCTTCCACTCTTAAAATGAGTCCTTAGGTGGCTGAACAGCCCAATACGAGAGCCACAGACCCTGTCACAGATAGGACAGATAGTCGTTGAGGATAAGAGAGGGTGGGACAGATTTGCTGCATGCTCTTTCCGCTGCCTACGCTTGATTTCTGCATGCTCTCGGTGATGAGACTCGAGGTACTCAGCGCTCTCCCGAATACACTTCCTCCACTTAGGGCGATCTTTGGCCAGGGACTCCCAGGTGTCGGTGGGGATGTTGCACTTTATCAGGGAGGCTTTGAGGGTGTCTCTGTAACGTATCCTCTGCCTAACTTTGGCTTGTTTGCCATGAAAGAGTTCCGAGTAGAACGCTTGCTTTGGGAGTCTCGTGTCTGGCATGCGGAAAATGTGGCCTGCCCAGCGGAACTGATCAAGTGTGGTCAGTGCTTCAACGCTGGGGATGTTGGCCTGGTTGAGGACGCTAATGTTGATGCATCTGTCCTCCCAGGGGATTTGTAGGATCTTGCGGAGACATCGTTGGTGGTATTTCTCTAGCACCTTGAAGTGTCTACCATACTTGGTCTAATGAGTGGATACAGAGCAAATAATTGCCATCTGCTCTGATTCAAAATTCATTGTTAAATTCTAGTTTATGCCAGTCGAATCCACATTCTATTTGAAATATCAATGCCCTTGTTTTATCAGCTAATCAATTGGAACTATTAATATAATGTTACTAAAAATGTCAATGGGATCTCATTAAAATATACAGAATCAAGCATTGACTACAACCAGGTTAACATTTTCTTCAAGCATTTTCCTACAAGGGAACAGTTTATATCTATAAGCCTGAACATATAAACTTATCAGATACAGTATAACAAAATCCTCACTGCCTGTATGTGAACCTGATATTTGTCGTACATTCCCACAGCGTTATTGTGATGTTACATTTTATTTTGTTCTTTTTTCATTACTCTCCCCACCTCCAACAAGGTCTCCAACTTCAGAGTTTTTCTGTGTGAACTGACTGATTTTACTGTCATAATGGTTGTATATGCTGTATGTTTTTACTGTGGTATTGTACTTGCTCTGTAATCAGTGTAGAGATTACTGCACTATTCAGATTCTCAATTTAGAGATTTTATTTTTACTTTGAGAATCTAGGATGTAAAGCCAAGCCCCGTAGTGAAGGATACCACCATAGTTGATTAGAGTAAAAAAAGAGGTAAATTGGGAAGCACTGATTCGTGTAACACAAAGGTAATTGAAATTCCTTTCAGAAATGTATTAAAGAAGAGAAACATGTTTGGAATCAAGCTGTATGCGATGAGTCATAACAAATTGCAGTTATTTGAATGAGCAAGAATTGCTTACAATACTGGTAATGACTAACCTACGAGTAATTGGGTCTTGGCTAAAATGAACTAGTAAGGAATGTAGTTATACCTATCAGAATCCTATCTTGTGTCACATTGATATATGTTTCACTGTTTTTGAGAGTGTTTTTAAGCCTGAACAGCAATCTATTGGATGGCTAGAATCCTAAACTACAAAAGTATTTTCAACTAAATTATTATATAAAATAATATTCTGTTCTTATGTAATACATTTCCAAGCAACATGACCAATATGTTAAGTAACAGGCCATGTAAAATCACTATTACAGCTGGCATGCTGCACTTAAACAAAAGCAAATACTGCGGCTGTTGGCAAACTCTCAGCAGGTCAGGCAGCATCTATGGAGAGAGAGAAAAACAGATGTAAGCTTCACTTACCTTAGGCTGCAATCTCAATTACGATTACTTGCAACTGATAGCTTCTTGCGCACCACTGCTGAAGAAGCAGCAATCTGACTTTGCTTAGAGGTCATGAACTGGGTTGGGAAAATTGCTGAGTTGTTCTGGAACGAAAAGGTTCATTGAGCTCCCAGCCAGAAAGCCAGTGCTGGAACTTGTGGAAGCCTCTCAATTGAAGAATAGCAGTCAGAGGTCTCAGTTAAAGAGGTAGTCTCATGAAGAACAGAAACCCAGATAATGAAAGGAAACTATGAATATAGCGAGTATTGCAGCTGATGCCTTACAGACTCAAATGGCCCAGTAACCATGACAACTAACATGGCTTGCTCCACTCCTAGTTATATAAATTTACAGCTAATCTTACCTGTGAAATTGAAATATTCAACTATCTGGCATTAAATGCAGAAAAAGTGAAATTCAAATATCTTTGGCACACTCATTTTTAAAGGGGTACTGTCTTCATGAAAATTGGTTCCATTTGATTGCAAACGCACACAAAATTGTGATAACGATCAAAAGCATCATAATTATACTTCCACATAATATTACTACAAAAAGGATCGACAGGTGATCCATCCTAATTTTTTAAAAAGGCAAGTTTAAAAAAAAGATTAAAAGAAAAATGTTTTAAGCCATTAGAAATAAATAATCTATTTAGTACCTTATCATGTCCTCAAAAAGTATTGACGTGCAATCAATAGATTGGTTTTGTTATAGATATTCTGTTTTTGGGTAATGGTGGTTGAGGAAAGAATATTGACCAGGGCATTCGGAGATCTCTCTGCTCTTGGTTGGATTCTGGTACAACTAGGTTCAGTGAGCACCAAACAGGCCTCCCACCATAGTTTGCCAGCTCCAGGCGGCAAAATATCGGGCATCCTAGAGGCCGACCCAGTCAGCAGGAAAGTAGATCTGGTGGGGGGGGGGGGGGGGGGGGGGAGGTGGGGTAGCGGGGGTAAATCTCATCACTTGAGGGGGAGGGGAGCACAAGGTCTCAGTGGTCCATGTTATTCTTCATTATTCTTGGAGGAGCACTCCTACAGCCTCCATAAAAAATTTTTCACAAAGCATTTTGGGATCTCAACCTCCTCACCGTCTGGTACAACTAGGCAGAGTATGCACGCCGCACATTCTACCCATTTGTATTGGGCGTTAGTGAAGAGTAAATCTGGCACTGATTAACTTCTTTCGAGAGAATGTTGTGATGGAGTGACTCATAGAAACATAGAAAATAGGTGCAGGGGCAGGCCATTCAGCCCTTCGAGCCTGCACCACCATTCAATATGATCATAGGTTATCATGCAACTTCAGTATCCCATTCCTGCTTTCTCTCCATACCCCTTGATCCCTTTAGCCGTAAAGACCACATCTAACTCCCTTTTGAATATATCCAACGAACTGGACACAACAACTTTCTGTGGCAGAGAATTCCAAGGGTTCACAATTCTCTGGGTGAAAAAGTTTCTCCTCATCTCAGTCCTAGATGGCTTACCCCTTCTCCTTCGACTGTGACCCCTGGTCCTGGACTTCCCCAACATCGGGAACATTCTTCCTGCATCTAACTTGTCCGATCCCGTCAGAATTTTACATGCTTCTATGAGATCCCCTCTCATTCTTCTAAATTCTAGTGAATATAAGTCTAGTCGATCCAGTCTTTCTTCATATGTCAGTCCTGCCATCCTGGGAATCAGTCTGGTGAACCTTCGCTGCACTCCCTCAATAGCAAGAATGTCCTTCCTCAGATTAGGAGACCAAAACTGCGCACAATACTCAAGGTGTGGTCTCACCAAGGCCCTGTACAACTACAGTAAGACCTCCCTGCTCTGATACTCAAATCCTTTCGCTATGAAGGCCAACATGCCATTTGTTTTCTTTACTGCCTGCTATACCTGCATGCCTACTTTCAATGACTGATGTACCATGGCACTCAGGATTCGTTGCACCCTCCCCCTTTACTAATCTGTCACCATTCAGATAATAATATGCCTTCCTGTTTTTGCCACCAAAGTGGATAACCCCACATTTATCCACATTATACTGCATCTGCCATGCATTTGCCTATTCACCTAACCTGTCCAAGTCACTCTGCAGCCTCTTAGCATCCTCCTCACAGCTCACACTGCCACGCAGCTTAGTGTCATCTGCAAACCTGGAGATATTACATTCAATTTCTTCGTCTAAATCATTAATATATATTGTGAATAGCAGGGGTGCCAGCACTGAACCTTGCGGTACCCCACTAGTCACTGCCTGCCATTCTGAAAAGGACCCGTTTATTCCCACTCTTTGCTTCCTGTCTGCCAACCAGTTCTCTATCCACGTCAATACATTACCCCCAATCCCATGTGCCTTAATTTTGCGCACTAATCTCTTGTGTAGGATCTTGTCAAAAGCCTTTTGAAAGTCCAAATATACCACATCCACTGGTTCTCCCTTGTCCACTCTACTAGTTACACCCTCAAAAAATTCCAGAAGATTTGTCAAGCAGGATTTCCCTTTCATAAATCCATGCTGACTTGGACCGATTCTGTCACTGCTTTCCAAATGCGCTGCTATTACATCTTTAATAATTGATTCCAGCATTTTCCCCACTACCGATGTCAGGCTAACCAGTCTATAATTCCCTGTTTTCTCTCTCCCTCCCTTTTTAAAAAGTGGAGTTACATTAGCTACCCCCCAATCCATAGGAACTGATCCAGAGTCCATGGAATGTTGGAAAATGACCACCAATGCATCTACTATTTCTATTTCTAGGGCCACTCCCTTAAGTACTCTGGGATGTAGACTATCAGGCCTGGGGATTTGTCGACCTTCAATCCCATCAATTTCCCAAACACCATTTCCTGACTAAAAGGGATTTCCCTCAGTTTCTCCTTCTCACTAGACCATCGGTCCCCTAGTATTTTCGGGAGGTTATTCGTGTCTTCCTTAGTGAAGACAGAACCAAAGTATTTCTTCAATTGGTCTGCCATTTCCTTGTACCCCGTTACGAATTCACCTGATTCTGACTGCAAGGAACCTACATTAGTCTTCACTAATCTTTTTCTCTTCACATATCTATAGAAGCTTTTGCAGTCAGTTTTTATGTTTCCTGCAAGCTTACTCATATTCTATTTTCCCCCTCCTAATTAAACCCTTAGTCCTCCTCTGCTGAATTCTAAATTTCTCCCAGTCCTCAGGTTTGCTGCTTTTTCTGGCCAATTTATATGCCTCTTCTTTGGATGTAACACTATCCCTAATTTCCCTTCTTAGCCATGGTTGAGCCACCTTCCCCGTTTTATTTTTACGCCAGACAGAGATGTACAATTGTTCTAGATAGGGTGAATTGCTTACCTTGTCAGTATTACACGTGAAGTCACAATCTATATCTCTATAAAGTATTAGGGAACTGACCGTTCAAATTGTTGCTTGGCCAAATCATTTTCCAAACCGATTTGTAACTCATCAGTTAGATTTTAGATTGGCTTCACTTCAGGTTGAATTTGCACCTCAATGGCCAATTAAGTAGTGCCAACCCTGTTGAGACTGTCAGAGTTGAATTATGTAGGTTGTGGTGTCATGTTTGATATCCTGACATTTTCACTCAATTAGCTTCAGGTTGAAACTTCAGAGTTTTATGTTCTTGAAAGTTTCATTCCTGGTTCTTCATTTCCATTAATGATTAAGTAATTTGAGGAGAGACCATGATATTCTATATTATTCATGATCTGTTGGAAGGGACTAAATGTACTTTTTCATGCCATATTGGGGCGAGGGCACTGAATAAAATGCATCTAGTGATGTGTCATGGGTAACCATAGTCTACTGGAGCTTGATTGATTGCCTTTGCGAATGAGAAATTTTCCAGAGTCGTTCTGAGAAACCCTGCCCTTATTGACTTACTTTGGCTCCTGGTTCCCCAATGCCTCCAATTTAAATTTTTCATCCTTGTGTTTAAATCCTTTGATGGCCTCACCCCTTTCACTCTACCGTCCTCCAGTCCAATGACCCCCACCTTCTTTGTTTCTCTGACTGGCCATTTATGCATCCTCACTTCTTTTGCCCTACAATTGGTGGCCATGCCTTCAGCCGTCTCGGACCTGTGCTCTGAAAGTCCCTCTATAATCTCCTCCACCACTTCACCTCCCTCTCTTCCTTTTAGAGTTTCCTTAAAACCCACCTCTTTGACCTCTTTTGGTCAGACTCCTGGGGGGCAAAATTGCCCTGTTCGTAACCTGGTCGTCCTCTGCTCCTGGGGTGGAGGTTAAAGAGGAGCTGCGCTGCGCCACGCATCGCAGTTTTTTTTTCGGCTAACTCACCGGTCGGCCCATGCTCCATCGATGTCACATGGTCCGGGCCGCGATCGTGCATCCTGGCACTCCTTTTGCGTGCCGGGCCGCGGCCATGGCAACACCCAACCCTGGTGACCCAGTGGAGGCCATCAAATGGCCTGCAGAGTTTGTAGCGGCCCTCCCCTTTAATGGTAGCGCGAAGCCGCGTAGTGCTGTCGATCCCGCCCGGGTAGCGCCCCGGACACTGCCTTAACAGGAAGTGGAGCGTGCGACATTGCATTCTACTTCCTGTGAGAGGCAGTAACCCAAATTTCGCAGCCGAGGCAGGACCTCCGCGCTGGGTGTGGGAAGTTCCTTCCCGACTCGGTCACTGCCCCCAAATGGGGTGCAGGGCAATTTCTGTCCCCTAATTTCTTTTTTACTCAGCATCCATCTTTGTATGTTAACGCCTCTCTGAAGCACATTGGGGTATTTTTTGATGTTAAATGTGCTATATAAATGCATGTTGTTGTCATTGCTCCTGGGAAGTGAGTGGGGTGGATAGTGCACAAAGTTGCACCATCTAACGGATAGAGTAAGAATTGTTGGGCTTTGCTCACCCTCTTTTCATATGTTTGTACCTTCGCATCAGGTGTATGTGGATCGAGTCATATATATGTATTTTATGACAGGAGATGAACATCACTGTGGGAGTACAGCTGTACTGTACTCCAAGTGTCATAAATAATCAATTGAAGATATTTCCGAGCACTTAGAATGGAAAGCAAACAATGGATCCGAATTGGAGCACTCTAAGTAGAATCTTTGAATCTTTGGCTAGAATTGTCTTTACCTGGGTGGGACTGGTGCAGGTGGTCACCGTGGTGGGTCGCAACCCCGTTTTTGCTTCCATCCCGCTGCAGAATCGACTGCGCTTATGGGGTCTATTAAACCTGCTCTGTGCGCTACCTGGCCCTATTAAATGGTGCGGGTCTGATCACATTATCCATGACGCGTTTTCAGCCGGGATATTAAAGGAGCCATGGTCACATTGCATTTGAAGGTTCATCTTGAGTGTGCACTCACTGCACTGGAGGTTTGGATTGTTCTAAACACTTAGTAACATGATTGCAAAGAGACAGAGGGCTGCCTCCTTATGCTTGTAGAGGGAGTCAGTGCATGCAGGGAGGTCTTCTTCCCTTCAAATGGGCAGAAGCAACCTCCCCGGGAGACAAAAAGAGCCTGGCTCCAAATCGCAGAGGAAGTGAACAGCAGGGATATGGTGAGGAGGACCTGGGTGCAGTAAAAGAAAAGAAAGACCTGCATTTATATAGTGCCTTTCATGACCACCGGACGTCACAAAGCATTTTACAGCCAATGAAGTACTTTAGAGTGTAGTCACTGTTGTAATGTGGGAAATGCGGTAGCCAATTTGCACACAGCAAGCTCCCACAAACAGCAATGTGATAATGACCAGATAATCAGTTTTTGTTATGTTGATTGAGGGATAAATATTGGCCAGGATACCGGGCATAACTCCTCTGCTCTTCTTCAAAATAGTGCCATAGGATCTTTTACGTCCTCCTCAGAGAGCAGACGGGGCCTCGGTTTAATATCTCATCCGAAAGACGGCACCTCTGACAGTGCAACACTCCCTCAGCATTGCACTGGAGGAAACATTTCAATCTCATTAGATCAAGAAAGGTGGGTACAAAGCCACACTCAACTTCATCCTGTTGTGCCTCTCATCACATTTTCATCACTCTGCCTTCCCAACCCTACTCCTGCAGATCCTTCCTCACACCAACATACCTTTCACGTCCCCCCATCCCTCTCTATCTACATTATCACATCCTCATCTTACTAGCCACCCCTCACACATACCCTCGTCCTAATGCAATCATACCAATTAACACACAAGGAGGCCATTTGACATTGCCACCCCACTCCATCATAGTTGTCCTCTAAAGATGTAACCCATCTATTTCTTACTCATTCCATCACTCTCACTCAACTTGCAGGAAAAGAGAGCCCACATTAAGAGGGAGAGGAAGAGAACTGGATGTGGCCCTCCATCATTTGCCACCCTCACAACAACAGAAGAGGCTGTGCTACAAGTATCGGAAGTCACTGAACAGCTGGAGGTGGGAGATGGAGAGAGGGGGGCCATCTCAGCAACGTGGTGACAGAATTACATATCATACAGCTACATGACATCAGTCATCAATATAGGGACTGATGTCATCAGCCACTGAATGGTCATCATGTGCAGAATGGTATCTGTACCCATTCTTCATATGGCATATCTAACTCATCTCTTTGCTCTCTCACAGGCCCATCAAGAGCCACCCCTAACTTCTGTCTAGGAGGAAGAGGAAGACAACTCAGAGGAACCTCCGGCCTCTGAGGGCACAGTGTAAGCAGACAAAAGCACACCCAGCACCAGCGCAGAGACGCACACCTCCGTTTGGTCCCATGCGAGATAAGGTAATGTTGTCACCTGGTGTCTCACAAGTCACAAAAGAGCAGATGATGGAGACAGGAACAGCAGTGGAGACTCTTCATGGAGGGTGCAGGATGCTCCCAGCTCTGCTCAGCTGCAGGCAGACATTTAGCTCAGAGGATTCTCCAGAAAGTGGGCAATCCTGGAGGTACAGGAAGAAGTGCAGGCGGCTCTGATAGGTTTTGTGACCGCAATGTCTGCAAATGTTCAGAAAATGGAAGAGTCCATCTCCAACATGAGCACCACCGTGTTGCAGGCGATGGCGACTGTAGGCTCTTCCATGGAAAGGATGGCCACCTGCATGGAGCAGCTAATGCATCACTCACGTGAGCACATGCTATCTCTAAGAGGGATGTCAACATCATGGCTCCACTGCTGTGCAGCAGACTGCTGTCTAGCTCCTTGCTAGCAGGGAAGTGCGGGTAGCCCATGTTATGTAATGATGTGTGTATCGTCCCAGTACCTTAAATGTAATGTAAGCACTATGCCACACCACAGACGGCGCTGTGGTGGGAAACCCTGGTAGTACCTGCAACTGGTGCTATATAAGGCTGACCACCATACCTGAGAGGCACTCTGGAGCTGAACAATAAAGGACGAAGGTCACAGCAGTTAGACTTACACCAGACCGTGTGGAGTCAGTGATTGGTGTGCTACATACACCACATTGGCAACGAGGAAGCGGACGAACTCCACACAACCATGGCTACTCTGGGCTCGCTAAAGGATTTTACCATGGGCAATGATTGGGAGGCCTTTACGGAAAGGCTCGAGTACTACTTCACAGAAAACGATCTGACGGAGGACACATACGCAATGAGAGATAAGCGTAAGGCGATATTGCTCTCCAGTTGTGGAGTTGAGGTTTACTGTCTCGTCAGGGATTTACTGGCACCTGGGAGCGCCAGGGACAAGTCATACGAGAAGCTGACTGAACTCATTCGTGACCAGTTGAAACCGAAGGAGAGCATCCTCACGGCCAGATACAAATTTTACCATCACTGCAGACCTGAGGGCCAGGATATCACCAAATATGCTGCGGACCTCAGGAGACTCGCGGCGCCGTGTGATTTTGGGGCACACCTTGACGAGGCTTTGCGGGACGTTTTCGTCATGGGGATTGGCCACTAGGGCCTCCTTCACAAGCTGCTGGCCACGGAACCCACAGTCACTCTGAAAAAGGCCATCACCATCAGCCGGGCATATATGACCTCGACTTGCAGCACCAAGCAAATAATCCACACAGTCTCGAACCCGGCAGGCACTGTCCACAGGATAGCGCCCACCATGGACAAAACTGCAGAACGTGGCTCTGCCCGGGGCAGAGAGCACGGACCTCGGGATCCTGGAGCTCCGCCGAGGGGGGCCAATCAAGCAGCACCATGCTGGCGTTGTGGAGGAAGCCATGGGGCTCACCGGTGCAGGTTTGCGGAATACACGTATAATACCTGCCACCTGAAAGGCCACCTTCAGCGTATGTGTAAAAGAAATCAGACTCACCATGTGGCTGAGGAGATGGGGGATGATCTACTGTTCAGCGAGGAGCAGGTAGAAGATGATGAGGTGTTTGGACTGCACACATGTACTGACGATTCGCCCCCTGTGATAAGGGAAGTAAAAATCAACGGAGTCCCTGTGAGTATGGAAGTGGACACGGGCTCGGGTCTGTCGTTGATGAGTCGGAGAACTTTTGATAAACTGTGGATTAACCCAGCTGCACGACCCAAGCTGGTCCCGGTCACGGTGAAGCTGCGTACCTACACCAGGGAACTGATACCTGTTCTTTGCAGAGCGATGGTGCAGGTATCCCAAGGGGACGAGACACATGCTTTACCTCTGTGGGTCGTTGCAGGCGATGGGCCGACACTCCTCGGCCGGAGGTGGATAGGGACGGTCCGTGGGAGCTGGGAAGACTTCATCACTCCACAGGCTGCTGCTCCCCGGGGTGCTGCCATGCCCCGGGTCCCCAGACAGCAGCGCCGACCGAGCTGGAGCTGCAGCCTCAATCTCCCCACAGGCAAGTCCCAGGCCTGGACCTCACACACAGATCCCGCAGCCTCAGCCCCCACAGGCAAGCAGCCCTGCACAGAGGGGCCTAGTGGGGCGGGAGTGAGCCGGTGGGGTGCGAGGGATCCAGGATGGCCGGCGGTTCGGAAGAGCCCCGCCGAGGAGCTGTTAGCGTCGGGCAGCGGCAGCAGCTGGAGGTCGGCGGCTACGGAGGCCGCGGGGGACGCGGCAAGTGCGGCCGCTGGAGAGGCCACAGGAGAGACGGCAAGTCAGGTGGCAGTGGAGGGAAGCGGAGGCTGCGACGGCGGAGGGCATCCGGAGCGGCGGAGAAGAAGATGGAGGCGGCATCGTGTCGGAGCAGCAGAGCATCAAAGATGGCGGCGCCCAAGGAGAAGCCTCGTGGAATCCTCCTGCAACAAAGATGGCGCCTTAAAAAGGAAATGCACCCGGGAGTCTTAAAAGGGCCTTACCAAGAGATGGTCCCCACAAAGGACTTCTGTAAGGCAGAGCGAGTCTAAAATGAGCTAAGTTAATGTGAGATAGTGAATTTATAATAAGAATTACTTTTTTAATGCTGAATGGCCACTGTATTTGTGTAAAATAATGGATGAAGTACAATTAATGATAACGGCTAACAAGGAAATCAAGGATCCGTTACCAGTCAATAACCAGTTAATGTACCAGATAATATGTACCATACTAACGCACTGTCTATGCCCACCTGCCTTCCGTTGGACAAGTGTGATGTTATGTAATGATGTGTGTATCGTTGTCCTGCGTCCTGGTGGTGGGGAGAAGGTGATGTTATGTAATGATGTGTGTATCGTCCCAGTACCTTAAATGTAATGTAAGTACTATGCCACACCACAGAGGGTGCTGTGGTGGGAAACCCTGGTAGTACCTGCAACAGATGCTATATAAGGCTGACCACCACACCTGAGAGGCACTCTGGAGCTGAACAATAAAGGACGAAGGTCACAGCAGTTAGATTTACACCAGACTGTGTGGAGTCAGTGATTTGTGTGCTACATACACCACAGCCCATGAGGGGGATGATGATGAAAGGTGACATGGAAGCATGGGCTCCTCTTAAAGCTCTTCTTCTTAGGCAGTCTCTCGGAGTGGAGGATGACTTGCTTCCACACTAATGTGAGTTCTAAGGTGGCTGATGAGTCCAATGCGGGATCTACAGGTGGGGCAGGTGAAGGGACGGGTGGATGGGGTGCTTTGTTTGTCGTGCACTCCTTCCGCATGCTCCCGACGAAGGGACTCAGTGTTCGGCACCTTCCCGAATGCTTCTTCTCCACTTTGAGCGGTCATGGGCCAGGGATTCCCAAGAGTCGGTGGGGATGTTGCACATTTTTCAAGGAGGCTTTGAGGGTGTCCTTGAAGCGTTTTCTTTGCCCTCCTGGGGCTCGCATGCCATGACGGAGCTCGGAGTAGAGTGCCTGTTTCGAGAGTCATGTATCAGGCATGCGGACTACGTGGCCCACCCATCGGAGCTGATTGAGCTGGAGATGTTGGCCTGCGAGAGAACACGGACGTTGGTACCCTGCCAATAGATTTGCAGGATTTTGCTGAGGCAGCATTGGTGGTACTTCTCCAGTGCTTTGAGGTGCCTACTATACATTGTCCATGTCTCTAAAGCATAACGGAGAGCAGGAATCACTACTGCTCTGTAAATCATGAGTTTGGTGCCAGTTTTGAGATCTTGGTCTTCAAATACTCTTTTCCTCAGGTGACCGAAGGCTGCACTGACACACTGAAGGCGGTGTTGGGTATGGAAAGTGATCCACGCTGAACTGTAAGGCTGGGGCAGGTTGGTAGAGAACCTTTGTCTTACAGATGTTTAATGTAAGGCCCAAACTCTCGTATGCGTCAGTGAAGGTGTCAACAATGGTTGGAAGTTTGGCCTCTAAGTGTGTGCAAACGCAAGCGTCATCTGCATACTGTAATTCAATGACTAAGGTTGAGACAACCTTGGTACTTGACTGGAGGCGACGGAGGTTGAACAATTTCCCGTTCATCCTGTAGATTAGCTCCAGTCCAGCGAGGAACTTGTTGGAGGTTAGATGCAGTGAGAAAGCTTGAGAAGAGCGTTGGTGCAATCACACAGCATTGCTTGACCCCCTTGCTTTATTCCATTTGAAGACTATCCAAGCTGGCGGCAGGCATCTCCAATCCGGCGACATCGAGTGAGAGTGCGAGAAAACCGGGTAAGAACCGGGTGTTGGGGGGTGAGTATCGGCGGGCGGCGAGAACCGGCAGCATCGCAAAACGTCCATCCTTCAGGCCTGCATCAAGGGGAAGCAGCAGAATAAGGGAAATCTCAACATCTTGTAGGTCGTGGTCAGCATCGAGGTCAAGACACGGGACCGGCTGAGAGGTCGGGACACGGAAACAGCAGAGAAGTCGGGGCATGGGACCAGCAGAGAGGTTGGGACATGGGACCAGCAGAGAGGTTGGGACATGGGACCAGCAGAGAGGTCGGGACACAGGGCCAGCAACGAGGACAGGACCCGAGGCCAGTATACGCATGGCTATTAGCAAGGAACCAGCGGCCAAAGAGAGAGTGGCTGGAGAGAGAACGGAAAAAGTGCAGCAGAACCTGCGAATGGAGAGCGGCAAGCTGGAGCCAGGGGGCCCGGAGTACAGTGGCAGTATCTTATGGACAAACCCAAAAGCTGCTCCAAGATTAATGTGCTCAAAACGCTAACACTTCTCTCCGCTGTCACCCCTTCAGTCGGAGCCCCAGATGGCTCTTCAGACAGCAATGGCCGAGTCTGCCCCTCCACGGCTGCAGGAGGAGCAGACTTTGGCAGGGCCATCACAGGCTCCAAAACCCAAGAGTGTCTAAGAAGCTGCAGCAGGGAAGTGAGCAGGCTGTCTCTACCTCTGCTGAATCCATAGGGATAGCACCTTGTGGAAGCACGTGTAAGAGAAAGATGTCACACAAGTAGATTCACAAGGGTAGCCACTTGGACGTTTTATTCAATGTTAATGTCAAGTTTCTGCTAATGTGATCTCAACCATAAAAATCTTTATTTTCACCACTTTCCAGTTTTGGACAAATTTATGTGCACCTTTGGAAATGGCTTAGTGAGTTGGAGTGAATGGTGAGACATAACGGTACCTCCAGAAATGGTGGTCTGTGTGAAAGGAATGGCTTGGTAATTGTAGGGATCCTTTATGGTGTTGCTGTGGGGTGGTGCCAACCTGGCGCAGCATGTGGCAGCCATATGGGTGTACTGCATAAAGTTAAGTAAATCTGGCTATAATGAGGCCATCCCTTCCCTCCCGGGCAGCAATGTGCTCAGGTGCTGGTGGGATCTGACCCACAGCTTTCTCCTGTTCCTACTCCGCCTTGTCTTTCAGCTGATGATCCTCCTCTGAAGAAGCTTTGTGCTCAGAGCCTTGCTCCTCATGCAGCGCTAATCCTCACTGCTGCGCTATATTATGCAGGGCACAGCAGACCCCGACGATTCTGGAGACCCTGGTTGGTGACTGTTTGGCTTCTCCAGATTTGTCAAGGCATCTGAAGAGCATTTTGAGCATGCTTATTGTCTGCTCTATGACACATCTGGTGGAAATGTGGCTTTCATTATATCTCTCCTGGGCCTCAGTACTTAGGTTCTTCAAGGGTGCCATGAGCCAAGTCTTCAGTGAGTAGCCCTTGTCTCCATGCAGCCAGCCAGAAAGTCTGTTTGGATGAGTGAAGAGCTGAGGGAGGCTGGACTGATGAAGGACAAAAGAATCATGGCAGCTGCATGGAATTTGGCACACACATGCAAGATGATTTTTCTATGGTTGCAGATGAGCTGCACGTTGAGGGAGTGTAAGCCCTTGCGGTTGACAAGGACTCCTGGGTTATGATGGAGTGCCCTGATGGCCGCAAGTGTGCAGTCGATGATTCCCAGTATCCGTGGGAAGCCAGCCAGAGTGGCAAAGCCAAGCACCCACTCAGTAACACTGGCTTCATCAGTGGCAAAGTTGATACAGTTGGCCCATCGAGTCTGTGCCAGCTCTTTCGAAGAGCAATCCAGTTAGTCCCACTCCACCGCTCTTTCCCCATATGCCTGCAATTTTTTTCCCTTTAAAGGATTTATTCAGTTCCCTTTTGAAAGCTACTATTGAATCTGTTTCCACCACCCCATCAGGCAGTGCATTCCAAATCCTAACCACTCGTTGCATAAAAATATTTTTCCTCATGTAGCCTCTGGTTCTCTTGTCAATCATAAATGTGTATGCACTTTTGTTTACACGTGTAATGGGAAGGTACTTTTGAATTGGGAGTGATTCCACTTAGCTGTTTTTATATCCTTTAGTAACAATTACCTTATTGTAGGACAATGAAGAAAATGCATTTTCCTTTTCATTCATAAAGTCAGAGTTTGATATTGTTACTCATGAGGGAATATTGCTTTAAAAGAGGAAGATTTGTAATAAACCTGGTGGTTTCTCAGAAATAAGTAGTGCTTTGGACTTTAAAGGGTTAAAATATGGATTTCCAACTACTTGAATATGTTATATATCACTGGCCGTATTGAGTCTTTTTACCACCCTTCATCTTTGACTGCCATATACATTTAAACTAAGTTAACTTAGAACTGTTCAGATATGTTCATTAAAATATCAAAAATAAGATGGTCTGGAATTAGTCCAAAAGCTGTGTGAGAGTGGCAGAGGCATAGCTACAGAGGAGTTTTAGCACCGATGATAGACAATAGCAGTGCTTGGAACCTTTTGGATAAAGGTGCTCGTAGCTACTGTATAATATAGTGTGAGAGTGGAGGCAACAACGCTATAAATATAATGACTAATGAAACCTCAAGAAAGGAGCAGCAGTTCACATATTCATAATCTACTCAAAAACAGTTGTTGCTTATGACTAATCGGCTATGCAAATCTATATTCAAGATGTGGCTTGAGTAGATGTTTTGAACCTCTGCAATAAGCTGCACCTAATGCATTTTAATACAATAGTCTCTTTGACTTCACTGAAATTCTCTATCTCTATATAACCTTTCGACTTCAGAAATGTAGCACAAAGAAAGAAACATTAGACAGGATATGAATCATCAAGTCTAGAGAACTGGGTAGTACAGATGGTTGGAATAATTAATACTTGCCACTGAGGCCTGTGTTCAAACTGGCTTAAACAGATCCAGAAGTTTCTTTATGGCAGTCAGCGGTTAAATTAAATTAGTTAGGAGTCCATCCAGTGGACGCAAGACCACAGCACAATGTTGCCCTCAATTCAAAAATGGAACAATAAATGATGTCACAATTCTATTACAAAGCAAAGTATTGTTTCCATTGAACTCTTGAGTTCTTTAAAAGTAGTCTCATCAGTATCCTGCAACAAGGGTGGTCATCCCTCATGCTTGGTTTGAGAGAGGCACTGGCGGAGGCTTGGGATGATGGAGAGTGGAGGAGGGAAGAGACTCTTAAACTTGATTGCAATAGAAACCGAATCTTATCAGTGTTAAAACTGAAGTGAATATAGTGTAACATCGAAACAAAATGAAACAATTTTTAGTCAGCCACAGAAGGAGAGAATGTCATTACATGATATCATTACACCAATGTCTCAGTTAACCAGCAGCTTTGTATAAAATGCATCCTAATCAAGTTTTATGGTTTTAAGAACATCTTCAGTAAAAAATATCTCAAGACTTTTCAGTGTTTGATCGAATTCTAATAATGTTGAAATCTTGATTTGTGCATTAAATACTATTGCAATGATCTTAATTTAATAAAATGGCATTTATGACTGCTAAATTATTTTAAATGAGTTGTGGGCAAATCAGCAATCTCCTCTGTTTCCTGATTGGCTAAGAGTCAGGAAGTGAAAGGAGCACGGCCCCACGTGATCCCAGGTTCGTACACGCATAGCGGTGCGCTCCTGGGACCCGTGGGCCACTACGCTGCGCATAACTCTGCAGTATTTGCAAGCAACTTCTCGAAGGAATGGAGGTGAGGGGTTTCGCACGAGTAAGTGCGGATCACATCCAGATGTCGGCAGCGTATTCCTTCACTACGCCGCCGACCGCAAATTCAAGGCCAATAAATGAAAAGTGCAGTAAAGGAATGTCAAGTGTTATTTACTTTGTCATCAATTGTAGCTCATAACTTGTGTTTTGGGAAGCACTGCTGATGCTGAAAACAACCCCACCATGCAGTTCTAATTTAAACTAAATTCCTCATGGTGACAGATGTGTAAAAGCAGAGAATTAACAAGACAAATGAATAAGTGGCATTTTTTATAATTGTTTTAGGGAAAGGCAGCAAATAAAGAAACTGCTCCTTTAATTACCCAAAGGGTATTTGAATACAGGCCAGCTATTTGATGTTGTTTATTATAGCGTAATGAAACCCAGATCAAAAATATTCAAAACTATCATATAAGAAAAGAAAGAAAGACTTGCATTTATATAGTACCTTACACAGCCACTGGATGACTCAAAGCACTTTGCAACCAATAAAATACTTTTGGACTGTAGTCACTGTTGTAATGTGGGAAACGCAGCAGTCAATTTGTGGACAGCAAGCTCCCACAAACAGCAATGAGATGATGACCAGATAACCTGTTTTTGTTATGCTGATTGAGGGATAAATATTGGCCAGGACACATGGGATAACACGCCTGCTCATCTTCAAAATAATGCCATGAGATCTTTTACGTCCAGCAGGGCCTCAGTTTAACATCTCATCTGAAAGCTGGCACCTCCAACAGTGCAGTACTCCCTCAGCACTGCATTGGAATGTCAACTTAGATTTTTGTGCTCAGGTCCCTGGAGTGGGACTTGAACCCACAACCTTCTGACGCAGAGGCAAGTGTGCTACCCACGGAGCCGCAGCGGACACTCTCTAGAAAGGTATTTCCATTCGCTACATTATAAAGTGTTGCAGTTAAAGTGAAAAGCTATTTAAAATCAATAAGATCATTTTCATTTTCGACCATGACAAATAAGTTGTGAAATTACTGTCAATGTTTACAAAGCAGAAGCATTCTGAATGTTGCTAAACTTTCTTTTCGCCAATTTATTCCCGATTCACCCCTCCCTCCTGAGATGCTGCCTGGTTCTGGGGTACAGTTATTTAGCTTTCGAGAAGCTCGCCCACGTGGCCATACTTCACGTGTGATCCAGACGATGACTGTTGTGGCCTACTTGACCATGGAATCTAGGTTCTGAATTTCTGCAGGGTTCAACCAACTTCCTGCCATAACCTCGGAGGGAGATGGGCAGAACACACAAAGAAGTGGTGCAAGCAGCTGTTTTTAGCCTTTTGTACCATATTTCCAGGTATTCCACCAATCTCCCACTGGAGATCCCTGAGAGAATAGGAGCCAAAGCTTAAGATTAGCAGATTTGGTAAAGAATAAGTGAGGCCATTTTCCAAATTGCTAGGACATTACAAAAACATTATTGTGCCTTTTAAAATGCTATATCAATGCACTATTTTCACCATTCATACACACATTGCCTGTAGCAGACACAGAAAAAGCCTCGTTACTCAATATGAACAAAAAGCAAATACTACAGATGCTGGAAATCTGAAACAAAATCAGAAATTACAGGAAACACTCGGTCAAGCAACAGCCCGTGGAGGGAAAAAGAGGAGCATCATTGGACAGAACAGACTAAACATTTCGGGTGTGGATCCTTCCTCAGAACTGGAAGATATTACAGATGAACAGCATTTAAATAGGAAGAGAACAAGGGGAAGGGTGAAGAGAAAAAAACACGACTCCACACAAAGGAAAAGTAATAGAATAACCTGTAAAACACTGAAGTGAAGAATAGGAGATGGTTAAATGGCTGATGTGATGTTAGAATGAGACTATATAAGGCATAATAAGAGAGATAAATGCATATACAAGACACGAGTTAATTTTATCCTAACTCGCCCGTTGCAAAACTGACGGGATCGGATCAGCCGCCTGATCCAGAAAAGATTTACAAGAATGGTTCCACGGATAAGGAACTTCAGTTATGTGGATGGACTGGAGAAGCTGGGGTTGTTCTCCTTAAAGCAGAGAAGGTTGAGAGGAGATATGATAGAGGTGTTCAAAATCACGAGGGGTCTGGACAGAGTAGAGAGAGAGAAACTGTTCCCATTGGCGGAAGGGTCGAGAACCAGAGGACACAAATTTAAGGTGATTGGCAGAAGAACCAAAGGTTACATGAGGAAAGACATTTTTATGCAGTGAGTGGTTAGGATCTGGAATGCACTGCCTGAGCAGGTGATGGAGGCAGATTCAATCATGGCTTTCAAAAAGGAAGTGTATAAGGAGCTGAAGGAAAAAATATTTGCAGGGCTACGGGGAAAGAGCGGGGAACTGGGACTAGCTGAAGTGCTCTTGCAGAGAGCCGGCACGGGCCGAATGGCTTCCTTCTGTGCTGCAACCATTCTATGATGCTATATTTTTCTATGATCTTATTTTTCGTTGAGTTTACGGAAAAGTAAAATTGGGCGGGGTATAAAATTGTTCTCGGAGAGTGTGAGTATAGCTAGGTGGTGGATAGGCAGGATGAAAGGGAATCTTGAAAAATTGGCAAAGCAGAGCAGGCTCCATAGGCCCATTTTGATTTTGCCTTCTAAACCACCTTGGACTGTCTGTCTCTATATGAAGCACCTTGTGATGTTTTATTACTATACAAATGCAAAATATTTATTACTGTAGCTGTGGCACATGAAAGTAAAAATAAAATGGAAACTTAGAAATTCATTTTTGATCTATTGTCATTTTTCTCAGTAATGTTTAGGATTTTTTCCCCAAGCTATTATTTAAACAGATATTTCAATATCAGACTGAAGAAAAAAAATTTTAAATAGAAAATTTCTTCTCTGAATCTTTAAAATATTTATCAACTTAAGTCTAACAAATTGATACATTTGGCTTGAAGCAGCACTTGGTATATTATCGATCCATTTGGACAGGCATTAAACAGCAGCAGCTTATAAAATATATTACCCTCTGAAATAAGAGGGTTTGTGCTTCATGAACGTTGCATAAACAAGAAGCCATTCAGCCCATTAAGTTCACTACTTCCACAGACCATGAATAATCTACTTTATCATGGATTATAGTCCACTCATTTAGCCTGCTGAGGGAAAGTTCTGTATAAATGCTCCCTGAACTTTGAAGCTAATCAAGCATAACACTAGAATGTTCATCCATCTTCACACCTCCAGTATTCAACCATGGTCTGTTGCCATCCACAGACAATATCGCCAAGCCTTTCCCTCACTCTGTTTGCAAGCCATAAATCATTAAATGAATGGATGGCAACTCAATGGTTTGTTCCTTTTAATATGTAATAAACCTGAAATGGTTCAGGCTGCCAGAGATAAACTGAGATGAGGGTCACTGTGCGATGTGTCAAGCTGTTCACTGCTTGCAATGCCTCTGACTCGCTGTCTGGCTGACACCATTACATTTGGCAAAACAAAAGGAATGACGAAAAGGCATGTAAAATGGATGGTACCAGTAACTGAATTACCACCCATTCATTTCAGGGCCAGATTGTTTTATTTATGAGTGGGTTATCTTGAAGTTTCTAAAATGGACAAGGGCCCCAATTTTACGTCCAGGTGCATTCCCTCTCAGGCCTGAATTAAAATTACAGTCGGGTTTCAATGATGTAATCGGGCTGCAACATGCCTATATAAAGAAGTACCCTGTTGGCTCTGGGCGTGTGTCCTTGCTGCCTGCTCAAGTGTTGCGATCGTGGCGGCTTTCAGACAGGTAAGAGCCAGGGCGATTTTAACTGCCCACTCGCCAGGTTTCTGCTGAGCGAGTAGGGTTAAAAGAAGTCCGGATTTTTTTTTAAAGTACAGGTCCATTTCTACACTTAAATCTGTATATAATGACTCAATAAATCAGAACTCAAGCTATGATCCCTGCCTCTATCCATGCACCATATTCAATTTTGAACTGAGCAAAAGGTTCAGAAAAGATGAAAACACCAGTTAACTCTGTTATGAAATGGGTAGTGCAAAGGGCACTGAATAATATATGACTCACAATTAGTAAGATCTGTGGTTGATACTCATAGGTGCAATGTGAATCAGTTGGAACAGTTCATCACTAAATTACCAATTTATACCATGCGTATGGAAATTATTACTCATGGTCTGAAATATGTAACACTGCTTTGTATTACAAAGAAGTAGCATTGTGTAATTCTTTTACAGCAATTTTCTCTGCTTCCTTCCTGAAGACATTGATTTTTGGCTGACATACCAAGCCATAGTCGCCTCGTGATATCTTGCGCAAGTAGATATTATTCATGTTTGGGTCTTGGTAGTGACTGTTGGAAAGCTATTTCATCATTGGGGGGAGGATTCAGGATTGAGACTAATTTTGTCTTTAACAACCACACATGCATAGGTCCACCAAGTTTCAGCAAACAGGGGAAGGGCCTCTGGCCAAATTTCTCTTCCCTGATCCCAAACCATTGGAGCTCCTATCACATTCCTGGCTGTGATCACCTAACACAGTGTAATGTATTTGCTTCATGGGCTCTTTGCCTAAGAATTCATAGCACCACATTGCTATTAAGAACTAGTTGGTTTATTAATAAAGGTTTAACAATCACACTACACATTACCAGTTCATCCACTCACAGTACAGACTTGGAATCAAGCTTGGGCTCTCCCTAATCTGTATGGCTCAGCTATTGACTGGATAAACCCATTGGGTTATCTGGGGAGCCCTAGAGAGTGACAGATACTAATTTCTTTGCTCTCTGTTTGCTGCATTCTCTCATTGCATTATACATGTTCAAGATGTGAAATTGTTGTAATCTCTAATTTTTGACACTATAATGGATCAAACATGTAATTTACAACTATGTAATAACTCAGTTGAATTTGAATAACCTTTAAACTCACCAGTTCTTACAGCTGCAGCTCGAGACCATAAAATGCGAAGCACATATAAGACAGAGAGCTTGAAAAACTTTGTTCAAGATATATGGATGTACAGTTTTTCACTGCAAAACATTTTAGTAAAATCTACAGGGAACTTTAAGGGCATTCTACAAAAAATAGATATTTCTTCAATACTGAGGGAATTTTCCTTCAACAATCTCAATGATAAAAACTCCTAAATGATAGTTCTGAAAAAATATATTGCAAAAAGATTGAAGCATTAACACAAATAGTTTGATGGCTCAATTAGATAATGTTCACTTTCCAGTTTGAAACAGGGCAACACAGACTAGAATGGTCCACAGTTTGATCCTTGGTCCATGCTCATTTCGCTGATCTTAGCAATAATGGAGTTCCAACTGGTCTAGAGAAGAGAGAGAAATCAGCTCCAATGATCTGTATTTGAAAATGTGCATTGGATACGGACAAGGATCAGGCTTGGCCATGATACCGCAATGGATGAATAGCCTTCTGGACTCACATATGAAGAAGAGCCACTCAGTAGAGAAAGCAAAGGATATCTGCTATCCATGGAATCGCATCTCAGTGGGACTCAGTACCTTCATGAGAGGCATGATAAAATTGGAAAATACTCATAACATTCAGCAGCTTTTCCCACCTTTATGAACAGTCACGTTTACTTGTGAAACAATGAGGTAATAATGAACCTTATTAAATACTCTACTTAATCAACACTGCCAGAAAGTGTCAGTGAAAGAACGGAGGTTATTGACAATAACATTGTTGTATTGTGATTTGCTCATTTTGATAATATCAGAACAGTAAGTCCAGTTTTTTCTTATTTAAAAACAAATTAACAACTGCTAAAAAAAACATATATAGATAAGAAAATTTCAGAGAATCCGCTGAAAAATGATCATGGCCAGTTTGCCTTTGTTCGCACAATTCTGCTGACATTGGACCTGTTCAAAGGCACCATCTAGTGGACAATGCTGATTACTGCTCTGTCTTCCAAGAGTCTGCTGCAGAGACTGATCTCAAACAGCAGATACAAAACACCAAACTACAGCATTTAAAAAACAACAATAACAAATTGTATTTATATATTGCCTTAAATATAGTAAAACGACCCAAGGTCGCAATTATAAAACAAAATTTGACACCGGTCCACATAAGGAGGTATTAGGGCAGAATAGAGGGAGGTTTTATGGAGCGTCTTAAAGGAGAAAAGAGAGGAAGAGAGGTGGAGATGCTTAGGTAGGGAATTCCAGAACTTAGGGCCTTGGCAGCTGAAGGCACGGCTACCAATTGTTGAGTGATTAAAATCAGTATTTTAAAAAGTGTATTTCACCATCAATAACCCGCTTACAAGTTAAACTGCTGCAAAAAAAAACTTGACATCTGCTTTTTATGTTGATTTAAAAAATAATATTATTAGAATTGAAGCTGTTCCAGTGGCACAGAATCGGGGGGCGATTTTAACCCTTCACGCCTTGTGGAAAATGGACAATTAAAATCGCTCAGGTTACCTACCCGCCAGAAAGCTGCCAGGAACCCAATGTTTCGAATTTTAACCTGCTCTGCTCTACTAAGCAGGCGGCAAGGACATCAGCCCAAAGCCTTCTTTACATATGTATGTTGGGTCTAGGGTTGCCAACCCTCCTGGATTGACCTGAAGTCTCCCGGAATGAAGGATTGATATTCCAGGTGCTGCTGCTAACAGCCCGGGAGACAAGTACTTCGCATTTGCGATTTGCACCAGTGTACGGTTTACAATGTGTATTGCTGCTTCTACGAATAGTCCAAGGGGTATGTAATGAATGCAGGATCCGAGATTGAATTGCAGTCCCTCACTTTCCTTGCTCCAAAGGCAATCTTCATGCTCTCTCGCCCCAATCCTAATAGAATCATTACGTGAATCTAGGGGTTAATGGCAGAAGTCCAGACCCCAGAATCCACAGCGTGCAAGAATACACCCTGTCCATTTTAGAGGAAAGCGGCTAGATCTCGTGGCTCAAATATTGTCGTCCTTTATAAAAGCCCTTAGTGCAAGCATGCCATTCACATTTAGAAACAAGGCACTGAATCAATAAATCTTTAAATTTAATACGATGCTCAGTGCTGGGACCCCAGCTCTTTGAATGTACGTTGGCGATTTGGATGAGGGAATTGAGTGTGATATCTCAAGGTTTGCAGATGACGCTATGGTATGCAAATGGTATGTTGGACTTTGTAGCTAGGGGATTTGAGTGTGGGAGCAGGGAGGTCTTACTGCAGTTGTACAGGGCCTTAGTGAGGCCTCACCTGGAATATTGTGTTCGGTTTTGGTCTCGTAGTCTGAGGAAGGACATTCTTGCTATTGAGGGAGTACAGCGAAGGTTCACCAGACTAATTCCAGGGATGGCTGGACTGTCATATGAGGAGAGACTGGATCAACTGGGCCTTTATTCACTGGAGTTTAGAAGGATGAGAGGGGATCTCATAGAAACGTATAAGATTCTGATGGGACTAGACAGGTTAGATGCGGGAAGAATATTCCGATGTTGGGGAAGTCCAGTAACCAGGGTACTTAGTCTTAGGATAAGGGTAGGCCATTTAGGACTGAGATGAGGAGAAACTTCTTCACTCAGAGAATTATTAACTTGTGGAATTCCCTGCCACAGAGGGTTGTTGATGCCAGTTCATTGGATATATTCAAGAGGGATTTAAATATGGCCCTTACGGCTAAGGGGATCAAGGGGTATGGAGAGAAAGCAGGAAAGGGGTACTGAGGGAATGATCAACCGTGATCTTATTGAATGGTGGTGCAGGCTCGAAGGGCCGAATGGCCTACTCCTGCACCTATTTTCTATACCTCGTCCTCACAATGTACCATCTTCCATCAAACGGGGAGTTAAATTAAATCTTTACATTAAAAAATCAAACAATCATTCTCTAAATTACATCAATAAAAGGGCAAACATCAGTATATTACAATAGAAGAAATTTAAGTCACCAATGCCCAACAACCATCACCCCTTACCTCGCTGACCTACATTGGCTCCCGGTTAAGCAATGCCTCGATTTCAAAATTCTCATACTTGTTTACAAATCTCTCCATAGTCTCGCCCCTCCTTATCTCTGTAATCTCTTTTAGCCTCACAACCCCACGAGATGTCTGTGTTCCTCAAATTCTGTCCTCTTGAGCATCCCTGATTATAACTGCTCAACCATTGGTGGCCGTGCCTTCATCTGCCTAGACCCCAAGCTCTGGAACTACCTCGTTAAACCTCTCCGCCTCTCTACCTCTCTTTCCTCCTTTAAGACGCTTCTTAAAACCTACCTCTTTGACCAAGCTTTTGGTCATCTGCTGTAATTTCTTAATATGTGGCTTGGTGTCAAATTTATTTGTTTTGTCTTAAATCACTGCTATGAAGCTCCGTGGAACATGTTACTATGTTAAAGGTGCTATATAAATAAAAGTTGTTGTTGTAAGTCATGCTGCTTTAATTCAGAGAATAAACTGCACAATCATATTTTTAATATTTTTCATTTGGTGACATTGAAATAATACAAATAATATATGAAAGAAAATAGTGGCTGACTGATTTTCCCTCCTCCACACTGCACTCTCACCTTCACTACATGTTTGTTTTCTATTCTTCTAGTGGCTAGTCCCCATAGGACAGTTTTTTTGTGTGAGACAATTGGGTGAAAACCTTACTGATAATTTGAGCAAAAGAAAGCTGATGTGAGTGCAAAATGAGATTATCTGCTTTGTATTCACGCTGACATTTTTGGTAAAATTATTGACCTCCGATTACACATCAGAAGGAGCTCTTTGAAAGTCAGCTGGTGAATTTAGGAACTCATTCTAAATTTTCCTGTATAGAGGCAAAGATTGCGTTATGATTTGACGTTAACATTTCTTGCTATCAAAATGTAACTTTGTAGGAGGCAAAATTAACTGGCATTTTCGACCCCGGAAGCTATGAAAAAAATTAGTTCTTCTGAAAGTTTAAACTAGCTTCTAGAAATAAACGAAGACAGCAAAAAGATGAATTTACCTAATTCATCTAGGAGATAAGCTCTCCCTTGCTCTTGCAACTGGACTAGACAGGTTGTATCTACACATACAGCCAGGAGTTCTGTATATGCAGAATGAGATTTGTATTCTCTATAGTGACATGATCCCATAGATATTGGCTGCCTTGGACCTGCTTAAATCACATTTAATATATAAAAAATAGCATCAAATGGCTATGTTTTACTTGCCAAATGGATTGAGAGAGTGGAAATGGATCAACTGCCTTTCACCCAGTTATTGAGGCAATCCAGACACAGTTCCATTGCTTTGAGAAAATTGTTTTTTTTTAAAGAGAAAATTCAATTTGCACAACTGTTCACAAAAGAAATGGGAAATTAATATTTAATGCATCCGGAAATGCTAGTGATAGAGCTGTCAGATAGTTCCACAAGAAATTATTTTAATAGATATGTTCTTCAATCAATGTGACTGTTCAGACATAAGTCTGCAAAAGATTAGTGCTTTATTGGGCATATTAACATATTTTACAAGTTCCAGACATGAAGAAACAGAATACAAAGGCTTCCTCTCATTCAAAACAGCTAGGTGGAGTAACTTTATAAGGTGAAATGCAATAACATTTGCAAAAAACGGGCAAGCATCAGACATCATATGATCAGGTGTTTGGACATCACGTGATCAAACATTCAACCAGAGTTGGAAACTATTATTAAGGATGTGGTAACAGGGCCCTTAGAAAAGAATAATAAGATTGGGCAGAGTCAACATGGATTTATGAAAAGGAAATCATGTTTGACAAATCTGTTAGAGTTTTTTGAGGTTATAACTAGCAGAATAGATGGGGGAACAAGTGGATGTGGTGTATTTGGATTTTTAGAAGGCATTCGATAAGGTGCCACACAGGAGGTTATTAAACAAAATTAGGGCTCATGGGATTGGGGATAATATGCTAGCTAGATTGAGGATTGGTTAATGGACAAAAAACAGAGAATAGGAATAAACGGGTCATTTTCGGGCTGGCAGGCCATAACTAGTGGGGTGCCGCAAAGATCAGTGCTTGGGCCTCAGCTATTCACAAAATCGATCAATGATTTGGATGAGGGGACCGATGTAGTATGTCCAAGTTTGCTGGTGATTCAAAACTAGGTGGGAATGAAAGTTGTGAGGAAGATGCAAAGAGGCTTTAAGGGGATATAGAAAGGCTAAGTGAGTGGTCAAGAACATGGCAAATCGAATATAATGTGGAGAAATGTGGAGTTATCCACTTTGGTAGGAAAAATAAAAAAGCAGAGTATTTTTTAAATGGTAAGAGATTAGGAAATGTTGGTATTCAGAGGAACCTGGGTGTCCTTGTACACACATCACTGAAAGTTAACATATAGGCACAGCAAGCAATTAAGAAAGCAAATGGTATGTTAGCCTTTTTTACAAGAGGATTTGAGTATAAGAGTAAAGACGTCTTACTGCAATTCTATAGGGCCCTGGTGAGACTACACCTGGAGTGCACAACCTCTTTGGAGGAGGAACAGGAACAGATGGAACATAAGGAGGACGAGGAACCTGAGGTGGAGATGGCACCAGCAGCAGCGCACATTACTGTCCAGGAGGCCTGGGATGGCCTCATAATGGCCCGATTTACTTAAGTTGCACCAGTGCACCCTCCCAGATGCTACACACACTCTGCCTTCCCCCCCACCCCCACCAACATCACAAAGCATGAGTAAACCATTCCTGTCAACCAAAGACCCATTGCTGGAGGTTAAGTCATGTCCCACCATTCACTCCAAGTGACAAGGCCACTTCCCAGGTAGCAGGCAAAAATGGACAAGACGGGAAAGTCGTGCAAAGAAATAAATTTATGTGTGTCATAAATAGAAATGAAACTGAACACTAACATTTTCCCCATGTGCGTAGCCTTGTGCATCTACGCATGTGTTTTTTTTCCTTTTCTGAGTGCTTCTATGAGTTGCAACCCCTGTGGCTTCAGCAGGAGTAGAGGTAGGCTGCTCACTTCCCTGCTCTGACTGCATCGACACTTTTAGTGAAAGTCCTCTGGGTTTTAGAGCTTCGCCCAAGACTGTTCTTTCTGCAATTATGAAAGGGCAGACTCGGCCATCGGGATCTGAGGCAGCATGTGGGGCTCTGACTGAGGGGGAGGCAACAGGGGAGAAGTGGGAGCGCTTTGAGAAGAACCTCCACTTCCAAGTCCCCTCTCACCATCATCCCTCTCACTGGCCACCCGCACTTCCCTGCTAGCAAGGAGCTGGACAGCACCTTTCTGCACAGCAATGGGCTGATAAACTCCCAAGTCTATGTTGGAATCCCTCCTAGAGATGAGGTCAGTGAGAGTCTGCAATCTTTTGTTCACAGCAAGCAGACTCTCACTGACCTCATCTCTAGGAGGGATTCCAACATAGACTTGCAGGTGGCCATCCTTTCCATGGAACAGCACATTGTCGCCATTGCCTGCGATTCAGTAGTGCTCATGTTGGAGATGGTCTCCTCCATTCTCTGTGCAGTCACACACATCATGGCTGGAAAAGCAGCCAGAGGCTCATGCATTTGTTGCTGCTCCTCCAAGATCAACCTTTTTGTCGACCGTCCCCGAGGTTCAGCATCTGTGGCGTTACTTTGTAGGATTGCATTAAAATGAAGGTGTGTCAGTGGTGGATAGTCAGATGGCGATGTGAGTAGGCGCATAGACATTGAGGGATGGGTGCACCTGCAAGGTATGTTGGTGTGAGGAATGATGTGCAGGAGTAAGCTTGGGAAGGCAGAGTAAGGGGAGTTAGGATAACATGTACATCAGGATGTAGTTGAATGTGGCATTGTACTCACTTTTCCTGACCTCATTAGATTATTAAATCTCTTCCGGCATTGAATCCAGGAGCAGCTGACAACATCCCTACTGCTCATTGCTTGGGTGATTTCCAGCCATGCCCTCTTAGTTTCTCTGGCTGCTCTTTTCCTGCGCAGCCAGGGACTAGGACCTCTGCGTACTCTGACTCCCTGTACCAGAACTTCCAGGGAGGCATCTGAGAAGCTGGGCGCCGCCTTTTGTTGCTGTGACTCCATCTTTGCTTGCATCCATACAAACCTCTTCCATATAGACCAATAGTCACCTCTCCCAACCACCTGTCTGCCTCCTCCAACAACCTTCAAATGGGATGTGTGCAAGGCTCCTTTAAATATCTGAGCTGAAAGCGAGTCATTGGTGGCGTCATCAGGCCAGCTCCATTTAATTGGCCGGGAAACCCAAATGTTTCAATTGACGTAATTGAGTTAAACGCGCAGTGCGGAACGTGCTGTTGAAAAGTTCTGGATGGCGAACCACAACGCCCAGCACCCACCTGCCCCAACTCTAAAGTAAAAATTACAGCCAATAATTCTGGTCTATTCAAGGAGCATAGAAATGTCTGAAATAAAATTGGTTGAGGTTGAATAGTGTAAATTATGATGTTAAATCAATATTCTGAAATTTTGCTTTGGTATCTTCAGTTGTCTGGAAAAATATTCTCAGAGCTTCATCTTCCTGTAAGTTTTTATTATTCACTTCCTTCAAGAAACTGAGCGGGGCGAACTCCATGATGGTGCAAATCGTACCTTGTCAGTTAGAAATATCAGATTCATTGGATACCATTGATTATGAAAGTGGCAAATCTCGCTCATGTGCTTTCTCATTATTTTATTTGTTCTTATAGTTTTAAACAAAAAATTCTGGGGACATGAGGATTGAGCTCAGAAGTAACTGCAACGAACATTGAAAGAGATTTTGATTAATATACAGGGCTGGATGTTACTCTTGGCACAGAATAATTTCTATCATAAACTCGCCATTGATGAGCTAATAAGGGATATTGAACAATCGCTACAGAGTAATATCACTGGTTCGGAGTTAAGCCATCTAGTGAAATACTAATATGAATTAATCACGATTATGACCTAGAAATGAGAACTTGACTTTTCTCAGCAAGTTCGGCGTTATTTCTGCTGGTGGAAAATAGGGGGAAATTCTTAGAAGAAACATACCAGAAAGCCATATATCAGGAAGGGAGATGGAAGTCATAAAAGTCATGACTTTTATGTTGACATAAAGGTTAACGCAGTCTTTCACTCTCACAAACATACCCTGGCTACAGAGCTGGTCCCCATTGCTCTGTAGCCAGAGGAAATAGAGTTCAGCACAGAGCTCCAATTCTTGGCAGTTGAATGGTGGTTGAGGTTTAATATTGGCTGTGAGCTGACAAGACAGCCAACCCTCTGTTTACGTTAAAAAGTTCACAGGCATTGCACCTAGCTTAAAGCCAAAGTGGAATGAGATGATATTGTTTGCCGAAAACCTACCTCTTTAGCCAAGCTTTAAGACCATCTGATAGCTCCTTCTTTGACTCAGTGCCAATTTTTGTCTGATTGTGCCTTAAAGGCAGTACATAAATACAAGTTGTTGTTAAATCAAATTTGCTTTGATACAAAACATGTGGAGCTAACCCGTTAATTTACTGCAGTTTCTCGCTTGTAGGGTAGAAGAGGCCTGGCCAAGGTGGCCATTAACAGGTCAAGGGGGTCGTTCAGCCCGACTGCCTGCCTCTCGCAGCTACGTTCGCACCTGGGTGTCCCTGGAGATGGAGCACAAGGTGTCTACTGGTACGCTCGAGGCCTTCCGTGACTGGTGGGCACCGGAGGGACTGGAGTGCATCATCACAATCAGGAACAACATTTTAGTTTGGTTTATTAAGGTTCCTTTAAATGTTTTTTTTTGTTAATTTGCAGGTTTATTGGTTGTTGACTTAATTGCCGGTAATTAAAAAGAGTTGTAGGGTAGGAAAATTTCTTTAGGTGGCATAGCCTGCCTGAAATCAGCAACAATTTAGAGCAAGTTATTCTTCTGATGTGGATCATTTAAAATCAATTCAAAGTTAAACCAGAAAGCACTGACTACATTTGAGCAACTGCTGCAGACTGATTAAAAATATTGCTATTGGGCGATAATGTGAAGGGGAGCTCAACAAATGAAACCTGTTCAAGTTAAATAAACTGCAGTTCTAAAGCAATAACTCCTGTTATTTATCACGAATGTCTAGTCAGATATAAATTTTAATGTTTGATATTACGGTAGGTACGGAGACAATCAGATCTCCTTCGGGCTATATCACAATAATTACTGACCTTTCTGAATACTGTACATTATTAGCACGAGAAGTCTAATGATCACAATGGTCACCAGCCAAGGCAATGGAAAGATGTGAGGCTGCAGCCCAGCCCTTTAAGACACAGCGGCTGACATGCCTCCTATTTGTGTAATATTACATTCATTTAGATATTATCCTTTTAAGGAAATTATAAATATTCAGATGCTGCAGTGAAGCAACGGTGCTTCAATCCACTTGTCGTGAAGTGCCAGGATGCATAGGTTTCTGTCACCACCCACTCAGCCTTTTTTGAACTTAGTCACATCATCAGGGGATGTGCGGATCAGAGGCTATAAAAGGCAACAGGCGAATCGACCCAGATTCCCTTCATGCACCTATGAACAGCTTGTTCAACAGCACAATTGATAGAGGAGTGGGGGGAGAGAGGGAGGTGAGAATATTACATACCTGACAAATGTGCGCGTGGGAAATTCTTGATAAGGAATTATGCATAATGTTTTAATAAAGGTGAACTCACAAAGATGATTAATAGGGCCGAATCTTTACTGCCAAAAATGGGTGGGTTGGGGTCGTGTCACAGGTTCAAATCTGGACCAGGAACCGAACCTGCTCACTTCTGGTTTAGCAGAGGCGGGATGAGGGGCGGGTGGCCAATCCGCTCGCTTAAATATTATAATGAAGCTGCGTACCGTCATTCATAGAATCATAGAATATTTACAGCACAGAGATCAAATCCGTGCTGACTCTGCATGAGCACTGCAGCTAGTCCCACTCCCCCGCCCTTTCCCCGTAGCCCTGCAATTTTTTTCTTCCAGGTATTTATCCAATTCCCTTTTGAAAACCAAGATAGAGTCTGCCTCCTCCACCCTTTCAGGCAGTGCATTCCAGCTCCTAACCACTCGCTGCATAAAAATTTTTTTCCTCATCTTGCCTTTGATTTTTTTGCCAATCACCTTAAATCTGTGACCCCTGGTTCTCAACCTTTCCGCCAATGGGAACAGTTTCTCTCAATGTACTCTGTCTAGACTCCCCAAGATTTTGAATATCTCTATCAAATCTCCTCTCAACCTTTTCTGCTCTAAGGGGAACAACCCCAGCTTCTCCACTCTATCCACATAACTGAAGTCCCTCATCTCTGGAATCATTCTCGTAAATCTTTTATGCACCCTCTCTAAGGCCTTCACATCCTTCCTAAAATGTGGTGCCCAGTATTAGACACAATAGTCCAGTTGAGGCTGAACCAGTGTTTTATAAAGGTTCATCATAACTTCCTTACTTTTGTGCTCTATGCCTCTATTTATGAAGCCTAGTATCCCGTATGCTTTTCAACCGTTTTCTCAACCTGCCCCTACCACTTAAATGATTTGTGCATATATATCCCCACGTCTCTCTGTTCATGCACCTCCTTTAGGATTGTACACTTTAATATATATTGCTTCTCCTCGTTATTCCTACCTAAATGTATCACTTTGCACTTTTCTGCCTTAAGTTTCACGTACCATGTGTCTGCCCATTCCACTAGCCTGTCTGGGGCTGAAATTGCCCCTTCCCTTAAGGCCTGTTATCGCTGGAAATCACTGCGGAGTGCAGTGGCTGCCGATTTTTCGTGTAACGGCCACCATTTTTAAAATTCCGCTACCTCCACTACCGTTCCGCTACTGCTGATCCATCCTAAGTGTGTCATAAGAGCATGTACTGCCAATTCCCGCCCCGATGGTGAAATTCTACCGAAAAAAATCATGCTCCCACCCCTGGTGCCAAAACCAACTTTTTCTGCCGGTGGAGTGAGGTTGTAGTCCTTCTAAAATGGCAGTGCGGCTCCCATTAAAGGGGAGGACCTACTGCTGCTGCCACCATGTTTTTGTTTGTTGGCCAACTGCCATGTCGGGCTGACAATTATGCCCCCGGGTTCGGCCGGACCGCCAACAGGTGCCACTGGACTGGTTAAAACCCTCCCTGGTGGCCCAGTGGATCTAACTTAAAGAATCACGCAGGCTCTCCCCTTTAAGTGAAGGGGGGAGGCGTGGTGAAGCGACACCATTATGATGTCATCAGTACTACGCTGATGATTGACAGCAGTGGACACTCCACCCGTCCCCAACTTACGCCCCTCTGGACTACGAACTTCCACTTATCGTCACATATCCGACCCCATTATGACCGACTTCCGGTCCACCAGAAAAAAAAGGCCAAAGAGTGGAATTTTGCTCAAGAGGCCACCACATCCACCGCGCCAGTAAAAATAAGAGAAACACCCTGTTTCCAGCGGTGGGCAATTTTCGCCACCATTGGGCGCTGTTTCTTTGGTATCTGCTGATTTTTTTTGGAGCAATCATGAATTTGCAACTTTCCTCAAAGTTTGTACGCTGGCAGCAACTGTCAGCGGCAGATTTTTTGGGTGGCAGGTTTTTGGCACAGGTCTGGGTGAAAACTGATTTCCGTGTGGTTTTTGGACATTTAAGCGATTTTCACCAACACCGATTTTTTTAAGGACCACACAGAGTGGTCTTAAGTACTAATCAGAAAAAACCTACGTTAACTTAAGAAAATCGTCGCTGAGTATATTTCTGTGCTTTTGGAGCAAGGGAAGAAGACAATTTAAAACACAAATTCATGATGATTTTTGCAGAGGGAACTCAGAAAATAACTCGGAAAGTTAATTTTTCCCACAGAATGTTAGAAATTTAATTTTTTCCACATAATATTTAGAATGTGAGAATTTGAGAATGTTATGTGAGGAGGCAAATTGCGATTCCACCCCATCACAGAATCTCTGCTCCCGGGGCTCCAGGCAAGGGTCAGAGGAGTGCCGGCCGGCCGCTGGATCGCTCCCTCGGCTGGACATAAGCACAGAAGCTCGGCACTTGAATTCCACCCCCACCCCGGGCTTCTTTCCAAGCTGAGCGCTGATCTCCTGTGTTTCTGTTAGGCTGAGGGAGCGATCCTGTTGGCCAGCACTCCGACCTGTGCCTCGAGCCTGGGAGCATCGGAGACGGCACTACAGTTTTGTGCACAGCAGCAAACATACACATTTCGCCCAAAGTTATCATTAAAGTGCCATAAATCACTATGCATCGTGTCTCCACAGAGACAGAGCCTAATGTTGCACATGCTCAGAGACTTTTTGGCGCACACTTGAAGCTCCACCCCAGACTTATCTTCGGGTACTGCAGCGGCAAAATTAAATTTTATTTTGGTGAAAGTTGCAACTTTTATTTTCGGCGCAATCGGGCACAAAAAAATCAGCCGTTAATCCTCCTGGGCGCCAAAAATTGGCAAAGAGGAAAATTGAGCCCTAAGTCTTCTTGAAGTATCTCACTATCCTTCTCACTGTTCACTATACTTCCACGTTTTGTGTCATCTGCAAATTTTGAAATTGTGCCCTGTACTCCTAACTCCAAGTCATTAATATATATCAAGAATAGTCATTCTATTTTTAACCACAGGTGGCCTGGGTTTCCCACGCATCGGGAAGCCCGGCAGCTAAAAGCAGGCGAGAAGTGCTGAATCCATGAGTAAGTGCTTTGAGTTATCGCCAGTGTCTTGGCCAATATTTATCCCTCAATCAACATAACAAAAACAGTTTATCTGGTCATTATCACATTGCTGTTAGTTGCATGCCAGACACGAGACTCCCAAAGCAAGCGCTCTACTCGGAGCTCCTTCACGGCAAATGAGCCAAAGTGGGCAGCGAAAACGCTACAAGAACACGCTCAAAGCCTCCCTGATAAAGTGCAACATCCCCACTGACACCTGGGAGTCCCTGGCCCAAGACTGGCCGAAGTGGAGAAAGTGCATCCGAGGGGGTGCTGAGCATCTCGAGTCTCATCGCCGAGAGCATGCAGAAATCAAGCGCGGGCAGCGGAAAGAGCATGTGGCAAACCAGTCCCACCCACCCCTTCCCTCAATGAATATCTGTCCCACCTGTGACAGAGTCTGTGGTTCTCGTATTGGACTGTTCAACCACCAAAGAACTCACTTCAGGAGTGGAAGCAAGTCTTCCTTGATTCCGAGGGACTGCCTATGATGATGATGAGGCTGTTAGTTGTGAGCTTGCTATGCGCAAATTGATTGCCGCGTTTCCTACATTATAACACACTTTTAAAATACTTAATTGGCTGTAAAGTGCTTTGCTATGCCTGGTGGTCGTGAAAGACGCAATATAAATACAAGTCTTTCTTTTTCCCTTGAACTCACTGGATGCTTCTGCTGGTGCTTAATATAGCAAGGGTGAGTGATGGTGCATTGTCTTCAGGGTTATCCTCATCAGTCTGCCTGGCATTGACCAAGTCATCTGATTGACCTCGATAAGTGTCGGGCTGTATTTGCCAGGGTAAGCCCTTGCTCTTCTCCTGGCATCCTCCTGTCCATTTCATGCTGGGTGATCAAAATCACAGCCCTGGTTTCCACTGTTGCCGGGGGGGAATCATATCCAGTATTGCTGCAGTATGATTTGATATTGCCATCGCTGGTTAACAGCATATGCCAGAGGTCGTCCAGTCTTGTTCCCTTACATTTAGCTGTGGGCTTTAGCGGAATGAAGAGTGCAATTTTAGATTTGTTTGCTCTTTAAAAATGTGCATTGGACAGGCAGAATGTAATAATGTCACATCAATGGGAATCGATGCATGGCCCCAGGCTGTTTCAAGCTAACCATTTGAAAGCAGGAAAGGTGAAGGACAGACACTGATAAGCATTCAGATAGCTGTTTAAATAATATTGACGATTATGTTACAAATTAGAACAAACTTCCCATTGAAGAGCCATTTACCCAGTTGCATGTTTGTTTTGGGTTAATAACAGATGGCAAACTAATAATAAAAGAGCAAAATTCAATCCCTCATCTGAACAATTTTGGTTAAGAGGAAATGAGTGGATCTAAACTAAACAAGAATGCTGAATCTACTCAAACCATACTAGGATTTAGCAGCATAGTTCTAGATATGGCAGGTAGATCATTATGGACAAAGCAATCAATTGCTGATTCTTCCCCCATCCCCTCCTCCCCCTGCACCCCACATAAATATCAGCAGCGCCAAATCTTAGTAAAATTATATCTATTTCCATTTAATTCCCTTTTTTCTCCATCTTTCTGAGAGAAACTAACTCATCTTTGATAAAGCTTCATGAATGCCCACAGCCCTCTGATACCTCATCATGGTCTGCACATTGACTTTGAGTGGGGTGGGGGGGGGGCGGGGGAGGCTAGTCTTGTCCTCCTCTGACTCACAAATGCATATACTTTCAGCTGATGGTATAGTGAAAACTCTGGCTAATTTATTTTCCTCTTTTTAATTTTTCATTCAAATGAATATGGTGGTCCATATTCTCCTTGTTCTCCTTGTGGCAGAGAAGTGAGAGGAGATTTGATGGAGGTGTTCAAAATCATGAGGGGTCTGGACAGAGTAGATAGAGAGAAACTGTTCACAGTGGCAGAAAGGTTGAGAACCAGAGGACACAGATTTAAGGTGATTGGCAAAAGAACCAAAGACGAGTGGTTAGAATCTGGAATGCACTGCCTGAAAGGGTGGAGGAGGCAGACTCAATCCCAACTTTCAAAAGGGAGTTGGATAAGTACTTGGCGGGGAAAAAAATGTCAGGGCTACGGAGGAAAGGGCAGGCTGCAGTGCTCTTACAGAGAGCTGGCATGGGCTCAACAGGCCGAATGGCCTTCTTCCGTGCTGTAACCATTCTAAGATTCTATGATTCAATGATATTGATGTTAAAAGGTGCATGAACATAAAAGAATAGTGGTTAGAGAACTACTGTCAGCTCAAATCCTCTTCACTGTGTGCCTGCTACAGTGAGCTTACAGACGATACAGGAATCTATAAAAGGTCCAGAAAAACAATAGTGTGTGATTTTCTATGATTTTCTGCACTCAGTCTGTTCTGTGTGTTAACTAGGTTTTACCTGCCACCGGAGGGCGCGACTGTCGGAGTCCTAATGGTCACTGCCAGACACGTGCAAGCCGTATATATAATGTTGGCAGCCATGTTGAATCCTCACTTTGAGAATAAATAAACTGGAGTAAGGTCATGCCTGAACTAGCTCACTGTATTTAGCCTCGTGGAGTTATTCAATACTTAACAACTGGGGACAAGTTAAAAATACGAACTTTCACGCAACCATGTCTGTTGAAATTTTGGAGAGATTCGTGGAAGGGGAAGACTGGGAGGATTTCACTGATCGCCTCTACCAGTACTTTGTAGCCAACGGATTGGAAGGAACTGATAACGCAATTAAGCACAGGGCGGTTCTCCTCACCATTTGTGGGTCAAAAATTTATGGCCTTATCAAGAATCTACTCTCACCGACTCGACCAACAGATAAGACTTATGATGAATTGTGTACGCTGGTTCGGAACCACTTTAAACCGAAGGAAAGCATCATCATGGCGAGGTATCGTTTCTATGCGCACAATCGCTCCGAGGGCCAGGACGTGGCAGAATTTGCCGACCTGAGACGTCTCGCTGGGCCGTGCAACTTTGGAGCTGCGTTGGAGGAAATGATGCGGGACTTTTTCGTGCTTGGCATTGGCCACAAGGTCATCCTTCGAAAGCTGCTGGCTGCTGAATGTCTAGACCTGAGCAGGGCCATTACGATCACCCAGGCATGCATGTCCACGGACGAAAACTTGAAACAGATATCTTCCCAGCATTGAAACTCACCGGCAAGTACTGTGCATAAAATAATATCATCGGCAGGCAGAGCTGCACATGGCAGAGCCTACTCATCCGCATTCGTACGACCTGTAATGCTCAAAGTCCGCCATCGGGGGTGAATCAAATCTCGCCTTGTTGGCATTGTGGGGGCTATCATCGGGTCCATCAATGCCGATTCAAGCAATACATGTGCAAAGGCTGTGCAACAATGAGGCACCTTCAGCGAATGTGTCCGCAACCGAGCAAGCGTGCTGCGACACACCACGTGGCTGAGGATGATCGATCCAACGTGGATCAAATGGCACAGGCAACTCAACCTGAGGTACAGGATGAAGAAGTGTATGGAGTACATTCTTTTACCAAAAGTCCTCCGATAATGCTGGAAGTTAAATTCAATGGGGTTCCAGTATCCATGGAATTGGACATGGATGCGAGTCAGTCAATAATGAGCCAGAGGGCTTTTGAAAAGCTGTGGGACATGAAGGCAAAAAGACACAAACTGAGCCCAATCAATGTGAAGCTGCGTACCTACACCAAAGAGCTCATACCAGTCATTGGCAGCGCGGCAGGAAAGGTATCGTACAATGGAGCTGTGCATGATATATCGTTGTGGATCATTCCAGGCAATGTCCAACGCTGTTCGGCAGGAGTTGGCTTGAGAAAATTAAATGGAACTGGAACGATATTAAAGCCTTATCATCAGTTGATGACGCTTCGTGTGCTCAAGTGCTGAGCAAGTTTTCCTTTTTGTTGGAACCAGGCATCGGCAACTTCACGGGAGCCAAGGTGCAGATCCACCTCGGCCCGAATGCAAGACCCGTCCATCACAAGGCTCGGGCAGTTCTGTACGTGCTGAGGAGAAGGTCGAGATTGAACTGGACAGACTTCAACAGGAAGGAATCATATCACCAGTCGAGTTCAGCGAATGGGCCAGTCCAACTGTCCCGGTGTTGAAAAGTGATGGCACGGTCAGGATCTGCGGCGACTACAAGGTAACGATCAACCGAGTCTCGATACAGGATCAGTACCCTTTACCCAAGGTTGACGACCTGTTTGCAATGCTAGCGGGGGGGATGTCATTCACTAAATTGGCCCTGACCTCCGCTTATATGACACAGGAGCTGGTCGAATCGTTGAAAAAATTGACGTGCATCAACACGCACAAAGGACTGTTTATATACCACAGATGCCCTTTTGGAATTCGCTCAGCGGCAGCCATATTTCAGAGAAACATGGAGAGTTTGCTGAAGTCTGTCCCGAGAACCGTCGTGTTCCAAGATGACATCCTGATCACCGGTTGCAACGCCACCAGACACCTGCACAACCTGGAAGAGGTTCTACTTCGTCTGGACAGAATGGAACTCAGGCTAAAATGCTCCAAGTGCATTTTCATGGCACCAGAAGTCGAATTCCTGGGGAGAAAGATTGCAGCAGACGGCATCAGGCCTACGGACTCGAAGACAGAGGCCATCAAGAATGCACCTAGACCCCAGAGTGTGACGGAACTGCGTTCGTTCCTGGGTCTTCTCAACTATTTCACTAACTTTCTACTTAGTTTGAGCACATTGCTAGAACCCTTGCACATGTTGCTGAGAAAGTGTAATGACTGGGATTAGGGCAAACCTCAAGACAGAGCCTTTGAGAGGACCAGGAACCTGCTATGTTCCAATAAATTACTGATACACTATGACCCATGTAAGCGGTTAGTGCTGGCCTGCGATGCCTCATCATATGGGGTCGATTGTGTGCTCGAGCAAGCCAATGTATCAGGCAAACTCCAACCAGTTGCATACGCATCCAGAAGTCTGTCTAAGGCTGAAAGAGCCTATAGTATGGTAGAGAAAGAGGCTTTAGCATGCGTATATGGGGTTAGGAAAATGCACCAATACCTGTTTGAGCTTGAAACAGACCACAAGCCGCTCATTTGATTGTTTTCTGAGAGCAAAGGTATAACCACCAATGCCTCGTCCCACATCCAAAGATGGGCATCCGCTTATGATTATGTCATCCGCCACAGACCAGGCTGAAAACTGTGCTGATGCGCTTAGCCGGCTACCATTGCCCACAATCGGGGTGGAAATGCCGCAGCCCGCAGACTTGCTGCTGGTCATGGACGCCTTCGAGAGCGAGGGGTCACCCATCACAGCTCGCCAAATTAGAACCTGGACCAGCCAGGATCCTGTACTGTCAAGCGTAAAAAGGTGTGCCCTAAATGGAAATTGGTCTGCCATTCCCAGGGAAATGCAGGATGAAATTAAGCTTTATAGCCACCGTAAAGATGAATTGTCTATTCAGTCTGATTGTCTGTTATGGGGTAATTGTGTTGTTATGCTAAAAAAAGGCAGGGAACCTTTTGTGCGAGATTTACACAGAACTCACCCAGGCATTGTCATGATGCAGGCCATTGCCAGGTCTTACGTTTGGTGGCCCGGCATTGACTTGGACTTGGAGTCATGCATGCATTAGTGCAACACTTGCATGCAACTGAGTAACGCACCTGCAGCAGCTCCGCTAAGTCTGTGGTCATGGCCATCCAAACCGTGGTCAAGGATCCACATAGACTTTGCCGGCCCCTTTCTCTGCAAAATGTTTTTAGTGGTAGTGGACGCTTACTCCAAATGGATTGACTGTGTAATCATGTCATCCAGCACGTCCACAGTCACTATTGGAAGCCTCCGGGCCATGTTTGCCACCCATGGTCTGCCCGACATCCTTGTCAGCGACAACGGACCGTGTTTCACCAGTTCGGAGTTCCACGAGTTTATGACCCGTAATGGCATCAAGCATGTCAGGTCTGCCCCTTTCAAACCCGTGTCTAACGGTCAAGCGGTGCGGGCTGTCCAAACCATTAAGCAGAGCCTACAGACCCGCTTGTCCCGTATTCTGCTCAGTTACCGGACGAGACCCCACTCGCTCACCGGGGTCCCTCCTGCCGAGCCGTTAATGAAGAGAGGCCTCAAAACCAGGCTCTCCCTTGTACACTCGGATCTCAATGATCACGTTGAAACCAGAAGGCAATGGCAGCAATGGTACCACGATCGCGCGGCCATATCATGTGACTTTGCTGTTCATGACCCTATGTTTGTCCTGAATTATGGTCATGGTCCAAAGTGGGTTGCTGGCACGGTTTTGGCCAAAGAGGGGAACAGGGTGTTTGTAGTCAAACTGTTAAATGGCCAAACGTGCAAGAGGCATATCGACCAAACCAAACTGCGATTCACAGACCGCCCAGAAAAAATTGAAGATGACATCATCGACCAACCAACACACATCCAACCATCAGTTGACCCTTGTGTCATTCACGAAGATGAACCTACCATCCCCGACAGTCCTGTCAGACCGATTGCTCCGCAATGCAGCAATGGTCCTACTAATTCACCCAAGCTTGGGTTAGAACTGAGAAGATCAACCAGAGAGCAGAAGGCCCCAGACCGTCTCAACTTGTAAATACAACCTGTACCAAGGACTATGGGGGGAATGATGTTATGTACGTTAACTGGGTTTTACCTGCCACCGGAGGGCGCAATTGTCGGAGTCCTAATGGTTACTGGCAGACATGTGCATACCGTGTATATAATGTTGGCAGCCATGTTGAATCCTCACTTTGAGAATAAATAAACTGGAGTAAGGTCATGCCTGAATTAACTCACCGTACTTAGCCTCGTGGAGTTATTCGATACTTAACACAGTTCAAGTACCGTTTGCTTCCTAATTTCTCCTGAATTAGTAGTACTTGTAATAGACATTCTTGTGATGCATCGTGACGATTTTAGTGGTTGATGCTGCATTTGCAAGTACCAGTGCTGTCAGCTTTGAGTGCTATGGTTTCCAGTATTTGTGTGTTAAGTTCTTATGGGTTCTAGTATTTGAATCTGGATGTCCTATGGAGCCTATGCATTTGAAGATTTTGATAAGTTATTGACTTTTGATAGCATTTTGACCCATCTGTTGGATCTATAATAAAAACTAATAAAAATGGATTCTAACTTTGTATCAGTTTCATCTTAAGGAATGCTATTTGTCCAGCCTACTAACCAATACCTGCCCATTTCAACTTTTCAAAAACTCTCCCATATATATATGTATGTCTGTGTGAGTTTTCTTAATTCTTAGACTTCCAATGAAACAAGATTGTGCTGTTAAAGAGATTTCAGGGGGAAAAAATAATGAAACTGGTGATGCCAGCAGTCAAATCGTTAAAAGCAATACAAAGAGAATCTTTCTCACTGAGTGACTGAGTGAAGTGCGTGACTTTCACATCCGTCTAGTTATTGTGTCAAACACAGTAAAGTGAAGTTCACAGTCTGTGTAGGTTAGCGAGATTAGTCACCCAGCACTTTACAGAAATAATGATGAAGTTACTTTCAAGCTGCTGATGCCAGTATGTGGCCTCCTTTCCTGTTGATGTAATCTAGTTTATCTTCATTTGAGAGCCCTTGTACTGGTTGTGGACCCCTCAACTATGTTTTCTTCACAATTTATACTTGTATTTCAACATCTTCATTTTAATATTCTAGTATCAAATGTTGTCCTTATAATTTAACCCTGTAAACCCTGGTACGTGTCCATGAGGGTCCTGACATTCCAGGTCCCGAACTTCATTTTGAAAGGGTGTGCGTGAGTTCTTTTAACGTGTGGTGGCCGTTGCACACTGGCTACCACACGGGCTTAGCCAAGCAAGGTCTTGGTCCAGTGGCAAGGGGATCCAAGACGAGTGGAGAACAGGCACTACTGTATGGGCCTAATTGCCTACGGTGGGATGTGAGCTGTAAGCTCAGCACTGAGCAGCGCCCTTCGGTGAGATGGTGCGAGATCCGAGGCATGGAAAATGGGGGTGAGAGATTTGGGGTAATGCTTCCCTCTCACAGGTATTAGCTCCTGACTGAGGGCGACGTTCGGGCCTCCATCCCTCCGGCATTGTCCTGGCCTTCCTTCCTTCCTCCGGCGACGTTTGGGCCTTCCTTCCTCCAGCGACGTCCTGGCCTTCCTTCCTTTCTCCGGCGATGTTCTGGCCTCCCTCCGGCCGCTGGTCCCACTCAAACGCAGAGCCCCTGGTGAGCACGTGGTGTGCACAATGGCTGTGGCCACTTTGACCTCTCCTCCTTCCACCTCTGGCCATCCCAATGCTTGCCCTCAGTCAGGAAACCCTGGTATCATTCTGTTGAATCTGCGAATGTACTTCCTGCATAATCTTGGCTTGTATTCCCTTAAGTTTAGAAGATTGAAGGGATGATCTAATCGAGGTGGTTAAAATGATAAAAGGCTTCGAGAGAGTAGATAGAGAGAAGTTGTTTCTTCTGGTGGAGAATCCAGAACAAGAGGGGACAATCTTAAAATTAGAACTAGGCCATTCAGGAGTGAAATCAAGAAACACTTTGTCACACAAAAGGTATTGGAAATGTGGCATTCTCTCCCACAAAAGGCTGTGGATGCTGTGTCAATTGAAATTTTCAAGATGGAGATGGACAGATTTTTATTAGGTAAAGGTATAAAGCGATGTCGATCAAAGGCGGGTGAATGGAGTCGAAGTACAGACCAGTCATGATCTAATTGAATGCTGAAACAGCCTAAGGGCCAAATGGCCTACTCCTTGTAATGTGTGCACTTGTGAGTATGCTCACAAGTTTGCACTGCCATTAACAGGTCCAGACAGCGGGTGATCGATCGGGTCATTCAGCCCGACTGCCTGCCTCTCTTCCGGGCTACGTTTGTGCCAGGGTGTCCTTGGAGATGGAACACGTGGTGTCCATCGGTACGCTCGCGGTCTTCTGTGAGAGGTGGGTACCGGAGGGACTGGAGTACATCATCATCCCTGGAACAGAATTTATAATTTGATTGGCAAAGACCCCAGTTAATTTCTAAATGTATAGGTTCTAGTGCCCTTACCAAAAGGAGCACTTGATTTAAAGTTTAGTTTAAAATAGTTATTGAGCTGTTGCATTGTGAGTGGCTTAACCAGTCACGTAATGTTCACAAGACTCAATAAAACCCCAGTCAATTGGGTCTAGGTCATCCACGATGAGGTATGCAGTTGTGAGCCTAATGGATGAACTGGTAATGTGTAATGTGATTGTTAAACCTTTGTTAATAAACTAACTAGTTCTTAATAACAATGTATTGCTATGAATTCTTAAGCAAAGAATCCATGAAGTAAATACATTACACACCTGTTCCTATGTTCCATTGAAATGTTACTATGACCCACTCTTTCATCCCGTGTACAGGTCTCTCACTTCTTCTCCAATGGATTTTCTGCCCTGCACTTTATTTTTCATCTAATCCTCTATATTCACTCTGTTTCAGCAGAACCTTGGTACTCTCTTCCTGATTGTCTTTAGCTCTGCTGTGCTGGCTACCCATATACTAAAACAGAATGTTACTATGCACTCACCATTCAATGCTGATACTCTGTGTCCCCACCCATTATTCTTTGTACTGGCCTGCCTGTATCCTGCCCCCATCAGCAGTATGGCACTGAAGTAAGGAATTGCTCCCTTAAAAATAATTGTGCTACTTTTCAGGTTAGCATATATTGGTCATGAAAATATTCACACACCCCCTGCTCCCTACTACCAGCGAATTTCGTTTTTATTGCTCCCCCTGCTACCTTATAAAAAAACCCATGCCCTCCCTCCACTCCACCCCACTGAGGCAGTGTTCCTACATTGACCCAAGACAGTCTTCCAACCCCACCGCCCCCCCTCCTGCCAAGGTAGTTTGCAAACCCCCTCCCCGCTGCGCTATTTTTACTAACCAACCACTGAGGTACTTTCCCACCAATGGATCTTCATCTCCCTCTCCTACTAGAAAGAAGAATGAAAGAAATACTTGCATTTATATAGCGCCTTTCACAACCACCGGACATCTCAAAGCACTTTATAGCCAATGAAATACTTTTGGAGTGTAGTCACCGTTGTAATGTGGGAAACATGGTAGCTAATTTGCACACAGCAAGCTTCCACAAACAGCAATGTGATAATGACAAGATAATCTGTTTTAATGATGTTAATTGAGGGATAAATATTGGCCAGGACACTGGGGATAGCTCCCCTACTCCTCTTCGAATTAGTTCCATTGGATCTTTTACGTCTACCTGAGAGAGCAGACAGAGCTCCATTTTAATATCTCATCCGAAAGACAGCACAGCACCTCCAATAGTACAGCACTCCCTCAGCTTAGAGTGTCAACCTAGATTTATGTGTTCCAGTTCCTGGAATGGAACTTGAACCCACAACCTTCTGACTCAGAGATGAGTGCGCTACCCACTGCTGACACTATTATACTTCCTTATCTCACTTCCCTTCCCCCTTTTCTCCTTCACCTTGTCTTCCTTCCCCTTCTGCTCCTGCCCTCCTCTTTCTAGCTCCTCTCCCTTCCCCCTTTTAACATTCCTCTTTCTACCCATCCTTCCCCTATCACATCCCTTCTTCCCCCATCCCCTGTCTTTCCCCAACTTCTAACCCTGCTTGTTCTAAAGACTGCACTTGGTCTTGACTCCCTGTCTACAACATTACTGGAGATTGACTAGTGATATAAAAGTTCGGTATCAACCAGTCCCATTATTTACAGTTGTACAACACAGAGAAACATCATTTTGCAATGGGGAATTACACAAGCACAACAAAGGAATGACATAAAAGGGAGATAAATTAAAGTAAAGTCAATTGTTAAAAAATACCAAAATGAAATATAGAGGCTGAGGGTGGAAGATTGGCAGGAATTTTCCCTACCGAGTTGAGTCAAGTAACTGTGGGCCGCGTAGCACGATGTCTTGATCAGCCCACTCCTCACAGCGACTTTAACATAATGGTCCCTATTAAACCAGGCCCACACGTTTCCCAGTCCTATTAAATGGTGTGGGTCTGATGATGTCATCGATGACTGATTTCCAGCAGGGATATTTAAAGCAGCCTTGGTCACATCACATTTGAAGGTTCATGTTAGAGTGTGGAGGAAGTATTGGGGAGGAGTGTGTTGTTGCTGAGAATTATACAAATGAGTTCACAAACACAGAGGGCTAAACATATAAGATAATGGAGGGGCTAGACAAGGTGGATGCAGAGAGGATATTTCCATTCATGGGGAAACTAAAACTAGGGGGCATAGTCTCACAATAAGGGGCTGCCCTTTTAAAACTGAGATGAGGAAGAATTTCTTCTCTCAGAGGGTTGTAAATCTATGGAATTCTCTGCCCCAGAGAGCTATGGAGGCTGGGTCATTGAATATATTTAAGATGGAGATAGACAGATTTTTGAGCGATCAGGGAATAAAGGGATATGGGGAGTGGGCAGGGAAGTGGAGCTAAGTCCATGATCAGATCAGCCATGATCTTATTAAATGGTGGAGCAGGCTTGAGGGGCCAGGTGGCCTACTCCTGCTCCTATTTCTGATGTTCTTATGTTCTATCCCATTTTTCGGATGAATCTCTACATATTCTTGTGGAGGGAGTTAGAGCACGCAGGGAGGTCCGCTTCCCTGCTGATGGACAGAAGAGATCTCCCCAAGAGACCAAAAGATTCTGGCTCCAAATTGCTGTGATTAACAGCAGTGATGTCATCAGGAGGACATGGGTACAGTGCAGGAAAAGATTGAATGATCTCATGAGATCAGGAAAGGTAAGTGCAAAGCCACACTCATATTCATCCTGATGTGCCTGTCACCACATCACCATCGCTTTGCCTCCCCAAGCCTATCATTACTCACACTAACATACCTTGCACATCCACCCAGCCCTCTCTATCTACATAGTCGCATCCCCCTCTGACTAACCACCCCTCAGACTCACCCTCATGCTGAAGTAATCATACCAAGTAACACCACAGAAAAGGACCATTTGGCAGAGGTTGCACATTCCCTCATAGTCACCCTCTACAGATGTAACCCACTCTCACTCGTAATTCATTTCTTTCCCTCTTTGCAGGAGAAGAGAGCCCACAACAACAGGGAGAGGGAGAAAAACGGAGGTGGCCCTCCATTATTGGCTGCATTGACTCCAGCACAGGAGGTCGCCCTAGAGATCTCGAGAGTTGCAGAGCGGCTGGCAGTGGGAGACAAAGAGATGGGGACATCTCAGCAACCTGGTGACAGAATTACATCTCATACAGCCAAATCGCATACAGCAATCACATATGGTGACTGATGTCAGCAGCCAGTGAACATTCATCATGTGCATAATAGTATTGTTACCCATTCTCAATATAACATTTCTAAATATTATCTCTTTATTCTCCCATAAGTCCATCAAGAGCCGCCCCCACTGAACAGCCGGAGGAGGAAGACGACTCTTTAGAGGGGCCTCCAGCCTCTGTGGGTGCAGCATCAGCAGACCCAAGCTCACCCAGCACCAGCGCAAATACGCACACCTTGGTGGGCCCTATGCAAGATAGAGTAGTGTTGTCACCTGTTTGTCTCACACTTCCCAAGTGAGGAAGAGCAGATGGTGGAGACGGACAGCAGTGGAGACTCCTCCAGTGGAGGGCGCAGAACGCTTCCAGCACTGCTCAGCTGCATGCAGACACTGAAACTCTGGGGCCATCGAGAAAGGGGTGATCGTGGAGGGGCAGCAAGAAATGCAGGAGGCTCTGGCAGGTTTTGCAGCCGCAATGGCTGCAAATGTGCAAAGAATGGAGGAGTCTGTCTCCAACATGAGCACAACCATCTCACAGGCGATGGTGAAGATATGCTGTTCCATGGAAAGAATGGCCACCTGCATGGAGCAGCTAATGTGCCTCTCACATGAGCACATGCTAGCTATGGAGAATTGATGGCAGAGGCTCATAGACCTCTCTAAGAGGGATCTAAACTTACGTTTGGGTCCTCATAGCCTCATTGCTATGCAGCAAGGTGCTCTCCAGCTCCTTGATAGGAGCAAAGTGTGGGTGGCCCATGAAAGGGATATGGAAGGTGAGAGGGAATATGGAAGGGGAGATGGCCGAGTCTGTCCCTGCACAGTTGCAGGAGGAGCAGTCTTCCGCGGGGCTCTCAAAGGCTCCACAATCCAGAGGATGTCCACCATAGAACATAAGAATATAAGAACATAAGAATTATGAACAGGAGTAGGCCATCTAGCCCCTCGAGCCTGCTCCGCCATTCAACAAGATCATGGCTGATCTGGCCGTGGACTCAGCTCCACTTACCCGCCCGCTCCCCGTAACCCTTAATTCCCTTATTGGTTAAAAATCTATCTATCTGTGACTTGAATACATTCAATGAGCTAGCCTCAACTGCTTCCTTGGGCAGAGAATTCCACAGGTTCACAACCCTCTGGGAGAAGTAATTCCTTCTCAACTCGGTTTTAAATTGGCTCCCCCGTATTTTGCGGCTCTGCCCCCTCGTTCTAGTCTCCCCGACCAGTGGAAACAACCTCTCTGCCTCTATCTTGTCTATCCCTTTCATGATTTTAAATGTTTCTATAAGATCCCCCCTCATCTTTCTGAACTCCAACGAGTAAAGACCCAGTTTACTCAATCTATCATCATAAGGTAACCCCCTCATCTCCGGAATCAGCCTCGTTAATCGTCTCTGTACCCCTTCCAAAGCTAGTATATCCTTCCTTAAGTTAGGTGACCAAAACTGCATGCAGTACTCCAGGTGCGGCCTTACCAATACCCTATACAGTTGCAGAAGGACCTCCCTGCTTTTGTACTCCATCCCTCTCGCAATGAAGGCCAACATTCCATTTGCCTTCCTGATTACCTGCTGCACCTGCAAACTAACTTTTTGGGATTCATGCACAAGGACCCCCAGGTCCCTCTGCACCACAGCATGTTGTAATTTCTTCCCATTCAAATAATATTCCCTTTTACTGTTTTTTTTCCCAAGGTGGATAACCTCACACTTTCCGACATTGTATTCCATCTGCCAAACCTTAGCCCATTCGCTTAACCTATCTAAATCTCTTTGCAGCCTTTCTGTGTCCTCTACACAACCCGCTTTCCCACTAATCTTTGTGTCATCTGCAAATTTTGTTACATTACACTCTGTCCCCTCTTCCAGGTCATCTATGTATATTGTAAACAGTTGTGGTCCCAGCACCGATCCCTGTGGCACACCACTAACCACCAATTTCCAACCCGAAAAGGACCCATTTATCCCGACTCCCTGCTTTCTGTTCACCAGCCAATTCTCTATCCATGCTAATACATTTCCTCTGACTCCGCGTACCCTTATCTTCTGCAGTAACCTTTTGTGTGGCACCTTATCGAATGTCTTTTGAAAATCTAAATACACCACATCCATCGGTACACCTCTATCCACCATGCTCGTTATATCCTCAAAGAATTCCAGTAAATTAGTTAAACATGATTTCCCCTTCATGAATCCATGCTGCGTCTGCTTGATTGCACTATTCCTATCTAGATGTCCCGCTATTTCTTCCTTAATGATAGTTTCAAGCATTTTCCCCACTATAGATGTTAAACTAACCGGCCTATAGTTACCTGCCTTTTGTCTGCCCCCTTTTTTAAACAGAGGCGTTACATTAGCTGCTTTCCAATCCGATGGTACCTCCCCAGAGTCCAGAGACTTTTGGTAGATTATAACGAATGCATCTGCTATAACTTCCGCCATCTCTTTTAATACCCTGGGATGCATTTCATCAGCACCAGGGGACTTGTCTACCTTGAGTCCCATTAGCCTGTCCAGCACTACCCCCCTAGTGATAGTGATTGTCTCAAGGTCCTCCCTTCCCATATTCCTGTGACCAGTAATTTTTGACATGGTTTTTGTGTCTTCCACTGTGAAGACCGAAGCAAAATAATTGTTTAAGGTCTCAGCCATTTCCACATTTCCCATTATTAAATCCCCCTTCTCATCTTCTAAGGGACCAACATTTACTTTAGTCACTCTTTTCCGTTTTATATATCTGTAAAAGCTTTTACTATCCGTTTTTATGTTTTGCGCAAGTTTACCTTCGTAATCTATCTTTCCTTTCTTTATTGCTTTCTTAGTCATTCTTTGCTGTTGTTTAAAATTTTCCCAATCTTCTATTTTCCCACTAACCTTGGCCACCTTTCCACATTGGTTTTTAATTTGATACTCTCCTTTATTTCCTTGGTTATCCACGGCTGGTTATCCCTTCTCTTACCGCCCTTCTTTTTCACTGGAATATATTTTTGTTGAGCACTATGAAAGAGCTCCTTAAAAGTCCTCCACTGTTCCTCAATTGTGCCACCATTTAGTCTGTGTTTCAATCTACTTTAGTCAACTCTGCCCTCATCCCACTGTAGTCCCCTTTGTTTAAGCATAGTACGCTCGTTTGAGACACTACTTCCTCATCCTCAATCTGTATTACAAATTCAACCATACTGTGATCACTCATTCCGAGAGGATCTTTTACTAGGAGATCGTTTATTATTCCTGTCTCATTACACAGGACCAGATCTAAGATAGCTTGTTCCCTTGTAGGTTCTGTAACATACTGTTCTAAGAAACAATCCTGTATGCATGCTATGAATTCCTCCTCCAGGCTACCCCGTGCGATTTGATTTGACCAATCGATATGTAGGTTAAAATCCCCCATGATTACTGCCATTCCTTTTTCACATGTCTCCATTATTCCCTTGATTATTGCCCTCCCCACTGTGAAGTTATTATTTGGGGGCCTATAAACTACACCCACCAATGACTTTTTCCCCTTACTATCTCTAATCTCCACCCACAATGATTCAACATTTTGTTCACCAACATTGTCTATGCAGTCACAGCAGGGAAGCGGGCAGTCTGCCTCTACTTCTGCTGAAACCACAGGGGTTGCACCTCATAGAAGTGCGCGTAAAATAAAAAAGCCACAATCCTAATTGGACAAGGGTATGCACATGGGTGTATAAAGAAGTATCATTGTTAAGGTTCCATTACTGTTAACACATATATAAAAGTATTTATTTTCATCACTTTCCAATCATGCCCATTTTTGTCTGCTACTTTGGAAGTGGCTTTGTGAGTTGGAGTGAATGGTGTGACATTATGTAACCTCCAGCAATGGTGGTCAGTGTGAAAGGAATGGTCTATTCATTGATGGGGTACTTTATGGTGTTGTTGGCACAGCATGTGGCAGCCATTTGGGTACAATGCAGGAAGTTAAGTAAATCTGGCCGTGATGAGGCCATCCCTGGCCTCCTGGGCAGCAACGTGCTCTGGTGCTGGTGCCATCTGGACCTCAGGTTCCTCCTGTCCCTCCTCTTCGTCTTCCAGTTGATGTTCCTCCTCCTCATCCTCCTCTGAAGAGGCTGTGCGATCTACGCCTTGCTCTTCATGCAGCTCTAATCCTCGTTGCTCTGTTATGTTGTGCAGCATGCAGTAGACAGCGACGATTCCAGAGAGCTTCGCTGGTGCGTACTGAAGGGCTCCTCCAGATCTGTCAAAGCATCTGAAGCGCATCTTCAGTTTCCCTGTTGTTTGCTCTATGACAGAAAGTTAACACGCAGGTACAGGAAACAATTAAGAAGGCAAATAATATGTTAGCCATTATTGCAAGCATGTTGGAGTATAAAAGTAAGGAAGTCTTGCTACAATTATATAGGGTCCTGGTGAGAACATCCCTGAAGTACTGTGTACAGTTTTGGTTTCCTTACCTAAGGAAGGAAATTGGCCTTAGAGGGGGTGCAACAAAGGTTCACTAGATTAATTCCTGCAATGAAGGGGCTGTCCTATGAGGAGAATTTTACAGGTTGAGCATCCGAAACCCGGAGTTCTGAAACTCGGAATGTTCCGGAATCCGGACACCGGGCCGATCCATGGCGGGGTCGTCCGGAAACCAGAAAATGTTTCAAAATCCGGACTCTCCCGCCTCGGCCCCCTGCCTCAGCCGCCCGACCTCCCCGACATTGGCCACCCGACCTCCCCCCCGCCTCGGGCTCCTGACCTCCCCTCCGGCCGCCTGACCTCCCCCCACCTCGGTCCCCTGACCTCCCCCCACCTTGGCCACCCAACCTCTGGCAGTCCGACTTTCCCCCACCTCCTGACCTCCGCCTGCCTCGGCTGCCTGACCTAACCACGCCCAACCTTTCCCCGCCTCAGCCACCCGACCTATCCACACCCGACCTCCCCCCATCTTGGCCCCCTGACCACCCCCCCCCCCCTTACCTCGGCCACCCGACCCCCCCACACCACTCCCCTCCGCTCCCCTACCTACCTCGGCCCAGGCAAAGACATTCTGAGATTTGGAAATACCAGAAATCTGGAACGACCTCGGTCCCGAGGTTTCCGGATTTCGGACGCTCTACTTGTATAATGGGCCTATATGTTCTGGAGTTTAGAAGAATGAAAGGTGATCTCATTGAAATGTGTAAATTTCTTAGCGGATAAGCAGAGTAAATGCTGAGAGGCTATTTCCCCTGGCTAGCACGAGGGGGCGTAGTCTCAGAACAATGGACCGGCCATTTAGGACTGAGATGAGGGGAAATGTCTTCACTCAGAGGGTTGGGAATCTTTGGGATTCTCCACCCCAGGGGGTTGTGGATGCTCAGTTGTTGAGTATATTCAAGGCTGAGATCGATGGATTTTTGGGCACCAAGGAAATCACGGGATATGAGGATAGGCCGGGTAAGTATTGATATAGAAAATCAGCCATGATCTTATTGAATGGTGGAGCAGGCTTGATGGGGCTATATGGCATACTCCTGCTCTTAATTCTTATGTCTTTATAAAACATGAATGCAATTTTAAATCAGTCAAACAGAAGGAAAATGGTCAGACTGCATTTCAAAAACGTATCATTTCTCTGACAAGACATTCCTTTCAGTCTTCATATAAAGCTCTTATTTATAAATAATCCACTTATTAGGGTCTGAAATTCTGGTTGCCATGCAACTGTGTTCATCAAAATTACTTTTTGCGGGTAATTTTGGCTTTAGGCAATAATGTAAAACGGGCAACATCGGATCAGTTGTTTTTATACACTTCTCCCACTTTTTATTTCCACTAAAGTCCATTGAGATGGGAAAAGGAATTTGATACAATTGCAGATACTAAGACACCCATTTAATGCAGAGCACTTCTATCATGCAATCAGAAACTTTCATTGGGCATATCCATAATCTAATGCGTTCTTAAATTTAAAATGTGCTGCACAGATAGACAAGAATTCTGCTCAACGGCACTTCGACTAGTGAAGTAGGCCTCCCAGAATGTCAGGCCCACAGTTTCTGACTATGAATGAAACCTCTAACAAGGAACTTAAAGAACGACTTACATTTATATAGCACCTTTCATGACCACTGGATGTTTCAAAGCGCTTTACAGCCAATTAAGTACTTTTGGAGTGTAGTCACTGTTGTAATGTGGGAAATTCGGCAGCCAAATTGCACACAGCAAGCTCCCACAAACAGCAATGTGATAATGACCAGATAAACTGTACTTGTTATGTTGATAGGGAGATAAATATTGGCCAGGACACCGGTGATAACTCTCCTGCTCTTCTTTGAAATAGTGCCGTGGGATCTTTTAAATCCACTTGAGACGGCAGACGGGGCCTCAGCTTAACGTCTCATCCAAAGGATGGCACCTCCAACAGCGCAGCACTCCCTCAGCACTGCACTGCACTGGAGTGTCAGCCTAGATTTATGTGCTCAAGTTCCTGGAGTGAGATTTGAACCCACAACCTTCTGACTCACAAGAACACAAGAACAAAAGAAATAGGAGCAGGAGTAGGTCATTTGACCCCTCGAGCCTGCGCCGCCATTTAATAAGATCATGGCTGATCTGATCATGGACTCAGTTCCACTTCACTGCCCGCACTCCATAACTCTTTATTACCTTATCGCTCAAAAATCTGTCCATCTCCGCCTTAAATATATTCAATGACCCAGCCTCCACAACTCTCTGGGGCAGAGAATTCCACAGATTAACAACCGGCTGAGAGAAGAAATTCCTCCTCATCTCAGTTTAAATGGGTGGCCCCTTCTTCTGAGACTATGCCCCCTAGTTTTAGTTTCCCCTATGAGTGGAAATATCCTCTCTGCATCCAACTTGTCGAGCCCTCTCATTATCTTACATATTTCGATAAGATCACCTCTCATTCTTTTTAATTCCAATGAGTACAGACCCAACCTCTTAAACCTATCTTCATAAGTCAATCCCCTCAGCTCCGGAATTAACCGAGTGAAACTTCTCTGAACAGCCTCCAATGCAAGTATATTCTTCCTTAAATATGGAGACCAAAAGTGCACACAGTGCAGGTTGGATCTCCCTTGTCCAGGACTCCCTAATCAGCATGATTCTGATGGCCGGGGACGCATGCGCAGAACGCGACCGAACCCCCACCCCGACTTTGGGGCCCACCAACACTCCGCCCGCTGGGGTCACATCAACACTCCGCCCACTGGTGGCCACGCCAACACTCCGCCCACGGGGGGGCCACGCCGACACTCCGCCCACTGGAGGCCACGCCGACACTCCGCCCACGGGGGGCCTACTGCCGACACTCCGCCCACTGGGGGCCCACTGCCGACACTCCGCCCACTGGGGGCCCACTGCCGACACTCCGCCCACTGGGGGCCCACTGCCGACACTCCGCCCACTGGAGGCCACGCCGACACTTCGCCCACTGGGGGCCCACTGCCGACACTCCGCCCACTGGGGGCCCACTGCCGACACTCCGCCCACTGGGGGCCCACTGCCGACACTCGCCCACGGGGGACTCACTGCCGACACTCCTCCCACTGGGGGCCCACTGCCGACACTCCGCCCACTGGAGGCCACGCCGACACTCCTCCCACTGGGGGCCTACTGCTGACACTCCGCCCACTGGGGGCCACGCCGACACTCGCCCACTGGGGGCCACGCCGACACTCCGCCCACTGGGGGCCACGCCGACACTCCACCCACTGGGGGCCCACTGCCGACACTCCTCCCACTGGAGGCCACGCCGACACTCCACCCACTGGGGGCCACGCCGACACTCCGCCCACTGGGGGCCTACTGCCGACACTCCGCCCACTGGGGGCCACGCCGACACTCCACCCACTGGGGGCCACGCCGACACTCCACCCACTGGGGGCCCACTGCCGACACTCCACCCGCTGGAGGCCACGCCGACACTCCACCCACTGGGGGCCACGCCGACACTCCGCCCACTGGGGGCCTACTGCCGACACTTCGCCTGCTGGGGGCCCACTGCCGACACTCGCCCACTGGGGGCCACGCCGACACTCCGCCCACTGGGGGCCCACTGCCGACACTCCGCCCACTGGGGGCCCACTGCCGACACTCCACCCACTGGGGGCCCACTGCCGACACTCCTCCCACTGGGGGCCACGCCGACACTCCTCCCACTGGGGGCCCACTGCCGACACTCCGCCCACTGGGGGCCCACTGCCGACACTCCACCCACTGGGGGCCCACTGCCGACACTCCGCCCACTGGGGGCCCACTGCCGACACTCCGCCCACTGGGGGCCCACTGCCGACACTCCGCCCACTGGGGGCCCACTGCCGACACTCCGCCCACTGGAGGCCACGCCAACACTCCGCCCACTGGGGGCCCACTGCCGACACTCCGCCCACTGGGGGCCCACTGCCGACACTCCGCCCACTGGGGGCCCACTGCCGACACTCGCCCATGGGGAACTCACTGCCGACACTCCTCCCACTGGGGGCCCACTGCCAACACTTTGCCCACTGGGGGCCACGCCGACACTCCGCCCACTGGGGGCCCACTGCCGACACTCCGCCCACTGGGGGCCACGCCGACACTCCGCCCACTGGAGGCCTACTGCCAACACTTCGCCTGCTGGGGGCCCACTGCCGACACTCCGCCCACTGGAGGCCTACTGCCAACACTCCGCCCACTGGGGGCCTACTGCCCACACTTCGCCCACTGGGGGCCCACTGCCGACACTCCGCCCACTGGAGGCCTACTGCCAACACTCCGCCCACTGGGGGCCCACTGCCGACACTCCGCCCACTGGGGGCCACACTGACACTCCGCCCACTGGGGGCCACGCCGACACTCCGCCCACTGGAGGCCGACTGCCAACACTTCGCCTGCTGGGGACCCACTGCCGACACTCCGCCCACTGGGGGCCACGCCAACACTCCGCCCACTGGGGGCCACCCCGACACTCCACCCACTGGGGGCCCACTGCCGACACTCCGCCCACTGGAGGCCTACTGCCGACACTCCACCCACTGGGGGCCCACTGCCAACACTTCGACCACTGGGGGCCCACTGCCGACACTCCACCCACTGGGGGCCCACTGCCGACACTCCTCCCACTGGGGGCCACGCCGACACTCCTCCCACTGGGGGCCCACTGCCGACACTCCGCCAACTGGGGGCCACGCCGACACTCCTCCCACTGGGGGCCCACTGCCGACACTCCGCCCACTGGGGGCCCACTGCCGACACTCCGCCCACTGGGGGCCCACTGCCGACACTCCGCCCACTGGGGGCCCACTGCCGACACTCCGCCCACTGGGGGCCCACTGCCGACACTCCGCCCACTGGGGGCCCACTGCCGACGCTCCGCCCACTGGAGGCCACGCCGACGCTTCGCCCACTGGGGGCCCACTGCCGACACTCCGCCCACTGGGGGCCCACTGCCGACACTCCGCCCACTGGGGGCCCACTGCCGACACTCGCCCACGGGGGACTCACTGCCGACACTCCTCCCACTGGGGGCCCACTGCCGACACTCCTCCCACTGGGGGCCCACTGCCGACACTTTGCCCACTGGGGGCCACGCCGACACTCCGCCCACTGGGGGCCCACTGCCGACACTCCGCCCACAGGGGGCCACACTGACACTCCGCCCACTGGGGGCCACGCCGACACTCCGCCCACTGGAGGCCTACTGCCAACACTTCGCCTGCTGGGGGCCCACTGCCGACACTCCGCCCACTGGGGGCCACGCCAACACTCCGCCCACTGGGGGCCTACTGCCGACACTCCGCCCACTGGGGGCCACGCCGACACTCCATCCACTGGGGGCCCACTGCCGACACTCCGTCCACTGGGGGCCACACCGACACTCCGCCCACTGGGGGCCACGCCGACACTCCGCCCACTGGGGGCCCACTGCCGACACTCCTCCCACTGGGGGCCCACTGCTGACACTCCGCCCACTGGGGGCCCACTGCCGACACTCCGCCCACTGGGGGCCCACTGCCGATACTCCGCCCACTGGAGGCCACGCCGACACTTTGCCCACTGGGGGCCCACTGCCGACACTCCGCCCACTGGGGGCCCACTGCCGACACTCCGCCCACTGGGGGCCCACTGCCGACACTCCGCCCACTGGGGGCCCACTGCCGACACTCCGCCCACTGGAGGCCACGCCGACACTCCGCCCACTGGAGGCCACGCCGACACTCCACCCACTGGGGGCCACGCCGATACTCCACCCACTGGGGGCCATGCCGACACTCCGCCCACTGGGGGCCTACTGCCGACACTTCGCCCGCTGGGGGCCCACTGCCGACACTCCTCCCGTTGGGAGCCCACTGCCGACACTCGCCCACTGGGGGCCACGCCGACACTCCGCCCACTGGGGGCCCACTGCCGACACTCCGCCCACTGGGGGCCCACTGCCGACACTCCACCCACTGGGGGCCCACTGCCGACACTCCTCCCACTGGGGGCCACGCCGACACTCCTCCCACTGGGGGCCCACTGCCGACACTCCGCCCACTGGGGGCCACGCCGACACTCCTCCCACTGGGGGCCCACTGCCGACACTCCGCCCACTGGGGGCCCACTGCCGACACTCCGCCCACTGGGCGCCCACTGCCGACACTCCGCCCACTGGGGGCCCACTGCCGACACTCCGCCCACTGGGGGCCCACTGCCGACACTCCGCCCACTGGAGGCCACGCCGACACTTCGCCCACTGGGGGCCCACTGCCGACACTCGCCCACGGGGGACTCACTGCCGACACTCCGCCCACTGGGGGCCCACTGCCGACACTCGCCCACGGGGGACTCACTGCCGACACTCCTCCCACTGGGGGCCCACTGCCGACACTCCTCCCACTGGGGGCCCACTGCCGACACTTTGCCCACTGGGGGCCACGCCGACACTCCGCCCACTGGGGGCCCACTGCCGACACTCCGCCCACTGGGGGCCACACTGACACTCCGCCCACTGGGGGCCACGCCAACACTTCGCCTGCTGGGGGCCCACTGCCGACACTCCGCCCACTGGGGGCCCACTGCCGACACTCCGCCCACTGGGGGCCCACTGCCGACACTCCGCCCACTGGGGGCCCACTGCCGACACTCCGCCCACTGGAGGCCACGCCGACACTTCGCCCACTGGGGGCCCACTGCCGACACTCTGCCCACTGGGGGCCCACTGCCGACACTCCGCCCACTGAGGGCCCACTGCCGACACTCGCCCACGGGGGACTCACTGCCGACACTCCTCCCACTGGCGGCCTACTGCCGACACTCCGCCCACTGGGGGCCACGCCGACACTCGCCCACTGGGGGCCACGCCGACACTCCGCCCACTGGGGGCCATGCCGACACTCTACCCACTGGAGGCCAGGCCGACACTCCGACCACTGGGGGCCACGCCGACACTCCTCCCACTGGGGGCCCACTGCCGACACTCCGCCCACTGGGGGCCACGCCGACACTCCTCCCACTGGGGGCCCACTGCCGACACTCCGCCCACTGGGGGCCCACTGCCGACACTCCGCCCACTGGGGGCCCACTGCCGACACTCCGCCCACTGGGGGCCCACTGCCGACACTCCGCCCACTGGAGGCCACGCCGACACTCGCCCACTGGGGGCCACGCCGACACTCCGCCCACTGGGGGCCATGCCGACACTCCACCCACTGGAGGCCAGGCCGACACTCCGACCACTGGGGGCCACGCCGACACTCCTCCCACTGGGGGCCCACTGCCGACACTCCGCCCACTGGGGGCCACGCCGACACTCCTCCCACTGGGGGCCCACTGCCGACACTCCGCCCACTGGGGGCCCACTGCCGACACTCCGCCCACTGGGGGCCCACTGCCGACACTCCGCCCACTGGGGGCCCACTGCCGACACTCCGCCCACTGGAGGCCACGCCGACACTCCGCCCACTGGGGGCCCACTGCCGACACTCCGCCCACTGGGGGCCCACTGCCGACACTCGCCCACGGGGGACTCACTGCCGACACTCCTCCCACTGGGGGCCCACTGCCGACACTCGCCCACTGGGGGCCCACTGCCGACACTTTGCCCACTGGGGGCCACGCCGACACTCCGCCCACTGGGGGCCCACTGCCGGCACTCCGCCCACTGGGGGCCACACTGACACTCCGCCCACTGGGGGCCACGCCGAAACTCCGCCCACTGGAGGCCTACTGCCAACACTTCGCCTGCTGGGGGCCCACTGCCGACACTCCGCCCACTGGGGGCCACGCCAACACTCCGCCCACTGTGGGCCTACTGCCCACACTTCACCCACTGGGGGCCCACAGCCGACACTCCGCCCACTGGAGGTCTACTGCCAACACTTCGCCTGCTGGGGGCCCACTGCCGACACTCCGCCCACTGGGGGCCACGCCGACACTCCGCCCACTGGGGGCCACGCCGACACTCCGCCCACGGGGGCCACGCCGACACTCCGCCCACTGGGGGCCCAGTGCCGACACTTCGCCCACTGGGGGCCACGCCGACACTCCGCCCACTGGGGGCCCACTGCCGACACTCCGCCCACTGGGGGCCCACTGCCGACTCTCCGCCCACTGGAGGCCACGCCGACACTCCGCCCACTGGGGGCCCACTGCCGACACTCCGCCCACTGGGGGCCACGCCGACACTCCACCCACTGGGGGCCACTCCGACACTCCACCCACTGGGGGCCCACTGCCGACACTCCGCCCACTGGGGGCCACGCCGACACTCCGCCCACTGGGGGCCACGCCGACACTCCACCCACTGGAGGCCCACTGCCGACACTCCGCCCACTGGGGGCCACACTGACACTCCGCCCACTGGGGGCCACGCCGACACTCCGCCCACTGGAGGCCTACTGCCAACACTTCGCCTGCTGGGGGCCCACTGCCGACACTCCGCCCACTGGGGGCCACGCCAACACTCCGCCCACTGGGGGCCTACTGCCCACACTTCGCCCACTGGGGGCCCACTGCCGACACTCCGCCCACTGGAGGCCTACTGCCAACACTCCGCCCACTGGGGGCCCACTGCCGACACTCCGCCCACTGGGGGCCACACTGACACTCCGCCCACTGGGGGCCACGCCGACACTCCGCCCACTGGAGGCCTACTGCCAACACTTCGCCTGCTGGGGGCCCACTGCCGACACTCCGCCCACTGGGGGCCACGCCAACACTCCGCCCACTGGGGGCCTACTGCCCACACTTCGCCCACTGGGGGCCCACTGCCGACACTCCGCCCACTGGAGGCCTACTGCCGACACTCCACCCACTGGGGGCCCACTGCCAACACTTCGCCCACTGGGGCCTACTGCCGACACTCCGCCCACTGGGGGCCACGCCGACACTCCATCCACTGGGGGCCCACTGCCGACACTCCGTCCACTGGGGGCCACACCGACACTCCGCCCACTGGGGGCCACGCCGACACTCCGCCCACTGGGGGCCCACTGCCGACACTCCGCCCACTGGGGGCCCACTGCTGACACTCCGCCCACTGCGGGCCCACTGCCGACACTCCGCCCACTGGGGGCCCACTGCCGATACTCCGCCCACTGGAGGCCACGCCGACACTTTGCCCACTGGGGGCCCACTGCCGACACTCCGCCCACTGGAGGCCCACTGCCGACACTCCGCCCACTGGGGGCCCACTGCCGACACTCCGCCCACTGGGGGCCCACTGCCGACACTCCGCCCACTGGAGGCCACGCCGACACTCCGCCCACTGGAGGCCACGCCGACACTCCACCCACTGGGGGCCACGCCGATACTCCACCCACTGGGGGCCATGCCGACACTCCGCCCGCTGGGGGCCCACTGCCGACACTTCGCCCGCTGGGGGCCCACTGCCGACACTCGCCCACTGGGGGCCCACTGCCGACACTCCGCCCACTGGGGGCCCACTGCCGACACTCCACCCACTGGGGGCCCACTGCCGACACTCCACCCACTGGGGGCCCACTGCCGACACTCCTCCCACTGGGGGCCACGCCGACACTCCTCCCACTGGGGGCCCACTGCCGACACTCCGCCCACTGGGGGCCACGCCGACACTCCTCCCACTGGGGGCCCACTGCCGACACTCCGCCCACTGGGGGCCCACTGCCGACACTCCGCCCACTGGGGGCCCACTGCCGACACTCCGCCCACTGGGGGCCCACTGCGGACACTCCGCCCACTGGGGGCCCACTTCCGACACTCCGCCCACTGGGGGCCACGCCGACACTTCGCCCACTGGGGGCCCACTGCCGACACTCGCCCACGGGGGACTCACTGCCGACACTCCGCCCACTGGGGGCCCACTGACGACACTCCGCCCACTGGGGGCCCACTGCCGACACTCCTCCCACTGGGGGCCCACTGCCGACACTTTGCCCACTGGGGGCCCACTGCCGACACTCCGCCCACTGAGGGCCCACTGCCGACACTCGCCCACGGGGGACTCACTGCCGACACTCCTCCCACTGGCGGCCTACTGCCGACACTCCGCCCACTGGGGGCCACGCCGACACTCGCCCACTGGGGGCCACGCCGACACTCCGCCCACTGGGGGCCATGCCGACACTCCACCCACTGGAGGCCAGGCCGACACTCCTCCCACTGGGGGCCCACTGCCGACACTCCGCCCACTGGGGGCCACGCCGACACTCCTCCCACTGGGGGCCCACTGCCGACACTCCGCCCACTGGGGGCCCACTGCCGACACTCCGCCCACTGGGGGCCCACTGCCGACACTCCGCCCACTGGGGGCCCACTGCCGACACTCCGCCCACTGGAGGCCACGCCGACACTCCGCCCACTGGGGGCCCACTGCCGACACTCCGCCCACTGGGGGCCCACTGCCGACACTCGCCCACGGGGGACTCACTGCCGACACTCCTCCCACTGGGGGCCCACTGCCGACACTCCTCCCATTGGGGGCCCACTGCCGACACTTTGCCCACTGGGGGCCACGCCGACACTCCGCCCACTGGGGGCCCACTGCCGACACTCCGCCCACTGGGGGCCACACTGACACTCCGCCCACTGGGGGCCACGCCGAAACTCCGCCCACTGGAGGCCTACTGCCAACACTTCGCCTGCTGGGGGCCCACTGCCGACACTCCGCCCACTGGGGGCCACGCCAACACTCCGCCCACTGTGGGCCTACTGCCCACACTTCGCCCACTGGGGGCCCACAGCCGACACTCCGCCCACTGGAGGCCTACTGCCAACACTTCGCCTGCTGGGGGCCCACTGCCGACACTCCGCCCACTGGGGGCCACGCCGACACTCCGCCCACTGGGGGCCACGCCGACACTCCGCCCACGGGGGCCACTCCGACACTCCGCCCACTGGGGGCCCAGTGCCGACACTTCGCCCACTTGGGGCCACGCCGACACTCCGCCCACTGGGGGCCCACTGCCGACACTCCGCCCACTGGGGGCCCACTGCCGACTCTCCGCCCACTGGAGGCCACGCCGACACTCCGCCCACTGGGGGCCCACTGCCGACACTCCGCCCACTGGGGGCCACGCCGACACTCCACCCACTGGGGGCCACTCCGACACTCCACCCACTGGGGGCCCACTGCCGACACTCCGCCCACTGGGGGCCACGCCGACACTCCGCCCACTGGGGGCCACGCCGACACTCCACCCACTGGAGGCCCACTGCCGACTCTCCGCCCACTGGGGGCCACACTGACACTCCGCCCACTGGGGGCCTACTGCCAACACTTCGCCTGCTGGGGGCCCACTGCCGACACTCCGCCCACTGGGGGCCACGCCAACACTCCGCCCACTGGGGGCCTACTGCCCACACTTCGCCCACTGGGGGCCCACTGCCGACACTCCGCCCACTGGGGGCCACGCCGACACTCCGCCCACTGGGGGCCACGCCGACACTCCGCCCACTGGGGGCCCACTGCCGACACTTCGCCCACTGGGGTCCACGCCGACACTCCGCCCACTGGGGGCCACGCCGACACTCCGCCCACTGGGGTCCACGCCGACACTCTACCCACTGGGGGCCACGCCGACACTCCACCCACTGGGGGCCATTCCGACACTCTACCCACTGGGGGCCCACTGCCGACACTCCGCCCACTGGGGGCCCACTGCCGACACTCCGCCCACTGGGGGCCCACTGCCGACACTTCGCCCACTGGTGTCCACGCCGACACTCCGCCCACTGGGGTCCACGCCGACACTCTACCCACTGGGGGCCACGCCGACACTCCACCCACTGGAGGCCACGCCGACACTCCGCCCACTGGGGTCCACGCCGACACTCCACCCACTGGGGGCCACGCCGACACTCCACCCACTGGGGGCCACGCCGACACTCCGCCCACTGGGGGCCCACTGCCGACACTCCGCCCACTGGGGGCCCACTGCCGACACTTCGCCCACTGGGGCCCACTGCCGACAATCCACCCACTGGGGGCCCACTGCCGGCACTCCGCCCACTGGGGGCCCACTGCCGACACTTCGCCCACTGGGGCCCACTGCCGACAATCCACCCACTGGGGGCCCACTGCCGACACTCCGCCCACTGGGGGCCCACTGCCGACACTCCGCCCAATGGGGGCCCACTGCCGACACTTCGCCCACTGGGGCCCACTGCCGACAATCCACCCACTGGGGGCCCACTGCCGACACTCCGCCCACTGGGGGCCCACTGCCGACACTCCGCCCACTGGGGGCCCACTGCCGACACTCCACCCACTGGGGGCCCACTGCCGACACTCCACCCACTGGGGGCCCACTGCCGACACTCCGCCCAATGGGGGCCCACTGCCGACACTTCGCCCACTGGGGCCCACTGCCGACAATCCTCCCACTGGGGGCCCACTGCCGACACTCCGCCCACTGGGGGCCACGCCGACACTCCTCCCACTGGGGGCCTACTGCCGACACCTCGCCTGTTGGGGGCCACGCCGACACTTCGCCCACTGGGGGCCATGCCGACACTCCACCCACTGGGGGCCTACTGCCGACCCTTCGCCTGTTGGGAGCCACGCCGACACTTCGCCCACTGGGGGCCACGCCGACACTCCACCCACTGGGGGCCTACTGCCGACACTTCACCCACTGGGGGCCCACTGCCGACACTTCGCCCACTGGGGGCCACGCCGACACTCCGCCCACTGGGGGCCCACTGCCGACACTCCGCCCACTGGAGGCCACGCCGACACTCCGCCCACTGGGGGCCACGCCGACACTCCACCCACTGGGGGCCACGCCGACACTCCGCCCACTGGAGGCCACGCCAACACTCCGCCCACTGGGGGCCCACTGCCGACACTTCGCCTGCTGGAGGCCTGCCGCTGACACCGGACCCATCCGGGGCACCGGCCTTCTCCCGTCACACCCTGACCTTGGGCCGCCTCCCCCCATCCCCCTTCTCGGGCTGACCTCCCCTCGTCCGGCAAAATCCCTTATTCGGCATAGGCCAGGTCCTGAGGGTGCCGGATAAGGGAGGTTCAACCTGTGTTCCAGGTGTGGCCTCACCAATACCCTGTGGCAGGTCTTCTCTGTTTTTATATTCTATCCCCCAGCAATAAAGGCCAACATTCCATTTGTCTTCCTGATTACCTGCTGTACCTGCATGCTAACTTTTTGTGTTTCATGCACAAGGACCCCCAGGTCCCTCTGTACTGCAGCACTTTGCAATTTTTCTCCATTTAAATTATAATTTGCTTTTCTATTATTTCTGCCAAAGTGGATAATCTCACATTTTTCCACATTATACTCCATCTGCCAAATTTTTGCCCACTCACTTAGCCTGCCTATATCCCTTTGTAGATTTTTTGTGTCCTCCTCACAGTTTGCTTTTCCACCCACCTTTGTATCATCAGCAAACTTGGCTACATTACACTCGGTCCCTTCATCCAAGTCATTAATATAGATTGTAAATAGTTGAGGACCAGCACTGATCCCTGCGGCACCCTCTAGTTACTGTTTGCCAACTGGAAAATGACCCATTTATCCTGACTCTGTATTTTCTGTTCATTAGCCAATCCTCTATCCATGCTGATATATTAACCCCAATCCTGTGAGCTTTTATCTTGTGCAGTAACCTTTTATGTGGCACCTTATCGAATGCCTTCTGGAAATCCAAATACACCACATCCACTGGTTCCCCCTTATCCACCCTGTTCGTTACATCCTCAAAGAACTCCAGCAAAATTTGTCAAACATGATTTCCCTTTCATAAAACTATGCTTTTCCAATGTATTATGTTTTTCCAAATGTCCTGCTACTGCTTTCTTAATAATGGACTCCAGCATTTTCCCAACGACAGATGTTAGGCTAACTGGTCTATAGTTTCCTGCTGGGACCTCCCCAGAATCTAGGGAATGTTGGGAGATTACAACCAATGCATCCACTATCTTTGCAGCCACATCTTTTAGGACTCTAGGATGCAAGCCATCAGGTCCAGGGGACTTGTCCGCCTTTAGTCCCATTATTTTACCGAGTAATATTTATTTAGTGATAGTGATTGTATTAAGTTCCTCCCTCCCTATAGCCCCTATTGGGATGTTTTTAGTGTCTTCTACTGTGAAGACCGAAACAAAATATTTGTTCAAAGTCTCTGCCATTTCCCTGTTCCCTCATCCCTAATCTCATCCTCTAGGGGACCAACATTTACTTCAGCCACTCTTTTCCATCTTATGTACCTGTAGAAACTCTTACTATCTGTTTTTATATTTCGTGCTAGTTTACTTTCATAATCTAGCTTCACTCTCTTTATTACTTTTTTCGTTGTTCTTTGCTGCCTTATAAAATTTTCCCAATCCTTTGGCCTCCCACTGGTCTTGGCCACATTGTATGCCCTTGTTTTCAATTTGACACCATTCTTTATTTCCTTAGTTAGCCGCGGATGGTTACCCTTCTCTTACAGCCTTTCCTTCTCATTGGGATATATTTTTGTTGAGAGTTATGAAATATCTCCTTAAATGTCTGCCACTGCTCATCAACCGTCGCACTCTTTAATCTATTTTCCCAGTCCACTTTAGCCAACTCTGCCCTCATACTTTGTAGTCTCCTTTATTTAAGTTTAGGGCACTGGTTCGAGATCCAACTTTCTCACCCTCCAACTGAATTTGAAATTCACTCATTCTTAGAGGATCCTTTACTCGGAGATCGTTTATTAATTCTGTCTCATTACACAGTACCAGATCTAAGATAGCCTGCTCCTTGTTTGATTCCACAACATACTGTTCAAGGAAACTATCCCAGATATACTCTATGAACTCTTCCCCAAGGCTACCCTGGCCAATATGCTTTGTCCAATCAATATGAAGGTTAAAATTGCCCATTGTTATTGTCGTTCCTTTTTTTACAAACCTCCATTATTTCTTGATTTTTACTCTGTCCAACAGTTTAGCTACTGTTAGGGGGCCTATAGACAACGCCCACCAGTGACTTTTTCCCCTTATTATTCCTTATCTCCACCCAATCTGATTCAATCTTGATCTTCTGAGCCAATATCGTTTCTCATTAACACACTGATCTCATCCTTTATTAACAGTGCTATCCCACCTCCTTTTTCTTTCTGCCTGTCCTTCCGAATTGTCCAATACCCTGAATATTTAGTTCCCAGCCTTGGTCACCTTGCAACCACATCTCTGTAATGGCTATCAGATCATACCCATTTGTATCTATTTGTGCCATCAACTCATCTATTTTGTTACAAATGCTGCGTGCATTCAGATAAAGAGCTGTTAAATTTGTTTTTTTACTCTTTTTTCCTGCTTTGACCCCACTTTCTGATTCACTTTGATGTTTATACATTCTGTCCCTTCCTGTCATGCTCTGGTTTTCATTTCCCCCAGTGCTACCTTGCTCTATTGCCTTCTCCTTATTCGTTGACTTTTTAAAATTTTCGTTCAACTGAACCCTCTCTCCCACTGTCATGTATTCAACTGTCATTGTAATCCATGTATAAACTGACCTAAGTTGTACACCATGAGACTACTGACCACTAGGTGGTGAACTTGTGGGAGACACTCCTAACTTGGACTTTCAGGTATAAAAGGGGAAGCTCCACCCATCTTCTCCACTTCAGTGCTGGAATAAAGGTTGCTGGTCACAGAGTGACCTTCTCTCTAGTATGGGCCTCATGTGCATTTGTACTGTATAGTAAGGACATATTATTGGCGACGAGAAACTGGGATTTAGCAGCACAGACGAGAGGTACTGTGTTGGTGATGTTTGGGACGATTTTATTGAGAGACTACAGCAAAGGAACTAAGGAATGGCTGGGACAGGATTCGGCCGACAAACGCAGGGCTCATCTCCTGACGGTTTGTGGATCCAGGATGTACTCCCTGATGAAGGACCTTCTAGCGACAGGGAAGCCGATGGACAAGACGTTCGAAGAGCTCAGTAAGTTGAGCGGGGAACACTTTAAATCGGCGAGCAGCATGCACATGGCGAGACACCGGTTTTACACGCACCAGCGGTGAGAAGGGCAAAGCGTTTCTGACTGCGTGGCAGACCTCCGGCGACTGTCAAGCCTATGTAAGTTCACAGATGCATGCAGAGTGGAGATGCTGCGAGACTTTTTTATTGAGGGCATCGGGTACGCTGGGGTTTTCAGGAAACTGATTGAGACCAAAGACTTGACCCTGGAAACGGCGGCTTTGATGGCATTTATCTCAGGGGAGGAAGAGACCAGAATGATGTTTGACAAAAATCTTGGTTTAAATGCAGCAAATGGACAGGGAGTCAACATTGTTAACGTGGCACACAGTTCTCGAGGCAGACAGGGGCAATCGGACATGCCCGAGCATGTAGTCGAACCCAAAGGGCGAATTCAACAGAGACAATGGCTAGCTGAACGGCGATTCATGCCATCGCAAGGGACAATGCAGCCAGTAATGGGGCCATCAACACTTGTCAATAGTGCGTTTAAGGACAGTTACAGAGACAGTCAGAGACGATCGACTGGTAATAGACCTTTGTTTCCAACAACGGCTCATGTTGGAGGTGTGGAGGCAAACACACAGCCAGAGCTTGCAGGTATCAGCAATATACCTGCAGAAATTGCAATGTCAGCGGTCACTTGGCACATATGTGCAGGAAGCCTGCAGCCAGGTTGATATATGAAGAGGACGTGCCTGATGTAAGCCCTACGAGGCCAAAGGAATATTGGGGGAAATCGCTGGAAGCTGAAGTTTAGCGAGTTCATGTGGAACACGTATTCAGTTCATACACCAGGACGCCACCGATAATGATGAAAGTGCTCCTCAATGGCATCCCAGTATCAATGGAGCTAGACACGGGGGCCAGCCAGGCCCTGATGAGTATCAAACAATTCGACAAGTTGTGGGCATCCAAGGCCAGGAGGCCAAAATTATTGCCGATTGACGCACAGCTACGGACATATACAAAGGAGATCATTCCGGTGCTCGGCAACGCCATGGTATTCGTGACCCACAAAGATTCAGAGAACAGGTTGCCACTCTGGATTGTCCCAGGGGATGGTCCCGCACTGCTGGGGAGGAGTTGGCTTGCTGTCATGAACTGGAAATGGGGCGATGTCAATGCAATTTCTTCTATGCAGCGAATATCATGCTCACAGGTCCTGGACAAATTTGACTCACTATTCCAACCCGGCATTGGCACTTTCATGGGGACCAAGATAGTGATTCACATAAACCCGGACGCCAGGCCAGTACACCACAAAGCCAGAGCGGTGCCGTACGTGATGGGCGAAAAGATAGAAGGCGGATTGGACCGCCTGCTGAGGGAAGGCATCATCTCGCCCATCGAGTTCAGTGACTGGGCGAGCCTGATTGTGTCGGTGCTCAAGGCGGATGAGTCAGTCAGGATATGTGGTGATTACAAGGCCACCATCAATCGGGTGTCACTCTAAGACCAGTACCCGCTACTGAGAGCGGAGAACCTCTTTGCGATGCTATCTGGTGGCAAACTTTTTTCAAAATTGGACCTGACCTCAGCTTACATGACCCAGGAGCTGGCGAGTGAGTCGAAGAAGCTGACCACCATCACATAGAAACATAGAAACATAGAAAATAGGTGCAGGAGCAGGCCATTCAGCCCTTCTAGCCTGCACCGCCATTCAATGAGTTCATGGCTGAACATGAAACTTCAGTACCCCCTTCCTGCTTTCTCGCCATAACCCTTGATCCCCCGAGTAGTAAGGACTTCATCTAACTCCCTTTTGAATATATTTAGTGAATTGGCCTCAACTACTTTCTGTGGTAGAGAATTCCACAGGTTCACCACTCTCTGGGTGAAGAAGTTTCTCCTCATCTCGGTCCTAAATGGCTTACCCCTTATCTTCAGACTGTGACCCCTGGTTCTGGACTTCCCCAACATTGGGAACATTCTTCCTGCATCTAACCTGTCTAAACCCGTCAGAATTTTAAGGGGTTGTTTGAGTACAACAGATGTCCGTTCAGGATTAGCTCGGACGCTGCGATCTTTCAACGAAATATGGAAAACCTCCTCAAGTCGATTCCAAGGACGGTGGTTTTTCAAGATGACATCCTCATCATGGGTTGTGACACTGAAGAACACCTCCACAACCTGGAGGAGGTGCAACGCAGACTGGACTGGGTAGGTCTGCGACAGAAAAAGGCAAAGTGCATCTTCCTAGCCCCAGAGGTAGAATTCCTGGGGATGAGGGTAGCAGCAGACGGGATCAGACCTACTGCGTCCAAAACAGAAGCGATCCAGAGAGCATCCAGACCCCGTAACATGACAGAGCTGCATTCGTTCCTGGGGCTCCCGAACTATTTTGGTAACTTTCTTCCCAAATTGAACACGCTGTTAGAGCCGCTACACATGCTTCTACGCAAAGGTCGCGAATGCGTCTGGGGGGACAGCCGGGAAAGGGCTTTTGATAGAGCACGCAATTTGTTATGCTCCAACAATCTGTTAACACTATATGACCCATGTAAGAAACTTGTTTTAACGTGCGATGCGTCGTCCTATGGGGTCGGGTGTGTGTTGCAGCATGTTAATGCCAAGGGTCAGTTACAGCCGGTAGCTTATGCCTCCAGGAGTCTGTCCCAGGCAGAAATGGGCTACGGGATGGTAGAAAAGGAAGCGCTTGCATGTGTATATGCAGTAAAAAAAAATGCACCGGTATCTGTTTGGCAGGAAATTTGAGCTGGAGACAGATCACAAACCCCTAACGTCCTTTTTGGCCGACAACAAGGCCATAAATGCAAATGCGTAGGACTGCATACAGAGGTGGGCACTCACGTTAGCCGCCTATGACTATACAATTCAGCACAGACCGGCACTGAAAACTGCGCCGATGCACTCAGCAGGCTCCCACTAGCCACCACTGAGGAGGTAACTGAGTATGCTGCTTGAGATGGTCATGGCTGTTGAAGCTTTCGAAAGTGAAGGCTCACCGGTGACAGTCCATCAGATCAAAGTCTGGACAAATAGAGACCCGCTATTGTCTTTAGTCAGGAAATGTGTCCTGAATGGGGACTGGGCAGCCCTGAGGAATTTAAACCATTTCACAGGCGCAAGGATGAACTCTCAATTCAGGCTGATTGCCTACTATGGGGAAACCGAGTAGTCATGCCCCAGATGGGCAGAGGGGCGTTCATCCGAGAATTCCACAATGAGCACCCAGGCATTGTCATGATGAAGGCAATTGCCAGGTCACACGTTTGGTGGTCAGGGATAGATGCAGACCTGGAACTTTGTGTTCGCAGGTGCAACACGTGTGCCCAGCTGGGCAATGCGCCCAGGGAAGCCCCCGTTAGCCCCTGGTCCTGGCCCACCAAGCCATGGTCATGCATCCATGTGGTCCTTTCATGGGAAAAATGTTTTTGGCTGTAGTAGACACCTACTCCAAATGGATCGAGTGTGACATTCTCAATTCAAGCACATCCTCTGCCACGGTAGAAACTCTACGGGCAATGTTCGCGCCCATGATCTACCGGACGTCTTGGTCAGCGACAATGACCCGTGCTTTGCAAGCATTGAATTCCAGGACTTCATGGCAGGAAATGGTATCAACCATGTCAGAATGGCACCGTTCAAGCCGGCCTCAAACGGCCAGGCGGAACGAGCAGTGCAGATAATCAAACAGGGGATGCTCAGAATCCAAGGGAGTTCGCTACAAAGCCGCTTATCATGCCTCCTGTTGGCCAATAGATCCCGACCACACTCGCTCACAGGGGTTCCACCCGCAGAGCTACTAATGAAAAGGACGCTCAAAACCAGGTTATCCCTTATACACCCAACCATGAAAGAAATTGTTGAGAGCAGGCGCCGGTCACAATGTGACTACCATGGCGGGAACGTGAGATATAAATGACCCTGTCTTTGTCCTCAACTACGCTGCAGGGCCCAAATGGCTTGCAGGCACTGTGATTGCCAAAGAGTGGAATAGGATTCTGGTAGTTAAACTTACCAATGGACAAATCTGCCGCAAACATGTGGATCAAACAAAAAGGAGGTTCAGCAACCCCATAGAAGAAGCAGAGGGAGAACACGACGTAGAGTTTACGCCACCACAGGTGATCAAACACCGGAACCAAGTGGAGGAGAGCCCAGTCACTGTGGGCAGTCCGGACAGGCCTGAGGCACTGCAAACAGCAGACACTCAGGCCAGCGCTCAACGACCGGAGCCCCAACTCAGGCACTCTACAAGGGAGCGTAAACCACCAGAGAGACTTAACCTGTGATCCCAATAAGACTTTGGGGGGGGGAGGTGATGTCATGTATTCAACTGTCATTGTAACCCATGTATAAACTGATCTAAGTTGTAAACCGTGAGAACACTGACCACTAGGTGGTGAACTTGTGGGAGACACTCCTAACCTGGACTTTCAGGTATGAAAGGGGAAGCTCCACCCATCTTCTCCACTTCAGTGCTGGAATAAAGGTTTCTGGTCACAGAGTAACCTTCTCTCTACTATGGGCCTCGTGTGCATTTGTACTGTATAGTAAGGACATATTACCCACTAATTAGTTTAAAGCCCCCTCTACAGCCCTCGTTATTCGATTCGCCAGGACCCTAGTCCCAGCATGGACTAAATGGAGTCCATTACAATGGAACAGCTCCCTCTTACCCCAGTACTGGTGGCCGTGTCCCATGAACCAAAACCCATTTCTCCCACACCAGTCTTTGAGCCACCGGTTTAACTCTCTGATCTTATTTATCCTATGCAAATTTGCTCGTGGCTCAGGTAGTGATCCAGAGATGATTACCTTTGTGGTTCTGCTTTTTAATTTGACCCCTAGCTGCTCATACGCCCTCAGCAGAACCTCTTTCTTTGTCCTACCTATGTCATTGGTACCTACGTGGACCACGACAACTGGATCTTCCCCCTCCCACTCCAGGTTCCTCTCCAGCCCAGAGGAGATGTCCTTAACCCTGGCATCGGGCAGGTAACACAGCCTTTGGGACTCACGCTCTCGGCTGCAGAGAACCTTATCTATTCTTAATGATACAGCCCCCTACCACGCCCCCCCCCCAGTTGAATGGCCCCCTGTACCACGGTGCTGTGGTCAGTTTGCTCATCCTCCCTGCAGTCCCTGCTCTCGTTCACACAGGGAGTAAGAGCCTCGAACCTGTTGGACAAGAGCAAAGGTCGAGGCTCCTCCATCACACAAATCTACCCAATGATTCACAGCTGACACAATGAGTACAGCTAATCATTTGGGCTGCAATACAAAAGTTGATTGCATTGAATTGATTTTAGATCATTCCTTCTGCAAATTCAAACCCAGCATGGAACAATATTCACTACTTATCTCCCAGTTAATTTGTGATCGAAACAGTGCATGTACACTTACCTTCTTACAGGAACTGGCTGTGTGGTTTATACAGAAGAGACAGTGGTTTGTGAATAATGATAAAGGAGTTGTGACATTGGAAACATGATCCTCTGTAGTTTTTGCACAAGCACTTTGTGCCACTGTGTTACCAGAGATAGCATGGCCTTTAACTTTGGTAAAGATTGCTGCATTTTATTACCTCATTATTACCCTTCTGGTTCTTTTAAGTGATTTTTGAGCAATAGTGAACTTAAAGATACAGGAAGATATTTATGTAAAGTTTAGAATTTCTATTTCATGGAGATATCTGAACGCAAGGGAAATCAAAAGCAAAACAGACAAGTTTGACAAAATGTCCCAGTGGAACCATTAATCCATCATTTCCGTTCATTTGCTGGTTAATCAGCTTTGCAGTCCAACATTTTTATTTCAGTATTAGTTGATATCCTGTTGCATTGCTCATGTCTTAGCTTATGTTGTCTTAGCTTATCATAGGCGAATCTAGAACTAAAGGGCACAGTTTCAGAATAAGGGGTCATCCATTTAAGACAGAAATGAGGAGGAATTTCTTCTCTCAGAGGGCCATGAAGCTTTGGAATTCTCTTATGTTGTTGCTTGTGTCCTATTCTGTATTTTCTTTTATTCTTTCACTCTCTGCTCTTGTTTCTCTTGAATCATTTCTGCATCTTTCTTTGGGTTGGTTCTGAGATTCTTTGGTTGATTGCCGTCTCAGGATCTTCATGCTTGTCTTTGGCTGCTTTTGTTATTCTATCCACCTCTTGTGTAAGTTTGCTTGCTTTGACTTCAGTGCATCTCATATTTGTATATGGACCTGGGAGTTTTTCTATTTTTCTCTCTGTGTCTCTTTACGTACATGTTTCTGTCTGTGTATGTCTCAGACTGGAATTGGCATGTCATTCACTTTCACTCTGCTTGTCTGTGTATGTATATATGTGCCTCTGGACATTTGTTTCTTTATGAGTTACTTTAAGAGTCCTGGATGCAGCGATGGAGCCATAACAGGGCACAGAGCTATAATGTAATAAATCTAAACGGATATAAGCAATGAACTTTTTCAAATCTTGTTTCAAAATCCAATCAGCTCACACCAATTAAAACAGTACAGGTACTAAACTATCTTCTCAGATATCGTGGGAAGGCTCAATGGTTAATCCCATTAGGTGATAGGGCATCACAAAGCCTAAAGGGAGAATGGGATGTCTGTCCAAGTTGAAGTCCGGAGAACAAAGGAAAATACTTTAATTTATAGTTGTATGCTGAGGCATAGCAATCGCTATGACATGGTGCTCACCAATCACAGAAAGCTCCTGTAGTGAGGATTAAGAGAAAGCAACTCCTTGTCTAAGAGCTGACTATTTGAACAGAACTAAATTTGGCCGCAATTTCCCCAACCGAGCTGAGATAGCTTCAAAGGCACCGATGCTAATGTAATAGATGGCAGGTGAACTTGAGATGACAGAAGCGATCTGTCAATGGTGAGAGAGGTTGTTCCAATGAGGTGACACGGATAGCTGTTCACTTTCCAAGATCCAAACACTTGCAACCTGCATAAAGCTCAATCTGCCTTCCAAATGCAGTAAGCAACAGCTTTGGATCTTGGAAAGTGAACAGCTGTGAGATGGGAGCTTTTATAGCACAATTGCAACTGTCAAGTAAAGAAATGAATTCATGGACACACAACTCCCAACGTCTTTACCTGACATGATCCCTGAGCAGCGTAAACTCTGTAAATAACCTAGTAAAATGCTAAGTTCAGCTCAAAATTATTTTTAATAGGCTCCTATCAAGGTCATTATTACCTAAATTGCCTCCCCCGCCGCTGCATGGATCTGCTCACCGTTGACAGGCCCGACATCCGGGAGATCTGGATCCTGACCCACTGTCAATCATTTTAAATTTAACAGCTGACCCACCAACCATCCAGTCAGCTGAGTGCCAGCAAAATTCCACCCATAGGTAATGAACAGTTAGTTACAGGTTATCATAAAAAGTGCTGGTTTACTCCATTCTGGTGAAGGAGAGCAGGAATACGTTCTCTGTTGTGCTTATATATAAAATTGTGTGACATCAGGATTGTATGTAAACATAACTTTTGCTTTTCACATAAAATATATGGACTTTGTGCAAAAGCAGAGATCAGTGCTTCTGCAGTAAAACCAAATCTGGTGGGCCTGTGGATTATAGCCTCAGCTTGTTTGTGGTCCGCAATTTGTCAGATTGATATACACTAAACTTACTTTTGGGGGGAAATAAAAATGTCTCTCTTCAAAGCACTTAAATAAACTGCCCTGAAAACTGTCAGGAGATTGAATTGGTTGTGGTGATGCCAGGGAATACACTGTTTACTCTCCAACACCAGCTGGGTGAGGGGGAGGGGGGAGGCGGAGCGGAGGGGAATTTGGACAGTGGTGCTGCTCAATATGGTTGCTACTCCAAACCTTAAAAATATGCACGTCTTTTATTCTACAGCTTGAAAAATGATATCTAATTATAGTTTTAATTGGGAGTTAAAGTCAGATTCCCCAGTAAGAAATGAAAAATATTACCACTTCCTTTAATCTGAATATTTTTGGCCAATTTTTGTCTGCGATTGAATGAATTCCATCTGTTCCTTATGGAGTCACTGACAGAATGCTGGTGATACTGAATATTTTATTTCAAAAATGAAAGCTAAAAGATAAAGAAGGCTTCCTGCTAGGGGCCTTTTAGCTCAAATGGGTAGGTTTCACGTCTCGGAGCAGATTAAAGTTGAAGCACATTGCACAGATACAATAAATATAGAGATTGAAAAACCACAAGATATAGGAAACAAGACATCTACAATTTTTATCAATGACACTTTAAATGCATATATCAGAACAACACTAATTTTCTTGCTGCATTTTTAACAATTATACATATTTTGCCATCAAACGTCCCATCCTCAAGCCTTTATTTCAATTGAGCAATGTCAAATGTAATCTTGAACTTGTTGGTAAAATAGTTTAAATCTCAAAAATAGATCACTGAAAACGTAAATTTGTTCCGACCGCATTGTGCCACAAAGCAGTAATCAGTGATACCCTACAGTTACTTTTGTTTCAATAAATAGGTTGGAGACTATGCAAAGGCTAAGCCCAACCTTCCCTTTGGGTTTTGGCAGTCTTGTTTGATGTTTGTCGGAAGGGTAAGAGGTTAATTGCCAACTGACAGAATATAAAAATCAAACTTCATTACAACAAACTGTTCACATAGCTCTGATTGATATAGAAAACTTTACCCGGTAATTGTAGGAAATCTTAAACCATAGATACGACTCATAAACACCTCAGCAGGTCCCACTACATGGATTGTGACCATCTTAGCCCAGTTATAAATTAATTTGTAATTTAAATAGGAGCTACTTAATATTATTAAAATTTTGTAGATGCATTTCCACTAACAATCAAAAACAAAACCAGTGTGTTCATTTTCTAGCTGCCTGGAAATTAAGTAGTCAGGCAAGGGGTTCAAATCTCAACAACATGAGCCCCTGGTAAAAAAAGAACTGGTGCACCTATAACTATGCTAATTAAGTTCCACTTTACGATCCACATAAAAAAGAGCTGCATTAATTTGACCTTTAGGGTCAATAAGACCAATCATTTCCTGAATGCTCCTAATTTTTTATCACCTGGTATAGGATCGCTGCCAGTTGAAAATCTCATGGATATTATGAGAGCAAAATGAGTCTCTTTTGAAGCTGTTGCCTCTGCCACATTTATAGGACACGGAGTTTCCAGCTCCCACACTTTTCCTTTTTGAAAAACTTTTCGTCCTTTCCTCTGTCACGAAGAAGTCACTGACAGATTTAAAATACTCCAGTATTACCTCATGGCTCCATACAGAGGATCTACTCTTCAGGAAGCCACAATGGCCACCATGTTTAGTTAACAACAGAAAAAAATGGGGGTTGGTTTCAAAGAGCTCGAAGGGCAGGGTTGTGTCTGGGTCCCCTCTGCATGGGTCGTCCTGGCTGCAAATACACAGCACCGGCACTGCAACCTCATCCACATCCCGTAAAGGATCATTCTTCTCCCAGTACAAGTCCCAGCATGGGCTGCTCTTCTTTGTTTGACAGAACAGGACCTCTTCCACCTCCCTCAGAGTCCGAGTGGCAAACAATTTATCCATGTCTATGATCTCTCCCAGCACGGTGGTGTACCTAGAGTTGGCAAGATCATTAATAATTAGACTTTTAACACTACAGTTGATTCAATCTTCATTATTTTATGGACCCGTGAAAACTCTCTACTAATGTTATTTCTAAGATCCAACTTTTAGTTGGAAAAATGTCAATTGGATTTGATCCTTGCAGAATTGTCCCTGCATCAAATGCAGGATACAGTCTACCACCCTGAAAATTAATAGACAACAAATAACCAATTACAGAAGGGCAAACTATAGTCCCATCTCCAACCTCCTTTTCCCTTGTAAAGTCCTTGAATATGTTGTCGCCTCCCAAATCCATGCACCTCTTTCCTACAACTTCATGTTTGCCTCTCTCCAATCAGGTTTCCTCCATTGCAACAACACAGAATCAGCCCTAATGAAAGTTACAAATTATATCCTCTGTGACTGTGACCGTAGAGCATTAGCTGTCCTCGTCTTTCTCGACCTCTCTGCAGAACTTTGACACTGTCGATCACACCATCCTCCTCCAATGCCTAGCCTCTATTGTTCAGCTCAGTGGGGCTGCCCTCGCTTGATTCCACTATCCAATCATAGTCAGAGCAATGGCTTCTCTTCCCACCCTCGCACTGTTACTTCTGGAGCTCCTCAAGGGTCTATCGTTTTCGGCCCCCGCCACAAACTCCGTGCCCTTGCCATAGATTCTATTCCCTTCATGACCACTGTCTCAGGTTGAACTAGACTGTTCATAACCTTGGCCTGCTATTTAACACCGAGTTGAGCTTTCAAACCCATATCTACTCCATCACAAAGACTGCCTACTTCCACCTTTGTAACCTTGCCCGTTTGCACCACTACATTAGCCCATCTGTTGTCGAAACCCTCATCCATGCTGTTGTCATTTCCAAACTCAACTATTCTAATGCTCTCCTGGCCAGACTCCCATCCTCCACCTTCCATAAATTTCAACTCATCCAAAACCCTGTTGCCCGTATCCTATCCCAACCAAGTTCTGCTCACCCAACCCCACTGTGCTCACTGACCTATATTGGCTTCGTTCTCACAACACCTCAAATTAACAATTCCCTTTTATGGGTTCGTCCCTCTATATCTCTGTAATCTTCTTCAGCCCTACAACCCTCCGAGAGCTTTTCCAACTCTGGTGTCTTGTGCTTCCCCCATTCCCATTCCCTCCAAACATTGGAAGCCATGCCTTTAGCCGTCTAAGCCCTACGTTCTGGAATTTTCTCTCGAAACCTCTCCTCCATTCCACATCTCTCCTCCTTTAAGAATCCTCCTTAAAACCAATCTCTTTGACTGTTGCATGTCTTAATGTCTCGTTTTTTGACTTTGTGTTAATTTATGTCTGAAAACGCTTCTGTGAAGTGCCTTGACACATTTAATTATGCTAAATGTGCCTTAATGTTATCATGTTCTATAATTTACAATGTCAAACAGTGATAAAGGATTCTTACCACAGTAGGTTATGATTTTAATCATTGGTTACATAACCAGAAACACTGAAGCAAGTGTCGCTCGGCATTGATTCCATGTCCCTTCAGAAACAGCAGTAAGCATGGGTGTTTGATACTTACCTTTATATAGAGCCTTACTACATCAACATTTCTCCAAGTACTTTCACACAGTCACTGTTTAAATCAATATTGGATCCAACAAAGAAATGCTGATAGTTGAACTTTGGCCCATACAGAATATAAGCCTCTATCCATACAGATATTAAAAAGGCCTCGTTTGGGGCACTTGCCCTGTGAATCATAGAATCATAGAAATTTACAGCGCAGAAGGATGCCATTTGCCCCATCGTGCCCTTGCCAGCCAACAAAGAGCTATCCAGTCTAATCCCACTTTCTAGCTCTTGGTCCGTAGCCTTGTAGGTTACGGCACTTCAAGTGCATATCCAAGTATTTTTTAAATGCTATGAGGGTTTCTGCCTCTACCACCCTTGTCATGTTTCATAAATTTGCTAGAATTCTTTGAGGATGTAACAAACAGGGTGGATAAAGGGGAACCAGTGGATGTGGTGTACTTGGATTTCCAGAAGGCATTTGACAAGGTGTCTCATAAAAGGTTACTGCACAAGATAATAGTTCATGGGGTTGGAGGTAATATATTAGCATGGATAGAGATTGACTAACTAACAGAAAACAGAGAGTTGGGATAAATGGTTCATTCTCGGATTGGCAATCAGTAACCAGTGGGGTGCCGCAGGGACCCCAACTATTTACAATCTATATTAACGACTTGGAGGAAGGGACTGAATGTAACATAGCCAAGTTTGCCGACGATACAAAGATGGGAGGAAAAGCAATGTGTGAGGAGGACACAAAAAATCTGCAAAAGGACATAGACAGGCTAAGTGAGTGGGCAAAAATTTGGCAGATGGAGTATAATGTTGAAAAGTGTGAGGTCATGCACTTTGGCAGAGAAAAATCAAAGAGCAAGTTATTATTTAAATGGAGAAAGATTGCAAAGTGCTGCAGTACAGCGGGACCTGGGGGTACTTGTGCATGAAACATTAGAGGTTAGTATGCAGGTACAGCAAGTGATCAGGAAGGCCAATGGAATCTTGGCCTTTATTGAGTATAAAAGCAGGGAAGTCTTGCTACAGTTGTACAGGGTATTGGTGAGGCCACACCTGGAATACTGCGTGCAGTTTTGGTTTCCATATTTACGAAAGGATATAGTTGCTTTGGAGGCAGTTCAGAGAAGGTTCATTAGGTTGATTCCAGAGATGAGGTGGTTGACTTATGAGGAAAGGTTGAGTAGGTTGGGCCTCTACTCATTGGAATTCAGAAGAATGAGAGGTGATCTTATCGAAACGTATAAGATTATGAGGGGGCTTGACAAAGTGGATGCAGAGAGGATGTTTCCACTGATAGGGGAGACTAGAACTAGAAGGTATAATCTTAGAATAAGGAACCACCCATTTAAAATTGAGATGAGGAAAAATTTCTTTCAGAGGGTTGTGGATCTGTGGAATTCGCTGCCTCAGAGAGCTGTGGAAGCTGGGACAGTTTCTTAAACGATAAGGGAATAAAGGGTTATGGAGAGCGGGCAGGGAAGTTGACCTGAGTCCATGATCGGATCAGCCATGATCATATTAAATGGCAGAGCAGGCTCGAGGGGCCATATAGCCTTCTCCTGCTCCTATTTCTTATGTTCTTATGTTCTTATGAGTTCCAGACCCCCACTACCCTCTGGGTGAAAATAATTCTCCTCAAATCCCCTCTAAACTTCCTACCAATTATTTTAAATCTATGTCCCTGGTTATTGATCCCTCTGCTGAGGGGAAAAAGGTCTTCCTATCCACTCTATCTAGGCCCCTCATAATTTTATGCACCTCAATAAGGTCTCCCCTCAGCCTCCTCTGTTCCAATCTTTCCTCGTAAGTAAAATTCTCCAGTCCAGGCTACATCCTCGTAAATCTCCTCTGTAAGCTCTCTAGCGCAGTTACATCCTGTAATGTGGTGACCAGAACTGTATGCAGTACTCTAGCTGTGGCTTAACTAGTGTTTTATACAATTCAAGCATAACCTCCCTGCTCTTATATTCTATGTCTCGGCTAATAAAGGTAAGTATCCTGTGTGTTTATATCGAATAAAATCTCACAAATTGTTAACAATTGCTCATCACTGAGGTTGCAGTATGATTTTACTTTGGACTACCTTGATTTTTTTAATGATTTATTTGTAAGTGATTTATATTATTTTCCCTGCTTTTTAAACCCTTAAAATTCCTGTATCTCCCACATCTTCCACTGTCATTGCGCAAGTGAGAGAAATGGGCCGATTTTCCTGGGCCCAGGAAAATGAGTGCAACGTGAGCGCAGCACATAAAAATAGTGCTGCATCTGACATCAGTACTGTGTGCCTAGATTTTGTCTCAGGCCTCATTTGCATCTCTTGGGCATTACACGGAGGGGCACTGAGGACTCCTCTTGGGTGCAGTGATGACGTCCCAGGAAATAAAAGCGGAGCAGCAGGCCTTAAAGGGCTGCACATGCTTAAAAGGTTAGGTGCATCCTGGGGCCTTGAAGGAAATAGTGAACCCTGGTCACCTTACTTAAGGAAGGATATACTAGCTTTGGAGGGGGTACAGAGACGATTCACGAGGCTGATTCCGGAGATGAGGGGGTTACCTTATGATGATAGATTGAGTAGATTGGGTCTTTGCTCGTTGGAGTTCAGAAAGATGAGGGGTGATCTTATAGAAACATTTAAAATAATGAAAGGGATAGACAAGATAGAGGCAGAGAGGTTGTTTCCACTGGTCGGGGAGACTAGAACTCGGGGGCACAGCCTCAAAATAGGAGGGAGCCAATTTAAAACCGAGTTGAGAAGGAATTTCTTCTCCCAGAGGGTTGTGAATCTGTGGAATTCTCTGCCCAAGGAAGCAGTTGAGGCTAGCTCATTGAATGTATTCAAGTCACAGATAGATAGATTTTTAACCAATAAGGGAATTAAGAGTTCCGGGGAGCGGGCGTGTAAGTGGAGCTGAGTCCACGGCCAGATCAGCCTTAATCTTGTTGAATGGCGGAGCAGGCTCAAGGGGCTAGATGGCCTACTCCTGTTCCTAATTCTTATGTTCTTATGAACCTGTCTGAAAATTTATCAAGCTCACAGATTGCAAAGAAATATTCTGAGGTGCTTCTGTGCACTTAATTATGCCAGTAGGTCATTTTACAATTGGCAGTGCCAAACACAAAATAGTAGGACAAACAGGGTGGAATTATTCAGAATGCTGGTTAACAGGGTAGCTTACATAAGGGCAATCTGCTTCGATCACGAAGCAATTGAGCAGCTGATGGAAGGAATGTCTTAAAGATAGTGGCATGCGGGGACAAGGCTGTCGAGAGGTCATCGGTAGCACCAGCACTAGGTTGGAAAAAGTTTAGTCCATTAAGCAGGAGGGGGAAAGTAAGTGCAAACCACTGCACAGGAGTAAAATTGTTTGCCCTGCGGCTACACCCACACGAAACATCCTGTCACACACTGTTTTTGGTGCAGCCTCATACCCAAACAGGGAACAGTGTCAGGTCACAAGCCACAGAAAGTGCACACAAGTCAATGCAAGGGTGTACGCATGAAAACCCAGTGACACTCACAGCCACTGCTGCTCACCCTTAAAGGTAAAGGGATGTGCAAATGTTTTTGGATGGCCTGGTGCTGCATATATTTCTGAAAGTTTAATGTGCCTGTGCTGGAGATAGAGGCATTTAACAGAAGGTGAACCATAGCTATCTGGAGGAGGGCCTGCAATGGGTTAAGAAGTGACCTCGTCTGCAGAATGGGCAATAGAGCTCCAGCCACACAATAGAGCGATTCCATAAAGAACAATAGTTATGATACACTGTCTACTTCCACCTTATACAGTTCTCCATGTAGCATATTATTGATCTGGTTAGACTCACCTGCTAAGCCACGTTTTTTGGTAAAGGATTAGGAACCAGTGGTAAAGCCAGGGTGGTCCTGTTTCGAACCATTCCTGGCACCTGAAGATGGGCGAAATGCAGGCAGCAGACGTCACATAACTGGAGGATCCACACTCACCAAGATAGGAAAGCAACAACCCAGCTCCTGTGCTCTCACTTACAGTGAAAAGTCTGGCATTTGGATGTTTGTATCGAATGTATCTGACAGCTTCTCTCAGATCGGATGGGTCACCAAACTGTTGTAGCTTCAGTGTAGTTAAAAGACTTCCATTCTGGCATCTTCTATTAAAAATCACTGGACGATGACCACAATCCAGAGCTGAGGCACAAAGCTTCAAAGACAAAATAATGAATAGTGTGATTTAGAACATAGTTTATTGGAACAGGACTTTCTTCTCCACTTGTGGGCAATTGACACTAAAGTGCACACAATCGGGGCTGTGGACTGGTCTGACCTCCTTCTCTGCTACGATATGATTGACTGTCAAGAAATACAATTCTGTATCTGTCCATATTCTGTCATCGGGTAATTAGAGCAGAGTGAGTAATGTGAGCACTTATCAGCAGCCTCTTAAGGCCAATTGATAACGTTTCAGAAAATACATTTTCAACCTAGTAAGGTGCCATATTGGTTCAGCTTGTGTTCTTTCTTCATGCATGGAAATACACTACAGACAAAGAATTACAGAGAACTACTCCAAACTCAACGTTTCCTGGCTCAAAAAAACTACATAGTTTCAATATAAGATTGTTTCAAGGGATTTAACAATAATGATACTTTTGCTATTGTACTCAATGGTAAGTCTTCGTCACCTGCGCTAATTTCTACTTTTGCGGCTCAGTATCAAATTGTTTTATCTCATAATACTCCTGTGAAGCACTTTGGGACGTTTCACTATGTTAAAGGCGCTATATAAATACAAGTTGTTGGCGTTATTGTGTTGCCCACATTACAACAGTGACAACACTTCAAAGGGTTCTTCATTGGCTGTTAAAGCCTTGGGACGCCCTGAGGTCGTGAGTAGTCTTTTTTTTCCAGAGTGATTATTTGCACTCGTGTTTTGAACGTCCTGCTGCGCCTGCATGCCCTGGACTCCGTCCCTATGCCTATTCATGCGCACCACCACCCCCTGTGGCGGGGATGGGGAAGGATTTGGGCTGGGACGGTCAGGAACATCCTGGGTGTGTCAGGAACTTGGGCTGGGGGATGGGGCAGGAACTTGGGCGGGGAAGGGGGAGCACTATCCTGTCTGGAGCTGACAGTCAGAATGGCTCGAATTACACTTTGCAAAGTCATTGAGAACTTGGGCTGGGCGATTCTAATTACACATTCCAGGGAAACTGCTGGGTGAGTCTTATCCTCCAAGGGGACCAATCAGCAATCAAGTCATGTGATCATGGAGAGCCAATCAGAGCATTTTGCTAGTGCCATTAAGCATGTCCTTTTCTTTAAAACATTATTATGGGTGCTGAGCAATAGCTGTACCTTTATAGATACCCTGGCTGGGGTCAGGTAACTCAGCACACACCAGAGATTGAACCTAGGTCCTTTCTGGTCGACAAGAGAGAGTGACTTTACCTCTGAATCATCCAAGTGGCTCATTCAGATGTGAGTCTTTAGCATATTTGACAATAGAATTAATATGTCTTTACTATACAGCATGAATGCACATACTTGAGAAAAGATCACTCTGTGACCATTTACCTTTATTACCAAGACCTCAAGAGGCAGACGGTGGGTGGAGCTTCCCCTTTTATACCTAAAAATCCAGGTTAGGAGTGTCTCCCACAAGTTCGCCCCCTGTGGTCAGTGTTCTCAAGGTATACAATTTAGGTCAGCTTAATACATGGGTTACAATGACAGTTGAATACATGACATCACCTCCCCCCCAAAGTCTTATTGGGATCACAGGTTAAGTCTCTCTGGTGGTTTACGCTCCCTTGTAGAGCGCCTGAGTTGGGGCTCCAGTTGTTGGGCACTGGCCTGTGTCTGCTGTTTGCGGTGCCTCAGGCCTGTCCGGACTGCCCACAGTGACTGGGCTCTCCTCCATTTGGTTCCGGTGTTCGGTGACCTCTGGTGGAGTAAACTCTACGTCGTGTTCTTCCTCTGCTTCTTCTATGGGGTTGCTGAACCTCGTTTTAGTTTGATCCACGTGTTTGCGGCAGAATTGTCCATTGGTAAGTTTAACTACCAAAATCCTATTCCCCTCTTTGGCAATCACAGTGCCTGCAAGCCATTTTGGCCCTGCAGCATAATTAAGGACAAAAACAAGGCCATTGACATCAATACATCGCGCCCTCGCATTTCTGTCATGGTAGTCACATTGTGACTGATGTCTGCTCTCAACAATTTCTTTCATAGTAGGGTGTATAAGGGATAACCTGGTTTTGAGCGTCCTTTTCATTAGCAGCTCTGCGGGTGGAACCCCTGTGAGAGAATGTGGTCGGGATCTATTGGCCAACAGGAGGCATGATAAGCGGCTTTGTAGGGAACCCCCTTGGATTCTGAGCATCCTGTTTGATTATCTGCACTGCTCGTTCCGTCTGACCATTTGAGGCTGGCTTGAACGGTGCCGTTCTGACATGGTTGATTCCATTGCCTGCCATGAAGTCCTGGAATTCAGTGCTTGTGAAGCATGGGCCATTGTCGCTGACCAAGACATCCGGTAGACCATGGGGGCGAACATTGCCGTAGACTTTCTGCCGCGGCAGAGGATGTGCTTGAATTTAAAATGGCACACTCAATCCATTTGGAGTAGGCGTCTACTACAACCAAAAACATTTTTCCCATTAAAGGACCTGCGTAGTTCACATGGATGCGTGACCATGGCTTGGCGGGCCAGGACCAAGGGCTAAGGGGGGCTTCCCTGGGTGCGTTGCCTTGCTGAGCACACGTGTTGCACCTGCAAACACAAAGTTCCAGGTCTGCATCTATCCCTGGTCACCAAACGTGTGACCTGGCAATTGTCTTCATTATGACAATACCCGGGTGCTCATTGTGAAGTTCTCTGATAAACACCTCTCTGCCCTTCTGGGGCATGACTACTCAGTTTCCCCACAGTAGGCAATCGGCCTGAATCAAGAATTCATCCTTGCGCCTATGAAATGATTTAAACTCCTCAGAGCATGCCCCGTACGTGGCTGCCAGTCCCCATTCAGGACACAATTCTTAACTAAAGACAGTAGCGGGTCTTTATTTGTCCAGACTTTAATCTGACGGGCTGTCACAGGTGAGCCTTTGTTTTTGAAAGCTTCAACAGCCATGACCATCTCAGCATCATGCTCAGTTGCCCCCTCGGTGGAGGCTAGTGGGAGCCTGCTGAGTGCATTGGCACAGTTTTCAGTGCCCGGTCTGTGCCGAATTGTGTACTCATAGGCGGCTAACGTAAGTGCCCACCTCTGTATGCGGGCTAATGCATTCGCATTTATGGCCTTGTTGTCGGCCAAAAGGGACGTTAAGGGTTTGTGATCTGTCTCCAGCTCAAATTTCCTGCCAAACATGTACTTTTTTTACAGTATATACACATGCTAGCGCTTCCTTTTCTACCATCCCGTGCCCCTTTCTGCCTGGGACAGATTTCTGGAGGCATAAGCTACTGGCTGTAACTGACCATTGGCATTCACATGCTGCAACACACACCCGACACCATAGGACGACGCATCACACGTTAAAACAAGTTTCTTACTCGGGTCATATAATGGTAACAGTTTGTTGGAGCATAACAAATTGCATGCTCTATCAAAAGCCCTTTCCTGGCTGCCCCCCAGACCCAATCGCGACCTTTGCATAGGAGCATGTGTATCGGCTCTAACAGCGTGCTCAATTTGGGAAGAAAGTTGCCAAAATAGTTCAGGAGCCCCAGGAATGAACGCAGCTCCATCGTGTTACGGGGTCTGGGTGCTCTCTGGATCACTTCCGTTTTGGACACAGTAGGTCTGATCCCGTCTGCTGCTACCCTCCTCCCCAGAAATTCTACCTCTGGAGCTAAGAAGACGCACTTCGCCTTTTTCAGTCGCAGCCCTAACCGGTGCAGTCTGCGTAGCACCTCCTCCAGGTTGTGGAGATGTTTTTCAGTATCGCGACCCGTGATGAGGATGTCGTCTTGAAAAACCACCGTCCTTGGAATCGACTTGAGGAGGCTTTCCATATTTCGCTGAAAGATCGCGGCAGCCGAACGAATCCCGAACGGACATCTGTTGTACTCAAACAACCCCTTGTGTGTCGTGATGGTGGTCAGCTTCTTCGACTCACTCGCCAGCTCCTGGGTCATATAAGCTGAGGTCAGGTCCAATTTTGAAAAAAGTTTGCCACTGGATAGCGTCGCAAAGAGGTCCTCCGCTCTCGGTAGCGGGTACTGTTCTTGGAATGACACCCGATTGATGGTGGCCTTGTAATCACCACATATCCCGACCGACCCATTCGCCTTGAGCACCGGCATGATCGGGCTCGCCCAGTCACTGAATTTGACTGGCAAGGTGATGCCTTCCCTCAGCAGGCGTTCCAATTCGCATTCTATCTTTTCCCGCATCACGTACGGCACCGCTCTGGCCTTGTGGTATACTGGCCTGACGTCCGGGTTTATGTGAATCACTACCTTGGTCCCCATGAAAGTGCATCAATCGGCAATAATTTTGGCCTCCTGGCCTTGGACAGCCACAGCCTTTTGAACTGTTTGATACTCATCAGGGACTGGCTGGCCCCCGTGTCTAGCTCTATTAATACTGGGATGCCATTGAGGAGCACTTTCATCATTATCGGTGGTGTCCTGGTATATGAACTGTATATGTGCTCCACATGAACTCGCTGAACTTCAGCTTCCAGTGATTTCCCCCAGTATTCATTTGGCCTCGTAGGGCTTACATCGAGCCCGTCCTCCTCGTACATCAACCTGGCTGCGGGCTTCCTGCACATACGCACCAAGTGACCGCTGATGTTGCAGTTTCTGCAGGTATATACTGATACCTGCAAGCTCTGGCTGGGTGTTTGCCTCCACACCTCCAGCATGAGCTGGAGGCCCCGTTGCTGGAAACAAAGGATCCATTACCAGTCGATCGTCTCTGACTGTCTCTGTAACTGTCCTTAAGCGCACCATTAACAGGTGTTGATGGCCCCATTACTGGCCGCATTGTCCATTGCGATGGCATGAATCGCTGTTCAGCTAGCCATTGTCTCTGTTGAATTCCCCCTTTGGGTTCGACTGCATGCTGAGGCATGTCCGATTGCCCTTGTCTGCCTAGAGAACTGTGTGGCACGTTAACAATGTTGACTCCCTGATCATTTGCTGCATTTGAGCCAAGATTTTTGCCATAAATCATTCTGGTCTCTTCCCCCCTGAGATAATTGTCTGGGCTATCATAGCTGCTGCTTCCAAGGTCAAGTCTTTGGTCTCAATCAGTTTCCTGAAAACCCCAGCGTGCCCGATGCCCTCAATAAAAAAGTCTCGCAGCATCTCCGCTCTGCATGCATCTGGGAACTTACATAGGCTCGCCAGTCGCCTGAGATCTGCCACGAAGTCTGGAACGCTTTGCCCTTCTCGCTGCCGGTGTGTGTAAAACCAGTGTCTCGCCATGTGTATGCTGCTCGCCGGGTTAAGGTGTTCCCCGATCAACTTACTGAGCTCTTCGAATGTCTTGTCTGTCGGCTTCTCTGGCGCTAGAAGGTCCTTCATCAGGGAGTACTTTCTGGATCCACAAACCGTCAGGAGATGAGCTCTGCATTTGTCGGCCGAATCCTGCCCCAACCATTCCTTAGCGACAAAACTTTGCAGTAGTCTCTCAATAAAGTCGTCCCAATCATCACCAACACAGTACCTCTCTTCTGTGCTGCTAGTGGCCATGCTCGGTGGTTTAAATCCCAGTTTCTCGACACCAATAATATGTCCTTACTATACAGTATAAATGCACACGAGGCCCATACTTGAGAAAAGATCACTCTGTGACCAGTTACCTTTATTACCAAGACCTCAGGAGGCAGACGGTGGGTGGAGCTTCCCCTTTTATACCGGAAAGTCCAGGTTAGGAGTGTCTCCCACAAGTTCGCCCCCCCATGGTCAGTGTTCTCAAGGTATACAACTTAGGTCAGCTTATACATGGGTTACAATGACAGTTGAATACATGACAAGGATGAAACTTGATCCCCGTTGACACGCGTATCCTAACTCGCACCAAATCCCGCTCATCCATTACCCCATGTGCTCGCCGACCTGCTCCCAGTCTGGCAACACCTCAATTTTAAATTTCTCCTCCTTGTGTTCAAATCCCTCCAGGGCCTCGCCCCCCTCTCTATTCCTGTAATCTCCTCCAGCCCCACAACCCCCAGAGATCTCTGCACTCCACCAATTTTGGCCTCTTGAGCATCCCTGATTTTAATGGCTCAACCATTGCTGGCTGTGCCTTCAGCTGCCTCGGCCCTAAGCTCTAGAATTCCCTCTCTATACCTCTCCGCCTTTCTACCTTTATCTCTTTTATTAAGCTTTTGGCCAGCTGTTCTAATATCTCCTTGTGTGGATCGGCTCATCTGAAGTGCCTTTTTCTACTACATTAAAAGATCAGTTAAGGACCAAAATGGTCACCTATGAGTGGAGGCGGAGGATGTGGGTAATGTACTTAATGAATACTTTGCTGCTAACTTCACAAAAGAGGGGGACGATGCCAACGTTGAAGTTAAGGAGGAAGAGAATGAAATATTGGATGGGATAAACATAGTAAGAGGGGTAGTATTAAAGGGTTTAGCATCTTTGAAAGTAGACAAATCACCAGGACTAGATGAAATATATCCTAGACTATTAAAAGCAGGAAAGGAGGAAATTGCAGGGTCTCTGACCATCATTTTCCAAACCTCCCTGACTACAGGAGTGATATCAGAGGATTGGAGAACTGCTAACATTGTACCATTGTTTAAAAAGGAAGGAAGGGATAAACTGAGTAATTAGAGGTGAGTTAGTTTAATCTCGGTGGTGGGCAAATTATTGGAATCAATTCTAAGAGACAGTATAAACCTTCATTTAAAAAGACACAGATTAATCAAGGGCAATCAGCATGGATTTGTTAAGGGAAGGTTGTGCCTGACTAACTTGATAGAATGTTTTGAGAAGGTAACAAGGAGGGTCGATGAGGGCAGTGCATTTAATGTAGTCTACATGGATTTTAGCAAGGCTTTTGACAAGGTCCCACATGGCAGGCTGATCAAAAAAGTAAAAGCCCATGGGATCCAAGGGAGAGTGGCAAATTGGATCCAAAATTGGCTCAGTGGCAGGAAGCAAAGAGTAATGGTTGATGGGTGTTGTTAGTGACTGGAAGGCTATTTCCAGTGGGGTTCCACAGGTCTCAGTACTTGGTCCCTTGCATTTTGTAGCATATATTAATGATTTAGACTTGAATGGAGGGGGCATGATAAAGAAATTTGCAGATGATACAAAAATTGGTTGTGTGGTTGACAGTGAGGAGGAAAGTGGCAAATGGAATTCAGTCCGGAAAAGTGTGAGGTAATGCAGTTGGGGAGGGGCAACAAGTCAAGGGAATACACAATAAATGGGAGGATAACGGGAGGTGTGGAGGATCGGAGGGGCCTTGAAGTGCATGTTCACAGATCCTTGAGTGTGGCAGGACGAATCAATAAGATAGTTAAAAAGGCATTTGGAATAGAGAGCCGAGGGCCCAGGAGCAACTCGTTCCAGCCCACACTGCGATATGTGTGTGCACTAGGTCCGTGCAGCAGAACAGGTCTCCAGTCATCCTGGTTTACCCTTGCCACTGGATAAAGGCCTAGCTCTGTCAATCCCGTGTGGTGGCTAATGTGCAACAATCACCACACGTTAAAAAAAATCCACGCACAGGCATCTTCCACCCCCTGGAGTTCAGGACTGGAATATCGGGTCCTCCATTGAAACATCAGTGAATTCATCCCTTTTGCTGTGGAAGGAAGTCATCCTCGTTCGAGGGAGTGCCTATCATTGATTGAAATGAGCAATCCAACATTTCCCTCACGTCACATGTTTTTCTCCATCAGCTGTATTATATAGGAGTGCGTCGACTATGCTGACTTGGCAATGTAAAAAGGGGAGGATTCCACCTCAATCACTGTGGTCATTGTGGTGGTCATCTTGAATTTGTGTAAGAGCAAAACAAAGTATCAAGTAGATAAGAAAATCATTATGTGAAACATTGTTTCATTTATTAGTATTTTTAAGGTATTCATTGACAATTTAATCCCAAACTATGGACCATCTATTTAAATAGAGGAAGCAGGGACTGAAGTTGAATGTGTAGAAGGCTAATTTTTCTTGAGGGTTATTAACCCGTGGAATGGCAGTTCAAAGGTGATGGTGAGGACTGACTCCTTGCAGTGCTTCAAGAAGGCATTCAATGGATTTCTGAAAACTTACGAGATCACAGCAGAAGTAAGGTAAGATCTTGTGTAATTACTGATGGGTTTGGGCCTCCTGGGGCTAACTTTATCACCTTTGAGGGGTTGAGGAATTTTGAGGTTTAAGGACATTTTGACAGAAATTCCTGATTGGTTTTAGGTTTCAGCTTTTGCCTTTCCCAGGAGGTTGGGAGGAGGGCCATGCAGAGTAGGGATTCAGGTTCAAGTTTATTAGTAAGTGGGGTGAGCACATATGGGCTCAATGGCATTTTGTCATCCTGAGTACATAACAAAACATAATATCACATTTTATGCAGTGGTTTGTGGAGACCGACAATCATGTTGTGAATCACAATTCTGGCAGTTATGAGTTTTTAAAAAGGGCATTATATACTAGAATAGTACCAGTAAAACTATTAGCAGCACTTCACTAAATCAGAACAGTGTTATGCTCACTCTACAACATCATTCTTGTTTATAGCAATTATGAAGCATAGAATATGAAATATGACCTTTAGTGATGTGTTATCTACTAGTTTGTAACACAGGGATATGTTTAAGTGTCAAATGATTCAGTAAAAAGGAACAATTAACATGCATTACATTTAAATGTAAGCAACTACAGTCAGTTAAAATGTTTATGATTTTATAGAAAACCGCTAAAGGTGCATTTAATGGCACAGTGAACTAGTTATCATTTTTATTATCAGAGCAGTCTCTTGCTTTCTTTATTGGTTGATATTATTTTTAATATTAAAGAAATACAATCTGATTAAAGCCTAATCCCCAGCCTGAATAAAATGTTACGGTGTGGCTCAATGTGAAATTAAAGAAAGAAATACATCGAAGAACCTTTAATCAACATTCCCTTCTTTGTCACGGACTGCAGCTAGAGCCCCAATATTGTGTCAGCTGCTTGTGTTACACTGGAGTTGATCTAACATGAAGCTGCAGTCAGATCACCATTGACTGGTCGGTGGTGGTGTATTGGAGCTAATTTGCCACTTGCCAATATCGTACTAAGAATTTGTGGTCAATTAAGGATTCTGGTGGAAATTCCGCCCCAAATTCATCATGCAACATCAGTATAACACTAATTAGGCTGAAATGGATCACAAAGTAATGCAGTGCTTAAATGAGTTACTGTCATGTTCAGATGAATAATTAACAGATTAGCCTTTGTAAGGATGAGGCAGCATTGCACTAACCAGCTGCTTCAGATGGATAGTTCTTTCAATACTGAAAAGCTGGTTTCTATTGAACATTATGTTATTGCATTATCTGCTAATATTTCCCTTATGGTCGCAGATTGTCTGATGATCTTCAATCAAAGCACGTGCCAATGACTAAATGTTTTACAATTTGCACTTGCAAAATCAGTAAAAAATAAACATCCTTTAGCTAGACCCAGACTAAAATTAAACGGAAGTGGTATAGGCAGGAACATCGTATACCCTGTGGTGCTTGCTTGAGCAGGAATGATTAAGTAATTGTCGCTCCAGGAGCCTTCACCCTGGAGTATTGTTAACACATTCTTTTCTACACTATACTTAGTTTAGATAAAGGCCACAGATAATGTAACAATTCTACTTCTTCAGAGTCGTGTATTGAAATTAAGTGGGACCAGGGGTTAGAACCTCCACTTTTGTGGTTATCGCCCAAATGGGCGATATTTCCGGCGTGAGCGTAAAAAAGGGTTTTTAGATCGCCGGCTTCTCGTCCATTCTCAAACCACCTAGTCTCCACTTTTGAAAATGGCTGTTACCACGAGCGATATAAAATGGGCGGTAGCATTAAATTTTTTTGACCTTCTGCCATAAAGTGTGGCCGTCCTTAGCAACAGCATAGCAGCGTTCGATTCCCGCGATTCTGGAGGTCAAGGGTCATCATGACATGCGCAGAAGAGGAGTCAGAGAGAGAGAGGGAGCTCAGAGGGACTGAAGATGTGGCTGGGTGTGGTGTGGCTGCTTTGGAAGGAAGGAGGGAGACTTTAGAGCTTCACAGCAAGTAGGCAAACAAAAAGTAGCTGTTACCAGCCACATTTTTGCCCGAATTTGGCCTATAATGGAGAGAGAGGAGGAGGCATCACAGCACGCTGTGGAGACTGAAGCTGGAGAGAGCAGTGAGGTGGGAGAGGAGCACATTGGAGGGCGCAAAAGAGCCAGGAGGTTCTCGGACGAGGCAAACACCTCCCTCCTGCAGGAGGTCGAGTTACGCTGGGGTGATTTGACACAGGGAGAGCGTGAGAAACCCATCCCAAAGGCATACCAGAAGATATGGGCTGAGATAGCAGAGTTGGTCTTGTCAGTGACCAACGAGGTGTGCGAGGGCAACCAATGCCACAAACGATGGAACGACCTTGTGGGATCCGCAAGAGTAAGTATTACATTGATTTACATGTACTCATGTATTTATATAATTTGATTTGTAACAGTCATGAGTGACTATCATCAGATGTGAGGTCTTTCACTTTTACCGGGAATGTTTTATTCAAAGCCTGCGGTCATGGTGCATGTCTTTAGATAAAGAAGGATCATTTTCATAATAATGATGATTACATCTGTCAGTTATGTGTTGTATCATTGTCTGTGACAGTACCTAGCAATGATCTCATGCCATGTCGTCCTGTCACCTTTTACAGAAGAAGCTATCGACAATGAGGTCCGTGCAGAGGCCACCAGTCCCCAGCGACATCACTGACATGGAGGAGCGTGTGCTCGCACTCGTGGGGAAGCATCCCTGGACAACCACGGATGCATCTGCAGACCCTGAAATGATGCCACGTGAGTAAAGCTTACACCATTGCATAATGTAAAGTCAATAGATGCCACACCCACTCATCTCTGAGCAGTCATATATGATAGATGATTTTTCAATTGTCATGGAAATAATGGTGGCCTAATGAAAATCATTGGAATGCAAATGTGTTGATGGTCATGAAATGTGATGTCTGCGATGATTTTAAGAGCGATGGTGCTTTTGTCGTGCAAATGCTGTGTGTAGCGCTGGACTCACCTTGTCACCCTAACACCCCCTTCTCCTGTAATAACCTCATATGTGTTTTTCAGCTCAGCCAGCAGCACGTCCCAAGGCAAGACTACAGAGGCCAGAAGGTGGGGGCGTGAGGCAGGAGTCAATGGACGATCCCATATCTGGTACTGAGGAGCTTCGATTCTTGCCTGTCAATCCGCTGGGTCTTTTCTCCACGGGTGAGAGTGCGGATTTCGAGGAACCTGCATCACCACGCTCCAGAAGCCATTCCACCCCAAGGCCATCTAGTACTCCTCCAGTCATTCGCGCCTCCACTCTGGAGGTACCGGCCCCAAGCACCTCGCCACATGACAGCGGAGAGATGGTACAGTTGTCAAGGAGGACTGTAGACATTGGTGACCAACTCATCGAAGCATTGAGGGGCATATCCTAACAGCTGGCCACCATAACTGAGTACATTCCGCAGATGGCGGAGGCCCTGGATGCAATAGCCAGGAACACTGCTGCCACAAGCCTCCCAGTGGTCCCCGAGTGCGGCACTCCACCCCTAGGTTCCCCACCACCACTGCGAATGAAAGATGAGAGCAAGGACCAAGATCCTGCTTCTGCATCAGAGAATGTTGCCCCCTCGGCATTCCCCGCTCCTGTACCCGTGCAAAGACTGCATCTGCCTTCATCCCACCCCAATGAGGCACCACCTGCGGAGCTCCTCGGCCAGATGCCGTGGAGCGAGGAGGGGAAGGGGTAGATGTGGGGAGAAGAAGGGGAGGAGGGAAGGAAAGTGAGGTGCATGCCCGCAGGTGATGGCTGTGTTATATCTCCATCTGGGTGTATGCAATTTGTTGCAATGTATGGGGGCTAGGGACCATGCTCCTGCTTTGCCTTTGTATTCTGTGTTGTTGGACATGTTGAACATGTGATTGATGTCAATGGTGGAAAAAGTGGGGTGTGGGCGGGGGTTGGGTGATACTTACGATTTCAGACCAATGTTGGTATAAAATTTTGTTATTGAACATAACCTTGTTGCGTATTGTCTCAGATAGCTGCACCGTTACACACTGTTGTTTCCTTAACATGAAAGGGTTAAATACAACTTAACATCAATCAACGTAAACTTTAACAGGCACCAAGGTGATGGGCACCATTGATGTCTGAGCTGCACACAAACAGCAGTGTGGCAGCGTTGTCACTCACAGCAATGTTCTTTCAGGCAAATTGTTCAGATTTCAGCTCCTTACGTAAGAGTGGGATTTAACGAATGCCAGCCACACCGCTGGCGTTCATTCAGAACAGTTCCACTTTTTGTGGGCAGTTTTTTGGACGAGCGATATTGTGGGCGATATGTGTACAAGGTGGGCAAAGTGACGGTGGGCGATCTCCTGGGCGTTACATTCGCCAAATGTGCTCTTAACGACAAAAAAAAGTGGGCGGGCGATATTATTGAATTTTGGCATTAATTCCGTGCAGAAAGTAACACTAGGCAATATTATGGCCGTTGATTTCGCCCATTCTGATGATTCCGCCCCAAAATAGTAGGCGGGCGGTAATATTTTTTCCTGGCGTCAACTACATGGGAAAAGTAACGCTCGGTGATAACTTTTCTAAAAATGCCCGTCAATTTCCATTTTGTGCCAAAATGGGCGATATCTGGGCGTTATACGTCATTTCAATAGTAAAATGGCCGTTAAGTGGGCGTTAAGCATGCAAAAAAAGTGGAGGTTCTAGCCCGAGATGTCCTAAATCCAGGATGTCCAACTAATCTTTTCACTTATATCAGCTGCAGCTTCCATCAGTAAGTAGCTGAACACACCTGCCCCTTTCTTACGTACAACATATAAAAAAAGGACTTGCATTTATATAGCGCCCTTCATGACCACTGCACGTCCCAAAGTGCTTTATAGCCAATGAAGTACTTTTTGAAGTCTAGTTGCTCATGTAATGTAGGAAACGCGGCAGTCAATTTGTGTACAGCAAGCTCCTATAAACAGCAATGTGATAATGACCAGATAATCTGTTTTTAGTGATGTTGTAGGGATAAATATTGGATAACTCCTTTGCTCTTCTTTGAAATAGTGCAATACGATTTTTATGTCCATCTGAGAGAGCAGACGAGGCCTTGATTTAACACCTCATCTGAAAAACAGCACCTCTGACAGTGCAACACCACCTCAGCACTGCACTGGAGTGCCAGCCTAGATCTTTGTGCTCAAGTCTCTGAAGTGGGACTTGAACCCACAACCTTCTGACAGAGGCAACAGTGCTACCCACTGAGCCACACCTGACACTTACTGGGTTTCTTACGTATATCTTTCTGAAAATGTGTCATCTCTTGGATGCCATCAGAATTATTTTATAATGGGGCCTGAACTGACTCGGGGAAGCCAACCTTTAATATTTTCCCACTACAATTCCAACAATTCCCTGTGGCGTGTATAATTGCATCCAGGATGTGAGTATGACATTTTTAAAGATTTCATAAATAATTTCATGAGATAGCAAATCTTGAATATCTCAAAATATTCAAGATTTGCTCTCATATCTCAACTTCAGAAATATATCAACCAGTTTCACTTTGAACCCACGTTATCATCATTTAAGAAAACTTTGGTAAAATATCTTGCCATCGCCAGTCAGTTAGGTAGGGCTGTTGTAAATGGACTGCTCTGAAGCACTCCCCACCTCGTAGTCAGATTTTAAAAATTAAATATCTTGGGAAAAGCCACATTACAGCATCTCAAATCAAAGAAAGTGTGTAAAAAGCAGAAATGAGTCACTCCTAACACAGACTAGACACACTTCAGCAGCCTCCGAGGGAGCTTTATAAATTTCAGACTCCGCTACTGATGATGTTGTGAATCACAGGGTATACAGGAAGTGATATAGTATTACTAATTTCATTCGTATGTGAACATGTGTGAATCAAAGGCCATATCCACTCCCATAATTATAGCATTCCGTGCAGTTTTGCTAAGTATAAATTCTCAAAACAGTGGATTATGCTGTGACATTATTATGGATAGTGCTGTGATGATTAAGATGTAGAATATTCTCTTCTAATGAGATACTTAATTTCACATGAAAGCCCTGATATATGACGTATCATAAGGGCAGAATGCCGTGCAATTTAGCAAATGCCCTGAGCTCACCAGATTTGGAAGGTCATTTGGCAATTTATATTGCTGGGTTGCCGTGATAGCGTTTGAATTTCTCCGTGGCTATTCATTTCTGTAAATAAGGAAGAATTTTAGAAAACAAAACGTAGAATCCTTCCCCGGCACAAAGTCTGTCAAAATTCGATAGTTAAGGTTTGCTCCCATTGCTACTGAGCAAACTCATAACAGCAAAACTAAGACCGCCTATTTCCACCTCCATAAGCTTTCCCATCTCCGCCCTCGCCTCAGCTCATCCGCTGCTGAAGCCCTTCATTCTTGAAGCCCCTCAAATCTGCACAAGATAAAAGTTCACGGGGTTGGGGGTAATATATTAGCATGAATAGACGATTGGCTAAAGAACAGAAAACAGAGAGTAGGGATAAATGGTTCATTCTCGGGTTGGCAATCAGTAACCAGCGGGGTGGCGCAGGGATCAGTGTTGGGACCCCAACTATTTACAATCTATATTAACAACTTGAAGGAAGGGACTGAATGTAAAGTAGCCAAATTTGCCGGATACAAAGATGGGAGGAAAAGCAATGTGTGAGGAGGACACAAAAAATCTGCAAAAGGACATAGACAGGCTAAGTGAGTGGGCAAAAATTTGGCAGATGGAGTATAATGTTGGAAAGTGCAAGGTCATGCACTTTGGCAGGAAAAAATCAAAAAGCAAGTTATTATTTAAATAGAGAAAGATTGCAAAGTGCTGCAGTACAGCAGGACCTGGGGGTACTTGTGCAGGAAACACAAAAGGATAGTATGCAGGTACAGCAAGTGATCAGGAAGGCCAATGGAATCTTGGCCTTTATTGCAAAGGGAATGGAGTATAAAGGCAGGGAAGTCTTGCTACAGTTGTACAGGGTATTGGTGAGGCCACACCTGAAATACTGCGTGCAGTTTTGGTTTCGATATTTACAAAAGGATATAGTTGCTTTGGAGGCAGTTCAGAGAAGGTTCACTAGGTTGATTCTGGAGATGAGGGGGTTGACTTATGAGGAAAGGTTGAGTGGGTTGTGCCTCTACTCATTGGAATTCAGAAGAATGAGAGGTGATCTTATCGAAACGTATAAGATTATGAGGGGGCTTGACAAGGTGGATGCAGAGAGGATGTTTCCACTGATGGGGGAGACTAGAACTAGAGGGCATAATCTTAGAATAAGGGGCTGGCCATTTAAAACTGAGATAAGGAGAAATTTCTTCTCTCAGAGGGTTGTGGATCTGTGGAATTCGCTGTCTCAGAGAGCTGTGGAAGCTGGGACATTGAATAAATTTAAGACAGAAATAGACAGTTTCTTAAACAATAAGGGAATAAGGGGTTATGGAGAGCGGGCAGGGAAGTGGACCTGAGTCCATGATCGGATCAGCCAAGATCGTATTAAATAGCAGAGCAGGCTCGAGGGGCCGTATGGCCTACTCCTGCTCCTATTTCTTATGTTCTTATGTTCTTATGTTGCCTTTATTACCTCTAGATTTAACTATTCCAACGCACGCCTGGCTGGCCTCCCACATTCTACCCTACATAAACTAGAGATGATCCAAAATTTGGCTGCCTGTGTCCTAACTCGCATCAAGTCTCGCTCACTCGCTGACCTACATTGGTTAAGCAACACCTTGATTTCAAAATTCTCATCCTTGTTTTCAAAACCCTCCATGGTCTCGCCACATTACATCGTGACACAATATCATGTCATTATGTATGCGAATGACTACTGAGCTCATGGTAACATCATGACGCAATGTTAAAATGCCAACATTTCATGCAAGCGCACTGGTCAAATTGTCACGGCCGGATAGATTATCTGCAAAATAACAATCCCCACAGAGCAGCTGGTTTACTAGATTTCCTTCTCCCTTATGCCCCTATAGCAGGTTCTCATTGCGTTGGGAACCTGGTTCTTGGTGGTGTAATACCAACAGGCAGAAATGCACTTCTGGCATTAAACCAGTCAAAGGAAAAAAAGCCTGGTCCTTGTTCCTTTAATTTAATCAATCAGCATTATCAATTAAAAAGACAATTTTCCCTTTCCCCTTCCAAAAGAAATAAACAAATAAATAAGTAGTTACATAGTAGTGTAGACCTTAGTCACAGATGGATAATGTGGGCTTACAGTAATGTTGGATATTCGCTATTGCATTGTGTAAAAAATAGAGCAGTAATGGTCTGTTTGCTGATCTCAGGCTCAAAAGTTAAAGGGGCCGAAATTGAGCCCCGACCCAAACGGAGCGCACCTACCGTTTTTGAAAGATTTTTCCGCCCTAGCTCATGAGAAGGAGAAACTGGAGAAATTCACCTCTGAAATTTTTATTGGCTCGGGTGTGGAAGTTGAGGCAGCTGCGGGGCGGAAGTGTCCTTGCAACGGTGTGCCCTGACCAGTCATCGGCACATCGCTGATGACCTCAGCGCGACGTGGATGTGCTGCGCGCGCTGACGCGTCACAACGCCCCTCCCCTTCGGTTAAAGGGGAGGGCCGCTGCGAACTCTGCAGCCAGTTTAGTGGCAAACACTGGGCCACCTGGGAGGATTTCGGCTGGGCCAGCGGCCTGGCACCCAAAAGGGAGTGCCAGGCTGCCTGTTCACGCCCTGGCGGAACCCACGACCATAATTGTTGGCCTGACCTGGCAGTCAGCCGACACAAACAAATGACATGGCGTCAGCGGCAGTGCCACCTCTCCTTTAAGGGCGGCCACGCTGCAAAGCCATAGGGAGTGTACCGACAGCAAAAGCTGTCAGTGGCACTGACTGGCGGCAGGGCAATTCCGGAAAAGGGGCAATTTTCCCAAGGGGCAATTTCGGGAAGGGGTCCCCGCCAGTTGGTAAGGGGTCGGTGTGTGCACACTGCGGCAGGAAAACGGGCAGAGTGGTCCCCTAAGCTGTTCCAAAATGGAGGAAGGGCAATTTTTTTAAATGACGGCCCCTCCGCGGAGACTCACCAGCCATTTGGCCTTATAGAAAGGGGCAATTTTGGCCCCAAGCTCTCAAGCAATAAGACAGATCTTAGCCTTTAGCAACAATATAAGAATTCCGGTAAAAGAATCACTGTTTGCTATGGTTTGAAATTCCTATTAGGAAATGGATTATACATTGTTTGGACAGCAGGTACTGATCCCCAGCATTCTAACACAGCTTTTCTAAGATTATTCCAATGCACTCCTGGCTAGTCTCCCACATTCTATCCTAAGTAAACTTGAGGTCATCCAAAACTCGGCTGCCCGTGTCCTAACTCACACCAAGTCCCGTTCACTTGCTGACCTACATTGGATCCTGGTTAAGCAATACCTTGATTTCAAAATTCTCATCCTTGTTTTCAAATCCCTCCATGGCCTCGCCCCTCTCTATCTCTGTAAGCTCCTTCAGCCCCACAATCCCCCGAGACATCTGTGCTCCTCTAATTCTGCCCTCGAGCATCCCTGATTATAATCGCTCAACCATTGGTGGCCGTGCCTTCCGTTGCCTAGGCCCTATGCTCTGGAATTCCCTCCCTAAACCTCCCTGCCTCTCCTTAAAACCTCTTTGACCAAGCTTTTGGTCATAGAATCATAGAGACATAGAAATTTACAGCACGGAAGGTCATTTTCGCCCATCGTGACCTTGCTGGCTGACCAAGTGCTATCTAGCCTAATCCCACTTTCCAGCTCTTGGTCCATAGCCCTGTAGGTTATGGCACTTTAAGTGCACATCTAAGTATTTTTTTAATGTGCTGAGGGTTTCTGCCTCTACCACCCTTTCAGTCAGTGAATTCCAGACCCCCACCACCCTCTGTGTGAAGAAATTTCCGCTCATATCTCATCTAATCCTCCCCCCAATTACTTTAAATCTATGCCCCCTGATTGTTGACCCCTCTGCCAAGGGAAACAGATCCTTCCTATCCATTCTATCCAGGCCCCTCATAATTTTATACACCTCAATCAGGTCTCCCCTCAGCCTTCTCTGTTCCAAAGAAAACAGACCCAGCATCTCCAATCTTTCCTCATAGCCAGAATTCTCCAGTCCAGGCAACATTCTTGTAAATCTCCTCTGCATCCTTTCCAGTGCAATCACATCTTTCCTGTAATGTGGTGACCAGAACTGCACACAGTACTCCAGCTGCGGCCTAACCAGTGTTTTATACATTTAAAGCATAACCTCCTTGCTCTTGTATTCTGTAACTTGACTAATAAAGGCAAGTATTCCATATGCCTTCTTAACCACCTTATCTACCTGGCCTGCTACCTTCAGGGATTTGTGGATCTGCATTCCAAGGTCCCTTTGTTCCTCTACACTTTTCAGTGTCGTACCATTTAATGTGTATTCCCTTGCCTTGTTAGACCTCCCCAAATGCATTAACTCACATTTATCTGGATTGAATTGCACTGGTCATCTGCCCTAATTTCTCTTTATGTGGCTCGGTGTCAATTTTTTTGTCTAATAATATTCCTGAGAAGCGCCTTGGGACATTTTACTACGTTGAAGGCGCTATAGAAATAAAGTTGTTGTTGTTGTTGTTGTTGTAATGTTTGCATTCTAAAGAGATGCAGTTTAGATACAAATGGTTAAACATTCTCTTTCCTAGCGCTCAATGCTAGTTTAGAGGGCTAAGGGCTGATAAAACTAGTCACCCACATTACAGGAAAGATATGATTGCACTGGAAAGGGCACAGAGGAGATTTATGAAGATATTGCCAGGACTGGAGAATTTTAGTTATGAGGAAAGATTGGATCGGCTGGGGTTGTTTTCTTTGGAACAGAGGAGGCTGAGGGGAGACTTAAGTGAGATGTATAAAATTATGAGGGGCCTAGATAGAGTGGATAGGAAGGACTCGTTTCCCTCAGCATAGAGGTCAATAACCAAGGGGCATAGATTTAAAGTAATTGGTAGAAAGATTAGAGGGGAGTTGAGGAGAACTTGTTTCACCCAGAGGGTGGTAGGGGTCTGAAAGGGTGGTAGAGGCAGAAACCCTCATCACATTTAAAAGGTACTTGGGCAAGCAGTTGAAGTGTCTTGACCTACAGGGCTATGGACCAAGAGCTGGAAAGTGGGGTTAGGCTGGATAGCTCTTTTTTCGGCCGGCGCGGACACAATGATTTGAATGGCCTCCTTCTGTGCCGTAACTTTCTATGATTCTATGAACTAAGTTATGCGAATTACCTTGCATTGAGATCAAGATCAAACTAATTATCAAACTAAGCCATTTTGTGAATTTGCTGTTTGCAATTCAAATAGTACTAATCACATAACAGATGCAAATTGCAAACATGGCTGCAGTAAACCTGCTCGGGGGAGGCTGCTTGTTAACTAGATCACAAATGAGCCAACAGGCAAAACAACCCAAAAGGATAGCGCAGCTCCATTGCATTCATCAATTTCACGTACTTTCATGCATGCAACTAATACAACATAAAAATGCATAATCTAATCAACTACATCAAAGGTTACCAATGCAAATCTCTAATAAAATAGGTGTGCACCATAAAAGAACAGTCATAAGGCTCCGTTTGGTCTCTTTCTGTCATTTGAAATGCATGGCACTCACAATAAGTGTTTCATGTGGTCTAGTTCTGCAAGTATTTGTCTGGATGTCACTGCTGATGAGCTCCACATCCTCTGATAACCATCATTCTGTCAACAATTAACATTTCATGGGGTTATCTCTCTAATCAATAATAGATGCCACCGCACATATCAAACCAACCCTATATTTTCACAGATCCAGTCACACGTAGTTACACCTTATGGAAAAGAAAATCAACTGCTATTTATGTGCTGGAACATTAACTAAATGTATTTCTTAAAAGTGCATCCTTGGGATTGCTCATGTGATCAGGTGTGTGTGGACATAAATAGCTCTCTGTGGCTGAAGAATATCGTGAGGGCTAGCTGGCCATAGTGAAGCTGCTAGTTATGTCTTGCTATTGGTTTCTCGAGTTGATGTGGTTTTGCTGCTGCTGCTGCTGCTGCTGCTGTACCATTAATGTGGGAGTTCTACATAGTCCTGTCAGAATGAAAGTGAAATATGAGGTAGTTGTGCTACTTCAGGCAGCTCATGTTGCATGATTGGAAGGTATGATAGATAAGGTACATTGTCACTTTATAGCCTTCATCCCACAAGGACTGTGGGATTCTACACAAGGTCAAGTCACTCCAGGACCTGCCCTCACCAGTATAAGGCTGATTATACTCATTTTAGAAAGAAATAAAGACTTGGATTTATATAGCGCCTTTCAGAACCACCGGATGTCTCAAAGCGCTTTACAGCCAATGAAGTACTTTTGAACTGTAGTCACTGTTGTAATTTAGGAAACACAGCAGCCAATTTGCACACAAACAAGCTCCCAAAAGCAGCAATGTGATAATGACCAGATAATTGTGGGATAAATATTGGCCAGGACACCAGGGATAACTCCCCTGCTCTACTTCAAAATAGTGATGTGTGATTTTTTATGTCCACTTGAAAGTAGATGGGGCCTTGGTTTAACATCTCATCTAAAAGACAGCACCTCCAACAATGCAGCACCCTCTCAATTCTGCACTGGAGTGTCAGCCTAGAATTTTGTGCTCAAGTGAACCCATACCCTTCTGACCCAGAGGTGAGTGTGCTACCCACTGAGCCACAGCTGACATCATTACTTTTACCATTATCAACCTACACCATTGGTTTTTACACTGTTAATCTGTATACCTCTGCTTCTGGAACCAAACTGACTAGGATGAATATCAAACATCAGATTTAGTTGTAGTTGTCTCTTTAATGTTGAAGAACAAATAGCATTTTTCATTTGGTGGGTTGACTGTGATGAATGCCTGTAGTTATGGGTTAAGAGGAAGGTTCATGGTAAGAAATGAAGAACTCAGCTCATCAGGAAAAATGATGTTTCTCACTTAGTCCATTTCCTGTCGAACAGAGTGCGTTGTGTAAAATGACCAGCTACACCACAGGAGTGAGGTATTGTTTAACTCATGGAGGAAGTTGATTAAGTCTTGTGCATTCCCAATAGCAAATTATTATGTTTCACCAATTCCTCCAGTTTCTTAGAAACTAAGCAGAACAAAGGGAGTGGATTTCACTTCTTCTGGTCATGTAAAGAAAGCCTAATTATTTTTGGAAATGCATTTAATAAAAATGTATAACATTGCAAAGATGTGATTAGATTTGAATCAGTTGCATTTCCTTTTGTGCTTCCTTGTGACTTCACCAACACTTCTAATATTGTGCATGAAACTACAGACATTTGTATATTAGATGGTGTATATTAGCACACTAAACAAGTACCGGTACTGAGAGCCCCAGCCCTGTGGTACAGTGTTCAGCCTTGAAATATATTACACACCGGGCATTTTGCATGGTAATACAGCATAAACACAAAAGTTTTTGATCATTTATTTTTGCAGAGGAGGGGCTTTTTAGGTCACCCTTGATTTTTGTTTTCCCCCTAGCTGGATCATGATCCTACATTGCCGAGAGGACAGATGAGTGACCTGATATCCGGGGTGGGGGGCAATTTTAGCTCTCTCCACTGGACAGGAACGGAGTGGTCTAGCAGCTAATGATGGCGATACATAAAACATGCAGGATATTTTTTGGGAGGGGCAGGAAAATCGGGCAGATTTCCACCAAATTCCACTTCATCCGAGTTCCCTTGTGCTTTCTGAACCTTTCTGCCATTCACTCACCAAGTCCCGACTGACGTCATTCACACGTGCCAACGAGAGGTGCCTGTAGGACAGCAGCCCCGAGTTTGCTAGTTTTACACTTCTAATGTACTCAGGGTAACAACTTGGATTTATATAGCGTCTTTAACATGGTGTGAAACATCCCAAGGTGCTTCATAGGAGTATTATGAGATTAAAATATGAGACCGAGCCACATAAGTAGAAATTAGCGCAGGTGACCAAAAGCTCAGTCAAAGAGGTATATTTTAAGGAGTGTCTTGAAGGAGGAAAGAGAGGTAGAGAGGCGGAGAGGTTTAGGCACAGAGTTCCAGAGCTTAGGGCCTAGGCAACAGAAGACACGGCCACCAATGGTTGAGCGATTATAATCAGAGATGCTCAAAAGGGCAGAATTAGAGGAGCGCAGACATCTCGGGGGGTTGTGGGGCTGGAGGAGATTACAGAGATAGGAGGGGCGAGGTCATGGAGGGATTTGAAAATAAGGATGATAATTTTGAAATCGAGGCATTGCTTAACCGGAAGCCAATGTAGGTCAGCGAGCACAGGTGTGATGAGCGGGACTTGGTGCAAGTTAGGACAGGGGCAGCCGAGTTTTGGATCACCTCTAGTTTACATAGGGTAGAATGTGGGAGGCCAGCCAGGAGTGCGTTAGAATAGTCAAGTCTATAGGTAACAAAGGCAAAACTGAGATTTATATGGTGCAGCAGCTGCCAGGATTGGCTGATACAAGCGGAAGTTAGGAGTTTCCGAACCTGACATGTCTGGGGAGTTTGAATAAGCATTTCTGCAGCTGGGAAACAATATTATTTCTGCATGTTTTTTTGCCATTCTGTCTGCAGACACCTGCAGTTACTTTCTCGAGTACTACAACAAGGCACATGTCTCTACATTAAAAACAGAAAATGCAGGGAATACTCAGCAGGTCAGGCAGCATCTGTGGAGAGAGAAACAGGGTTAACGTTTCAGGTCGATGACCCTTCGTCAGAAGCATCCACAGTATTTTGCTTTTGTACATGTCTCTACAAGATTGATCATCGAGAAGACTATCAGGATCTTAAAGGCATGTTTTCACTGCTTGGGCAGGTTGAGAGGGATTTTGCAGTGTATCATGAATATTTATAACCTGGTGGAGCCTTCTCAACTTTGTCATTCAAAAAGGGCTGGTCTTTGACATTGCTGGCAAGAAGACCGTGACTCCATTAGACCAAGAACTACATAAGAACATAAGAAATAGGAACAGGAGTAGGCCATATGGCCCCGCGAGCCTGCTCTGCCATTCAATAAGATCATGGTTGATCTGATCATGGACTCAGCTCCACTTCCCTGCCCACTCCCCATAACTCCTTATCCCCTTATCGTTTAAGAAACTGTTTACTTCTGTCAAATTTATTCAATGTCCCAGCTTCCACAGCTCTGAGGCAGCGAATTCCACAGATTTACAACTCTCTGAGAGAACAAATTTCTCCTCGTTTTAATTTTAAATGGATGACCCCTTATTCTAAGATCATGCTCTCTAGTTCTAGTCTCCCCCATCAGTGGAACCATCCTCTCTGCATCCATCTTGTCAAACCCCCTCATATTCTTAAACGTTTCGATAAGATATGGAGGAGAGCATCACAAATACTGCACTCAGACTTCTCAGTGACTGCTGAATGAGGCAACAAACCATACATCTCATCATTCAAGTCTGCTCTTCTGTGTAACACAGCATTTGACACCACCAACTTCCACCTTCTCCCTCACTTTCTAATGAAGGGATATTTCTTTAATCCACTATCCATCCTACAAAACGACAACACATCTGCCCTCTTTGCCACTCAATGAGCAAGCCCGTAATCATCACCTGTGAATAATTCTGCACCAAATAATTGTGCTCTTTCCTGCATGATAGTAACCTCCATGAATAACAAAGTACCATATCAGTTCCATGTCTATTTTAATATAATGAAGTACAAAGTGAACAAAAGACAGCCAATTCTATGTTGACACCATGCTTCCCCTGAGTGCCTACTCGTGCCTATCCTTTACCTATCCCAGTGCTTCTCCTAAGTGCAACCTGTGGGCCAGCATTATGAGAGATGGTTTGCACTACAAAATGGTCATGGGACTGAGATGACCTGCATCTCAGGGCAGCTTTCTCCCATCAGGAAGCTGCTTTCTTGTTCATTCCCTGGAGCTTGCTGTTGGTCAGCTTTTAATGCCTCCCACATTCCACTGACCTGGTGCTCTGAGGGTGAAGGCCAGAGGCCCAGCATGTACTGCTGTCCTGAGGGTTAGTTGTACAAGTATGTGCTGGTGTCCACAGTGGGCAAGTTGTGGTCATTAAACATCTTGTGGCACTGGTCAGCAGTCCTGGGGGGTGAGAAAGTTGCCACTCAGTGCCCCCAGGTGGCACAAGTGACATCCTGGCAGGCTTGCAGGCATGGAAACCTAGGCATCTGTGCCTCCTTATTTCAATTTCCTCAGTTTCTTCTGTGCCTTTGTGCCATGCCCTGCTGCCTTATTTGACTGTTTGCTGCAGAGATTTCTGCTGTGGACATTCTTGAAAAGTTAGAGAAAAAGATTGATGAGACGTGCAGTGAAGTAATGTGAGACTCAAGCGGGTGAGCCACGCACTGCTCCTTCATTACCTGACGAAGGGTCATCGACCTGAAATGTTATCTCTGTTTCTCTTTCCACAGATGCTGCCCGACCTGCTGAGTATTTTCAGCATTTTCTGCTTTTATTTCAAATTTCCAGCATCCACAGTATTTTGCTTTTGTACTGCTCCTTCCTTACCTGGTTGTCCCCAGTCTACTGCTGAGGTGTTCAGTCTGAACTGTCTTTTTAAAAGCTGCAGCCCAGTTTCTATGCACTGTAGCAGCTTACATCCATTTAACACAGGATTAACTTCAGGAAACCCTGGTGTAAATACCTCTCCTGACCACCAGTGGGCATAAATCTTTTTTTCGTGGTATAACAGCAGTCCAACTCACCACATAGAAATTCTCTCCCAAACATTTTACACGGAGAAAAGTCTGTCACCAAATAGAAAATTCTCATTGCCTCAATCGCACAATAAATAAATCTGAAGTGGACACATGTGGTCTGTATTTACATCACAAGCTATGCCAGTAGCATGCATGATGCACTGTACAGCACTAACTCTACCATGAATCTAGAACAAAGATTTACACTTGTTTAACCTAAACTCATTGCACAGGTAATTCAGGTCATACTATGAAGATAGATTTTTAATTCCGATTGAATTGGATTAAGTCCATTTGCTCTTTTGTTTTAACCCAAATCTATTTGTACATCATTCACGCTACAGCTACAAGTGCAAACCTACACTTCATTGATTTCTCAAGCACTGACAATACAATGTGAATTAACTTAAATGTTCCCAATCAGCCCCTACCTGACAATCCCGGAATAATGCTGATTATCCTCAATTTAACATTGATCAAGGTTGTAAGAACAGGACAATGAAAATCCACCATCAATTTGAAAAAAGTCAGCTTTATGTCTAATACAAAGGCAAAATGCTGCAGATGCTGGAGAAAAACAGCAAATGCTGGAAATACTCAGCCAGTCAGGCAGCATCTGTGGAGAGAGAAACAGAGTTAATGTTTCAGGTCCGTTCCAATGAAACATTAACTCTCTCTCCACAGACGTTGCCTGACTAGCTATTTCCATCATTTTCTGTTTAGTTTAGCCATTATCGCTAATTGATATGTACCTTCAAAAAATTAATTCTCGGAATGTGGGCATTGCTGGCAAGGCTAGCATTTATTGCCCATCCCTAGTTGCCCTGAGAAGGTTGTGGTAGGTCGCGTTCTTGAATCGCTGCAGTCCATGTGTGTAGTGGTTTGATACTGAGTGGCTTGCTAGGCTGTTAAAGGTCAACCACGTTGGTGTGAGGCTGGAGTCACAAAGACCAGACCGAGTAAGGACGGAAAGTTTCCTTCCCTAAAGGACATTAGTAGACCAGTTAGGTTTTAACAACAATTTGACATCTACATGGTCTCTTTCAAAAAAATTGTATTATAAAAGCCAACAATTCCAATCAATTCAGACCAATGCAATCTCATTTCATTTCAAATCTTTGATATGATGGGAATGTGAATGGGTGATTGGAACTCAATTTAATTCTGTGGACTGTCATGCCTAATGATATTTATAATGGCAATAAACGCTTTGTTTGATCTGAAAATTAGATTTCATCATTGAAATCAGATTTTGCTCGCACAGCAGATCAAAGGCACCTTGTCCTACTAACAACGATTAAGAACATAAGAACATAAGAAATAGGAACAGGAGTAGGCCATATGGCCCCTCGAGCCTGCTCCACCATTCAATAAGATCATGGCTCATCTGATCATGGATTCAGCTCCACTTCCCTGCCCGCTCCCCATAACCCCTTATCGTTTAAGAAACTGTCTATTTCTGTCTTAAATTTATTCAATGTCCCAGCTTCCACAGCTCTCTGAGGCAGCAAATTCCTCAGATCCACAATCCTCTGAGAGAAGAAATTTCTCCTCATCTCTGTTTCAAATGGGCGGCCCCTTATTCTAAGATCATGCCCTCTAGTTCTAGTCTCCCCCATCAGTGGAAACATCCTCTCTGCATCCACTTGTCAAGCCCCCTCATAATCTTATACGTTTCGATAAGATTACCTCTCATTCTTCTGAACTCCAATGAGTAGAAGCCCAACCTACTCAACCTTTCCTCATAAATCAACCCCCTCATCCCCGGAATCAACCTAGTGAGCCTTCTCTGAAGTGCCTCCAAAGCAAGTATATCCTTTTGTAAATATGGAAACCAAAACAGCACGCATTATTCCAGGTGTGGCCTCACCAATACCTTATACAGCTGTAGCAAGACTTCCCTGCTTTTATACTCCATCCCCTTTGCAATAAAGGCCAAGATATCATTGGCCTTCCTGATCACTTGCTGTACCTGCATACTATCCTTTTGCGTTTCATGCACAAGTACCCCCAGGTCCCGCTGTACTGCGGCACTTTGCAATCTTCCTCCATTTAAATAATAACTTGCTCTTTGATTTTTTTTCTGCCAAAGTGCATGACCTCACACTTTCCAACATTATACTCCATCTGCCAAATTTTTGCCCACTCACTTAGCCTGTCTATGTCCTTTTGCAGAATTTTTGTGTCCTCCTCACACATTGCTTTTCCTCCCATCTTTCTATCATCAGCAAACTTGGCTACGTTACACTCAGTCCCTTCTTCCAAGTCGTTAATATAGATTATAAATAGTTGAGGTCCCAGCACTGATCCCTGCGGCACCCCACTAGTTACTGGTTGCCAACCACAGAATGAACCATTTATCCCGACTCTCTGTTTTCTGTTAGTTAGCCAATCTCTATCCATGCTAATATATTACCCCCAACCCGTGAACTTTTATCTTGTACAGTAACCTTTTATGTGGCACCTTGTCAAATGCCTTCTGGAAGTCCAAATACACCACATCCCCTTTATCCACCCTGAGTTGGACAGTATCAAATTATAGCCCAATGCTTATTCTGTATTATACAGAGAGCTGAATCTGGCCGCTGGTATAGATTTGATTCAAATCACTGCGATTTACAAATTAATGTGTACTTGGTCCATAGAGTTCCAACAATGATTTACTCCCTGCTATCTCAGTAACAGCTAAAGAAATGTTGCAGTTTTAAAAGTCTTGCTTTTTAAAAACAATCAATTTATGATGACAGAGGTCAATTTGTGTACTTGTGTAACTGATCTCTACTCAAGCGACCTGGGTTCTGGCTCCATGAACAGCTGGAGCCCTGGGGTAAAGTGCAAAGGTCAATGGTCTAAGTACACAGCTTCTCCCTCCCTGAAACTAGATCTCCTGCTCGGCCATAACACTGGCACCCCTGCCGCATGGATGCGCTCTTGCCTCTGGCTGGATTTCCAGGGTCATTTCACTAAGTTTGGCAGCCTCCCCAGCCTCTGCTGAGGTGCCCACCTAGGAGTCATCGTGAGAGTTTTGTTTTTCTTGCTGGGATCCATACCTGTGATTCACAAATAGTTTACTGGCAACACTTATCTCCACTCTTCAGTGATTGATTCATGTTGATTATAGAGTCAGGAAGCAGTGACCAAGAAGGGGTAGTGGGGTCATTACTGAAAGTGGGTGATACTATTAATCCGATTCAAAATGGATTCAATTTGAAGAAGAAATGTTTTCATGACCAGGCTTCTTAAGCTTGCGCCGAGCAATAGAGAAAATAATTGTGCTGGGCAGCATCTTAAAAGGAACCAAGAGGATTTTTAATTGTCTTAATTAAGTTTTGTAATGTGAATTTAATGCACTTTCCCATTTTAATCATTTTTTTAATTTATGAAAGTAAGCAATCAAAATGCTCTCCCCTTCCTGCAATCTGTCTCCAGCTGGAGTGACAGATGTGATAGTGAGCCTTTCATTTGTACTATGCAACACCTGATAACCGGAGCAGACCGCACTCCGATGGGAATGCACTTCTGGAGTCTGCTCACCATTTGTGCAAAATGATAGCAATCTTCAGTATTAGTATGCACTAGAACTATTTGGTAAATTATTAACCAAACACTTGTGAGTTATCTGTCCAAGTAAAGTGGACATGATGCTTTGTGACTCAACCATGATGTCACGTGGAGGCTTGTTTTCACTTGAGCTGCTGATTACATAATTCAGTCACCACGGGCCCACTGGCTGGCTGGCCAGTTGTGGGTGGGTGCTAGCATTGTGGAGAGATAAGGGGGACAGGCAGGGACTTTGGCAATATTTTGAAGACATTTCAGCTTAGTGTCAGCTGTGGCTCAGTTGAAATCACCCTTGCCTCTGGGTCAGACGTTGTGGATTCAAGTCTCACTCCTGTAGAACTACAGCACAAAAAAATCTAGGCTGACACTGAGGGAGCGCTGCACTGTCAGAGGTGCTGGCTTTTGGATGAGCCGTTAAACCAAGTCTGCTCTCACAGGTGGACATAAAAGATCCCATGGCACTATTTTGAAGAAGAGTAGGGAAGTTATCCCTGGTGCCCTGGCCAATATTTATCCCTCAATCAACATCACTACAAAACAGATCTGGTCATTATCAAATTGCTGTTTGTGGGAGCTTGCTGTGTGCAAATTAGCTGCTGCATTTCCTACATTACAACAGTGGCTACACTCCAAAAGTACCCCATTGGTTGTAAAGCGCTTTGAGATGTCCAGTGATCGTGAAAGGCGCTATATAAATGCAAGTCTTTCTTTTCTCTGTGGAAAAAAGAACTTGGTGACACCGGCCTAAATTTGTCTGTTGTTAGTCTGAACCAATGTCCTTCTGTTCTACAGTCCTGGTTTACTTTGAGCAATGTTCCAGATTTAGCTTTTCTGTGGTGTTTATTATTTCATTTATCTCAGTAAAATCACCTGTCAGACACCTCTTTTAAAGGCTGAAAAGCTTATATTTCTCCAGTCTTTTCTCGCAGCTGAGTCCTTTGACAGTAAGGGCAGTGCGTAAGTAATTCTGGGAGGAGACATTCACACCCTGACAGCAATTTTCTGGCCGGTCACTTTTAATGGTCAGAAAAATCACAGGCAGCGTTGTCAACTTTCCTGATACATACTCCCAGCCACCAGCAGGGGGTGTCAACTTTCCTGATATATATACTCCCAGCCACCAGCAGGAGTGCTGAAGTGGAAAATCCCAGCCTTGGGGGAATCGGCTCTTCTCTGATTAAATATCTCCCTTGTGTGCTGGAGGGCAAACATGTGCACAGTACTCAAGCTGTCTTCTGACCAAAGCACTATGCAGTTTAAAGGATGATTTCCCTCGAATTGTACTCTGTTGTTTTTGGATTATATAGTCCAACATTCGTTGATTGTTACTGTACATTGAGTGGACAGCGTGAATGGTTCAAGCAGTAACTGTTCTTACACTGCTGCCAGTTAATGTGGATTCTGAGAACCCAGCATGCGAGATCCAGTTGTCAATGTTTATACTGTGAGATTGGCTCCTCTATCTGTGCAGCACACGCTTAGACTAATCTACAAGTCTGGGATAAGGGAACTGCAAACACCAGAATCTTGCTCACACACACCAATCCCCCAGAATCTTCAATGAAACAGCACTGATACAAACGCAGCGAGAATGGTACTGGGAGCGGAACAAGAAGATTTCAGCTTCTTATTCGGACAACACATCAGGTCAGATTTTCACAGTGTCAAAACAGGGAGTTGTCACACGGGTACCGCTCTCCCGTGATCGAACCAAGCATCAATATAAAACCGCCTTTGGCTACGTTTATGTTTACATTTCTTTATATTTGGATTCTGGGGTCGAGTTTTTGATATGCCGCTTCTCTACATCAGTACTGTAAAATCCGTTCTCTATATTCCAGTGATTCACACCAAGACCGAGACCCGTGTAAATTCACGGAATACACATGAGAAGAAGTGTGTAAAATCGGTTTAAGTGGATTGAATGGAGGCGGGGGGGGGGGGGTTCTCGCCCACGTTGCATAGCTACAGCACGACCCCCGTTTCCTGAAGTTGAGTGTAAAGAGCTGCACAATGTGAAGTGGTGGTAGGTGGATGGAGGGGACACATTGGTCGCCCTTACGTGGTGCCTTTCAAGGCAGACCAGCTGAAGACTTAAGAGCAAAATAGGAGCGACCACCATCTCGCGCCAACACCAAGCACATCCACATTACAGCAGCACATGCACACCTTGTGTTGTCTCTTCGATATTGAACCATGGAAACATTCGGCACAGAAGGCGGTCATTCGGCCCATCGTGTCTGTGCCTGCTCCCAGAGAGAGCTACCAATTAGTCGCAATCCCCTGCCCTTTCCCCAGTGCCCTGCATGACATACTGGTTATTGCATGACCATAATTATATGAACATAAGAAATAAGAGGAGCAGGCCATTTGGCCCTTCGAGTCTGCTCCACCAATCAACAAGATCATGGGTGACCTACGCCAACTCCACCTTCCTGCACTATCCCCATAGCCTTTAATTCTGTTAGTTCCCAAAAATGTATCCTCTGCCTTGAATATATGCAATGACTGAGCATCCACAGCCACCTGGGGCAGATAATTCCAAAGATTCACAACCCTTTGAGTGAAGACATTTCTCCTCAGCTCAGCTGTGGCTTAGTAGCTAGCACTCTCACCTCGGAGTCAGAAGCTTGTGGGTTCAAGTCTCTCTCCAGGGACTTGATCACATAAATCTAGGCTGACAGTGCAGTGTTGAGAGAATGTAGCACTGTCGGAGATGCTGTCTTTCGGATGAGATATTAAACTCAGACCCCGACTGCCCTCTCAGGTGGACATAAAAGATCCCATGGCACTATTTCGAAGAAGAGCAGGAGAGTTATCCCCGGTGTCCTAGCCAATCAACATAACAAAAAACAGATTATCTGGTCATTATCACATTGTTGTTCGTGGGAGCTTGCTGTGCGCATATTGGCTGCCGCGTTTCCTAGATTACAACAGTGACTACACTCCGAAAGTACTCCATTGACTGTAGGGCGCTTTGAGAAGTCCGGTGGTCGTGAAAGGCGCTATATAAATGCAAGTCTTTCTTTCTAATTGGCCTTATTCTGGGACTGGCACCCTGTGTTCGAGATTACCCAGCAATGGGAAACATCTTGTCAGCATTAACCCTATCAAGCCCCGATCATCAGTCCATTGGGGCACATTTATTTTTCGGCTGGGGTATAATTAGAGCTGGGTGGATTCTCACCTTTACCACGTTCCTGGTGATCTTTCCGAAGGAGTTGGGGATGACCAGGACGATGGGCGCTGGCGAGTTGCTGGATGCCCTCCGTCTGCTGGAAGTGATGGGCACTGCCCAGTCCAGAGCCACCAGCCCCTCGTCGGCCAGCTGCAGGTAGTCGCGGACGAAGTGGAGCGCGGCGCCGGGCGGCCAGAGCCCGTTCCACATGGTCTGCAGGTGAGGAAGCTTCCTCCAGGTCCAGCGGGCCTGCGAGCCCGAGGTGAACGTCCGGCAGCTTTTGAGCAAGTATTTCGCGAGGGCGGAGGGTTTGCAGATTAGCTGGGGGGCGTCACTGGCCCCCGGGTCCCGCTGGCGTGGACTTGAGCTCTGGAATCGCTCTTGCAAACTCCGGCCGAAATATAGCCTGGCCAACAGATAGAGCAGGGCCAGGGTCACTATGCAGACAGCGGGACCCCACAGTGGCATTGCCAAAAAAATGCCAACAGGCGGCCCAGCAGTGAGAACGGCAGATCAGCTCCAGAGGGTAGCGAGCGCTTGTTGAGTCCCTTCGCCGGATTTTCCTCCCTTTCGATTGCGGAGAGTCGGAAATAATGCAATCATCAAGGCGAACAGTGGCTAAACGAGCTCCAAATGCCAGGTGACAGATTCCTCCCCTTCATTCGTAGAAGTCACTGAGCGGAGAGACACCGGTGCACTGTGAACAAATGCATCTGCACCGCTCCGGGACCTGACTTTGCCAAACCCCAAAGCCTTCTGCAGGCACCCGCTGAAGAGTCAGAAAGGAAGTTGATTGCGATTGCACCGTCTCCCTAATCTCGTCCCTCAATCAATCAACTGCTGCCCTTGTCGTTGGACCAAACCTTTGCAGCCACCAGGAGCTGCGGCTCCCCGCGTCTTCGACTACATCCAATTATATATATCACTATATCTATATCGTTCGTGGTGCAGCGGGCTTCTTCGGCTTTTGTCACGTTTTCACTGGCGAGCGCCGCTGTACAACGCAGATGCTCAAAGTCAGTGAAGCCCTCCTGCCTCCTCGCTGCTTCACATCACCCTCCCCATACCAATGATGGGGAGGTGTCTCTGTGGGTTTCTGTCTCTGTGCCGAGCTCCGGAGTTGTGCTTGCACCAGGCGACGCTCTGCAGGCATTCACCATTCCCCTGGCTGACAGCTTAGTGTTAAGAGTTGTGTGGAACGGTGCTGCCCGATACTAGACCCGACACTCCGATCCCCCCCCCCCCCCCCCCCTCCGTCTAAAGTGACCTCTTCACTTAAACCAGTCCGGGAGGAGAGGGGAAGGATTTGTGTCAGAAAGGTAATTTGAAGAGTTAAACTTGATTATAGAAATACTTTCACAAAAAGACACCCTCACAAGTTGCTAGCAAATGTTCCACCAAGCTCCCCTTTGGCTAAAGTCAAATGATGTCCAGCCCCCGTTCTGTGGACATTTGGTTCTGGTCAATCTATTGCTCTTTCTCAGACTGGAAAGTACAGCCGTGTTCTCCTGTGCAAGCTTAATTCGCTTTTATCCCATAATCATTGGCGTTTCAAGAGGCTTTACAGAAACAACCAAAGTTGTGGAAAGGAATCCCATTTGGAGGACAGAGCTTCATTGAAAACATAACTTTTTATTACAGGGCACGGATACTGTATAGCCGTCTAAATATATCTAAAGATACAAATTAGGTGTGCGAAAGATTAATAGCAGTGTAGGATCTGTGATGTGATTTATGAACAGCCTGCATACAATGTGGTTGATCTATAAACACTTGTGCATTTAATAAGAACATAAAAAGATAAGAGCAGGAGTAGGCCATATGGCCCCTCCAGCCTGCTCCGCCATTTAATACGATCATGGCTGATCCGATCATGGACTCAGGTCCACTTCCCTGCCCGCTCCCCATAACCCCTTATTCCCTTATCGGTTAAGAAACTGTCTATCTCTGTCTTCAATTTATTCAATGACCCAGCTTCCACAGCACTTTGCAATTTTTCTTCATTTAAATAATAACTTGCTCTCTATTTTTTTCTGCCAAAGCTCATAACCTCACACTTTACAACATTATACTCCATCTGCCAAATTTTTACCCACTCACTTAACCTATGTTCTTTTGCAGGCTTTTTGTGTCCTCCTCACACATTGCTTTTCCTCCCATCTTTGTATCACCAGTAAACTTGGCTACGTTACACTCGGTCCCTTCATCCAAGTTGTTAATATATATTGTAAATAGTTGGGGTCCCAGCACTGATTCCTGCGGTACCCCACTAGTTAATGATTGCCAATCCGAGAATGTTCCATTTATCCCAACTCTCTGTTTTCTATTAGTTAGCCAATACTCTATCCATGCTAATATATTACCCCCAACCCCATGAACTTTTTTTATCTTGTGCAGTAACCTATTATGTGGCACCTTGTCAAATGTTTTCTGGAAGTCCAAATATACCACATCCACTGGTTCCTCTTTATTATACCTGTTCATTATATCCTCAAAGAATTCCAGCAAATTTGTCAAACATGACTTCCTCTTCATAAATCCATGCTGATTCTGCCTGACTGAATTTTGCTTTTCCAAGTACTACTGCTTCTTTAATAATGGACTCCAACATTTTTCCAACCACAGATGTTAGGCTAACTGGTCTATAGTTTCCTGCTTTTTGTCTGCCTCCTTTTTTAAATAGGGGCATTACATTTTCAGTTTTTAATCTGCTGGGACCTCCCCAGAATCCAGGGAATTTTGGTAAAGTACAACCAATGTATCCACTATCCCTGCTGCTACTTTTCTTAAGACCCTAGGATGCAAGCCATCAGGTCTAGGGGATTTATCCCATTATCTTACTGAGTACCAGCTCCTTAGTGATTGTGATTGTGTTAAGTTCCTTCCCCCCCTTGACTATCCACTGTTGGGATATCTTTAGTGTCCTCTACCGTAAAGACTGATACAAAATATTTGCTCAGAGTTTCTGCCATCTCCATGTTCCCCATTACTAATTCCCCGGTCTCGTCCTCTAAGGGGCCAACATTTACTTTCGCCACTCTTTTCCTTTTTATATACCTGTAGAAACTCTTGCTATCTGTTTTTATATTTCGTGCTAGTTTACTTTCATTGTCTATCTTCCTTTTCTTAATCATTTTTTTAGTCATTCTTTGCTGGCTTTTAAAAGCTTTGCAGTCTTCTGTCCTCCCACTAGTTTTTGGCCACTTTGTATGCTCTTGTTTTTAATTGGATACCATCCTTTATTTCTTTAGTTAGCCACGGATTTAAAGTAGTCAGCAGGGTCCAGGAGTCAGTATTAAGAGGAAAATTGAGCTCAACCTCTATACTTTTTTCCTGCTTTTATTTTCCTATCCACATAAACTCTTCCACCCAAATTGAGACTACCCACTTGAGCTTGGTATCACCCAAAGTTTCACTACCTCCAATTTCTCAATTTGTGAGAGGGCTGACTCTGATCTTTTCTTCATCTCTTCATGGAGCCTAGAACACGTGCGCCCTCATTTTCTACCCCCTACTTCACTGACCAGCTCCCCAACCCCCTCTATCCTGGATGGCCACCCACACTGACACTGATGTCTCTGGTGATCTGCTGAGCAACCACCCTGCCTGTATAACAAAAAGCAAAATGCTTTTCCTGCAGATGCTGGAAATCTGAAATAAAAACAACAAATGCTGGAAACACTCAGCAGGTTGGGCAACATCTGTGGAGAGAGAAACAGAGTTAACGTTTTAGGTTGATGACCTTTCATCAGAGCTATCTGACCTGCTAAGTGTTTCCAGCATTTTCTGTTTTTATACCCTGCCTCTGTGGGGGGGGGGGGGGGGGAGGGGGGTCTCCCACCTCATGCTCACCTACTATAACAGTTACTTTCATGGTCTCAAGTTTATCAGTTGAAGACTAGAGTGAATGTGGCCCACAAGTAGTCTGCCTGTTCATCATCATTTCTGGCATGACCACCTTGCATAGCAACAGTTCTCTGTGACCAAATCCTTCTAAAACCTCAGCATAATTGGTGGATAAGGAGAATTCCACCAGTAACCTGCCTGTTCAAACTTCTCCCTCTTTTTTATTCTCACTTCTGATTCTCATCAACCTCTTTGTACAACATTGTAGCTGCTACTTGTCTGTCTGCTCTTCTCCCCTCCTCCAGTGCACCTCCCAAACCAGCCCCCATTCCCTCGACACTATGTAGCTTTTCCTTCTCTATAGCTCTTTCTTCAAAACTTCTCTCCAATCTTGAGGCCAGCCCATTTCCTCCAAGAAGCCACCTGTTTCCTTCAACCCACTTCTACACACAATTCCTTACCACTCAATGCTTGCTGCCGCTGCCAATCTGTTCCTTCAGGCACTGTCCCTGTCCTTTTAAAATGACTTAATGGGGTACTTGTGCTTATTTTTTCTTACAGAAAGAAAAAATGAGACAGAGTGGTGGAGTACAGAGATGACAGCGAGGGAAAGTGTATGAGATCCATGCAAAGAAAAAGATAAAAAAAACTGTTATTTCAACAGAAAGAGAGGAGACAGATAGAATCAGAGAGTTGGCAATAAGAGACGATGCTTTTTTTTCTATTTTTGTCTGTGAGCAGCTTCATGGCAGGAAAATGATTGAATAGCGATGTAATATTTATTGTTGCCCTATATGAACAGCAGCATTTGCAATGTTAATACACTGTACGTCCAAAAATGAGAACAATATATGTTTGCATTTTTCTAAACATTGATTATTGATGTTTGGTAAGGGATAATAAGGCTCTTATTTAACTGAATATATGTTGTCATACAGGTACACCACAACAGCAAAGCTTGGGTGATTTATGAATGTTGTTTGAACCAAGAAGTTAATTTCCTCTCAACCATTCATTATTATATATATATTTAACTGTTTTCATAATGCACAAACAATGCTAATGCTTGCACAAAGTAGTGCTGAAATTATATTGATTGGAGATTTTAATTGAAATCATCTCAAGATTATAGTTTCACAGCAGCGTATAACGGTTATTTTTCAGATTAGAAAACAAATTTACCAGTCCTTTACGAAACTAATAGTTATTATGAGGAAAGGTTTAAATGCAAAAATGACTATACAGGGATTGCTGTGAAAAGTGACCAATCAGGTTCTAAACTGTGAGAATGCACCATGAGCAATTTGGATTACTGGCTCATCATGTACACTGTACCCATTTTATATTTACGAGTTTTTATGTTGGCGTGGAAGGATAAATTGGTAAGTGCTTGTACAAATTTCCCAGAGTTTACAAATTAGCCGTAAGCCTTTTTGGTTTTGTAAATGTTATGGAAAGACTGGGACAGATTTTATATCACACTGACAGTGATTGTCAATGTACTTCATGACAGGTGGGATGATGAATCATCTTCAGTCACTTAACAAGAATATTTGGCGTCTAGACTAATTATGTACAATAAGTGCTTCAGAATAAATCCTACTTCTCACAATCAAAAAATATTCAAAAATCAAGAGCAGAAGTCTGAGCAACCTGATTACAGGTTTGGGTTTTCAGATAAATACATGTAGTAACCTTCCATGAAAAATTAATTTGAACTAATATTTTATTTTCAAACATTTCACTGTTAAAGCATAATATTCAGCTAGATATAGATTGATAAATATTTGATTTGGCAGGGTATCAACACCTTGTTCAGATAAATTCTGATGGTGTTCCATATTTTTATATTTGGGGGTGCATTTTTCTGATTATCAAAGTGAGGAATGTCATTGCTCACAAAATCACAATATCAGCATCAGGCACTGATTTGAAAGATGACAACTCTGACAATGCAGCATTCCCTCAGTACTGCATCGAAGCGTTAGCCTAGATTATGTGCTCTAGTCCTGGAATGGCACTTGAAACCACAACCTCCTAATACAGAGATGAGAGTGCCACCACTGAGCCAGGCTCAGACTATGGTTGGGAAATTCCTTGGAGCTGCTCCCGCTCTGTCGTTATAAGTTTGGCAGAATTTACATGGATAGACTGGAGAAGCTGGGGTTGTTTTCCTTAGAGTAGAGAAGATTGAGAGGGAATTTGATAGAGGTGTTCAAAACCATGAAGGATCAGGACAGAGTAGATAGAGAGAAACTATTCCCATTGGAAGAAGGGTCGAGAACCAAAGGGCATAGATTTAAGGTGATTGGCAAAAGAACCAAAGGCGATGTAAGAAAAACATTTTTTACACAGCAAGTCATTGGGATCTGGAATGCACTGCCTGAAAGGGTGGTGGACTCAATCTTATCTTTCAAAAGGGAGTTGGATAAGTATCCGAAGGAAGAAAATTTGTAAGGCTACGGGGAAAGGGTGGAGAGTGGGACGAGCTGAGAGTCAGCACGGGCTTTGGATTGATCTAGCAAAGGGCTAGAACAGACATGCTTAGGAGGAACAAGTGACTTTGGACCTATGGTTCCCAAAGCTTTCCACCATTGGGGTTTTCCTCGCTTCATGTCTGGGTCTCTTGTAGAATAATTGATAGAGATTAATTGCTATGATTAGTTAACAACTCCTTCATCATTATATCATGTGACTACCAGGATGGTCGCAAGCAAACTAGATGGACCTTGATCTTTATTCATCTAGCAATTCCTACGTTCCTAGACCATCATCAAAGGCAGTCCCTCGGAATCGAGGAAGACTCGATGAGTTCTTAGGTGGCTGTACAGTTCAATACGAGAGCCACAGTCCCTGTCACAGGTGGGACAGATAGTCGTTGAGGGAAGGGATGGGTGGGACTAGTTTGCCACACGCTCTTTCCGCTGCCTGCGTTTGATTTCTGCATGATCTCCGTGACGAGACTCAAGGTGCTCGGCGCCCTCCCGGATGCACTTCCTCCACTTAGGGCAATCTTTGGCCAGGGACTCCAAGGTGTCAGTGGGGACACAATGGTCTGAAAGGCCTCCTTCTATGCTGTAGTGCTATAAATTGTATTGTGACTGGCCAAACACATTTGACTTAATGCCATCACAGCCAGGAAACAGAGACTTTCATCCAAGTCTTCAAAGTCCAGTTCCCATATGCATTGCCCTCATCATCAAAATGATCATATCCTATCATTGTAGCATATCATTTGATCACATTTTCTATTATTACATATTTTCCATTCCTCCTGATTCATTTACATCGAATCTGACTCGGAATTGTTACATGCAATAAGAAAACACAGGGAAACTGTTCAATTCAGTGTTTCTGCCATTTTGTTCATTTCACCAGCTTGACTGAACAATGAAGTGCTAAGTCCCTTTGCAAGACACAATTAAATAGGATTCACCATAAGTAAATGAACCAAAAGGGATAAAAAGATTATCAAGTCCCATGAAATTGCAGTGTAATAACATTGATTTTGATGCAGTGATGTCTATTCAGTTCTTTCAATCAAAGCTAAAAGCCGAAATGTGCACGACCTATTGTGCAACAGATACGTATTGATAGCTAGGGCTTTATTTTCTGTGAAATAAACTCATTTAAGTTGAATATTTTTACCTAGAATTTTATTCTGGAGAGGGCTAAATGGTGAATTGTTAAATGCATCCTGGCATAAATGTTGAGATGTACCTGCCTGCATCCTCTGTCACTTACTCCGGCAAAACCTGCCGGGCTACGGGTTGTTGCTAGGTCCCTCCCCCACCCCCACCCCTCCCCCCCCCCCCCCACACACACACACACACACACATCTGAAAAGTGAAAGTGTTGCCCTCTGTGGCCCCTATGTTTCAGGGGGCCACTTGTAACATTTCCTAAAAAATTTTGCACCCTTATCTTTGGGGAAGCAGGTCCAGATTATGTTCTGGACACCCCAGGTGGTCACCACATCTGCCCTTGTTGGCAAGGTACACCTTTGAAGATACCACCACTCCCCCCAAATATGGCCTTGCAGGAACGAGCAAAGGCTCAGGCCCCACAAAGCCATTTCGGAAACGTTGCCCTGCAGCAGAGATCCGGTGAACCTGAGACCTGGTGTAGCTTTCAGGAGTCCACCAGAACGAGTGCACGTTCTCAGCCCTTAGTCTTTGGGGAGGAGGGAAGTGGGTAGAGGTCATGGGTATCATGGCAAGCAGCAAACTGATGGCAGTTCACCCAATCAATTCACGGTTCGATAAACCATGATATTCTACCATATAGTTTGAAAAACAATTACATTGTCCATGTGATGTGACGTGCAGTGATATCAGGATTCATTTACTATCCATGAGAATACTGTGGCTTCTGTGTATTATGGAGAGGATAACAAATGACTGCCAGTGAGTTATAAGACAGCAATTTAGACAATAGTTAGGATGATGTCATAAACCAGTTGAATCTCTTGAAGCAGCAAGCGTGGGTTGCTTTTCCAACACAGCATTCAACAGTACGTTTGAATCATTTTTTTTCTGTGTTTATGCTGCGTCTTCTGTTGGGCCAATCATACAGTAGTACAGTATTGGCAAAGAATAAAAGTGACTTATTTGATCTAATTCCTCATCCCGTTCCCAGGCTCTCAAGCAACATTGTCAGGGAGAAAATGGAGGAAGAAAGGTGTTTAACTGGATTGTTACATCAATGTAGAATTGCAATTTTTGATGTTTGTAACAGAGAGCTGGGACTTTGAAATATTTAGTCAGTTTTGTTCACCTGCCCACTCAATGCGAGCATAGTTGGACCAAATGTACTATAGCACTATCACATCAGATTACTTCTTATTTTCATGTTTAAATATTTACTTATATTGTTGGTTTTCAAGATTTGCTAAAATAAACCATTTGCAGTAACTAGTTACTCGGGCTTCAGGTGTGTGCCAAAAGCAATCCTCTCACTACTGAGAAAAGCTGGTGATCAGAAACATGTGTGTTGACCAGCTAACAATTTGAAATAGTAGCTACTTTGTGTATGGACTTGGTCCAGTTGACTTGTTCTGCTCCAATATCTTACTGGTTAATATCCATTGTGGATACAATAAAACATTTGGTTGAGTATCTGGCATATGCATAAACCATGTTTCAGCACCTTTGAATCATGCTACTGAGAAATCTACACCTGCACAGAGTGCATACTTTCTCTCTATCGGTACACACACCACTTAACCAGTCCGGACAGCTTAGGTGCAGGTTGACAGAGCCAGGTTTTAGGGACCCCCAAGTGTGCACAATGGTACTGGTGCAGTTTATCACATTAGAACTGTGCTATTTCAGCTGTAGCAATAAAATTGCACCAGGCTACCTCTCTTAAATACATCAAGGAATATTTTTAATGGAAAGAAAAAAAATCAAGATACAATTACTCAGGCTACAGGTGTGTGCTGTCCGATTGCGTGCTTCATTGAAAATTTTACATTGGTGATTATGCAAATGATTTAAACTTATTTGTGCTGCACATGAACTGGTTTATACAACCTTTACGCAGAAGAGTCCTTGCTATGGTCTGCTAGGTCAGGTGCCCACTCAGTATAGTGCTCATTCTAGACCTCAGAGATCCCCGCATGGCTTAGCAGCATAACTAAGACCGCCTATTTCCACCTCCGTAACATCACCCGTATCCGCCCTTGCCTCAGCTCATCCGCTGTTGAAACCCTCATCCATGCCTTTGTTACCTCTAGACATGACTATTCCAATGCACTCCTGGCTGGCCTCTCATATTCTACCTTACATAAACCAGAGATAACCAAAACTCGGCTGCCCGTGTCCTAACTCGCACCAAGTCCCGCTCATCCATCACCCCTGTGCTCGCTGACTTACATTGGTTTGCGGTTAAGCAACAGCTCGATTTCAAAATTCTCATCCTTATTTTCAAATCCCTCCATGGCCTTGCCCCTCTGCCCTGAGATGTCTGCGCTCCTCTAATTCTGCCCTCCTGGGCATCCCTGATTATAATTGCTCAACCATTGGTGGCTGTGCCTTCTGTTGCCCAGGCTCCAAGCTCTGGAACTCCCTGCCGAAACCTCGCCACCTCGCTTTCCTCCTTCAAGACTCTCCTTAAAACATACCTCTTTGACCAAGCTTTTGGTAGCCTGCACTCATTTCTACTTATGTGGCTCTGTGTCAAATTTTTTATCTAAAATACTCCTGCGATGTGTCACTACGTTAAAGGTGCTATATAAATACAAGTTGTTGTTGTTGCTGGAGATCAGCAGACTTGTCAATCATTGGTACTAGTCCAGAAGAACCTTTTGATAATCACTGACATCAGCATTTAACCCAGGGAAAATTGGCTGCGGATCAATTCTATATAATTGAGCACCATTGCAGATGAAGAGAAGGTATTGATCCTGCTCCATCACCCTAATGATCTCCCTGGTCTCATAACATACATTTGCAGCAGCCCGTGATTGCTCCAGAGAGGCTTCAAATACTACTTTAACGATCCTTCGGTTTCACCTAACAGCTCTCTTTCCTTTTACAGTTACCTTAGCAAAGTTCTCCTTAGTGGCTGTTGTGCCAGCTTGTTTTTGACTTTAGCTGCAGAAGTAAGGAAATCGCTGACGACATCATCTGCCATCAAATACGTTCTCTTGACCGACGGGCTCTTCCCGCTTCCCCTGCAACATTGAAATGGGACCAAGTCCCGATTCAGTCATGTGGGGTGGGGGATGCCCAAAAGTGGTCACGGCGCTATTTCTAGGTCTGTCTGTTTAAACATTTTCTCACACACAATTGCAAAACAGTAATTCGGCACTGATTAGTTATTTGAAGGCATTGGCCTCAATATTAATCCCCCCCATGACAAAGTAGCTGCTATTTAAAATTGTTAGCTGGTAAACACAAGTGTTTCTGATCAGCAGCTTTTCTCAGTCATGAGAGGCATGCTTTTGGCACACACCTGTAGCCTGAGTAACTATAGTTACTTTTTAAAAATAAATCCTGAAAACCAACAATGTGTGTAAATATTTAAACATGAAAATAAGAAGTCATCTGATGATAGTGCTATAGTACATTTGGTCCAACTATTGGGAGCCCGATTTAAAATTTACTGTTGCTACGCGGTTTTCCCAGGGGTTGGGAAACCCGGCAGTGAAAAGGAGGAAGGAGCTGCTGGCTCCACAAGGTAAGTGCCTGTTTCAGCACTTCTTGTGTGCCAAGAGGAGCAGGAATTCCCTCAAGGAAGCCTTCAGCCTCCTCTGGCTCTGATTGCCAGTCTTCCTCACCCAGCATTCCCTGTTGGCGACCTCCCCCCAGCCCTCCCGATTGTTGGCCTCTTCCCCCTCCCAATCGGGGGCCTCTCCCCCTCCTGATCGGGCGCCTCTTCCCCCTCCCAATCGGACGCTTCTTCCCTCCTCCCGAATGCAGGCTCTCTTCCCTCTCCCAATCACGGGCCTCTTCCTCGCTCCCGATCATGGGCCTCGTCAATCCCCCTCCCGATCAGGGCCCTCCTCCCGATTGCAGGCTCTCTTCCCCCTCCCGAATGTGGGCTCTATCCCCAATCCTGATTGTGGGTTTCCTCTCCCTCCCCCGCTCCTGATTGACAACCTCACCCAAGGGTCCTAGGCTGTGGCCTCCTGCTGCTTGGGTTCCATCCCCCTCACTGGCCAGGCTGTTTATTTGGCTGGCTGGCAGGTGGAAAACGGAGCTAAGAAGTATTAACAAGGCCCTGCCGTTAAGCTTGGCAGGACCGCCAGGCCCCTGGCCTTGCTGGGTTCTTCGGCCATTTTCGGCCTTACCCGCCTCCCTGTAAATATTGGAGCCCTCATAGCTAAAGGATCAAAATATCATGTTGGACAAATACAAGTTAGAATTTACACATATAAAATGAAGCATAGCACTGCTAAGCTAGTCAATTCCTTCATCAATCAACTCAGCCACAGGCTATCAAGTCCTACTCCAGAGTCCTAAGCGCATAATCTAGGCTGACACTTCACTGCAGTATTGAGGGAGTGCTGCATTGCCGGAGTACTGTCTTTTGGATGAGATGGTAAACCGAGATGTCTGCCTGCTCACGTGGATGCAAATGATTCAACAGCACTATTTGAAGAAGAGAAGGGGAGTTCTTCCCACGGTCCTGGACAATATTTATCCCTCAATCAACATCACTAAAAACAGATTATCTGGTCATTATCTCATTGCTGTTTGTGGGACCTTGCTATTTGCAAATTGGCTGGCGCATCTGCTACATTACAACAGTGACTACACTTCAAAAGTACTTCATTGGCTGTAAAGTGCTTTGAGACGTCCAGAGGTTGTGAAAGACGCTATATAAATGCAAACTCTTTCTTTTTTTCAGTTGCATTGTTTGGCAGCTTCTCAATAAATTTGGCATTGTCAGGAATTTACAGAAGTGGTGTGGGGGGGGAGGGGAAGAGAAATAAGAAATGTCTATAGAAGACTTCAAGAGCAGACATTCGGAATGGCAGGTGTAAAGGCACTCTCAACCATTCTATGGCATTACCATTGAATCATGAGCATTGAATATTCTGACCCAGTACCATTTCCATACCACCAACAGTGAGATAAGGCTGCTGCTTAAATTTGCTGCTTTAACAAGCAGAAACGTGATAATTGAATGATGCAAATGAGTGTGACATACAGCACTCTGGCATCTAATGTCAGAAACTGGCAATTAAAGAGAAGACACACAGCAAGGCACGCTCCAGTGAAACAAATTGTTTTGGGAAAGTAAAACATTGAACTTAATCCTTTTTTCGGCAGACAATCAGCATTACTTACAACATCGAACCTCCAAATAGTCGAGAGAATCATTACCAGAACAATCAACATATTTTTCAGGAAAGCAAAGGACGTGTAGCAATGGTTTAAACTGTGTGAGTAAACTTAAAGTAACACACCATACAAAAATATTCTGCTGTAGAGACACAAAGTTTCATGGGCCTACAACAAGCCCTTGCATTTGTAGTGTTCTGTATACAAACACTCGTGAATGTTTTTGATATATCTTTTTAATACTCTTATGAATGACTCCACGAAGTCTAGTGTTGTACTTGAGTGTTGCGACCTTAGTCCCATTTATTGTAACTCCAGAGTGAGGCACAAGCATGGTGGGCAGCCTTTTATACTGGGCTCTGCACATCTATGCAGGTGACCCTCAGGTCTCCCACCGCAGTGCCCTCTGGTGGCACACCTTATGTGACTATACAGTTAGTACACATGGTCTACATACCTGACATCATTTCCCTCCAAGTCTTTAATGCAAATTGACTCGTACATTGTCGGTGACCTGGGCTTTGCTCTTCCTGGTTGACCATTGGAGGGTCGCTTCAAGCTTGGGTGGGTTGGTAGTGAGATTTGTTGCCAGCGGGGGTCACAGTGGTTTCTGGTTGTGAGTCCATAACTACTCCATTCTCCCCCCCACACAGAGATCGTGCTAATGGCTCGTTACATGCAAGTTGCATTCAAAGTTCATCACATGGGTTTACATTTACATCTTGGTACATTTGTTGGGTGGATTAGTTTCTTTTTGTGTGGTACATTTACATGATCAGTACAGGTATATCAGTACAGGTACACAAGGACAGTCTAGGTCCAGCACGGCCGGATGAGATCCAGGTCGTCTGGTGGCATTGCAGCGCCCCATGCTAGTGGGTCTGTGGGCGAGGTGAGCTCATTTTGCCCGAGTTGCCGGAGCTCAGGGCTCTTGCCATTACACCTAGGGTCAGGCAGGCCCAAAGACAGCTGATGTGTCTGTGACCTCCCGGTCCTTTTCGTTTGCACAGTGTCGCTGCTGCTCCTTGGGAAGTGGTCTAAGTGAGTGAGCGTTTCGTCTAAGCGACGGTGGGGCTGCCTCGTCCTGTCTAGCAGTTTGCAGGGGACTGCTGATTCGCTTTTCTTGAGGGCACCATTGTGAGCACTCTCTAGTTTGGGATCCTGGCTGGTCCAGGTCCCGTTCGGAGGAGCCGTTGCAGGTAACCCTTCGCTCTTGGGCAGTGCCGTGGTGGCGAGTGGGTTTGTGGGCTGCTCCTTTTCACTTGGATGGTGGGCGACGGTAGCCGACTGCGAGCATAGGTGCAGTTTACTGTTTCTGGCCCATGGTGGTTCATGCCATCCGGTGCCTGCAATGTTAAACCGATCTGAGGCAGGGTATCACTACCGGTGCCTCTGCTCTCCGGGGATCGTTTACTCGGTGGCTTGTCTACTTCTGTCAGTTGTGGGGACCTTTGTGATGTATCGTTCTGGTCCCGGGACGCAGGCTACAGCATTGGGTAGCCCGCTGGATCTGTATACAACCATTAGATGTTCGCCCGCTACTTTGGCTGATTGCAATTTGCACCCGACATCGCTCAACAACATTTTGCGCATTACAGCTCGACTTTTACATTGGTTATCAATTTCAAGCAGTTCATTCAAAAATAGCAGGTTGCTGGCCTCCTTTAAAATGGCCTTACTACTTTTACCCCAATCGTCTTCCTTGCATGGAACCACGTGTCGTTGCTCCATTAGCCTTGCCCCTCGTGGTTTGGACGCCATCTTTTCCCTGTCCATGATGTCTTCTTTCCCAGGGATTCTGCCACTGAAGCTGGGAAGGCGCCCTCGGATCCAATCTTCCTCCCCAGGAGTCCTGCCACTGAAACCGGGACGATGTGTTTGGGTCATCTTGGCCAGATCATCGCCACGCAGTCATGATGAGCGGTCTGTGCCTCGGAGGCTGCGCGGATCTGCTCTCCGGTGCCTCGTCCAACCAAAGGTGGGGGATTACTCTGCCTCTGAGCACGGGGGATGTCGATCGCTGGAGGGATGAAGTCTTCCCAGTTCCAATGAATCTTCCCCATCCATCTTCTTCCAAATATCGTTGGTCCATCACCTGAAACAATCCACAATGGTAAATTGTGTACCGCGCCATCATGGGATACACTTACATCCGCACTACCAACAACTGATATCAGTTCCTTGGTGTAGGTGTGCAGCTTTGCCCTAACCGAGATCAGCTTGGGTCGTTTAGCTTGATCGTTCCATAGCCTCTGAAAGGCTTCCTGGCTCATTAGTGACTGACTCACCCCCGTGTCCACTTCCATGAAGACTGGAATGCAATTTATTTCGACTTCCATTATCACTGAAGGACAATTTGTGGTGCAGGTATATACTCCATACACTTCGTCCTGGGACTGACCTGTTTCTCTAGCCATCTCCTCGTAATCCGCGCTGGATTCACAGCCATCTGCTGACTCCTCTTCCACGTGGTGAGTCACAGCTCTTTTGCACATTTGCTGGAGGTGGCCCTTTGTGCTGCAGCCTTTGCACACATAGTCTCTGAACCGACACTGATGAGCCCTGTGATTACCTCCGCAACGCCAGCACAGTGCTACTCAACTTACGTTTGCACCCCTCGGCGGACTCTGAGTTAAAGGACTCGGGGGCCTGTACACTCTGCCCTGGGAAGATTCACGTTCAACAGTTCTGCCTGTGAAAGGCGCCATTCTATTTACAGTACTTGTGGGTTAGAGTCCTGAGAGTGAGTCATCATCTGCTTGGAGCTGCAGCTTGAGGTCATGAACGCCTGGCTGATGCTGATGGCTTTCTGCAGAGTGACAGTGGTTTCGGCAGACAGTAGCCTGTGAAGAAGGGCCTCTAACCGATGTCAATTACGAAGACATCCAGCAATGCATCGGCGAGGGATGCGCCAAATTCACACGGTCCTGCCAGCCTCCTGAGGTCGGCAGCGTACTTCGCGATTTCCTGGCCCTCGGGGGGTGGTGTGTATAAAATCGATGCCTGGCCGTGAGGATGCTCTTCTTCAGTTTGAGTTGGTCCTGAATTAGCACTTTCGGCTCCTCGTATGTTGTTTTCTCTGGTGCAAGCAAGTCCCTGACGAGGCCGTAGACCGCGGGCCCACAACTGGTCAACAGGATAGCTCTGCGCTCATCTGCCAGCATGGCCGGATCATCGCCTGCCAGGTCGTTTGCTACGAAATATTGGTCGAGCCACTCCATAAAGGCTTCCCAATCTTCACCCTCTGAGATCTTTTCTAATGCACCAACGTTAGTCATTTTTGCGTGAAAGTTTGTAATCTCGTCACCAGTTGTTATGTCTTTAATACTCTTATGAATGACTCCACGAGGTCTAGTATTGTATTTGAGCTGTTGTGACCTTAGACCCATTTATTGTAACTCCAGAGTGAGGCACAACCATGGTGGGCAGCCTTTTATACTGGGCCCTGCACACCTATGCAGGTGACCCTCAGGTCTCTCACCGCAGTGCCCTCTGGTGGCACACCTTATGTGACTATACAGTTAGTATACATGGTCTACATACATGACAGTTTTCATTCATGAATGGTAAACATTTATGCTGTGTTGAACTGATATTGGAATATGAAGACTTTCCTTAATGTCATGAGATTTATAACGATGATACCAGAAATGTGAGGGTATACATAACAGGAAAGGATGGACAGGATAGGTCTCTTTTCTCTTGAAAAAAGAAGGCTGAGGGGTGACCTAATAGAGGTCTTTAAAATTATGAAAGGTTTTGATAGAGTGGATACAGAGAAAATGTTTCCACTTGTGGGGAAGAGCATAACTAGAGGCCAGCAATATAAGATAGTTACCAAGAAATCCAATAGGGAATTCAGAAGGAACTTCTTTACCCAAAGAGCGGTGAGTGTATTAAACTCGCTACCACAGGGAGTGGTTGAAGCAAATAGAATAGATACATTTAAGGGGAGGCTAGACAAGCATATGAGGGAGAAGGGAATAGAGGGTTATGCTGATAGATTTAGATGAGGAAAGACGGGAGGAGGCGTGAATGCAGCATAAATGCCGGCATGGATTGGTTGGGCCGAATGGCCTGTTTCTGGGCCGTATACCCTATGGAATCCTATGTTATCTATCCTATATAAGTATCCTCACTACCTACATTGCAGTTTTTTGCCCTGCAGAATTTATTTGTTGAGATAGCAACAACCTAAATATCTGCATCTTAATGCCTGTGTCAAAAGATGAGCGTAATGTATTAAATGAGAAAAAGCCATTCAGCCCATTGCAGTGATGATGTAGATTGTGCTCCATCAGGATCTCTACCTACTCTGCATAATCTCTTGAGGAAAGGTTTTGCAAAGATGCTCCCTGCTCCCTCTGACTAAAAGGTCCAAGAAGAAAAACCCCAGAAGGCCGAACGTTTCATCTTATATCAGCAATCTTAGACCAGTTGCCTTGCTCCGCGTGACATTTGCACCATCCCAGCAGCTCAGGAAGCATTATATTTTATGGGCCATTCCGTCATCTCTGTCTGTATTTATGCTTATAACCTTAATCCCATTTGTTACTAGATATTCATTCAGCCAGATTTTAAAGCGCAAATTGACACAATATTAAAGCGTCAATGGAGATTCCCCACTCTCTTCGCCCCACTTTTGGGGGCCGTGCCTTCAGATGTCTAGGCCCTAAGCACTTGAATTCCCCCCACAACCTCTTTGGATCTCCACCTCTCCTTCTTTAAGATGCTCCTTACAGCCTTCTTTGGCTCGGTATCAATTTTTATCTGATTACGCTCCCGTGAAGTGTCTGGAGACATGTTGCTACGCTATACGAATACAAGTTGTTCTTGATTCCAGATATCCATTAACTTGTGTTAAAAAAATAATTCTGCCAATCTGCTGGACACCAAAGTGCTTGATACTTGAGGACACCACGCTGCAGAGAAAAGAGAAAGCAAGGAACTAATATTTGTTTTAGATTTAAGTGATGTGGCTCAAGTTTAATTTTACAAAGATTAGAGTGAGTTTCTGTGCTAGACAAACAATTCACCAACATCACTGTCTGCAATGGCCTGCCAGGGTCCTGTCAAGTTGACAAGTTCAGACCTACTGAGCAGTTTAGTTTATTCTTGGCATCCGAGACAGAACTCATGCGTCAAATCGCTGTGCAATCTCATACGCATTACATGTCCTTTCATCTGTTAAATGAATGACATAATCTCAATTCATGAGCCAAAGTCGCAGTTCAACCAAATTCTGGGAACGTGTCAGCAATGCTGCAACAAATGGAAGCATACGTATTTACCCAGAGCATTCCGATCTTCGAAACTGATTATGTGTAAAAACCTTTTTGGTAAAATTTAATTAGTTTATCTTGCCACTTGAAGTAGGATAAAACCTTAAACTATTTAACCCCTTCATGTATCAACATAGTTTAAGAACAGAAGGGCTGTGAAACACGATTAGCCTGCTTTGCAGTCCCTCATTACCCCTGCAATGTACAAGAAGTCAACTTTCATCACTATGATATAGTGCATATGATACATCACTATGTATTAAAACTAGAAAAATGAAAAAAAAAACAAGCAAGTAAAAACTAAAGCTGAACACAGCTTTGGAGCAAATAAAATTTCACATTTCCATTCAAGTGGGCCCACACCTATCTCCAAACACAATGTGAACACACTGCATGTGGACTGGAAAGTGATGTGGTATTTAATCCACCCACCACCTCCCCAATACTCACTAGCATTTTTGCACCATCTAATCCTGCTGACCCAACAACACAGCATTTTGCCCACAATTGCAGCCAGAGCTGGGACTAACCTAATGGCAAGCACAAAGCAAGAGGTAAATGGTCAAATATTCTTAAACTCATTTTTCATGAGAAAAAAATTAAGAGGCAGGTGTTTTTGTTATTAGTTCTGTTGTGTATCTGTAAAGCATGCACTTCCACCACCAGGGAGCTCAACCCTGAAGTCCCAAGGGATTCCAGCATCCCTAGGGAGCACTGTATATCAGCCGGCCCCAAAGGCCTGTTCCTCACTTTGGAGTGTCTTATTAAAGACTGGGTTCACTATTACTTTAACCTCCCTGTGTGCAGCCTCATCTGTGTTAGGAACACAATAACTGGTGACGAGAATACGAATCCAACACAAAGATGCAGCAAACTGTGGGCATCCTGGAGAAGTTCTCGGAGGGTGAGGACTGGGAAGCCTATGTCGAACGGCTAGACCAGTACTTTGTAGCCAACGAGCTGGACGGAGAAGGAAGTGCTGCAAAAAGGAGAGCGGTCCTCCTCACAGTCTGCGGGGCACCGACCTACAGTCTCATGAAGAATCTTCTGGCTCCAGTGAAACCCACAGATAAGTCGTATGAGAAGCTGTGTACACTGGTTCAGGAGCATCTTAACCTGAGGGAGAGCGTGCTGATGGCGAGGTATCATAGAAACATAGAAACATAGAAAATAGGTGCAGGAGTAGGCCATTTGGCCCTTCGAGCCTGCACCACCATTCAATAAGATCATGGCTGATCATTCTACTCAGTACCCATTTCCTGCTTTCTCTCCATACTCCTTGATCCCTTTAGCCGTAAGGGCCATATCTAACTCCCTCTAACACCATACAAGTGCCAGGCAATGACTATCTAAAACAATTGAGAGTCCAACCATCGCCCCTTGACATTCAACGGCATTACTATCACTGAATACTCCACCATCAACATCCTGGGGGTCACCATTGACCAGAAACTTAACTGGACCAGCCACATAAATACTGTGGCAACAAGAGCAGGTCAGAGGCTGGGTATTCTGTGGCGAGTATCTCACTTCGTGACTCCCCAAAGCCTTTCCACCATCTACAAGGCACAAGTCAGGAGTGTGATGGAATACTCTCCACTTGTCTGGATGAGTGCAGCTCCAACAACACTCAAGAAACTCAACACCATCCAGGACAAAGCAGAACGCTTGATTGGCACCCCATCCACCACCTTAAACATTCACTCCATCCATCACCGATGTACCATGGCTGCAGTGTGTACCATCTACAAGATGCGCTACAGTCGTCTTGGTTAATCCTTGTCACTGGACCAAGACCTAGCTCTTTCAAGCCCATGCAGTGGCTGGTGTGCAACGGCCACCACACATTAAAAAATCTAGGCACAGGCATCTTCCACCCTTTAACATGTAGCTTAGGACCTGAAATATTAGGTCCTTCATTGAAACACCTGTGAACTCATTCCTTTTTGGCGTGGAAGCAAGTCATTCTCGATATGAGGGACCACCTATGATGATGTTGATGACAATGCATTTCAGCAACTCACCAAGGATTGTTCGGCAGCACCTCCCAAACCCGCGACCTCTAGCACCTAGAAGGACAACACCAGCAAGCGCATGGGAACACCACCACTTCCACATTCCCCACCAAGTCACACACCATCCTGACTTGGAACTATATCGCTGTTCCTTCATCGTCGGTGGATCAAAATCCTACAACTCCCTCCCCAACAGCACTGTGGGAGTACCTTCACCACACGGACTGCAGCGGTTCAAGAAGGTGGCTCACCACCATCTTCTCAAGGGCAATTAGGGATGAGCAATAAATGCCGGTTTTTCCAGTGACGCCCACATCCCATGAACGAATTTTTAAAAAGTATTTCCAGCATTTTTTGTTTTTATTTGCTTCAAACATAATTGGCAGAGCTGCTGCCTAATGGGCCTGCACTGGGAGCAGGTAAGGCAGGTTCTGCGGGACTCAAGTTAATGGCAGCAGAACCTGCTGGTCTACAACTATTTTAGTTGTGAACAGTAAACAAGTGCCCCCTGATTAAAGGGAGGTCACACTCCAAAAACCTTTCAAGTGCCCCCTTGTTTTTTTTGAGAGCACCAGAAACACAAATTATACAAGTGCCCCCTGTGGCTAAAAGCGGGGAGGGGCACTAAAACCGACAAACATAGACAAATTAAACTTTAAACATTAAGGATCAAATTAAAGTTTAGTTGCCAGGGGTGATGATGCACTCCATTCCCTCCGGCGCCACCTCTCGTGGAAGGCCGCGAGCGTACCGGTGGACACCGCGTGCTCCATCTCCAGGGACACCTTGGCTCGGATGTAACCGCGGAAGAGAGACAGGCAGTCAGGCTGAACAACCCCCTCGACCGCCCGCTGCCTGGACCGGGTGATGGCCCCCTTGGCCGTGCCCAGGAGCAGTCCTACGAGGTGGCCTTCCGACCTTCCCGTTCCCCTCCGCACAGGGTGCCCAAAGATCAGGAGTGTGGGATTGAAGTGCAACCAGAATTTGAGGAGCAGCCCCTTCAGATATTGGAAGAGGGGCTGCAACCTCGCACACTCAACATACACGTGGAACACGGACTCCTCTAGACTGCAGAAATGACAAGCGGTGTGGGTGCCCGTGAACCGACTTAAAAACTTATTGCACGGGACTGTTCCGTGCAACACCCTCCAGGCCAAGTCCCCAATAAATAGAGGGAGGACTCCTGCATAGAGAGCACTCCATTGAGGACCCCCGCCTCCTCCGGACGGCAACGTGGTGCTCCATGGCGTGTCCGGACGGCAGACGAGGATGGCAACGTGGAGAGTGTGCAAGAGCAGCCTGTACAGGAATCCCCTCTGTGCAGAACTGAAAGGCACGGAGGGGATTTCCCAGAAGAGGCTCAAGTTGTGAGGCGCCGGGTATCGGTTCTACACGTGCCAACGATCTGAAGGTCAGGAAGTGGCGAGCGACATCGCCGAGCTAAGGCGACTTGCAGGACAATGTGACTTTGATGGCTACTGGAGTAAATGCTCAGAGACTTTTTTGTACTGGGCATTGGCCACGAGACCATCCTGTGAAAACTTTTGACTGTAGAGACACTGACCCTCAGTAAGGCCATTGCAATAGCACAGGCGTTTATGTCCACCAGTGATAACACCAAACAAATCTCTTAGCACACAAGTGCTAGCAATGTTCATAAATTAACTGGAACTGTGTTTGCGAGCAGAAATGTACAGGGCAGAACCCACGAGTCTGCAACTGCCAGCAGGCCTCAGGTGACCCAGATGACTCAGAGTCCCCAACAAAGGATGAATGCAAGGCAATTCACACCTTGTTGGCGTTGTGGAGGCTTCCATTCAGCCTATTCATGCCATTTCAAATGGTATGTTTGCAAGAGCTGTAGAACAATGGGGCACCTCCAACGTGCTTGCAAATGAGCTGCAAGCTCTGCAAAACCTGCTAACCACCACGTGGCAGAAGAAGATCGGTCCATGGTGGATTAAAGCAATTTCTAGCCTCAGAGAGAGGAGGCAGATGCTGAAGTACACGGGGTGCACACATTTTCGACGAAATGTCTACCTTTAATGCTAAACGTAAAATTGAATAGCTTACCCGTAGCCATGGAACTGGACACTGGCGCTAGCCAATCCATCATGAGTAAAAAGATGTTTGAGAGACTGTGGTGCAACAAGGCATTCAGACCAGCCCTGAGCCCCATCCACACGAAACTGAGAACGTACACCAAAGAGCTTATCACTGTCCTGGGCAGCGCCATGGTCAAGGTCACCTACGAAGGCACGGTGCACGAACTGCCACTCTGGATTGTCCCGGGCGATGGCCCCACACTGCTTGGAAGGAGCTGACTGGGCAAAATCCGCTGGAACTGGGATGACATCTGAGCGCTATCACATGTCGATGAGGCCTCATGTAGCCAGGTTCTTAACAAATTTCCTTCCCTTTTTGAGCCAGGCATTGGAAACTTTTCCAGGACGAAGGTGCGGATCCACTTGGTCCCAGGGGCACGACCCATTCACCACAAGGCGTGAGCGGTACCTCACATGATGAGGGAGAGAGTGGAAGTCAAGCTGGACAGGCTGCAATGCGAGGGCATCATCTTCCCAGTGGAGTTCAGCGAGTGGGCCAGCCCGATTGTTCCAGTACTCAAAAGTGATGGCACGGTCAGGATTTGCGGCGATTATAAAGTAACTATTAATCGTTTCTCGCTACAGGACCAATACCCGCTACCTAAGGCAGACGACCTATTTGCGACGCTGGCAGGAGGCAAGACATTCACCAAGCTCGACCTGACTTCGGCCTACATGACGCAGGAGCTGGAGGAGTCTTCGAAGGGCCTCACCTGCATCAACACGTACAAAGCATCTACAACAGATGCCCGTTTGGAATTCGGTCGGCTGCAGCGATCTTCCAGGGAAGCATAGAGAGCCTACTCAAGTCGGTACCACACAAGGTGGTCTTTCAGGACGATATATTGGTCACGGGTCAGGACACCGCCGAGCACCGACAAAACCTGGAGGAGGTCCTCCAGCGACTGGATCGCGTAGGGCTGCAGCTGAAGAGGTCGAAATGCGTCTTCATGGCAACAGAAGTGGAGTTTTTGGGGAGAAAGATCGCGGCGGACGGCATTCGGCCCACAGATGCCAAGACAGAGGCTATCAGGAATGCGCCCAGGCCACAGAACGTCATGGAGCTGCGGTCGTTCCTGGGACTCCTCAACTATTTTGGTAACTTCCTACCGGGGTTAAGCACCCTTTTCGAGCCCCTACATGTGTTATTGCACAAAGGTGAGAACTGGGTATGGGGAAAAAAACAAGTAATTGCTTTTGAGAAAGCCAGAAACATTTTATGCTCCAACAAGCTGCTTGTATTGTATAACCCATGTAAAAGACTTGTGCTAGCATGTGACGCGTCATCGTACAGAGTCGGGTGTGTATTACAACAAGCTAACGTTGCGGGGAAGTTGCAACCTGTCGCCTTTGCCTCCAGGAGCTTGTCTAAGGCCGAGAGGGCCTACAGCATGATTGAGAAAGAGGCATTAGCGTGTGTGTTCGGGGTAAAGAAAATGCATCAGTACCTGTTTGGCCTCAAATCTGAGCTGGAAACCGATCACAAGCCCCTCACATCCCTGTTCGCTGAAAACAAGGGGATAAATACTAATGCCTCAGCCCGCATACAAAGGTGGGCACTCGCGCTATCTGCGTATAACTATACCATCCGCCACAGGCCAGGCACCGAGAACTGTGCGGATGCTCTCAGTCGGCTACCATTGCCCACCACGGGGGTGGAAATGGCGCAGCCTGCAAAGTTGTTGATGGTGGCACAGCCCGCAGACTTGTTGATGGTCATGGAAGTGTTTGAAAATGATAAATCACCTGTCACGGTCCGCCAGATTAGGACTTGGACCAGCCAAGATCCTCTGCTGTCCCTAGTAAAAAACTGTGTACTGCATGGGAGCTGGGCCAGCATCCACGTTGAAATGCAAGAGCCAATCAAGCCGTTCCAGTGGTGAAAGGACGAGCTGTCCATTCAGGCAGACTGCCTGTTGTGGGGTAACCGCGTAGTGCCACCAAAAAAGGACAGGGAAACGTTCATCTCGGATCTCCACAGCACACACCCGGATATAGTAATGATGAAAGCGATAGCCAGATCCCACGTGTGGTGGCCCAGTATCGACTCTGACTTAGAGTCCTGTGTACGGCAAAGCAGCGTATGTGCTCAGTTGAACAACGCGCCCAGAGAGGCACCACGAAGTTTGTGGTCCTGGCCCTCTAGACCACGGTCGACGATCCATGTCGATTATGTGGGCCCGTTTCTCGGTAAAATGTTCCTGGTGGTGGTGGATGCTTTTTCAAAATGGATTGAATGTGAAATAATGTCGGGAAGCACCGCCACCACCACCATTGAAAGCCTGAGGGCCATGTTTGCCACCCACGGCCTGCCTGACATACTGGTCAGTGACAACGGGCTATGTTTCACCAGTGACGAATTTAAAGAATTCATGACCTGCAATGGGATCAAACATGTCACCTCGGCCCCGTTTAAACCAGCCTCCAATGGGCAGGCAGAGCGGGCAGTACAAACCATCAAACAGAGCCTTAAACGAGTCACAGAAGGCTCACTCCAAACCCGCTTGTCCTGAGTACTGCTCAGCTATCACACGAGACCCCACTTGCTCACAGGGGTGCCCCCGGCTGAGCTACTCATGAAAAGGACACTTAAAACCAGACTCTCGCTGGTTCACCCCAACCTGCATGATCTGGTAGAGAGGCTGCAACAAAATGTAAATGATGGTCGCGCCACTGTGTCACGGGAAATTGATCTGAATGACCCTGTGTATGTGCTAAACTATGGACATGGTCCCAAGTGGATCGCGGGCACGGTGTTAGCTAAAGAAGGGAATCGGGTGTTTGTAGTCAAACTAGACAATGGACAAATTTGCAGAAAGCACCTGGACCAAACGAGGCTGCGGTTCACAGACTGCCCTGAACAACCCACAGCAGACACAACCTTTTTCGAGCCCACAACACACACCCAAAGGATCAACGACACCACGCCGGACCAGGAAATCAAACCTATCATGCCCAACAGCCCAGCAAGGCCAAGCTCACCTCGCATACCTGCAGGGCCAACAACATACCAGCCCAGCGAGGGCACAGCCAACATACCAGAACAGACATTTGTACCGAGGCGGTCCACCAGGGAAAGAAAGGCTCCCGACCGCCTCACCTTCTAAATAGTTTTCACTTTGACTTTGCGGGGTGTAGTGATGTTGTGTATCTGTAAAGCATGCACTCCCATGTTCCGCCACCAGGGAGCTCATCCCCTGAAGTCCCAAGGGATCCCAGCATCCCTTGGGAGGACTGTATATAAGCCGGCTCCCAAGGCCTATTTCTCACTCTAGAGTGTCTTATTAAAGACTGAGGTCACTGTTACTTTAACCTCCCTATGTGCAGCCTCTTCTGTGTTAGGAACACAATAAGTTCCTTAAATATAAGTGCACAAATAATTACCAGCTTTCCCAAGTTAGTTATTAATACATTATCTCCCAGGGTCCTACAATGTTAGTCTCTTCTTTCTCTTAGACAGTCCCTCGGAGTCAAGGATGACTTGTTTTCACACTAAAAATGAGTTCTCAGGTGACTGAAGAGTCCAATGCAGGACCTACAATCTCTGTCACAGGTGGGGCAGACGGTGGTTGAAGGAATGGGTTGGTAGGGTGCCTGGGTTGCCGCGCGCTCTTTCTGCTATCTAATCTTGGCTTCAGCTTGCTTTCAGCGAAGAGACTCAAGGTGTTGAGCGCCTTCCCGGATGCTTTTCCTCCACTTTGAGCGGTCTTGGGCCAGGAATTCCCAGGTGTTGGTGTTACACAGACCTGCATGCATTGATAGGGGGAAGGGGGAGACAGTGAATTTGCAGAGGAAGGGAGACAGACAGGGAGTGGGAAAGGAGGATGGGGAACTAAGGTGGACATAAAAGATCCCATGGAACTATTTTGAAGAGGAACAGGGAAGTTATCCCCAGTGTCCTGGCCAACATTTATCCCTCAATCAACATAACAAAAACATTTTCTGGTCATTATCACATTGCTGTTTGTGGGAGCTTGCTGTGTGCAAATTGGCTGCTGCATTTCCCACATTACCAGAGTGATTACATTCCAAAAGTATTTAATTGGCTGTAAAGTGCTTTGAGATGTCCGATGGTCATGAAAGGCGCTATATAAATTCAAGTCTCTTTTCTTTATTAACTTGTACTCCCTTGCATTTAGAAGACTGAAGAATGAAATAATTGAGATGTTTAAAATGATAAAAGGGATTTAATAGAGTGGATACAGAGGAGATATGTCTTTGATGGGGGAATCCAGAACAAGGGGGCCATAATCTTACAATTAGAACTAAGCCATTCAGGAGCGAAATCAGGATACACTGTTTCACACAAAGAGTAGTACAATTGTGGAATACTCTCACCCAATAGGCTATGGATGTTGGGTCAATTGAAATGATCAGGACTGAGATCAACAGATTTTTATTAAAGGTATGAAGGGTTATGGAGCAAAGGCGGGTAAATGGAGTTGAGGTGCATTTCAGCCATGATCTAATACAATGGTGGAGCAGGCTCGAGGGACTAAATGGCCTACTCCTGTTCCTATGGTAAAAGAAGGGGAGGGGGAGATTGAGAATAAGAGAAAAGGAGTATGAAGAGATAGGGAATGAGCAAGAATAGGAAGGAAGGGGGTGAGAGACTGTGGACAGGGAAAGGGGAAGGGAGGAGAGGAGGCAGGGGAGAAGGAGAGCGGAAGGCGAATCCATGGCCAGAATGCTCCTTTTAGTGAGTTGTGCAAGGCAGTGCTGTGGGAATCCAGAGTGGCATCACTAATAATTTTGGGGATTATTTATTTAGGGATGGAGAGAGATTTCTCATCTTAATAGTCCGCTTTTAACTTCTGATGTAATATGGTTGGAATGCACCCTGGCTATGTGATGATAAAAGCATTACTTGATTATTTTGTTCTGACAGAGGTCAGGGAAATGGGGGAATAAAGTATGGCCAGAATAACGTAACCAGTACATCTGAGGTATGCCAGTTAATTTTGTATGCCAATATTTTTACAAATTTGGCATTCCTTATGAAGTAGAAATAGTTTCTCTCAGGTTGTGTTATTCAAGATGTGATTGGCATGCAGGGAAGTCATGTGCACCCTTACATCAGTCTGATCCACTCTTCCTTTCTGCATTAGCTTTGCTGATGCTAATGCTCCAAAGTTATGGTAAAAGCAGAATGGTCGTTATTGCTGTGACCTACATTTCAGGATGATTGGGGTGCCGTTGCCTAAGCTTTTGATTGTTTGCACTTATCTATTTCTGTCATATCTTAGAGAGCACATGCATGACACAGCCTGTAAAATGGCTGCAGGTTCCGGTGATCCCTGACCCCTGACCTTATTAACAGCAGTAGCTGCAGTAACATAGGCATCCACAGTGTGGAGCTATAGACATTACACTTCTCCCTCCTTAATGAAGAGTTATTATAACAAACAATCATCATACATAACTTGCATGGTTATACATAGCAAAGGATATGGACTTATTTGCCATATTTACAAATCAAGTTTAACCACATGTTTTCTGTTTCGAAGAGGATACCTTCGCTCTCAAACAGAACCTTCCAAACATGGTGTTGAATTTAAACTCATTCAAGGCGGATCCTGAGGGAAGTTTTCCTCCAAGGGATGCCCTTGATTTCCATTTGAACTCTCTCTAACTTCAGACTGTTTGTTTTCCTGACTCGGATTCAAACTTAAATTCTGATTTTCTCTTGGATTTGTTTCCAGTACATTGGATGTAGGATATGCTACTGGTGTATCAAAACTATCTGATGAGTCAGAAATAATGGAATCACTCCCACCTTCAACTACTTCCATGACTGTGGGAGTGATTCCATTATTGATCAATGTGAACAAACCTCACCTGTCCATTAACAAACATCTTGACCAAATATCTTCACCATTCTTCCTGGTAACCACTTTACCCATTTATGGTAATGGTTCTTCACTCTCACCTTCTGATTTAATTTCACACTTCTCTCTTTTGGGAGGGCAACCAAACGTGACCCAGTTATGTCAAAGGTGTATGATTATATTGCAAATGGATGGCCAAGCCAGGTAACAGACAAAGATATTCATCCATTCTTAATTTGTAGGAATGAATTATCAGTAGATAAAGATTGTATTATGTGGGGTGCAAGAGTGGTTATACCAAATAAATTCAGGTCCAAATTATTAGGAGACCTTCATGACCAGCACCTGTGAATGTGCTTGACCAAGAGTTTTGCACGCAGTTACTTATGGTGGCCAGGTTTTGATAAAGATATAGAGTACATCATCAGTCAATGTATGACATGTCAATCGGTAAGCAAGCAACCACCATCAGTACCATTACAGCCATGGAAGTGGCCTCCCAGGGTGTGGTAAAGGCTTCATATCGATTTTGCTGAGCTAGAAGGGCAACAATTATTCATTGTGATTGATAGCCATTCGAAGTGGGTCAAGGTGTTTCCAATGTGAAAAATAATAAGTAAAACATTCGATATTTCGTGAAGATTATTTTCTTCATTTGGCCTCCCAGAAGAAATTGTTTCCGAATAATGGACCACAATTTCGTTCAGAAGAATTTGCACAGTTCACGAGCAAAAATGGTGTGAAACATACCAGGGTCCCACCGTACCACCCTGCTTCGAATTGTGCAGCAGAGCGCACTGTACAAATTGTAAAACGTGCCCTCATCAAACAAATGTTGGATCCAAATCCAAAGGAACGACAGTTGTCATTGGACCACCAATTGGCTAATTTTCTAATAACATATTGTAATACTCCTCAAACAACTACTGGTAGAACACCAGCAGAGTTGTTTCTCAAATGATAGCCACGAACCAGATTCTCGTTGTTAAAGTCAAACTTGGCACAGTCTGGAGAAGAGACACAATTAAGACAGAAAGAGAATCATGATAGAGGTAGAGTAAAAGAGAGAAGTGTGAAATTAAATCAGAAGGTGAGAGTAAAGAACCATCACCATAAATGGGTAAAGTGGTTACCAGGAAGAGTGGTGAAGATATGTGTTCCTCCCAATGCTCAGTTCTGAAAGTCTCCGAAATTACAGTGAATAGATAGCTTTTTTAATGCTACAATGCACTCACTGATATTTTCTTCGGCATTCTGATTTCGTATTCCGAAATGCTAACTTTCAGCAATTTCTAACAGAACGGGGCTGTAATGTTGTTCTAGCTTAGTTAGAATCTGTTTCAGCGTTGTATCCTTTGGCTTGTCAGGCACAAGCAAATTTATCAGCATTTCATACAACTCGGGCCTGGCCTCAGTTAAGAATATAGCTCTTTTTCGTTCCAACACCGCCCGGTTATTGTCTTCATTACCAGGAGTTTTGATGATATTATTTGCAGTGAAAAACATTTCTATCTGATCCACATACGCTCTGAAACTTTCAAATTCCCCCACATGCCCTATAACTCCCATAGGGGCAGCCATTTTGACTCTGGCCGTTTCACCAAGTGTGCTCGTAATTTATCTCGGATTTGTAGCTGTTTCAAAAAACAGAGAAGCTCTCAAAGTCTCTCTGTCGGCTGGCTGAATCTTCACCAACAAAAATTTCAGCTTTGTATTATCCGATTACATCCCATCCTTGTCGCCAAAGTCATATCTTAGAGAGCACACACATCACACAGCCTGTAAAATGGCGGCAGGTTCTGGTGACCCTTGACCTGCTGGTCAGGTGACCTCTTTATTAACAGCACTAGCTACAGTAACACAGGCGTCCACAGTGTGGAGCTACAGACATTACACTTTTCAAACCTAAATGTCTGTAAGGAATGAAACCCTTGGAACCCTTATCAATTTCTCAGCAGCAATGGAGAGTGCCCCCAATGGGTCCACCAAATCAGCCTTTCGATGATGTGAGAGCAATTGATCTTTTGCTCCAGTGGGAAAACTGTGGAGTTCAGCACAAAATGGCTGACCTATCCCTTTCCTGACTAACTTGCCTCTTGTACCTTTTGCAAGCACTAATTCCTCAGTTGTTAGTACAGGGATAACCAAAAATACAACTACACATTGTTTTTGAGTACAACCTACTTCTAACTAGGGCCAGAAGCAAAGAAACATTTACAGCGATGTAAACACTGCAGGTGGACAGTATTACCCAATGTGAAGCACCTAATGAAATATGTACTACAACTGGTCCAATAGCTCCACCAATTGGCCTATTGAACAAAGCTGAGTTTAACTTTGAACTTCAGCTATCAAGGAACTTGTAACCCTAAACGGCTGAGTTTTGTTAAATTTGTGCTGGAATTAAGCAAAATGACCCTGAAATTCCGTAGGAATTCTCCCAGTCTCCTGCTATATTATGAGGGTTCCAGAGATTATTCAGAGATTATCCTTCCACCGCCCTTACCTCAGCTGCTGGAACTCTCAGCCATGCTTTTGTTACTTTCAGGATTTTTGGCTGTTCGTACTGTTTTCCTGGAGGTTCCGCTGGTTCTCTCCTGGCTCTGGCAGGGCACCGAGGGAACCCCTCCAGACTTTCAATGTCATTAAGTGTAGTAACAACAACAATTTGCACCATTAACTTAATAAATGTTCCGAGACGTTTAGCAAATGAAAAAGAAAACAGATGTTTTGTATTAATAGTGGAGTTAAGGGACCTGATCCAAGGCATAGGTCAAGAGATTTTGAGGAACCTTTAAAGGGGAGGACAGAAGTAACATTGTGGAGAGGCTTAGGGAAAGAGTTCGAGAGTGTAGGACAGAGATGCCTGAAGATTCTTCCACCAAAGGTGGAGTGAAGGGAAAGATTTTGTGCATGAGGGCAGAGTCAAGAGAGGGAGAGCACATATTGGCACTTCGAGCTGGAGGAAATTGCTAAGATAAGGAGGGATTTACATACAAGGACAAGGATTTTGAATTCAATTCATTGGAGGACAGGAAGTCAAGGTAGATCAGCAAAGACAGAGGTGATTGATGAATGAGATTTAGATAGGATAGGACACTCATGGGGGAATCTAGGACTAGAGGGCATAGTTTCAGAATAAGGGATCGCCCATTTAAAATGGAAATGAGGAGAAATTTCTTCTCTAGAGGGTTGTGAATCTTTGGAATTCTCTACTCAGAGAGCTGTGGAGGCTGGGTCATTGAATGTATTTAAGGTGGAGATAGACAGATTTTTGGAAGATAAGGGAGTCAAGGGTTATAGGGAGCGGGCGGGGAAGTGGAGTTGAGGCCAGATCCGATCAGCCATGATCTTTTTGAATGACGGAGCAGGCTCGAGGAGCCAAGTGGCCTACTCCTGCTTCTATTTCTTATGCTCTTACGACACATTAAGCAGAGTTTTGCGAAAAGTTGGAATATGTTGAGGGTGGAGTTTGGGAGGCTGGTAAAGCGAACGTTGGTGAAGCTTGGACATAACAAAGGCATGGATGAGGGTTCCAGCAGTGATAAGATTGAGATAAAGGCAGTGGAAGGATGATCTCAGCAACCCTCAGGAAAATCTGCAGTGGAAATCATTAATAGCTTTGTGTTATTGGATTATCTGGTAGATGAAGAGGTTGATGATACTGCAGAAGTTTACACTCAAAGTAAAGAGATGCGAGTACGTAATGCAAAATAAATAATGGCTTTGTGGAAGCGAATTGGCTCAAATAATGGAAGGAGAGGATATAGCTATGTGGACCATTGTTGCTGGAGACTATGGTGAGGTATGTCAGCAGACTTGCAGCAGGAGGAAGAGTACAGATCAGGCTGTTTTGTCCTTATTTGTAAATCCCTCCTTAGCAATTTCCTCCAGCTCTAAGTGCCAATATGTGCTCTCCCTCTCTTGATTCTGGATTTAGTAACACAGGTCTATGAGTCATTGAAAATGGACAAGTTTGAACCAGCTATTGTATTACATGAGTCTAAATAATATCTTCACGAAAGATTGGAGGAACTAAAGGAGAGTGACTATGCTTCATAAGTTTAAAGGATGCAATGGTAATATCTGAGTTCCTCTCAGATGTATTTGGGGCCTGGAGAGAATAAATTGATTAACTGACTTAAATTAATAGTTACTAAAATGTTATGGTGCTGAAGGGAATTGATTTAGTAGCTAACTGAAGATCTGTGAGGAAAGTTAGAAGCTGGAGAGTCTGGTCTGCATGTAATCAGATTGGGAACAAGCTTTTGGTTGGAAGATAACAATTGGAAATCATTTAAGCTACAGTTGCTGGAGGAAGGACTGAAAATTTGGCGGACATAGATAAATAACTTATTACGGATTGCTTATTACAAATCAAAGTGAAACAGCAAGTCCTTAGTAATAAGGCCAAAACACAGAGACCACAGAATTACTTCAAAAGATATTTTAAAATTCATAAATTACTGATGGCTGCAAGTCATAAAAAGGCCAGTTGAAGATGTTAAGAAATAAATGTTAGCAGGGGATAAAAGAAGAAATAGAATAAGTTGTTAATAGCAGCAAGAGGAGCCAAAGTGTATTTTTCAACTTTGCACAAATCTGGTGGAAATGGGATTGAAGTGCACAGAATAAATGTAGACTGAGATGGTCAAATATTCTATGCAACGCAGTGATTCCTGTTCTGCCAGGTGTTGTCTGTGGGAGGAAGCGAGCCAGGGCTGAATAGTGTAGATACAGGGCTGTATATGTTTTGTTTGATTATCCCTGGGCATCAGGGAATATTTCCCTCAGGGAATTAAATAATTGGGGAGGATCTGTGAGGGAAGCTGGATTAATTAGTCACTTCATTTTGTCTCGCTCTCGGCTTTCTTACATTGTTACGAAATACAGGATGTATTAAAGACCGAATAGGAGTCCAGAAATCTCAAGATGCTGTGACGCCATCAAAAATGCATCAGGGTGGAACTTCAGCCTGTCGCTATTACTTGCTGCGGTGACTCTATCTCAAGTCCTGGGGACAACAGGAGCACTTGCCCCACGTTGCCAGTGGAACCTCAGAGTGACACCCTTTGGGAAGGGAAGCAAGATGCCACTTGGGTCAAAGAGGAAGAAGGAACTGCTTTTTTGGAATCCCTCAACGTCCCTATGACAACGTCAATCATTCCTTCTGGGACCAATAGCCAATTTGCCTTTTCAGATGAAGGCTCCAAAGTCCATGCAGAACCTACTCTCAGAAAACTTCGGTCCCACTGTTTATCTGGTGTACTTCTGCCAAAGTTTGGAATGGACCCAGATGCATCCCAATCTGTTGCTGGGATGTTGGCAGAAGAAGCCTTTACCTCCTAACCTCGAATCACCCCACCCTGGGCACAATTCTCTTCTTTCTGCTAATTGGATGGAAACCCGGTAGATCTCGGTTCTGTCCCAAATTCCATCCCTCTGCCACAACTCTGCCAGAATTTTGTCCACATGGGTGAAATTTCTGGAACCGATACGGGATGAGTTATTAGGAATACTATGGGAAGTCATGAAATAACAGATGTGTTACATTAACTTTACAAATCAGTCTTCAGAATTGAAAACTGGGCAAACTGCAGTTTCAGGCAAACTGACTGGAATCTATAACATATGTAGAAGCCAGTTATACATGAGTCGTGAAGAAAGCAAAAGTATTTAATGTCCACAGGAAACCTAGACCAGATGGTACACAGCCTAAATTTCTCAAGAAAACAAGTAATGGAATATGTGAGCTTCTAATTAATGTTTCCACAAGCTCCATCTATAAGTGACTTGTACCAGAGGGTTAGAGAGTGGCACATGTGTTTGCACTACTCAAAAAGTCATTAATAAAGGAGTGACATATATATCAGGAAATTAAGAACTATGTTAGTATAACTTGCTCAGGGGCATTTTTTACAATGTTCTCATGTCCAATTAAGGTGCTAGTACACTTAATATTTAAATTGGCTCTGTCTAGGGAGAATGACCTCTGAATGGCACTCACTCACTTTTAACCATTTCACATAGGGTGTAGTCCTTGCAGTGCTGCAAACGCTGCTGTTATCATTTGGGGACCTGACTATCACTGAGTGCAAATATAGAGAGCGAGCTCTCTGCATTTACTTTGCAGGCATAGATGACATTGAACCAAAGGCAGATTCATTGACCCTTGGGTCTGCAGTTCCATCAATTCCCTAAGCATCAAGCCATTTATACTGTGGACCATAGCCAAGGGAGGGAGAACAACATGTCTTACTGTTGGTTGCACTGTAGAAGTGCCTTTAAACAGCTTGGTGGAGCTCAGCATAGTTTTGCCTCATAAATCCGCTGAATTTCTTTGAGGGGAAATATGATTTACAGAAGGCATTTGATAATGGTTTTGCAGCTGAGATTTATTTTTAAATTCACATGGAATTAATGGTCTAGCTGGGATGAAAATTAATTTAGCAATAGAATGCAATGGGAGTGTTAGAAACATAGAAACATAGAAATTAGGTGCAGGAGCAAGCCATTCGGCCCTTTGAGCCTGCACTGCCATTCAATAAGATCATGGCTGATCATTCAACCTCAGTACCCCTTTCCTGCTTTCTCTCTATACCCTTGATCCCTTTGGCCGTAAGGGCCATAACTAGCTCCCTTTTGAATATATCTAACAAACTGGCCTCAACAACTTTCTGCGGTAGAGAATTCCACAGGTTAACCACTCTCTGAGTGAAGAAGTTTCTCCTCATCTCGATCCTAAATGGCTTACCTCTTATTCTTAGACTGTGACCCCTGGTTCTGGAATTCCACAGCAATGGGAACATTCTTCCTGCCTCTAACCTGTCCAATCCCGTCAGAATTTTATATGTTTCTATGAGATCCCCTCTCATTCTTCTGAACTCCAGTGGATACAAGCCCAGTTGATCCAGTCTCTCCTCATATGTCAGTCCTGCCATCCCGGGAATCAATCTGGTGAACCTTCGCTGTACTCCCTCAATAGCAAGAACGTCCTTCCTCAGATTAGGAGACCAAAACTGAACACAATATCCTAGGTGTGGCCTCACCAAGGCTCTGTACAACTGCAGTAAGACCTCCCTGCTCCTATACTCAAATCCCCTAGTTATAAAGGCCAACATACCATTTGCCTTCTTCACCGCCTGCTGTACCTGTATGCCAAACTTCAATGACAGATGTACCATGACACCCAGGTCTCGTTGCACCTCCCCTTTTCTAATTTGTCACCATTCAGGTAATATTCTGCCTTCCTGTTTTTGCCACCAAAGTGGATAACCTCATATTTATCCACATTATACTGGATCTGCCATGCAAACCTGTCCAAGTCACCCTGCAGCCTCTTAGCATCCTCCTTACAGCTCACACCACCACCCAGCTTAGTGTCATCTGCAAACCTGCCGATATTACATTCAATTCCTTCATCTAAATCATTGATGTATATTGTAAATAGCTGGGGTCCCAGCACTGAACCTTGCGGCACCCACTAGTCACTGCCTGTTATTCTGAAAAAGGCCCGTTTATTCCGACTCTCTGCTTCCTGTCTGCCAACTAGTTCTCTATCCACATCAGTACATTACCCCCAATACCATGTGCTTTAATTTTGCACACTAATCTCTTGTGTGGGACCTTGTCAAAAGCCTTTTGAAAGTCCAAATACACCACATCCACTGGTTCTCCCTTGTCCACTCTACTAGTTACATCCTCAAAAAATTCTAGGAGATTTGTCAAGCATGATTTCTCTTTCATAAATCCATGCTGACTTGGACCGATCCTGTCACTGCTTTCCAAATGCGCTGCTATTTCATCTTTAATAATTGATTCCAACATTTTCCCCACCACCGATGTCAGGCTAACCGGTCTATAATTCCCTGTTTTCTCTCTCCCTCCTTTTTTAAAAAGTGGTGTTACATTAGCTACCTTCCAGTCCAAGGAACTGATCCAGAGTCAACAGAATGTTGGAAAATGATCACCAATGTATCCACTATTTCTAGGGCCACTTCCTTAATACTCTGGGATGCAGCCTATCAGGCCCTGGGGATTTATCGGCCTTCAATCCCATCAATTTTCCTAACACAGTTTCCTGACTTATAAGGATTTCCTTCAGTTCCTCCTTTTCGCTAGATCCTCGAAACCCTAGTATTTCCGGAAGGTTAGCTAGCACCTGCTGTGTGTAGTTATGTTCCCTGGTTATGAGCTCTTAATTATATGTTTTGTTCATCGCTTATTTAAATGAGAATATTTTATAAACGATTTATATGTACTCAGATCGGAAAACAGTGGATATAATAATATGAATCATTATCATCATCATCATAGGCAGTCCCTCGGAATTGAGGAAGACTTGCTTGCACTCCTGAAGTGCTTTCTTTGGTGGCTGAACAGTCCAACACGAGAGCCACAGACTATCACAGGTGGGACAGATAGTCGTTGAGGGAAGGGATGGATGGGACTGGTTCGCCGCATGCTCTTTCCGCTGCCTGCGCTTGATTTCTGCATGCTCTCGGCGTTGAGACTCGAGGTGCTCAGCGCCCTCTCGGATGCACTTCCTCCACTTAGGGCGTTCTTGGGCCAGGGATTCCCAGGTGTCAGTGGAGGTGTCGCACTTTATCAGAGAGGCTTTGAGGGTGTCCTTGTAGCGTTTCCACTGCCCACCTTTGGCTCATTTGCTGTGAAGGAGCTCCGAGTAGAGCACTTGCTTTGGGAGTCTCGTGTCTGGCATGCAAACTATGTGGCCTGCCCAGCGGAGCTAATCGAGTGTGGGCAGTGCTTCAATGCTGGGGCTGTTAGCCTGAATGAGGACGCTGATGTTGGTGCATCTGTCCTCCCAGGGGATTTGTAGGATCTTGCGGAGACATCGTTGTTGATATTTCTCCAGCAACTTAAGGTGTCTACTGTGCATGATCCATGTCTCTGAGCCATACAGGAGGGCAGGTATTACTACAGCCCTGTAGACCATGAGCTTGGTGGCAGTTTTGAGGGCCTGGTCTTCAAACACTCTTTTCCTCAGGCGGCCAAAGGCTGCACTGGCGCACTGGAGGTGGTGTTGGATCTCATCGTCGATGTCTGTTCTTGTTGATAGAAGGCCTCCCAAGATATGGGAAGTGGTCCATAGTGTCCAGGGCCGCGCCGTGGATCTTGATGACTGGGGGTCAGTGCTGTGTGGTGAGGACAGGCTGATGGAGGACCTTTGTCTTTCGGATGTTTAGCATAAGGCCCATGCTTTCGTACACCTCAGTAAATACGTCGTCTATATCCTGGAGTATGAAACTGCGTTGTCAGTTGGACATTTCTTGGTAACTTCTCTTTACTGGGTAACACAATTAGAATGCTCACAATATATGCGGGCCACTTTTAACCTGGCCTGCCTGGCATAGGCAGGATGGTAGTGGCCCGAAAATAGCTGTGCTGCAATTACTGCTCAGATCCTGCTGGCGGGTTAAAGACTGTACGGACCTTAGTCATGCCCACAGCTAAAATGGCGCATGGGTCCTGATTACATCATCAGGACACGATTTTGCCATTTACAATGGGCCCCACTCCTCTGGGACAGACGGCCCATTTAAGACAAGTTAAGATGGGCGGGTGGGATTGAATTGGGAATAAGGCACAACCCACCACCCCTCCATGCCCCCCGCCCACCCCCCCTCCCCGGCAACTTAACTCCACGCTTGCCCTGTTTCCACCGTGCCGGGGCGGGGCGGTTGGGGGGGGAACCAGGCCTTCAGAAGTTGTGTTTATTTCTGTTTAGTTTGGAACAGAGCAATGGTGTTTAGGCCCAGACACAATTACCTCTGACTCCTGCTCCTCAGTTGGCCCTGTTGAGACATAGTGAGAAGAGCTTCTATTGGGAAATGCATCAAATTCCCTGCAGTAAATTTTCAGCTATACCCAAAAAGAGGTTGTGGAGTCAGGTAAGCTAAAAATTGGCAAAACACATATTTAAGAGAAATATTCTTTGATGGGAGTTAAAATGGAAGAATGGTTATTCACCTACGGAGTCAGTCTCACCACCTGCTTGCTTCTCTCCAAGGTGAATTTTTAATGCATGGCAGGGCTGGAGATGTGCCCCTGCTCCCCCCATCCCCTCCAGTTTTAAGTCCCTCTCTGGTTTCAGGCTTCCTTGACCTATGATGATGTAGGAAAAATGCCCTAAGAATTGCTTTAAATGTGCTTTCAAAATGGAGTTAGTAATTATTCTGAGTGCTAAGAAAACAAAGAGTGAATGCTAATTAAGCTACGAAGGCATATAAAAACAAAATAATCCTTACCTTGGAGAGAATACAAGCCATTAAGACCACAAGCTTTGAGTTGGTTCGTTAATGGAGACATAAAGATATCCTGCCTTATCTGGACCTGCGTGGAACCCTTTGTTTGCAAAGACCCTCGAAGCTCGGGAGTCAGTGAACAAACTGGTACATCTAGGTGCCAGTGCTTCATTGATTTGGAGGTCATCAAGAATACCAACAGATGTCTGAGGTGATTGATACCAGAAGAGCTGAACTCTTCTAAACATGTGTCAATTAGATTCATGAATAGAAGTGAGGAGGTTTCTTTGCCAATTAGTTATATATAAAAGTGTTTTTGTCACTAAAGTACTCAGTTCTCAATCTTCAGAATTCAATTGCAGTTTAGTTTTTAGCTTAGTTCTAGTTTTATGCTAAACCTTTATAAAACACTGGTTAGGCCATGGCTGAAGTATTGTGGCCAATTCTGGGCACCACACTTTAGGATGGATGTCAAAGCCTTGAGAGAAGGTGCAGAGGAGATTTACTGGAATGGTATCAGGGATGCAGGACTTCAGTTATGTGGAGAGACTAGAGAAGGTGGGATTGTTCTCCTTAGGGCAGAGAAGGTTAAGGGGAGATTTGTTAGAGGTGTTCAGGATCATGAAGGGTTTTAATAGAGTAAATAAGGAGAAACTGCTTCCAGTGGGAGAAGAGTTGATAACCAGAGGACACAGCTTTAAGGTAATTGGCAAAAGAACCAGAGATGACATGAGGGAAAAAAAATTACGCACCAAGTTGTTATGATCTGGAATGCACGGCCTGAAAGGGTGGTGGAAGCAGATTCAATAGTAACTTTCAAAAGGGAGTTGGATAAATGCTTGAGGAAACAGTTTCAGGGTGATGGGGAAAGAGCAGGGGAGTGGGACTAATTGGATAGCTCTTTCAAAGAGCGACACGGGCACGATGGACTGAATGACCTCCTTCTGTGCTGTATCATTCTACGATCCTATGATTCTAGATCTTTTAGTAGTTCTTGAAATATATTTTGGGGTAGGAAGTGTAGAAAAACTGTGTCTAATATATGTAGAAAGTTGTCTCTTAACAATTAGAAAGTGCATCTTCGACGGGGAAGGAAAGGTTACAGAAGTTGAGGTTGCATGGCAACTAGCCGGATATTAGCAGATTTTTCTTTTATTCATTCATGGGACGTGAGTGTCGCTGACAGCCAGCACTTATTGCCCATCCTTAATTGCCCTTGAGAATCGCCTTCTTCAATACATGTGAGTGGCTTGCTTGACCATTTCAGAGAGCAGTTAAAAGTCAGCCACATTGCTATGGATTTGGCCAGACCTTGTAAGGACAGCAGATTTCCTTCCCTAAAGGACATTAGTGAACCATTTGGGTTTTTATGACAATCCAGTAGTTTCAAGGGGCTCAATTTACCGCAGTGATTTGTGTTGTTTTTTTTTTGAGCAGGCTGCTCTTTTTGGTCTAAGTTTCCCCAATCAATTTGCACCAGTGTAACTCAGTTACAATTTTTTTAGGTCAGTTTTTTTTTCAGCCTAAAGAGGCGCAACCAGCCACCTACGCCATTTCTGGCCATTTAGGGACATTTGGCCAGCTGAGAGTTACTCCAGTTCTGCTTAGGCCAGCATATGTGGCCTCTCCTGAAAAATCTTCCGGAGAGTTAAGGAAATCGGCGCAGGTAAGGAAATCGATACAGCAGATGCCCGGACACACTAAAAGAATTGAAAAACACACAGCAGCAGCCTACCTCCAACCCCATCCGAAGGGCTTGCCTGTCCGGTCCCATTCTCGATCCCCATTCTCCCGGTCCGGTTACATAGATGACCTGGAAGAGGGGACAGAGTGTAGTGTAACAAAATTTGCAGATGACACAAAGATTAGTGGGAAAGCGGGTTGTGTAGAGGACACAGAGAGGCTGCAAAGAGATTTCGATAGGTTAAGCGAATGGGCTAAGGTTTGGCAGATGGAATACAATGTTGGAAAGTGTGAGGCCATCCACCTTGGGGAAAAAAACAGGAAAATGGAATATTATTTGAATGGGGAGAAATTACAACATGCTGAGGTGCAGAGGGACCTGGGGGTCCTTGTGCATGAATCCCAAAAAGTCAGTTTGCAGGTGCAGCAGGTAATCAGGAAGGCAAATGGAATGTTGGCCTTCATTGCGAGAGGGATGGAGTACAAAAGCAGGGAGGTCCTGCTGCAACTGTATAGGGTATTGGTAAGGCCACACCTGGAGTTCTGCGTGCAGTTTTGGTCACCTTACTTAAGGAAGGATATACTGGCTTTGGAGGGGGTACAGAGACGATTCACTTGGCTGATTTCGGAGATGAGGGGGTTACCTTATGATGATAGATTGAGTAGACTGGGTCTTTACTCGTTGGAGTTCAGAAGGATGAGGGGTGATCTTATAGAAACATTTAAAATAATGAAGGGGATAGACAAGATAGAGGCAGAGAGGTTGTTTCCACTGGTCGGGGAGACTAGAACTAGGGGGCACAGCCTCAAAATACGAGGGAGCCAATTTAAAACCGAGTTGAGAAGGAATTTCTTCTCCCAGAGGGTTGTGAATCTGTGGAATTCTCTGCCCAAGGAAGCAGTTGAGGCTAGCTCATTGAATGTATTCAAGTCACAGATAGATAGATTTTTAACCAATAAGGGAATTAAGAGTTACGGGGAGCGGGCGTGTAAGTGGAGCTGAGTCCACGGCCAGTTCAGCCATGATCTTATTGAATGACGGAGCAGGCTCGAGGGGCTAGATGGCCTACTCCTGTTCCTAATTCTTATGTTCTTATGTTCTTATGTTCATTCTCAGTCCAGTTCTGAGAGAGAGAGAGAGTGTGTGTGTGTGTGTATGTGTGTGTCCGGCGACCTAGAATGGGACTGGACCGGGAATTCTTTTAATATGTTGGGAGCTGGCTGTATGCTTCACTTTGCAGCCTCAGCTCACATTGTGTCCCTGGTTACTATGGCAGCCCGATCTTTTTGGTGCAGATCAAGGCTCCACCCCCAAAACTAAAGGTCGGGTTAGGCCACGCCAAAATGAAGAAATCCAACGGGGAAACTTAGAATTTTAATTTTGGCGTACTTAGGCCCCAAAAAATCGGGTGTAACTCTTCAAGTACGCCAAAAAAATGATTTGGGGAAAATTGAGCCCTTTGTTACCATTACTGATACTAGCTTTTTATTTAGTTAACTGAATTTAAACTCCCCAGCTGTTATGGTGGGATTTGAACTCACATCTTTGGATTACTAGTCCTGTAACATAACCACTATGCTAGCGTACCCAACATATATGTGCTCATTACATGTACATGTTTCCCTGAGATCAAGGGAGGTGAGATTTAAGCCAGCCAGTCCAGATGTACTACCAGCATAGAAGGTGAATTTACTGGGAAGCTGATGATCCAAGAAGAATGATTGCATCTCTATAGATCGAAAATCATCACTCTGGCATTTCAGAAGACCAACAACACCTTTCCAGAGGTAGACATGACTTCCAATGCTCCCTCAGTGAAGGTAGCAGTCCTGCATACATCCACACCGGCTCATAATGATGAGGTTGTATAAGTTCTGGAAACATTACCAACAACAAGCATGTAGACTTTAATCTATTCAATAGATTGGCTATCCCATGCTGTTAATTTATCAGCTATCTAAGGGGTGCAATCCTAAATAATCTCACCAATTTATAGCAATGTCGGATGCTGATCTCAACTGTAAATTTATAATTAGCAAGCAGCTAATCCTGAATTATTCTGACATAAGTGAACTGCCTATTATTTATTTTATCAACCATCCCAATCTACTAATTATTGTCACACTCAGTGTTTAAGATTAAATGCTGCTAACTCTGGGCTAGACTTTCCAGCGGGGTCGCCCCGTTACCGCCCAGTTACCGCTCATTTAACTGCTAAAATTTAGTCTAACGCCCATATTTGATTAAACATGGGAACTAACGCCCAATTATCGCCGGCATAACTTTCGGCATATATTAATGCTGAGAATTAGCTGAGCCACCTGTCCATTTAAAAAAAAAATTATGACATCATCACTTGTGCACCACCCAGAAGACTGTTTATAATGGAAACTGATGCCCAAATACCGGCCAGAATAGAAACATTGAAAATAAGAGCAGTAGTAGGCTATTTGGCCCTACGAGCCTGCACTGCCATGCAATATGATCATGGCTGATCCTCTATCTCAACACCATATTCCTGCTGTTTCCCCATACCTTGATGCCTTTTGTGTCTAGAAATCTATCTATCTCCCTCTTAAATATATTCAGTGACTTGGCCTCCACAGCCTTCTGTGTTAGAGAATTCCACAGGTTCACCACCCTCTGAGTGAAGAAATTTCTCCTCATCACAGTCCTAAATTTCCTACCACGTATCCTGAGACTATGACCCCTTGTTCTAGACTTCCCAGCCAGGGGAAACATCCTCCCCACATCCAGTCTGTCCAACCCCGTCAGAATTTTATATGTTTCAATGAGATCTCCTCTCATTCTTCTAAACTCTTGTGAATACAAGCCCAGTTGACCCAATCACTCCTTATATGACATCCTGCCATCCCAGGAATCAATCTGGTGAACATTCGCTGCACTCCCTCTATGGCAAGTATATCCTTTCTTAGGTAAGGAGACCGAAACTGCACACAATACTCCAGGTGTGGTCTCACCAAAGCCCTGTATAACTGTAGTAAGACATCCTTGCTCCTGTACTCAAATTCTCTTGCAATGAAGGCCAACATACCATTTGCCTTCCTAACTGCTTGCTGCATCTGCATGTTTGCTTTCAATGACTGGTGTACAAGGACACCCAGGTCTCTCTGTACATCGACACTTCCCAAGCTTTCACCATTTAAATAATACTTTGCCTTTATGTTTTTTCTACCAAAGTGGATAACTTCACATTTATCCTCGTTATACTGCATCTGCCATATGGTTGCCCACTCACTCAACCTATCTAAATCATCTTGCAGTGTCTTTGCATCCTCTTCACAACTCACAATCCCACCTAGTTTTGTGTCGTCAGCAAACTTGGAAATATTACATTTGGTCCCCTCATCCAAATCATTTATATATATTGTGAGTAGCAGGGGCCCAAGCACTGATCCCTGTGGCACCCCACTAGTCACTGCCCGCCACTCCAAAAAAAACGTTTATTCCTACTCTCTGTTTCCTGTCAGTTAATCAATTTTCATTCCATGCCAGTATATTACCCCCAATCCTATGTGCTTTAATTTTTCACACTAACCTTTTATGTGGAACTTTATCAAAGGTCTTCTGAAAATCCAAATACACTACATCCATTGGTTCTCCTTTATCTATTCTATCAGTTACATCCTCAAAAAACTCCCAGTAGATTTGTCAAACACGATTTTCCTTTCATAAATCCATGTTGACTTTGTCTAATCTCGTTGATATTATCTAAGTGTCCCGTTATCACATCCTTTATAATAGACTCCAGCATTTTCCCTACTACTGATGTCAGGCTAACCGGTCTGTAGTTCTCTGTTTTCTCTCTCCCTCCTTTTTTAAATAGTGAGGTTACATTTGCCACCCTTCAATCTGCAGGAACTGTTCCATAATCGATAGAATTTTGGAAGATGACAACCAATGCATCCACTATTTCCATGGCTACCTCTTTTAGTACTCTGGGATGCAGATTATCAGGCCCTGGGGATTTATCGGCTTTCAGTCCCATTAGTTTCTCTAGCACTATTTTCTTACTAATAATCATTTCCTTTAATTCCTCTTGCTCACTAGACCCTTGGTTCCCTAGCATTTCTGGAACGCTATTTGTGTTCTCTTCTGTGAAGACAGAATCGAACAATTATTTATTTAATTGTTCTGCCATTTCCTTGTTCCCCATTATAAATTCTCCCGTTTCTGACTGTAAAGGACCTACATTTGTCTTCACTAATCTTTTTCTTTTTACATATTTGTAGAAACAATCGGCAAGCATTACTTTCGGCATCTCGCCCATACACCGCCAAAATGATCACTCGCCCAAAAGACGCTCAAAAAAAGCTGCACTCACCTTACCTTAACCCAGCGGTATGGACGCCATTTTGTAATTCGGAGGACTTTTCATAAAAGGCTGCTTCAAGTTCATCAGAGCTTTGAAGTAATTTGTGAGTGCTTTTAAGGTGCTTTTAAAATCTCTTGACAACCATCTAATCATATTGTAGTGAATTTTCATTTTTTATTGAGTTTTTAAGAGGACAATTTAATAATTCTGAATGCATATAAATAGGGCATTTAGTAATAGTAATGGGGTCTGTAATTTCTCAGCCAGTATTGATGACTACTCACATGCTACAGGCTAGAGATGGGAGAAGGTTCATTGAAGAGCATTATGCACCCAATCAAAGAAGTGGCAGATTGCTGAGGAGGAGGTGACCTTACACCCAGCGCACTTACAGGGATAAGCGGTCGTACCTGGACTTGTCCGGTAACACATGCCTTAGGAGGCTGCGCTTACAAAAGGAGGTCATCGATGAAATATGCCAGCTCATTAAGGGAGATCTGCAGCCTAATCGCACCATCAGGACCGCACTGCCCGTTGAGGTCAAGGTTACTGTGGCACTTTCCTTCTATGCATCGGGCTCCTTTCAGGCCTCAGCTGGCGACATTTGCGGTATCTCTCCGCACGCTACACATTGCTGCATTCGACAGGTGACTGAAGCCCTTTACACATGCAGGATGGACTTTATAAGCTTCCTTATGATCAGGGAGGCACAAGCTTTGGGTTTCTCGAGAATAGCAAACTTCCCCAAGGTACAGGGAGCAGTAGACTGTACGCACATAGCCATGCGAGCACCTTTTTCAGGATGCAGAGGTGTTTCGGAACTGAAAGGGCTTCCACTCCCTGAATGTGCAACTCATTGGCGACCACAAGCAAATAATCATGGCAGTAAATGCAAATTTTCCGTAGCGCATCTATGATGTGCACATCTTGCGTGAGAGCACTGTCTCTGAGCAGCTTAACAGTCAGCCACAAGGTCACGGATGGATGCTGGGGAATAAAGGATATGGTCTTGCCAGCTCGCTGATGACCCCCCTGCGTAAGCCCCAGACAGAAACCGAGAAGCGCAACAACGAAAGCTATATAGCCACACACAATATCGTTGAAAAGACAATTAGAGTGCTTAAGCAGCGCTTCAGATGCTTGGACCACTCAGGAGGCGAATCACAATACCACTCTGAGCAGGTCGTTCAGCTCATTGTGGTGTGCTGCATGTTGCATAACTTAGCTATCAGGAGGGGACAAGAATTGCCAGATGGGACTGCGGGCCAACCTCAGGAGAGAGGAGAGGCGGAATAGGAGGACGAAGAGCTGGACGAGGACCTCGGGGAGGACAATCAGGCTGGCATTGAATCCATGTCCCCACCCCACCCTAGACCGCAGGAAAAGCCTCGTGGTAGTTACGCAGCTGCAAGACTGTTGTATCCGCAGTTCATAAATGAACGCTTTGCGTTACGTTAGTGACAGTTACAGTTGTGTTACATTATGTTTCATCTTTGTCGTTCCTGGCCTGGCCTCGCCAGCGTTTGCAAACTTTGTATATGCTTAACATTTCTGCTATTTGAAGACACTGCACAACAATGTTAAGTTAAATTTAAAAAATGTAATGTTTATAAAAGTTTTAAACAATTTTTTTAAAAAACAAACATCATTAACAGTTAACACCCATGTACCCCCCACCCCAACAGTGAAAATTTGATAAATAACAACAAATTTTAGTAACAGTTAACACCCATATACCCTCCCCCACCCCCAACCCAACAGTGAAAATGTTTTAAATGACAAATAAGAATAACAATAAAAACTGTGTGGGGAGTGACGGAAGATTAATAGATGGGGCATGTGTCAGTGGCAATGGCGATACGGCACCTTGGGGTTCAGTGCTGTATTCCGGGACCACTGGCTGCCCTCTGGCGTACATGGACTCGGCTATTCTCTCCATCACCGCTACCATCCGCGGCATCTCCTGCGAAACTATCACGGTCAGAGCGGCAACATGGCCAGTTAACCCGCCCATTGCCTGGAGGAGCTCTCAACATATGCCAACGCTCGACCTGGACAGATTCACCATGTCCACACTTAAATCTGCCGGTCTTGGAGCAGTCCGACCTCACCAAACCAATTTCTGCGGGGTTGGCGCAGGCATGGAACCACTCAGGGTGCCCTGCTGTAAGGAGCTTGGCCCCGCTACATCCTCGGTGGAAGAGAACGTGACCGCAGGAACGCACGCTGAGACTGCTGCAGGCTCCTCCTCTGCCTCCTCACTATCCTCAGTGGATACGAGAGCCTGCAGAAGGACAGGGGAGGCTCTTGCCTCCTCGCCTCTGGAGACAACTGGAGCCTGGGGATCCTGTGAAGGCCGACAAGCCTGGGGAACCTGGGGTGCCTGGGGAACCTGGAAAGCCTGTGAGGCCTGGTGACCTAAAAAACATAAATGAGGTTAGTAGAAGAGTAGGGGATGCCAGGGTCACATGAGAATGCTTACGCTATGCAGGCATATGTACGAGGAGCAACACTACTGTTATAAATCACATATAATCAACATCATGATAGTACAGAATCTGCATTGCGTTACAATGATATTTCATGATCCCATCATTAATTACATAACATTACATAACATTACATCAATCATATATTGTACTGAAATGACATTAAATGACTTTAAATCACCAATGGTTTATACATTACTCACATGGCGCAAGAACGGGTTCAGCACCACCACGGGTGGCCGATGTTGTGGATCCCCACGAAGGCCAATGCCTGCTCCTCAAGGTCCGTCAGCGGGGTCAGATCTGCTGGTCCTCCACCAGTATGTCTCTGCTCCGATCGATTTTTCTTCTGCAAAGGTGACAAGAGCATGGCATAAGATCATTGCCTAGGTACTATTACAGATATGACAGATATCAGATTACTGATAAATATCAGATTATTATTATTATTACTATTACACAACACAACACACACAGCACAACACACAGACAATCCCCAATTAGTTATCCCATGCTATTCATCGTTAACGTTATATGCTAATACGCTTCATATGCAATTGAATGCATGGTTATATCTACCGTCTGAGAATAACTTTAATAAGATTGAAGTTAGGATTAAGCGCATGACAGCAAGATTACCAGCCGAACTACAATCCAGCAGATCTACATTAAAAGTAATCATTGCATCATTACAATTTATTTAATAAATTTAATGCTTACTGTGCCGGAATCAACAAGATCGTTCCAGCGCTTGCAGCAATACTTTGGCTCTTTCACTTCGTGTCTGATTGAGGATACCACTTCTGCGATCTCTCACCAGATCCTCTGGTACACCCTGAGAGGTGGTGTCCCACAACCACCCCGGGTCAATTGGGCCCATCAGTTTTCTACCTCGGAGACCAGGGCAGCATTGGCCTCCTCACTGAAGCGCTAGGCACGCCTTCGTCCGCCCATCTTCTCTCCCACCTTACCCACTTCGGCTGCCTCCTCTTCTACATCAGTCATATTAACTCTTTCAACAATATCAATGTTCTCCTTTTCTTCAATAATACTAAGACAAACAATACTCGACACCAGCTTCTACAATCACCTCCTCTCTCTCTCTCCTCTCTCACTCTCTTCTCCCAATGTGCAGATGACCCCTGACCTCCCAAATCACGGGAAAAGCCCGTTGCTATGGAAGCCGTCTTGTACGATGGAATAAATCGCAAACGCCCATTTCACATTGCTACGGCTAACGGCCAAATAAAAAAGTGGAAACTAACAGGTTTTAAAATGGGTGCTATTCCGGCGATCACGAAAAAAAATATTATCACTAACGCCGGAAATGTCGCCCATTTTTGGGCGATCTGGACAGCAATGCAAAGTCTCGCCCTTAGATTCTATGATTAATAAACAATTGTTAGTTCATGACTTTGTCTGACTTCTTCTTTGATAATTGGCAAGAAAGTTCCAGAAAGTTAACAGAAGGCTCACTCTTGCCTCCGAACCAGAAGGTTTTGGGTTCAATCCCGCTTCAGGGACTTGAGCACAAAATCTTTCGAAGAAGACCAGGGCAATTCTCCTCAATGTCCTGACCAATATTTATCCCCCAAGCACCACCTAAAATCAGGTGAGTATCAAATTGCTGTTTTGTGATCTTGGTGTGTGCAAATTGACTGCCACATTTCCTACATTACATCAGTGACTACACTTCAAAAATGTACATCGTTGGTTGCAAAGCACTTTGAGACATCCTGAGTACAAGAAAGGCGCTATATAAATGCAAGTCTTTCTTTTTACTTTGACTTCAACTAAGTGGTGGAAAAAGAAAGTCAATCCTGTAAACTTATGTTCAAAAGTTTTAAAAATGCAACAAAAAATTATTAATCTGAATATCTTTCCTTTACAAAGCATACAACAATAATTTGTATTTATATAGCGCCTTTAACGTAGTAAAACATTCCAAAGCGTTTCACAGCAGCATTATAAGACAAAAATTTGACACCAAGTCAAATAAGGAGAAATTAGGGCCGAGCTTGGTCAAAGAGGTAGGTTTTAAGGAGCACCTTGCAGAAGGAACGAGAGGTAGCATGGCAGAGAGGTTTAGGGAGGGAATTCCAGAGCTTAGGGCCTAGACAACTGGAGTCATGGACACCAAGGATGGAGCGGTTAAAAGCAGGGATGCTGAAGAGGGCAGAATTTGAGGAGCACAGATATCTCAAGGTGTTGCGGGGCTGGAGCAGATTACAGAGATAGGGAGGGGCGAGGATTGGAGGGATTTGAAAATAAGGATGAGAATTTTGAAATCGAGGTGTTGCTGAATCAGGAGCCAATGTAGGTCAGCGAGCACAGGGATGATGGGTGAGCGGGATTTGGTGAGAGTTAGGACATAGGCAGCCGAGTTTTGGATGATACGTGGGGTAGAACGTGTGAGGCCAGCCAGTAGTGCATTGGAAGAGCAAATCAAGAGGATGATCATCCATATTTTTTTATTGATTCACTATTCATCCACTACTGTAAGCAAAATTTGAACAGAGGAAATAAAACTCTGGAAGAATGGTAAACATCTGGAAAGGACAGGTTAACATCTCAAGTAGAACCCCCTCATCAGAAATGAATGGAGAATGCAAAGTGGTCAGTTGGAGACAATATTTATGGAATGGGCAGACTTACCTAAATAACCTACAATCGATGGAATTTACTCTTTGCAAAAATGTCGGGATAGATTTTCCTCTTCACTGCACCTGGGAACTCAGCATTCCCCAAGCCTAGTAAGGAGGAAAAAAGATTGAAGACCTGTTATGACAAGTGTCTGCCCACTCCCCTGCACTGCCCTAGGATTTCCTGCGACCTTCCTTGCTGAAGTTAATAAGCACAGGCCACTGTTCTTATTTTAATGAGGCGTGAGTAGGAATTCCCAGCTTCCTGCCTCATTTTCCTGGAAGTATGAAACCGGAGTGACCCAGGGTAAATAAAAGTGAAGAAAGAGATGCATTTATATAGCATCTTATCACATTTTTCAGAAACGGCCCAAAGAGCTCCACACAGAATGAATTACCTTTTGAGTGCAGCATCTGTTATGATGCTGAGTTATCCCAGATCTGGGTGATGTGGTGTACAGTTACATCGTAGAATAAATGAGTTCTGATCAAAGCAGCAACATTATGAAGTCATAGCTTTGACGCTACACGCCATTTTAATTATTTGATTAGATATAATGAATGATGACAGCATAATTGTTAGGGAACCTTTCCTGTTTAGCAAAGGATTTATGCAGCGCGGAGTTGTAAGGAATGCAGCTTTAACAGTCCACATGATCTGCTCAGCCCACATATGCAGAGAAAATAGTCCTTTAAAAGTCATTTTTAAAACTGTTATCTCAAAAAGAGCTGGTATAAGTAAGACCAGTTGGTTGTCAGTGGAATCTTATCTTCTAGGAACTGATTTGATAATGAAAGAAAGAAAGAAAGAGAGAGAGAAAGAAAGAAAGAAAAAAAGAACTTGATTTTAAGAACACTAACAGTCATCATAAAGAAGAAAACTTTTATCCCACCATTCTGTGCTGGGTTTAAACTAAGTGAATATTTAATATTTTATTCTAACTATGCCAACCAATTGCCTAAGAAATTTGATTTAAAACAAACACTATTAGAGTAAAGCTTTGGCTGTTATGAGGATTGATTTGAAATGATTTGACATTAAATGACATCACGTCTCATGGTACCACATCTTTCATTTAGTGTTATCTTGCAAGTGTCGTTCATGCACAAGCTTTTTATCTTTTATAGTTTCTGCTGGTACAGAGCCATGAGATAACAATTGGAAATAAAAGTGTAAAAGCTTTTATATAGTCACTGCTGATTAGCTGTTCTTTTTGTGATTTTATTCTACAACTCTATGATTTTAATCGCTCACAGCATGCAAAGGCAACATAAAGCAAAGTAGGGAAGAATAATTGAATAAGATATGCCTGTCTATCTCTCTATCTCTTATATCTTTTGGCGCATTACATTTTAAAGTGTGAAAAGTATTTAAAAAGAGAAAGAAGTGTAACATAGAAAATAGGTGCAGGAGTAGGCCCTTCGATAAGATCATGGCTGATCATCAACCTCAGTACCTCATTCCTGCTTTCTCTCCATACCCCTTGATCCCTTTAGCCATAAGGGCCATATCTTAATCCCTCTTGAATATATCCAATGAACTGGCATCAACAACTCTCTGCTGTAGAGAATTCCACAGGTTAACAACTCTCTGAGTGAAGAAGTTTCTCCTCATCTCAGTCCTAAAAGGCTTACCCTTATCCTTAGACTGTGCCCGCTGGTTCTGGACTTCCCCAACATCAGGAACATTCTTCCTGCATCAAACCTGTCCAGTCCCTGGGCACGGCCAAGGGGGCCATCAGCCGGTCCAGGCAGCGGGCGGTAGAGGGGGTCGTTCAGCCTGACTGCCTGCCTCTCTTCCGCGGTTACATCCAAGCCAGGGTGTCCCTGGAGATGGAGCACGCGGTGTCCACCAGTACGCTCGCGGCCTTCCGCGAGAGGTGGGCGCTTGCGGGACTGGAGTGCATCATCACCCCCGGCAACCAAATTTTAATTTGATGTTTGTCTAAAGTTTAATTTGTTTATTGTGCCGGTTTTAGTGTCCCCCTCGCCCCCCCCGCCCCCCCCCCCGCCTTCCTTTTAGCCAAGGGACACTTGTATAATTTGTGTTTTTGTTGCCCTGAAAAGAAAAGGGCACTTGAAAAGTATTTGGAGTGTTTCCCCCCACACCCGCCCCCCCCTTTAATCAGGGGGCACTTGATTTAATGTTTATTTTGTTAACAACTAAAATAGTTGTAGAGCTGTTGAATGGCACACCATATCATAGAATCCATGGAAGTTTACAGCACGGAAGGAGGCCATTTTGGCACATCATGTCCATGCTGGCCAACAAGAGGCTATCCAGCCTAATCCCACTTTCCATCTCTCGGTCCTGCAGGTTACGGCACTTCAGGTGCACATCCAAGTACTTTTTAAATGTGGTGAGGGTTTCTGCCTCTACCATCCTTTCAGGCAGTGAGTTCCAGACCTCCACAATCCTCTGCATGAAGAAATTTCCCCTCAAATCCCCTCTAAACCTTCTACCAATTACTTTAAATTTATGCCCCCTGGTTGTTGACCCCTCTGCTAAGGGAAATAGGCCTCTTCTATCCACTATAGCTAGGCCCCTCATAATTTTATATACCTCAATGAGGTCTCCCCTCAGCTTCCTCTGTTCCAAGGAAAACAAATCCAGCCTATCCAATCTGACCTCCACTCCCGGCAACATCCTCGTAAATCTCCTCTGTACCCTTTCCAGTGCAATCGCGTCCTTCCTGTAATGGGGCGACCAGAACTGCATGCAGTACTCCAGTTGTGACCTAACCAGTGTTTTATACAGTGCATCTTGCCATCTGAAGGAGGCGGGGGTCCCCAATGGGAATCCCCCCTTTATGTATTGGGGGCTTGGCCTGGAGTGTGTTGCACAGGGCAGTCCCATGCAATAAGTTTTTAAGTCGGTTCATGGACTCTCAGGCCGCCTGCAATTTCTGCGGTCTGGAGGAGTCTGTGTTCCATGTATATGTACAGTGTGTGAGGTTGCAGCCCCTCTTCCATTATTTGAAGGGGCTACTCCTCGAATTTTTGGCTGCACTTCATTCCCATGCTCCTGATCTTTGGGCAACCAGTGCAGTGGGGAGTGGGCAGATCGGAGTGCATCCTCATGGGACTGCTCCCGGGCCTGGCCAAGGTGGCCATTAACCGGTTCAGGCAGCGGGTGATCGAGGGGGTTGCTCAACCCGACTGCCTGCCTCTCTTCCGCGTATAAGTTCGGGCCAGGGTGTCCTTGGAGATGGAGCACGCGGTGTCCACTGATACGCTCATGGCCTTCCGTGAGAGGTGGGCACCAGAGGAGCATCATCACACCTGGTAACCAAATTTTAATTTGACCATTTAATGTTCAAAAAGTTTTATTTGTTAATTCGTAGGTTCTAGTACCTTTTTAATAAGGGGGCAATCGATTTAAAGTTCTACTTAAAATAGTTGTAGAGCTGTTGAGTTGGGAGTGGCTTAGCCAGTCACGTGATGTTCACAAGACTCAATAAAACTCCAGCCAGTTGGGTTCAGGGGATCCACAATGAGGCAGGTGGTTGTGAGCCTGGTGGATGAACTGATAATGTGTAGTGTGATTGTTAAACCTTTGCTAATAAACAAATTAGTTTTTAATAGCAATGTGTTGCTATGAATTCTTAAGCAAAGATCCCATGCAGCAAATACATTACAACATCCATCTCAGATTTTATCTCTCTCCTGTCCTCTTCCCCTCAAATTAAGAATATTTTAAAGTAAATACCTGGCAAGTAATATCTATCTATAACCACTCTCCCCGCCCCCCTAACCCCTCGTCCCCCGCCACAAGTCTCCACACCTTATGGGAATCCTCCATATATCCCTCAGAGAGCCAAGGAAGAACTATTGGTTGTAATACCAATTCCATCCTCCAACATTCTGTCATGGGAGACATGTTTAACCTTGGCACCTCTGAATTTGTTCACATCATAGATCTCAGTTCGCCTCTACTTATTAATTCGCTTGAACAAAGGTTTGGTTGAGTGCACTATTAGAACGTAACTGAATTTTATGTATACTGTTGTTTTATACACAAGAAACAGTTCTTAATATTCATTTCAACCACATTACCCCACCTACTTCACAATAAAGCTATGACTGCAATCTATTGCAATCAAACTATAATGAGAATTAAGATGTGTTTCCTTTCCAGTTGCTTTTGCCATAAAATTCTGCACTTTTATCAATACCTTTATAGTCATAAAAATAGGGGGTGGCCTTCCCTGGAGGACCTATGGATTGCTTGAAAGTGCGCGTCTTTTAAAAACATTTGCAGAGCAAAAAGCCAATGCTTGCGGTCCATTAACAGTCTGTCTTCCAGCAAAAAGCCTTCAATTTTAATACAGGTACAATTTTAGCTGCATTCTGTCAAGGAACAACAACAGTTTGTACCTTTGGCCTGTAATGCACACTGTTTAAACACTGTGATACATACCTGCATCAGTCTTGTATTATGAAACCTGAACACTGCTTTTAAGGGAATCTCATCTAAGAAGCAAGCAAATGGCTTGGCTACTTCATCTCCAGCACAACTTGTTCTGCGCTAACATAGTAGATCATTTACCAAGATGGATATTCAGCTTTACTAGTTTACTGTATTGATACAGAGGAGTTGACATTGTGTTAAACATAATAGCAGATATAAGTGAATTATCTATTTTCATTCAGTTTATATTGTATAGCGTCCTTTAACAAAGCTTGTTTCTTGAAACTGTAGGGCATTTTTTCATTTCTGTCTTTTTTGAAAAAGGGTTATGTTATAAATGCATCCCTTTGATGCAGATTGTAAGATATCAGTAAAATTAATGAGTAAACTTAAAACAGTTCTGTCTGTATCTGTAAACACACACTATATAAGATTTGTGAAAAGTAAATATATGGCAGATATTGTCATGTTTGTAACTACAATGTAACACCACTGTATTACTGTATACACTCAACACAGATGCATACCTTGACCACAGGGGGGTGAACTTGTGGGAGACACTCCTTACCTGATCACTCAGGTATATAAAGGGAGGTCCCACGCAGGGTCATCACTTCTGGAGTGCTATAATATAGGGCCCAAGTTTCCACAAGAAAAAAAACGGGCGCCCCTCCGAGCTGGGCGCCCGTTTTTCGCGCCTAAAACGGCGCCTAAAAAAATCCTCGGTATTCTCCACCTACTTACAGGTCCTGTGGCCCTCGGCGCAGCCAGCACGAGCTGTGGGGGGGCGGAGCCAGGTCCCGGCGCTGAAAACAGTGCCGGGACCTCTGCACATGCGCGCTACAGTCGGCACGCAAGTGCAGTAGCTCCAGGCGCCGAACTGTGTGGGAGGGGCCCGAAGCACGCAGCCCCTAGCCCTGGCCCAATGGCCTCACTGGGGCTGCGTGAATGAGGCTCCTCCCACGGCCAGCTCCTGCTCCCCGTCCGACCAGACCTGACACTCGCTCCCCCCGCCCCGACCCGACCCGAGACCCGCTCCCCGCGACCCGACACCCGCTCCTCCTCCCCCCCGCCCCGACCCGACCCGAGACCTGCTCCCCCCCCGCCGACCCGACCCGAGACCCAATACCCGCTCCCACCCACCCCCCGCCACCCGCTCTCCCCCGACCCGACCCGAGACCCGACACCCCCCGCCCCGACCCGAGACCCGACCCGACCCGCTCTCCTGTTCCCCGACCCGACCCTCCCCCCCTCCCTCTCTCCCCCCTTCTCTCTCTCTTTCTCCCTCCCCCCCTCTCCCTCCCCCTCTCTCTCTCCCTCCCCCCCTCTCTCCCTCCCCCCTCTCTCTCTCTCCCTCCCCCTCTTTCTCTCCCTCCCCCCTCTCTCCCCCTCCCTCCCTCTCTCTCCCTCTCCCCCCTCTCTCTCTCCCTCCCCCCCCTCTCTCTCTCTCCCCCTCCCCCCTCTCTCTCTCCCTCCTCCTCCCCCACCTCTCTCTCCCTCCCCCCTCTCTCTCTCCCTCCCCCCCTCTCTCTCTCCCTCCCCCCCTCTCCTCTCTCTCCCCCTCCCCCCCTCTCCTCTCTCTCCCCCTCCCCCCTCTCCTCTCTCTTCCCCCCCTCTCCTCTCTCTCTCTCCCTCCCCCCCCTCTCCTCTCTCTCTCTCTCCCTCCCCCCCCCCTCTCCTCTCTCTCTCTCCCTCCCTCTCTCTCTCTCTCTCTCCCCCTCCCTCTCCCGCTCAGCGGCACGAACAGCTGCAGAATTCTCCCTGGCTGAAGCACTTTCACACAGGTAGGAAGATGGTTTATGTAATCTTTTCTTGGCTTATAAATGTTTATTCAGGTTGGATTTATTTGTATAATATTTGTAGAAGTATAAATAAGGATTTATTGTCGAATTTAATGAGTTCCCTTCCCCCCGCTCCCCCCACCTCGTTCTGGACGCCTAATTTGTAACCTGCGCCTGATTTTTTAATGTGTAGAACAGGTTTTTTCAGTTCTACAAAAATCTTCACTTGCTCCATTCTACTTTAGTTTGGAGTACATTTTCACTGTGGAAACTTTCAAATCGGGCGTCAGTGGCCGGACACGCCCCCTTTTGAAGAAAAAATTCTGTTCTAAACTAGAACTGTTCTACCTGACTAGAACTGCAGAAAAAAAAATGTGGAGAATTGCGATTTCTAAAATAGTCCGTTCTCCACCAGTTGCTCCTAAAAAATCAGGCGTGGATCATATGGAAACTTGGGCCCAAAGAGTTAAGGTCACTGAGTGGCCTTGTCCCTGGAATGTGCCTCGTGTGGTTTCATGCTGTAGAGTAAGGACTTTACAGATATGACACACAAAGTGTTCAGAATCATTTAAGCAGGTGAACCTTTGGACCAAAAAAAGTCTTTGACAGGAAGGTTTAGGGAAGGGGGCCACTTTCCTTGTAAATTATTCTTGCTTTCAAGCTTCTCAGAATTAATATTTGTTGTTTTCTGTTATCTAGGTTGATGATGTCCTTACCCGTTTGACTACGTCTTCAAGTCATTTAGATGTGTGAGATGCTCACCAGCTAGAAAATTAAAAGGGGGTCATTTGTAGGCAAGACTTGTGTTCAAATGTCTCCCATGACCTTGCCCAGTGGCTGCATTAGACATCGGAAGGAATGTTTGGAATATTGTGAGATTCATAGATCCTCAGATTCCCAAATTTAGGCCCACTTGTTTGAATTCCTTAGAAAATAAACTTTCAGAAAATGGACTTTTCCACAGAGCCATGCCTATTCTATGAAAATATATTTCTTCCAGAGAGCAAATTCTAGAAATAATCTGAGTACTCCTTCATAAACTTGTTGTGGCTCAGTGGGTAGCACTCTCGCCTCTGAGTCAGACGATTGTGGACTCAAGTCCCACTCCAGAAATTTGAATACGAAAAATCTAAGCTGACACTCTGTTGGAGGTGCTGTCTTTTGGATGAGAAGTTAAACCATGGTCCTGTTTGTTCTCTCAAGTAGATGTAAAAGATCCCACTATTTTGAAGAAGAGCAGGGGAGTTATCCCCGCTGTCCTGACCAATATTTATCCCTCAATCAACATAACAAAAATACAGATTATCTGGTCATTATCACATTGCTGTTTGTAGGAGCTTGCTTGTGTGCAAATTGGCTGCCGTATTTCCTACATTACAATAGTGACTACACTTCAAAAAGTACTTCATTGGCTGTAAAGCACGTTGAGACGTCTGGTGGTCGTAAAAGGCGCTTTATAAATCCAAGTCTTTGTTTAGGGTACGGACTATGAGGAAAGTTGTTTTGACTTGATCAGTATTACAATATCCTCGAGTATAATGAAGTTTGAGCAGAAAGTTATTGTGAAGCCATCTAGTTCCCTTTGTCGAAAATCAGTGAATAGATGAAAAAACAAAGGGGCCCTGCAAGGTGAGCAGATTTGCTTCAACATGAACATTTTCATAGTTTTCGCAATATTCTTTGTATGATTGTACTGTGATTCATGAGGCCTATGCTCTTATTGCAGCGGTCTCTGGCTACACTCTGTTGCTGTCTATCTAGCAGATTCAAATAAAAAGGAATATTGCTCTTCAGTATAGTTTTATCATGACTGCATAAGCATCCCCATTAGCAACTATAATATAGTGATAGTATCAGACAATGGGAATCGGGGATAAGGTGCAAAAAATATTTTGCCAGTTCCTTTTAGTCTAATTTGTATCACATTTGTGTAATTCTTCTGCTAATTGAGTTGCATTTTTGCTTAAAAAGACCATGCTTATCAGCTTGTATCAATAGCTAACATTAGTATACTTTCCTTTCAACTCTATATAAGAAAAAGAGCAATTGCATTTATATAGCGCCTTTCATGACTACCAGACATCCCAAAGCACTTTACAGCCAATGAAGTGTTTTTTGAAGTGTAGTCACTGTTGTAATGTAAAAAAACACGACAGCCAATTTGCGCACAGCAAGCTCCCACAAACAGCAATATGATAATGACTAGATATTCTGTTTCAGTGATGTTGATGGAGGGATAAATATTTGCCAGGACACCGGGGATAACTCTTCTTCGAAATGTTGCCACGGGATCTTTTATGTCCACCTGAGAGAGCAGACAGGGCGTCGGTTTAATGTCTCATCTAAAATATGGCACTTCCAACAGTGCTGCACTCCCTCAGTACTGCACTAGCATGTCAGCTTAGACTTTTGTGTTCAAGTCCCTGGAGCGGGACTTGAACTCACAATCTTCTGATTCAAAGGTGAGGGTGCTACCAACTGAGCCACAGCTGACACTATATTAGTTTATCAAAATGCTATTCATCATTTCCCCTGATAGGTCTTTGTCCTGCAGCATATCAATTCTCATGTCTGTCTTGGTCAATAGCTCAATACATCCATCAGATTGATTCCCAGTCTGTAACGTGATCTCAGCTGGAGCAGTGTTAAGAGCACTACAGCTGGTCCGAGCTTGGAGAGGGGGAAAAAGTGGTTAGACCTTCCCTGTAAAAAAGACAGAGGGAGAATTTCTGCGGAAACCCTGGAGAAATGGCGTGAATGGCAATTGTTATACATGTAAGTCATTTCTCCCGGGGTTATGCTGTAGTTTGAGAGAACCCGCAAGGAAACTCCAGGCAATAGTGTCATCTGTCGAATTTTGTTTTGCTGACTGCCCCGCTAAATCCTGTCGTTATAAAAGGATTTTAAGAAAGCTAGCTATATCTAGGCTCATGGCCCAAGCTTAACCTGATATAATCTTGCAAAATTTGTTAGTTACAGGCTTGAGATGGGAATATTTCAAATTTAAGCACCGGTGTATAATTGGCTTAATTTGCATGTAACTGCCAGATTATATTCAAATTTGAATGGTTCGATATGCAAAATCCAGGAATTGCTGGTAAGAATTTCACTCTCTCAATGTGTAGCTGGTTTGTAATCAACAGCACACCATGCTATGAGTGAATGTTCGCTTCCCAGAAAGCTACCACAATTGGATTTTGCGGTAAAAATAAGGGTGTGGCTATCGGCGCTCACTGTTATTGAGGAGTAAATCAGACAGCAACATGCGCAATTAAACACAGAAATCAGGAAGTTGCTGTCTGGTTTACCCTGCTCCTTGACAAGCTTTGCTGCACCAGTACCTCGCCGAGAGACCCAGCAATAAAACAAATTCCTGCCAGATCAAGGCTATCTTCTGCATCCATGGCTAATAATAGCAATGCAAGACCTGAGCTGAGCACTAGTAGAATGAGATCCATGTAGAGTCATAGTGTAACTATTTACAATGTGAGTCGATCTGGGGCCTTCCTTTTCCTGGTTGATCGTCTCGATGCAAATGCTGGTTTTGATGAGTCGTTTGTTGGGCCCTCACTTGACTGCTGCGCAGCTGGCCTTGCAGGCCTGCTGGGTGTGGTTAGTCCGGCTGGGTTGCTGCAGGTGATGAGTTATGCTTCGTGGTCAACCGCTGGTGTGTGTGTTTGAGGGTGGAAAAAGGTAGAGTCTATTGTGGGTTGCTCTGGATAGTCCGTGAATCTGAGTTTGGTTTGGTCCAAGTGTTTTCTGCAGGTGAGTCCATTTGAAAATTTGACCAGAAACACCCTACTCCCCTTTTTGGCCACGAAAGGGAAGCCACTTGGGACCTTGTCCATAGTTCAATACAAATACAGGATCATTAATCTTGATTTCACGTGACACATTTTCGAGATCATGATATGTATTCTGTTGAAGCTATCTGCTCTCTACCTGATCGTGTAGATCAGGTGGACTAACGAGAGCCGTGTCTTAAGTGCCCTTTTTTTTGAGCAGTTCAGCAAGGAGAACCCCAGTGAGCGAGTGAGGTCTTGTGTGGTAACTAAGCAGGACTCAAGATAGGCGAGTCTACAGTGAGCCTTCAGTTACCCTCTTCAAGCTCTGCTTGATTGTTTGCACTGCTCTCTCTGCCTGACCATTGGATATTGGTTTAAACGGGACAGATGTGACATGTTTGATCCTATTGCAGGTCATGAACTCTTTGAATTCGGCACTGGTGAAGCACGGCCCATTGTCACTTACAAGGACATCAGGCAGGCTGTGCATGGCAAACATGGCCCGCAGGCTTTCAGTGGTGGCAGCGGACGTGTTTGCCGACATTATCACACATTCAATCCATTTGGAGTATGCATCTACAACCACAAGGGACATTTTTCCCAAGAATGGGCCTGCATAGTCGACATGGACCCTGGACCATGGTTTGGAGGGCCTGGACCATAAACTTAATGGCGCCTCCCTGGGTGCATTGCTTAACTGTGAACATGTGTTACATTTGTGCACGCAGGACTGTAAGTCTGCATCGATACCGGGCCACCACACATGGGATCTGGCTATCGCATTCATCATTACAATGCCTGGGTGGGTACTGTAGAGGTGACTAATGAAAGTGTCCCTGTTCTTTTTTGGCACCACTACCCGATTACCCCACAGGAGGCAGTCTGCCTGTATGGACATTTCATCTCTGCATCGCTGTACAGCTTTATTTCTTCCTGCATCTCTAATGGGACACTAGACCAACTCCCGTGGAGCACACAGTTTTTTACTAAAGGACAGTAAGGGGTCCTGGCTCGTCCAAGTTCTAATCTGTCGGGCGGTAAGATGTGATTGCTCACTCTCGAATGCTTCCATTACCATAACTAAATCTGCGGGCTGTGCCATCTCCACCACGGTGGTGGGCAATGGTAGCTTACTGAAAGCATCGGCACAGTTTTCTGTGCCTGGCCTGTGGCAGATGGCGTAGTTGTATGCGGACAATGTGAGCGGCCATCTCTGGATGCGGGCCGATGCATTCGTATTTATCCGCTTACTTTCAGAAAAGAGGGATATCAGTGGCTTATGGTCGGTTTCCAATTCAAATCTGAGCCCAAACAGATATTGGTGCATTTTCTTTACCCCATAACACACGCTGACGCTTCTTTTTCGTTCATACTGTAGGCCCTCTCAGCCTTAGACAAACTTCTGGATGCATAAGCAACCGGTTGCAATTTCCCAGATTCATTAGCTTGTTGCAATACACACCCGACACCGTATGTCGATGCATCACATGCTAGTACCAAATGCTTACATGGATCGTACAACACAAGCAATTTGTTTGAGCATAACAGTTTCCAAGCTTTCTCAAAGGCATTTTCTTGGCTTTTACCCGACACCCATTCATCTCCTTTACACAGTTAAGAGTGCAGTGGTTCTAAACAGTGTGCTAAGACTTGGTAAGAAGTTACCAAAGTAGTTCAGGAGTCCTAGAAACGACCACAGCTCTGTCATGTTCTGTGGTCTCGGTGCATTCTTGATTGCCTCTGTCTTCGAATCGGTGGGCCTGATGCCGTCTGCCGCGATTCTTCTCCCAGGAACTCCACTTCAGGCACCAGGAAAATGCACTCCAAGTATTTTAACCTGAGCCCCACACGATTAAGGCGACTAAGAACCTCCTCCAGGTTCTGCAGGTGCTCAACGGTATCCCGAACTGTAACCAAGATGTCGTCCTGGAAGACCACGGTGTGCGGGACCAACTTCAGCAAGCTTGCCATGTTCCTCTGGAACATCGCCGCGGCTGATCGAATCCCAAACGGGCATCTGTTGTAAATGAAGAGACCTTTGTGTGTGTTGATGCAAGTGAGGCCCTTCGATGATTCCTCCAGCTCCTGCGTCATGTAGGCCGAGGTCAAGTTCAGCTTCGCGAACGTTTTTCCTCCCGCCAGTGTCGCAAATAGGTCAACTGTCTTTGGTAGCGGGTATTGATCCTGCAGGTTGAAACAATTGATAGTTACTTTGTAATCACCACAGATTCTTCGCCTTCACATACATTGGAGGTGTCCCATTGTTCCACAGCCCTTGTAAACATATTCTTTGAAGCAGCATGAATAGAATCGATGATCACCTCCACAGCGCCAACAATGGCCTTGCATTTACCACGCTTGATGGTGGACTCAGACATCTGCGGATGTGCAGCTGCAGGCATGTGAGTCCTGCCCTGTACATTACGTTTCGAAAACAACATTACTTTGTTTACAGTACTTACAGCAGCACTCGTGTGCTGAGAGATTTGTTGAGGACTGGAACAATTGGACTGGCCCACTCGTTGAATTCGATCGGCAAAATGATGCCCTCTTGTTGCAGCCGGTCTAGCTCGATCTCCACCCTCTCTCTCATCATGTATGGTACCGCTCTCGCCTTGTGATGGATGGGTTGCGTCCCCGGGATCAAGTGGATCTGCGCTTTTGTTCCTTGGAACTTCCCGATGCCCAGTTCGAACAGCGAAGAGAACTTGTTTAGGACCTGGGCACATGAAGTGTCGTCGATGAATGAGAGCACTCGGACGTCGTCCCAGTTCCAGCGTACCTTTCCCAGCCAGCTCCTGCCAAACAGCGTGGGCCATCGGCCAGTACCACCCAGAGTGGTAGCTTGTGCACCGCTCCATCGTAGGAAATTTTTACAGTAGCACTGCCGATTACGGGAATCAGTTAGATTGTCTACGTTGTCAGTTTAGTACGAATGGGGGTCAGGACTGGCCTTGAGGCCTTGCTGCACCACAATTTATCAAAAGTTTTTTTGCTCATTATGGACTGGCTCGCACCCATGTCCAGCTCCATTGACACCGGGAGTCCATTTAATTCAACCTTCAGCATTATCGTGGGACACTTTGTGGTAAATGTGTGCACCCCATATACCTCTGCCTCCTCAGTCTGAGGCTCTGGTTCATCGTGATCCACCGTGGATCTGTCCTCCTCTGCAACATGGTGGTTTTCAGGATTAGCAGGGTTTGCAGCTCGCCTTCACATACATTGGAGGTGTCCCATTGTTCCACAGCCCTTGTAAACATATTCTTTGAAGCAGCATGAATAGAATCGATGATCACCTCCACAGCGCCAACAATGGCCTTGCATTTACCACGCTTGATGGTGGACTCAGACATCTGCGGATGTGCAGCTGCAGGCATGTGAGTCCTGCCCTGTACATTACGTTTTGAAAACAACATTACTTTGTTTACAGTACTTACAGCAGCACTCGTGTGCTGAGAGATTTGTTTGGTATTGTCACTGGTGGCAATGAACGCCTGGACTAATGCTATGGCTTTACTCAAGGTTGGGGTCTCTACAGTCAAAAGTTTGCGACGTATTACTTCATGGCCAATGCTAAGTACAAAGAAGTCCCTGAGCATATGCTCCAAGTATCCTTCAAATTCGCAATGTCCTGCAAGATGCCGTAGCTTGATGACGTAGCTCACCACTTCCTGGCCTTCAGACCTCTTGTACGTGTAGAACTGATACCTCGCCGTCAGACCGCTTTCCTTCGGGTTTAGATGCTCCTGGACCAGTGTGCACAAATCATCGTACAACTTCTCTGTGGGTTTCGCTGGAGCAAGCAGATTTTTCATGAGGCCATACGTTGGTGCCCCGCAAACGGTGAGGAGGATCGCCCTTCGTATGACAGTGTTCGCTTCTCCTTCCAGCTCGTTGGCCATGAAGTATTGGTCGAGTCACTCCACGAAGGTTTCCCAATCATCTCCCTCTGAAAGTTTCTCCAGGATGCCCATGGTTCTCTGCATTGTTGCAGTGGGAATCGTCATCTGTATCTCATCGCCAGTTGTTATGTCTTGAGTAAAGAATCTGACCAGATTCTGTAAGCTCAAAGTAATGTGTGACCATAGTCCTTTATTACAGGTCTCCAGAGTGCTTCTCCAGCCTGTGAGGCCTCCATATGTACAGGTGCTCCCAAGGGATTGTGGGATCCCTTGGGACTCCAGGGGATGAGCCCTCTGGTGGTTAAACAAGGTATTTACAGGTTTACATATACAACAGATTGTAAGCAATATTTTAATTTACATTTATTTACATTTATATTAATATTTATGCACTGCAATAACATCTGTAAATGTGATTCATGTGTGTGTGTGTAGAAGGACCCTCTCTTAAAGAGTTCTATTTTTATCTTTGCAGAAGATGGTGTCACAGATCAACCGAGAATGGTCAAAAACTGGAGGAGGTCCAGCAAGTAGGCTGCAACTAACAGCCGTGGAACGCTGAATGATTAAATCTCACAGGAAAAGATTAACTACCAACGTGGAAACTGGGCCCAGTTTACCAAGAGAGGGTAAGCCCTGCAAATTGCACAGTCTTGGTTGGCTAAATGTTAAGAACTGTGTGTGCTGGCTGTGCTTCCACTTCCTCCCTGTTGCTAACCAAGCATCCATTATGTTTTGCAGATGTTGCACTAACAGGGAAGTAGGAACACCAGAAACAGGGGAAATTGGAGAGAGCAGTAGAAATGGGTGAATTTAGAGACAACATCTGGAACAGGAGGAATTAGAAGAGAGCAAACAGGAAGGGGAATTAAAAGCACCAACAGCAGGGACGTTAGGAGAGAGCACCAGAAACAGGGGAATTCAGAGACAGCACCTAGAACAGGAGGAATTAAAAAAGAGCAAACAGAAAGGGGTATTAGAAGCACCATAAACAGGGGAATTAGGATAGGGCACTAAAATCTGCAAAACTTGACATCTCAGATGATTTAGTATCTTTCTTTATAAAGATAACCCTCAAAAAGCAGTCTGTTACAAAATCTTACAATGGTTTATGGATTATAACTTGTTTATGTGTCAGTAGGTTTGATGTTCTGATGTTTTAATGGAAATCATAAATTTTACAGCTATTTCTGGAGTAAGGCAGTCTGAGAGCTCCCTATTCTGTTCGATTGAAGATTGGTAATTGAGCTGTTTTCTGCTTGTTTACAATGTCCTCAATGTAAATATAAGTCCTAGTAAAATGCAATCATTGTTATCGGTAATGCATTAACCATTCATTTGTATTACCGCATTGAGCCTCATTGGTAAATAGTCAGAAATCTGAATGTCTTTCAAATTTATACAAGGGGAACCAGCCTCCTATATCGTACATATTCTTTATTAATTAGGAATCTTTCAATTAAACTACAGTACCTCAATCCATGATGATCAATGTTATATATGGATATTTATAAATAGAAAACTCATGGCAGATCGCAGACAGAATCGTTCAAACATAACTCATGCCATCTCTGGAGGAGTCATTCATTTGTTTTTTAAATCTCAGTCTCAGGTTTTAATAGTTCCATCCCTCAATAGACCATTTGTTTTTACCTTTATGATTTTGTTCCTTTGGTAAACTGAGCTCGAGTTGCACCATTGGCTTCCTTCCAACCTTTCACTGTCTTTCTGGGTTGTACATTGTGCTATTTTAGTTGCACTTAACCAGAAAGGAAACACTGGACACTTCTGGACAGCTTGACATGATGCAGGATGCTTCAAGATATGCTTCTTTATTGAGACAAAGTCATGCTGTGCAATAACAGTGCATTAATGCTTAGTGTACAGAATACAGGATGCTTATCCATTGTGTTGACATGCCATGTTATATGTAGTAAAGCTTAATTTGTTCATGTAAAATTTGTTGGTCATTTGAACAGAGGCATCAACTTATCAAGCTTTTTTGTTTTGTTTTTCATTTTATTTTAATCTCCATTAACGGAATTTTATACAAGTGTGTTAAGAGTTTGCATACTAATATTGCAGATTTTACACTGCACAAATATTGTCCATGCTATTCTGTGATCAGCTACAAGGAGACGCACTTCAGTTGGAGAAAAGCTGGATGATGTATTTCCTTCACTTCCTCCCTTCGCTCTTCTCATTTTGTGCTGGTTCATTCCCAGACAATACTTCAGCAAGGTGGATGCATTAGTTACTCTCAGGCATTCAGCCCATGGCTAAATTTCTTACAGAATGACAGAATGGTGAACAGGACGAAGAGGCTAGGCAATCCTCCAGTACTGGATCTCAGCAGTGATCCATAGATATACATGTGGGCACTGAGTACACTGGTTTACATGTTTACATAGTTTTGAGAACACAAACATAATGGCCCAGAAGTTCTGGTTGTAATGACGCTGAAATTGTCAGCGCTCACCGCCATTACTCTATTGAAGCTGACAGCAACTTCTGGAGCCGCACATGCGCAGCTAAACACGGAAATCCAGAAGTTGCTGTCAGTGGTTCCCCACTCCCCCATAGGATGCTCTATTGAAGTCCTCGCAGATGGAGATCTTAGAAATCACTGGAATTGATGTGAACTTCCACTTTTAATCTCACTGTTAAAAACAAACTTAAAAAGTTGAGCCTTGTTGAATGAGGTGTAACTGGGTTTTTAACAGCATACTAAGTCATAATTACTGCTGAACAACCTCTGGCCCTGTAAAAGTAATTTTATGTTCTTGGAATATCAAATTATAATACAAATTCCATAGATTTTTTTTTTTAATTAGATTTTGTTTTATACAGTTTTTTAATTATATTTCAGCTTCTACCTTAATCCCATGTGTATATCCCAATCTTTATTTCGCTCTCTGTAAAATGATTACTGGTTTTCTGTCTGTGAGAATTCTTCAATGTGGGTGACCGCTTAGCCTGCTTGATGACATCACTGTTGCGGGACGCCAAAAATTCCCTCTAAGTGGCGCCAGAATGAAATTAACATCGCGAAATGTGAAATCCACGCCACAGAGATCGCCAGCTTTCGTTGATGTCAGAAGCGAGCACCATCACTTTGCCGCTGAAACCTGGGGCATTGTTTTATTTTTATTTTTTACTTACACCAACATAATTAATTTTAAATAAAAACAGAAAATGATGGAGATGATCACCTGTCGAGAGAGAAACAGAGTTAAATGTTTCAGGTTGATGATCGATGTTTAAAGAAGATTTCTGGTACAAGTGATGATTATGCAGTCATGATTGTGATGACATCGACCTGGAACGTTAACTCTGTTTCTCTCCCCACAGATCTGCTGAGTATTTCCAGCATTTTCTGTTTACATTTCAGATATTCAGCATCTGCGGTATTTTGCTTTAGTTTAATTGATTTTAAACCAGGATTGCTTGGCACAAAGTCCTGTCTAGCATTACTTGATACTCAGTTCATTTGTTTATGACTAGCAATAGTTTTCAACTGCTGACACTGGACAGAAAGGGAAATTGCAAACTTGAGAATACCTACCATCACTTAGGTCCTTCACATGGAAATAACTGGTCCATTTCCCATTAGGATTATGCTTTTCTCTCCAATGTGCTTTTTTTTATTAAGTGTAAGACAAATGTGACTTTTAATGTGCAATATATAAATACAAAAGAGGTGGGCTGCACAAGTATTGTAAGAAATAAACCCTTCAATGGGAACGGTAACATAGTGGTTATGTTACTGGACAAGTAATCCAGAAACATGAGTTCAAATTGTACCACGGTAGCTGTGGAATTTAAATTCAGTCAATTAAATAAAATCTCTGGAACAGATGGTATCAGTCACAGTGATCATGAAACCTTTGGATTATCGTTAAAAACCCATCTGATTCACTAGTGTCTTTTAGGGAAGGAAATCTGCTGTTCTTTACCCGGCCTGGCCTCTATGTGATTCCAGACATTCTTAACTACCCTCTGAAATGGCCCAGCAAGCTGCTCAGTTGTATCAAACCGCGAGGAAAATCCTTCACCTCTTGGACTGCAGCGGTTCAAGAAGGCGGCTCACCACCACCTTCTCAAGGGCAATTAGGGATGGGCAATAAATACTGGCCTTGCCAGCGACGCCCACATCCAATGAATTAAAAAAAGACAATGCTGAGATTGTCTTGTTTATATTCATATTGATCGGTTTCCTTCTTGGGAAGATATTATCCTTTGGACAGGCAGCTGATGGATATGCATTTTCTTCAATTTTTGATGTGGTGTGCCATTTAGCAGTCAGGTCATGCACCAACTATCCTTCCATTCTGAAAAAAGCACACCTTTACAGAAAGCCAAAGTAAGGATTTGAACCTGATAGCACATATAAAACTGCAATAACACGGGAGTTGCTGAGTCGTAGGCCTGGATATTTACTGGAGTCGGTTTCTTAGGCGGAGGAGCAGAGTTTCGGACAGAAAATCCAGAAGTCTGGGTTTCCCCGCATGCTGTGGATTTTTAATTGCACAGCGTGCATCTTTTGGCCCTGACAGGATCCCTGCCCGGAAGTCAGCCTGATTGGCTTGGCTTCCAGTCGGGTGGGGAGCACTCCGGTGAAGACCACAGGACCAGGTAGGTCCAATCCAAGTTCCTGGGGAGGTCGGATCCTCGATCCCGGGGAAGTGGGGTCTGATCCCGGGGGGAGTCCAATCCTGGGGGCTGTATGGGTGGGGTGTCTGATGGGGGGGAGCTTGGTGGAAGCTCCCCTGCTCCTCCTGGCCCACAAGCAATGCTGTTAAGGCACTTACCTTCTCACTGAACCTGCCCTGGCTTTGCTCCAGCCACCCACAATAAAAGTAGCAAAGCAAGTTAACTCAGAAGAGCCTCATTAACAAATGTAATATTCCAACCCGCTTATGGGAACGGGTTGGCTGCACACCCCTCGTCTCGCCTCCGTAAAATCCGGAAGTCGGCAGGTTGGAGTCGGCTTCCCGACACGCTGGGAATGTTTCCCAACTTAACCCCCACCCACAACCTTACAGTTAAAATCCCCCCATACTTTAAACATAGAAACATAGAAACATAGAAAATAGGTGCAGGAGTAGGCCATTTGACCCTTCGAGCCTGCACTGCCATTCAATAAGATCATGGCTGATCATTCCCTCAGTACCCCTTTCCTGCTTTCGCTCCCTACCCCTTGATCCCTTTAGCCATAAGGGCCATATCTAACATATCTAACTCCCTCTTGAATATATCCAATGAACTGACATCGACAACTCTCTGCGGCAGGGAATTCCACAGGTTAACAACTCTCTGAGTGAAGAAGTTTCTCCTCATCTCAGTCCTAAATGGCCTACCCCTTATCCTAAGACTGTATCCCCTGCTTCTGGACTTCCCCAACATCGGGAAAAGTCTTCCCGCATGTAACTTGTCCAGTCCCCTCATATGTTTCTATGAGATCCCCTCTCATCCTTCTAAACTCCAGTGTATAAAGGCCCAGTTGATCCAATCTCTCCTCATATGTCAGTCCAGTCATCCCAGGAATCAGTCTGGTGAACCTTCGCTGTACTCCCTCAATAGCAAGAACGTCCTTCCTCTGATTAGGAGACTAAAACTGAACACAATATTCCAGGTGAGGCCTCACCAAGGCCCTGTACAACTGCAGTAAGACCTCCCTGCTCCTATACTCAAATCCCCTAGCTATGAAGGCCAAAATACCATTTGCATTCTTCACCGCCTGCTGTACCAGCATGCCAACTTTCAATGACTGATGAACCATGACACCCAGATCTCGTTGCACCTCCCCTTTTCCTAATCTGCCGCCATTCAGATAATATTCTGCCTTCGTGTTTTTGCCCCCAAAGTGGATAACCTCACATTTATCCACATTATACTGCATCTGTCATGCATTTGCCCACTCACTTAACCTGTCCAAATCACCCTGCAACCTCTTAGCGTCCTCTTCACAGCTCACACCGCCACCCAGTTTAGTGTCATCTGCAAACTTGGAGATATTACACTCTATTCCTTCATCTAAATCATTAATGTATATTGTAAAGAGCTGGGGTCCCAGCACTAAGCCCTGCGGCACTCCATTAGTCACTGCCTGCAGTAAAGTCCTGTCCCCTGAGTACAGATTCACATGAGGCATGTAATGAAATCAAGGTCACTCTGGACCTGCACCTTTATTTCACAGCTCTGGAATGCTGCACTTGCCTGAGACCTGTCCTTATATACCTGTCTCTTGCAAGTGCACCCCTGGTGGTAAGGTATGCTGGTGGTTACAGGTCATATCTTATTACAGTCATGTATAGCATGTTAGGATACAGTTATATATAATAATGTAAGATACATGACACCTGCCATTCTGAAAAGGACCCGTTTATCCCGACTCTCTGTTTCCTGTCTGCCAATCAGTTCTTGATTTTGTGCTCTTTCTCTAAAGACAAATATGTGCAAATATATAATGTATTGTCATTGATTAGTCCGTTTTTAAGTATATTTTGCAATATCCTAAACATATAACACATTATGGAACCAATTTTAATTTCTCCTTTCGAGTAGGAACGGAACAATAGCACAAAGAAAACTGGAGCACCCACTCCCACTGACATCTGTGTCACCTTCGTGGGGTCCTTGAAATGGGGGCCCAAGCACCATGATGCAATTTTCAGGTACTAATGGGCAGCACGTGCTCTGCTTACTGTTACTTGCATTGGGATGTCTAACCAGAGGCCCTTAAAGGGACCGCTGCTGGCAGCTCAAAAGCAGGTAGTTTAAAGTTTTTTAATTTTTTTTGTGTAGTATGTAGGAGCCTCAATGCTCCTTCTAACTCCACAAAACTTGATCCCTGAGATGCCCGATCCTTTGCAGCCCACCCTGGGTGCCAGCCATGGCTCAGTTGGTCGCAACCTCACCTCTGAATCAGAAGGTTGTGGGTTCAAGTCCCACTCCTAGGACTTGAGCACAAAAATCTAGGCTGATACTCCAGTGCAGTGCTGAGGAAGTGCTGCACTGTCGGAGGTGCCGTCTTTCAGATGAGACGTTAAACCGAGACCATGTCTGCCCTCTGAGGTGGATGTAAAAGATCCTATGGCAAAATTTCAAAAAGACCAGGGGAGTTAACTTCCGTGTCCTGGCCAATATTTACTCCTCAATCAACATCGGTAACACAGATTATCTGGTCATTATCACATTGCTGCTAGTGGGAGCTTGTGATGTGCTAATTGGCTGCCCGTATTCTACATTACCACAATGACGACACTTCAAAATGTAGTTCACTGGCTGTACAGCGCTTTGGGACATTGGTGGCCATGAAAGGCGCTATATGAATGCAAGTCTTTCTTTCTTTCTTTCACCCCCGGGATCACCTCCCCCTCGTTCAGCGTTCTTGCACTGGTTGGGGTCCATGCTGGAGCCACTGGATTTACAGCTCTCTCCTATTGGCAAGCTGCTCAAAAAATGCGGGCAGTTCGCCGACTGCATGAGAATAATAATTGGCCGGTCTTGGAACCAATTCCATCAAGCGGGCAGGAAACTTGCACCATTTGCCTCCTGCCCAATGGAAGTGGACACACGAACATCTACCCCTATATTAGGCGTAACTAAAATGTGACCCGGCTTGAAAAGCACATTTGTCCTCAGAAACTTTAATCTGATAAAAATCTGCAGTTAACAATGTTCATCATTTATATGCACTATTAATGTACTCTATATTTTAGGATATTAACTGCTGAAGTTAATGATGCATCACAATCATCATTCATTCCTGGCATACAACAAATTGTTATCAAAACAGACCAAGTACAGCTCTTTTGCTAGGAGCATATCCAATTCTCGATCCTCTCTAATCATTAACTGTTTGGTAAGAAAGCACAGTTGCTGGAATACTGATTGGTCCCATTGGCATGCTGGTGATGTAATCAATATAACAGAACACTCAAACTCACAAAGCTCCTCCTGGAAATTTCCATGGGGATTCTCCCGATTGGCCATCCTTACCTTGGCGGAAGATCGGCGGAAACCCGACATGGGTAATCACGATCGATCTTCCACCGACGTTATGGCGTTGAATTGGGAGAACCCCTGAGAAAATTCCTGATATCCATGTCACTTCATTTTAGTCAGTAATTGAGCATCAGTGGCAGCTGCCTGTGGCACAATACCTGTATTGGGCCCAATTCACGGCAAACAGTCTACAAACCAGATAATACAAAAGGAAAGTGAAAGATAGTCTGCAGCAACTACAATTAACCTTGCACAAGCCCATTGTTTTAACTCTCACTTTCTTCCCACCTTTCTCCCCTTGCTCTCTCCTGAAGGCATTGGGATCTTTGCTGGAGTACTGTTCTAGGGGTGCCAGATGTCAGAAGGGAATTGGATAAGTGCCTCAAAGAAAATAATTTGCAGGGCTATGGGGAAAGGGCGGGGGAGTGGGGCTAGCTGAAGTACACTTGCAGAGAGCCGGCACAGGCTCGATGGGCAGAATGACCTCCTTCTGTCGTGTAACCATTCTATGATTCTACATGAGCTTTGACAGGGGCGCCTGGATTTTTCTGTGAAAAAACACTTGTTTCTGGGCGGCGTTGAGGTATAAACTGAAGTAAAATAGGGCAACAAGGCTTACCACAATGACCCCACTCAGAAAATAGCCACCCTAAAGTTTCGACCAATAAGATTGCTAGTTGGTATTGCCACCCGCTCAGCATGCATAAATGGAGGCGGATGAGCCTAGCCAATGTTCTGGCACCATTTTCCCACAATTTCTGTCCCAAAGAACTGCCACGTTTAAAGTGTTGGTATGAGCAGCACAACAATACTCCTGCAGGTCACCACAGACTGAACTTTTAAAATCGTTGCCTCATTCCAAGCTCCTTCAGAGAGCATTTTCTACATCAATCAGTCCACAATGCACAGATGCGTTAAGCAGGTCACTGATGCATTGACAGGCAAATACCTCCATCGATTTCCTTGTGGAAAAGCGACAGCAGAATAAGATGGCCTTGCAATTTTTCCACATCACAGGCACCCATGTGACCATGTAGGCTCCCTCGTACAATGTGAGACCATTCGTGAACAACATTGTCCAGATGGTCAGTGGCCATTAACATAGCATCATGAAAGTAAATGCCCACTTCCAAGGCAGCAGTCATGATTCCTTCATTTTAACTCAGTGCTTGGGTTACTTGAAGGAGAATGCACAGTGGAAGGGGGAATGACTCTTCCAGGATTTGACAGACTGAGGCACTTGGCTTGTGGATCTAAAGATAATGTTCATGTGGGAAGTCAATTCTTTACATATTTAATTCTTTTTGAAAGGGAGAGGCAAAATGTTTTCTCTTTTTTCATTCTGTGGACACTCAGCACTCCTGAAAGGTGGTTGGTGATAATCATCATGCAGGCGGTGTTGTGTATCGAAGAACTCCATGAGGCTGAGTCCTGTGAGCTAAGCTTAGTGTGACCTTAGTCTTCTTTATTACAACTCCAGAGTGCCTGAACAACATGGCAGCCAACCTTTTATACTGGCCTGCACGTGTGTGCAGGTGACCATTAGGACTCCAACAGTTGCGCCCTCTGGTGGCAAGTATTACATAGTTGCATACATAACATCACTCCCCCCCCCCCCCCAAAGTCTTTGGTATAAGTTATTTACAAGTTGAGGCGATCCGGAGCCCTTCGCTCCCTGGTTGATTGTCTAAGTTCAAACCCTGGAGTGTGTGAGTTGGCCGGACCATTGCTGCACTGCACCGCGGCTGGTCTGACCGGACTGTCAGGAACGGTGGGTTCATCCTCGTGATTGACAGCGAGGTCGATTGCTGGTTGGGTGTGTGTTGGTGGATCGTCGATGGTGATGTCTTCTTCAAGTCGCTCCTGGTTGTCAGTAAATCGCAATTTGGTCTGATCTAAATGCTTTCTGCACGTTTGGCCATTTAGCAGTTTGATTATAAACACCCTATTCCCTTCCTTGGCCAAAACAGTGCCAGCAACCCACTTGGGACCATGACCGTAATTCAAGACAAACGCAGGGTTGTTAACATCAATATCACGTGAAACAGCCGCGCGATTGTGGTACATGTTCTGCTGGTATCGCCGGGTTTTCACGTGATCATTGAGATCCGGGTGGACGAGGGAGAGCCTGGATTTGAGGGCTCTCTTCATTAACAATTCTGCCAGGGAAACCCTGGTGAATGAGTGGGGTCGTGTCCGATAACTAAGCAGAATGCGAAACAAGCGGGTCTGCAGGGAGCCATCCGTCACGCGTTTCATGCTCTGCTTGATTGTTTGGACTGCCCGCTCCACTTGACCGTTAGACGCAGGCTTAAACGGAGCAGACCTGACATGCTTGATGCCATGTGGGTCATAAACTCATTGAATTCTGAGCTGGTGAAACATGGTCCATTGTCACTGACAAGGACGTCGGGCAAGCCATGGGTGGCGAACATGGCCCGGAGGCTTTCAATGGTGGCTGTGGACGTGTTGGATGACATGATTACACATGCAATCCATTTGGAATAAGTGTCCACAACTATTAAAAACATTTTTCCTAGAAAGGGGCCGGAAAAATCTACGTGGACCCTAGACCACGGTTTGGAGGGCCATGACCACAGACTCAGTGGAACCTCCCTTGGTTCATTGCGCAGTTGCGAGCAAGTGTTGCACTGATGCACACATGACTCCAAGTCCAAGTCAATGCCGGGCCACCAAACATGCGACCTGGCAATTGACTTCATTATGATAATGCCTGGGTGGGTACTGTGTATGTCGCGTATAAACGTTTCCCTGCCTTTTTTTTGGCAAAACCATGCGATTACCCCATAAGAGACAATCCAACTGGATGGATATTTCATCTTTGCGTCAGTGAAACGGCTTAATTTCATCTTGCATTTCCCCGGGAACGGCCGACTAATTCCCATTTAGGACGCAACTCTTTACTAATGATAGCATAGGATCCTGGCTGGTCCAGGTCCTGATCTGGCAAGCGGTGACATAGAAACATAGAAACATAGAAAATAGGTGCAGGAGTAGGCCATTCGGCCCTTCGAGTCTGCACCGCCATTCAATAAGATCATGGCTGATCATTACCTCAGTATCCCTTTCCTACTTTCTCTCCATACTCCTTGATCCCCTTAGCCGGAGCGACCATATCTAACTCCCTCTTGAATATATCCAATGAACTGGCATCAACAACTCTCTGCGGCAGGGAATTCCACAGGTTAACAGCTCTCTGAGTGAAGAAGTTTCTCCTCACCTCAATCCTCAATGGCCTACCCCTTATCCGAAGACTATGTCCCCTGGTTCTGCACTTACCCAACATCGGGAACATTCTTCCTGCATCTAACCTGTCCAGTCCCGTCAGAATCTTATACGTTTCTATGAGATCCCCTCTCATCCTTCTAAACTCCAGTGTATAAAGGCCCAGTTGATCCAGTCTCTCCTCATATGACAGTCCAACAATCCCTGGAATCAGTCTGGTGAACCTTCGCTGCACTCCCTCAATAGAAAGAACGTCCTTCCTCAGATTAGGAGACCAAAACTGAACACAATATTCCAGGTGAGGCCTCATTAAGGCCCTGGACAACTGCAGTAAGACCTCCCTGCTCCTATACTCAAATCCCCTAGCTATGAAGGCCAACATACCATTTGCCTTCTTCACCACCTGTTCTACCTGCATGCCAGCCTTCAATGACTGATGAACCATGACACCTAGGTCTCGTTGCACCTCCCCTTTTCCTAATCTGCCGCCATTCAGATAATATTCTGCCTTCGTGTTTTTTCCCCCACAATGGATAACCTCACATTTATCCACATTATACTGCATCTGCCATGCATTTGCCCACTCACCTAACCTGTCCAAGTCACCCTGCAGCCTCTTAACGTCCCCCTCACAACTCACACCGCCACCCAGTTTAGTGTCATCTGCAAACTTGGAGATATTACACTCAGTTCCTTCATCCAAATCGTTAATGTATATTGTAAATAGCTGGAGTCCCAGCACTGAGCCCTGCGGCACTCCACTAGCCACTGCCTGCCATTCTGAAAAGGACCCGTTTATCCCAACTCTCTGCTTCCTGTCTGCCAATCAGTTCTCTATCCATGTCAGTACATTACCCCCAATACCCTGCGCTTTGACTTTGCACACCAATCTCTTGTGCGGGACCTTGTCAAAAGCCTTTTGAAAGTCCAAATACACCACATCCACTGGTTCTCCCTTGTCCACTCTGCTCGTTACATCCTCAAAAAACTCCAGAAGATTCGTCAAGCCTGATTTCCCCTTCATAAATCCATGCTGACTTGGACCGATCCTCTCACTGCTTTCCAAATGCGCTGCTATTTCATTCTTAATGATTGATTCCAACATTTTCCCCACTACTGATGTCAGGCTGACCGGTCTATAATTACCTGTTTTCTCTCTCCCTCCTTTTTTAAAAAGTGGTGTTACATTAGCTATCCTCCAGTCCATAGGAACCGATCCAGAGTCGATAGACTGTTGTAAAATGATCACCAATGCATCCACTATTTCTAGGGCCACTTCCTTAAGTACTCTGGGATGTACTGTCCTCTGACAATGCAGTAACGGCGCTCCCTCAGTGTCGCCCCTCCGACAACGCAGTACAGCACTCCCTCAGTACTGCCCCTCCGACAACGCAGTACGGCACTCCCTCAGTACTGCCCCTCCGACAACGCAGTACGGCGCTCTCTCAGTACTGCCCCTCCGACAGCGCAGTACGGCACTCCTTCAGTACTGCCCCTCCGACAGCGCAGTACGGCACTCCCTCAGTACTGCCACTCTGGGTGACCCCTCGCTCTCAAAAGCATCCATGACCAGTAGCAAGTCTGCGGGCTGCGCCATTTCAACCCCAGTGGTGGGTAATGGTAGCCGGCTGAGAGCATCGGCACAGTTTTCGGTGCCTGGTCTGTGGTGGATAACAGTCATAAGCGTATAATGTTAGTGCCCATCTTTGAATGCAGGACGAAGCATTGGTATTTATACCTTTGCTCTCTGAAAGCAGCAAAATGAGCGGCTTGTGGTCAGTTTCAAGCCCAAACCGAAGTTCAAATAAGTATACACATATACACATGCGAATGACTCTTTCTCGACCATACTATAGGCTCTCTCAGCCTTAGACAGACTTCTAGACACGTATACAACCGGTTGGAGGTTGCCCGATACATTGGCTTGCTGTAACACACATCCAACCCCGTACGATGAGGCGTCACAAGCTAGCACTAAATGTTTACATGGGTCATAGTGTACAAGTAACTTATTTGAATATAGCAGGTTCGTGGCCTTCTCAAAGGCTGTGTCTTGAGATTTGCCCCAAACCCAGTCATCACCCTTACGTAGCAACATATGCAAAGGCTCTAACAACTTGCTCAACCCGGGTAGAAAGTTACCGAAATAGTTGAGGAGTCCCAGGAACGAACGCAGCTCCGTCACATTCTGTGGTCTGGGTGCATTCTTGATGGCCTCTGTCTTTGAGACCATGGGTCTGATGCCATCTGATGCAATCTTTCTCCCCAAAAATTCGACAGGAAAACACACTTGGAGCATTTCAGCCGGAGTCCCACTCTGTCTAGGCGACTTGGAGCCTCTTCCAGGTTGTGTAGATGTTCGATGGTGTCAAGTGAATCCCGAAAGGGCGCCTGTGGTGTATATAAACAGCCCTTTGTGTGTGTTGATGCACGTCAGTCTTTTTGAAGATTCAGCCAGCTCCTGTGTCATGTAGGCGGAGGTTAGGTCCAACTTGGTGAATGACTTCCTCCCCGCTAACATTGCGAACAGGTCATCTGCCTTGGGCAGTGGGTATCGGTCCTGTAGCGAGACTCGGTTAATCGTTACCTTGTAGTCTCCGCAGATTCTGATCGTGCCATCACTTCTCAACACCAGAACAATTAGACTGGTCCATTCATTGAACTCGATTGGCGATATGATTCCTTCGCGTTGGAGTCTGTCCAGTTCGATCTCGACTTTCTCCCTAATCATGTACAGAACCGCCCAAGCCTTGTGATGGATGGGCCGTGCATCGGGGCCGAGATGGATCTGTACCTTGGCGCCTGTGAAGTTGCCGATGCCTGGTTCGAATAGCGAGGGAAACTTGCTCAGCTCTTGAGCGCATGAGGTGTCATTCACTGAAGATAGTGCTGTGAGGTCGTTCCAATTCCATCTAATCTTTTCTAGCCAGCTTCTGCCGAACAGCATTGGGCCATTGCCTGGAACAATCCACAATGATAGGTCATGCACAGCTCCATCATACAATACCTTCACTGCCGCACTTCCAATGACTGGTATGAGCTCTTTGGTGTAGGTACGCAGCTTTGCATTAATCAGGCTCGGTTTGTGCTTTATTGTCCCACAGTTTCTCGAAAGCCTTCTGACTCATTATTGACTCACACCTGTGTCCAACTCCATGGATACTGAAACTCCATTTAATTTGACTTTCAGCATTATAGGAGGGCTCTTGGTGGTGAAGGTATGTACCCCATACACTTCTTCCTCGGGTTGCGTTACCTGTGCTACGTGATCCGTGCTGGATTGATCATCCTCTGCCACGTGGTATGTCGCAGCACGTTTGCACATTCACTGGAAGTGCCCCATCATTGCGCAACCTTTGCACACGTAGTGCTTGAATCGACATTGATGGGCCCGATGATTACCCCCGCAGCGCCAACACGGTGCTAATGGATTCACATTTGCCCCCGATGGCGGGCTCTGAGTCATCACAGGTCTTGCAGCCACAGACGTGTAGGCTCTGCCATATGCAGTTCGGCCTGCTAGCGATGTCATTTTATGCACAGTACTTGCCGGTGAGCTTTGATATTGAAAAGATATCTGTTTGGTGTTATCGTCCATGGCCATGCATGACTGGACGATCGCGATGGCCCTGCTCAGGTCTATGGTTTTGGCAGCCAGCAGCTTACTAAGAATGACCTCGTGGCTGATGCTCAGCATGAAAAAGTCCCGCAGCATTTGCCCCAACGCAGCTCCAAAATCGCAAGATCCCGCGAGGCGTCTCAGGTCGGCGACATAATCCGCCACGTCCTGGCCCCCGGAGCGATGGTGTGTGTAAAAACGGTATCTGGCCATGAGGATACTCTCCTTCGGCTTGAGGTGGCACAGAACTAGCGTGCACAACTCTGTATATTCCTTCTCCGTTGGTTTTGTCGGTGCGAGCAGATTCTTGATGAGGTCGTATATTTTAGGCCCACAGATGGTGAGGAGAACTGCCCTGCGCTTGGCCGCATTAGTGTCTCCTTCCAGCTCGTTGGCCACGTAGTACTGGTCGAGATGCTCGACGAAGGGTTCCCAATCATCACCCTCTACGAATCTCTCTAATATTCCAACGGCAGCGTTGGTTGCGTGAAGGTTCGTATTCTGTTACTCGTTGCCAATTGTTGTGTATAAAAGAACTCCACGAGGCTGAGTGCTGTGAGCTAAACTTAGTGTGACCTTAGTCTTTATTACAACTTCAGAGTGCCTAAACAACATGGCAGCCAACCTTTTATACTGGCCCTGCACGTGTGTGCAGGTGACCATTAGGACTCCAACAGTCGCGCCCTCTGGTGGCAGGTATTACATAGTTACATACATAATAGGCAGCTTTTGAAGATGCAGGTAATTTTAGTCACAAATTGTAGTTTTCACCTTGTGTTTGACTAATGTAGACATAATGGCCCCAAGTTTCCACACGCGGCAAAACGGCGCCTGAAAAAAAATGCGCTATTCTCGAGCGCTTTGCAGCTCGATGTCTGCTTGGCGCGGCGCCCAGGGGGCGGAGCCTACCACTCGCGCCGATTTTGTAAGTAGGAGGGGGCGGGTACAATTTAAATGAGTTTTTTTCGTGCCGGCAACCCTGCGCGTGCGCGTTGGAGCGTTCGCGTACGCGCAGTCTGAAGGAAACATTGGCACTCGGCCATTTTAAAAAGTGCTGCAGAAAAAGTGAAAATTTGTTTATTGAACCCTTGCAAAGGCTTGTATTTTAATTTTCTTGATATTTCTGTGTGTGAGGGTGAGGGAGTGCATTCTGTAATTAAAGATCGACTGTGATAAACGGGACACATGCACTTGTTTGAGACTATTCAAATTCTTTGTAGCTGTTCAATTTTTAACATTTTTTAATAAAACCACATTGCCCTTCCATGATCAGCACTGAGGCTTCTTGCAGCTTTCTCCCCCTGCCGTCCGTCAGGCCCGACGGCAAACGGCTGCCTCAAGTACTGAGGCTTCTTGCAGCTTTCTCCCTCCCTCCCCACCCCCGCTGCCGTCGGGAATGGCTGCCTCAAGTAATGAGGCTTCCTGCAGCCTTCTCCCTCCCTCCCCCCCCCCGCCGCCGTCGGTCAGTCCCGACGGCAAACCGCTGCCTGAAAGGCCTGCCTGAAGCACTTTCACACAGGTAGGAACATGGTTTATTTAATCTTTTCTTTGCTTATAAATTTTTATTCAGGTTGGATTTATTCGTATAATATTTGTATAAGTATAACTAAGGATTTATTGTAGAATGTAATGACTTCCCTTCCCCCCCCCTCCACCCCCCCCGACCTCGTTCTTTACGCCTAATTTGTAACCTGCGCCTGATTTTTTAATGTGTAGACAAGGTTTTTTCAAGCCTACAAAAATCTTCACTTGCTCCATTCTAAGTTAGTTTGGAGTACGTTTTCACTGTGGAAACTTTCAAATCAGGCGTCAGTGGCCGGACACGCCCCCTTTTGAAAAAAAAAATCTGTTCAAAAGTGAAACTGTTCTACCTGACTAGAACTGCAGAAAACTTAAATGTGGAGAATTCCGATTTCTAAGATACTCCGTTCTCCACCAGTTGCTCCTAAAAATCAGGAGCAAATCATGTGGAAACTTGGGGCCAATATTGCTAAAGTCTTAAAATGCATCTGTTTTATGTCTTTATTTAAAGACTATCGCAAAGAGATGTTCGGTTGAACGCACCAAAGATGAATGTCCTGAAAATGTCCAACATATCATTGCTGTCTTAAAGGTCTTTGGCCCTGAAATGTCACAGAAATGATTATGCAGATGAGAAAACTGCTTCGAGACTGCTCTATTTTCCATTGAAGCAATCGGTAATTGGAGCCCGTTCTTTTATTTAGCTAAAATTACATTTCATAAAGAGTCCACTGTTTAATCTGCCTTCTGTTTAATATGATCTAGTCCCTAGAATTTACATCCATCACAGCAACCAGCTAAAGGTCAATAACTCCCCCCAGAAACATGCTTTTTCCACTTGGTAGAACGGGGCTGGCAGTGCACCCTGCCTTTTGTTTGACAAATGAACGTCTCAAGGTTTAGTTCTGTGTGAATTAAAAGGCAGGGTAAATTATTTTTATTCGATCTATATGACTTCATTTACAAATAAAAACAAGGTTGGGGGGGGGGGGGGAGATTTTAATATGGGTTAGCGGGTGGGAGTGGGTGCGGGTTGTGGGTACGCTGGCTCCAACCCGCCCCCTCCCGGGTTTTACTGAGGCAGGACAAGGGGCGGGCAACAAACCCGCTTCCAGAAGGCGAGTCGGCATTAAATATGTTAATGAGGCTGGAGCTCAGCTCTTCACTTTTAGTTAATTTATTTTAAGCCTGTAAGGTGTTCGATTAAATGCTGGATATTTCAGTGTGATTTTATTGGACATTTCAATGCCGCAATGGAGAAAATCTGTTTCACTGTTTACATGATTACATTTGTGTCTCGTAACCAACTAGGACTCTTAATATTTGCAGCATGGTAGCCTGGGGTAACCGGGCCAGTGTAAATTTGCTCCACTGTGATGAATGAATAAGATTTCCTTGATTGCTTTTCCATGCATCTATCTATATAATTGAAAGACCTGCATGTGGCACAGATAGAGCAAAAATGTGAGTAGGGCTTGGGAAATGTCCATAAGGTGTAAAGTATAAGAACATAAGAAATAGGAGCAGGAGTAGGCCATACGGCCCCTCGAGCCTGCTCCTCCATTTAATAAGATCATGGCTGATCTGATCATGGACTCAGCTCCACTTCCCTGCCCGCTCCCCATAACCCCTTATCGTTTAAGAAACTGTCTATTTCTGACTTAAATTTATTCAATGTCCCAGCTTCCACAGTTCTCTGAGGCAGCGAATTCCACAGATTTACAACCCTCTGAGAGAAGAAATTTCTCCTCATCTCTGTTTTAAATGGGCAGCCCCTTATTCTAAGATCATGCCCTCTAGTTCTAGTCTCCCCCATCAGTGGAAATATCCTCTCTGCATCCACCTTGCCAAGCCCCCTCATAATCTTATACATTTTGATCACATCTCATTCTTCTGAATTCCAATAAGTAGAGGCTCAACCTACTCAACCTTTCCTCATAAGTCAACCCCCTCATCCCCAGAATCAACCTCGTGAACCTTCTCTAAACTGCCTCCAAAGCAAGTATATCCTTTCGTAAATATGGAAACCAAAACTGCACACAGTAATCCAGGTGTGGCCTCACCAATACCTTATATAGTTGTAGCAAGACTTCCCTGCTTTTATACTCCATCCCCTTTGCAATAAAGGCCAAGATCCATTGGCCTTCCTGATCACTTGCTGTACCTGCATACTATCCTTTTGTGTTTCAGGCACAAGTACCCCCAGGTCCCGCTGTACTGCGGCACTTTGCAATTTTTCTCCATTTAAATAATAACTTGCTCTTTGATTTTTTTCTGCCAAAGTGCCTGACCTCACACTTTCCGACATTATACTCCATCTGCCAAATTTTTGCCCACTCACTTAGCCAATGTGCCCCAGGGCATGACTGACTGAAATGTTCCTTTCATTAAAGAAAATACTATTTCCAATTTAACAATATCTCTTTGCAAAACAATGTTATTACAAAGCAGATAGTGAACAACTGCAGCCACCACAAAAACTCGCTTTTTTCCAAACACATTTGAGCAGTCATTTGACTCCCTGTCCACACCACGATATACCCTAAAGTAAAATTTATAACATGACAATGAAATAACATTTTTTTAAAATGCTAATTTACTTCTCCCACTTACCAACAGCTTTCGCTCACAATGGCCCATCCTCCTATCAGTCTTCTGCCTTCTGCTCCATTCTAGACTTGACTATTCCAACGCACTCCTTACTGGCCTCCCACACTCTACCTTACGTAAACTAGAGGTGATCCAAAACTCGGCTGCCCATGTCCTAACTCGCACCAAGTCCCGCTCACCCAATACTCACTGACCTACATTGGTTCCCGGTTAAGCAACGCCATAATTTCAAAATTCTCATCCTTATTTTCAAATCCCTCCATAGCCTCACCCCTCCCTATCTCTGTAATCTCCTCCAGCCCCACTATCCCCCGAGATGTCTGCGCTCCTCTAATTCTGCCCTCTAGAGCATCCCTGATTATAATCGCTCAACCATTGGTGGCCGCGCCTTCTGTTGCCTAGGCCCCAAGCTCTGGAACGCCTTGTCTAACCCTCTATGCCTCTTTACCTCTCTTCCCTCCTTCAAGATGCTCTTTAAAATCTACCTCTTTGACCAATCATTTGGTCACCTGCGCTAATTTCTACTTATGTGGCCCGGTGTCAATTTTTAAAATCTCATAACACTCCTGTGAAGCGCCTTGGGATGTTTCACTACGTTAAAGGAGCTATATAAATACAAGTTGTTGTTGTTATTGTTCTAAAGCTTGATACCTAAAAAGGACCATTATTCCAAATATTTTCCGTACCTCTGTGAACGTACTAACTCTCAGGCATTTGCACATGGACGACCGTACCCTCCCTCTCGCAATACCACTTTTAACACTTTCTTCATCTTTTCCCTTGGGTTTCCTTTTTACAGCATCTTCTGGATTCCTGAAAAGCTCCTCAAGTTCTTTGCCATTACCAGATCCAATGCCCAAACTCTATAGCTCCTTCATATCGTGCCCAAATTCTGCCGCTCTGGACCAAGACGCTGTCCCTCCCACCCGACAACCTTTCCCCAAGTCCTGTCGTTATATTCATCAGTGATAACAGCAGGGAAATGTTTATTTTGATAGAACAAGTGCTGAACCAAGTAAGAAAAATAGAATTCATACAATATTTTTGTGATACCCGTGAAGGAGTTTCAAGCCTGCATCAGTGCAAAACCTGAGACTGAAGGCTGAAATGTTTTCTTTGTCTGTAAATGATACTCATAAAATTCTCAGTCCTCAATCCTCAGCCAATCCTTTCCTTACGTGCTCCAGATTCCAACCTTCCTTAATAATACAGACCACAGAATCCCATCCCCCAGTACTGCCCACACCAGAGTACTGCCCAGCCCCACCATCCTTCCTTCCCCCACATAAAAAACAATTTAGGACAGTTTGGTTAATTTTGGTTTGTTAATAAATAAGGTACCATTATGATAAGGATTGCTGATTGTCAGCTTCATCACCCTGCCTCACACACATGTAAATCTGAGCAGCCTGAGAAGAAAAGAGCTTGTTGTGCACTTTACACATCAACACTATGAATGATGTTGCACTAATGCCATTTTGATTAGTAACAGCTCTCGCTATTCTGCACTAATACCCCCAATTACCAGGTGTTGACACAAGGATCTTTAATATATAGAATGATCGAGCAGTGAGCACCTCCCCATAGTCAGCTATCAATTGCCTCATGTACAATAGCTGCTTTGCAACTGCTCATTTAGGTTTGCATGTTTCTTCACTTCCCTTTCTCCCATTTTGCTGACTGTGAATTTGAGCACTCACCTGCAGCTGCTACATTCATTCAGAACATGCCAATATTGATTAGAGATTGAGAAATCTTATCTGCAATATTCCATTCAATATTTACTCCTTTATACTAGATATGGCTTTTGTCTTCATAAGAGAGGCGATTTAGGACAATATGGAAAACAGCTAACACCTGACAGAGCTCAAATATTATTGTGGCAGATGTCCAAGGCAGCATGAGGAGGCCATGCCAGAAATGGTTCTTCTGTCTGTAATTGGAAGAAACCCAAGAGATTGTGACTTTTAAAGGATGACAGCTCATTTAGTGAACCTAGAAAATGGGAAGGAATCAGTCAAAGCTGGTCAACACATGGGTGAATTTACAAATGTCATCAGGCAACGCTGGAAATATACATCAGTGTTGCGAACACCTGAAGAGAGAAACAATTCGATTAAGTCTTTGGGCATCGGAACTGTGAAGTTTTGACTTCTGATGTGTTCTAGTGGACACTCTGTATCGGATACATTAAGCTGTTGTTTTCGTTTCAGAGGCTGACAAACCTGCTGAGTATTTCCAAAATATTCTGAGTTCATTTCAGATTTCAAATGTTTGTCATTTTTTAAATTCTTATCCCTAAAGATGAAACTAAACCCAGTTCTCACTATTGGCCATTATTCATATGTGAGCCTTGGCTGTGAGTGTCAGTGAGCTATCTTACTACAGATGGGAGAGGTTGGAATGGTGTGTTCACAGCTAAACCTGAGCTGTGTTCATTTCACATAAGAACATAAGAAATAGGAGCAGGAGTAGGCCATTTGGCCCCTCAAGCCTGCTCCACCATTTAATAAGATCATGGCTGATCTGATTCTGGGCTCAGCTCCACTTTCCTGCCTGCTCCCCATAACCCTTCACTCCCTTGTTGTTCAAAAATCTGTTTATCTCCACCTTAAATATATTCAATAACCCAGTCTCCACAGCTCTCTGGGGCAGAAAATTCCATAGATTTATGACCCTCTGACAGAAGAAATTTCTCCTCATCTCAGTTCTAAATGGGCGACCCCTTATTCTTAAACTATGCCCCCTAGCTCTAGATTCCCCACGAGTGGAAACATCCTCTCTGCATCTATCTTGTCGAGCCCCCTCAGTATCTTATATGTTTCAATAAGATCACCTCTCATTCTTCTAAACGCCAATGAATATAGGCCCAATCTGCTCAACCTTTCTTCATAAATCAACCCCTTCATCTCAGGAATCAGTCTATCGATCCTTCTCTGAACTGCCTCTGATGCAAGTAAATGCCTTCTTAAATGAGGAGACCAAAACTGTACGCAGTACTCTAGGTGTGTAATCACCAACACCCTGTACAGTTGTAGCAGGTCTTCACTGCTTTTATACTCCATCCCAACATTCCACTTTCCTTCCTGATTACTTGCTGTACCTGCTTACCAACTTTTTGTGTTTCATGCACAAGGAACCTCAGGTCCCTCTGTATTGGAGCATTTTGTAATCTCTCTCCATTTCAATAATAATTTGCTTTTTTTATTTTTCCTGCCAAAGTGGATAACCTCACACTTTCCCACATTCTACTCCATCTGCCAAATGTTTCCCCACTCACCTAGCCTGTCTATATCCCTTTGCAGATTCTTTGCATCCTCCTCACAGCTTGCTTTCCCACCCATCTTTGTATCATCAGCACCCTTGGCTAGATTGCAACCAACGCATCCACTATCTCTGCAGCCATTTCTTTTAAGACCCTAGGATGCAGGCCACCAGGTCCAGGGGACTGGTCCACCTTTAGTCCCATTATTTTACCCAGTACTTTTTCTTTAATGATAGTGATTGTTTTAAGTTCCTCCCTCTCTATAGCCCCTTGATAACCTATTATTGGGATGTTTTTAGTGTCTTCTACAATGAAGACTGATACTAAATATTTATTCAAAGTCTCTGCCATTTCCCTCTTCCCCATTATTAATTCCCCAGTCTCATTCTCTAAGAGCTACTCTCTTCCTTTTTATATATCTATAGAAGCTCTTACTATCTGTATTATATTTCTTGCTAGTTCACTCTCATAATCCATCTTTTCTCTCTATTATTTTTTTAGTCGTCCTTTGCTGGTTTTTAAAAATGTCCCAATCCTCTGGTTCCCACTGATCTTGGCAACATTGTATGCCATTGTTTTTAATTTGATACCATCCCTTATTCCCTTAGTTCACCACGGATGGTTCTCCCTTCTCTTAAAGTCTTTCCTTCTCATTGGGATATATTTTTGTTGACAGTTATGAAATATCTCCTTAAATGTCTGCCACTGTTTATCAACCGTCTTACTCTTTAACTTATTTTCCCAGTCCACTTTAGCCAACTCTGCCCTCATACCTTTGTAATCGCCTTTATTTAAGATCAGGACACAGATTTGAGACCCAACTTTCTCACCCTCCAACTGAATTTGAAATTCAACCATGCTATGATCACTCTTTCCTGGAGGATCCTTTACGATGAGATCATTTATTAATTCTGTCTCATTACACAGTACCAGATCTAAGATAGCCTGCTCCCTGGTCGGTTCCACAATGTACTGTTCAAGGAAACAATCCCGGATACACTCTATGAAGTCTTCCTCAAGGCTACCTTGGCCAATTTGGTTTGTCCAATCAATATGAAGATTAAAATCGCCCATGATTATTGCAGTACCTTTCTTACAAGCCTCCGTTATTTCTTGATTTATACTCTGTCGAACAGTATAGCTACTGTTACGGGGCCTATAGACTATGCCCACCAGTGACTTCTTCCCCTTATTATTTCTTATCTCCACCCAAACTGATTCTGCATCTTGATCTTCTAAGTAAATATAATTTCTCACTACTGCACTGATCTCATCCTCTATTAACAGAGCTACCCCACCTCCTTTTCCTTTCTATCTATCCTTCCGAATTGTCAAATACCCCTGAATATTCAGTTCCCAGCCTTGGTCACCTTGCAACCACGTCCATGTAATGGCTATCAGATTATATCCATTTATATCTATTTATGCCATCAACTCATCTATTATGTTACAAACACTGTGTGCATTCAGATAAAGAGCTTTTAATTTTGTCTTTTGACCATTTTTCCTGCTTTGACCCCACTTTCTGATACACTCTTATTTTTATACATTCTGTCTCTTCCTGTCACACTCTGGTTATCATTTCCCCCATCGCTACCCTGCTCTATTGCCTTCTCCTTTCTCTCTGACTTTTTCAATTTCCGCTTACCTGAACCCTTCCCCCACTATTTAGTTTAAAGTTCTCTCTACAACCCTAGTTATTTGATTCGCCAGGACACTAGTCCCAGCATGGTTCAAGTGTAGCCCGTCCCAATGGAACAGCTCCCTCTTACCCCAGTACTGGTGCCAGTGCATCAGGAATCGAAACCCATTTCTCCCACACCAGTCTTCAAGCCACGCGTACATCTCTCAAGTATCTCTCAAGTATCTTGCATCCACAAATATACACTTTCCAGCAGGGATCATTGTCTGATAGAGATTTGAGAATGCGGGATCATTTTCCCCTCCCTAACTCAGGGGCACTGAGGCCAACTGTGGTGCTTACTATTGAAATGATCTAACTAACCCCTCGATTTTAAAATTCTCATCCTTGTTTTCAAATCCTTCCACAACCTCGCCCCTCCCTATCTCTGTAATCTCCTCCAGCCCCACAACCCTCCGAGATCTCTGTGCTCCTCCAAGTCTGGCCTCTTGAGCATCCGTGATTTTGATCACTCCTCCATAGGTGTCCGTGCCTTCAGCTGCCAAGGCCCTAAACTCTGGAATTCCCTCCTTAAGACTGCCTGCCTCTCTACCTCTCTTTCCTCCTTTAAGACGTTCCTTAAAATCTACATTTCTGACCAAGCCTGCCCTAATATCTCTTCATGTAGCTCGGTGTCAAATTTGGTTTTCGAATTGCTCCTGTGAAGCATCTTGGGACATCTTACTACGTTAAAGGTGCTATATAAATACACAATGTTGTAGTTGTTGTTGTAATGCACAGCAGGAATCGAACCTGCACACTTTCAACTTTGTAATGGCTCAGATATTCATTGAGCAATCAGTAGGTGACTTAATGACCATCTTCTTCTTCTTACACTAATTGTAATGCAAACAAAATAATAAAATCACTTTTAGATTTAGATTTAGACCACTCTATCCTTCTCCAATGCCTCTCAACCACTGTCCAGCTGGGTGGGACTGCATTTGCCTGGTTCCATTCTTACCTATCTAATCGTAGCCAGAGAATCACCTGCAACGGCTTCTCTTCCTGCCCCCGCATCGTTACCTTATGTGTCCCCTAAGGATCTATCCTCGGTCCCCTCCAGTTTCTCATCTACATGTTGCCCCTTGGTGACATCATCCGGAAACACAACATCAGTTTCCACATGTACGCTGATGACACCAAGCTCTACCTCACTACCACTTGTCTTGACCCCTCCACTGTGTCTAAATTGTCTGACTGCTTGTCCGACATCCAGTTTTGGATGAGCAGAAATGTTCTCTAATTGAAAACTTTTGGTTACCTGCAGTAATTTCTACTTATGCGGCTTGTGGCTATGTAGGCACCTTTAGTAATGACTCCACGAGGCAGGGTGTGGTTCTTAAACTCTGCAGCCCTGCAGTCTTTTATTAGCAGTTCCTGAGTGCTGACAACAAGCTGTGTGTTCCTTTTTATTCTGGGTTACCTGCCGTGTGCAGGCAACCACTGGGTCTCCAGCAACAGCACCCTCTAGTGTACCGATAAGGTGTGTACAGTACAAGGGTACATTCAATGTTGCATACAGTGTTACAGACATCACACAGTAAACAGGCATGCATACACAACATGGCTCGGTGTCAAATTTTTAATTTCGTGAAGTACCTCGGGATGTTTCACGACGTTAAAGGCGCTATATAAATATAAGTTGGTATTATTGTTGTTGTTATTAACAAATATGAACAATAGTAACATATATATTAGTGGGAAATTGCCAATTCCAAGTGATTTCCCATATAACTTTTACGAAGTTCCTATCAATATTTTCTGACACGGACACAATGGGCTAAAAGGCCTCCTGTGTCATAATGTTTCTATGATTCTATGACTCTATCTTTCAGTTTCCCCGAATTATACCTCTTTAATCAAGCGTTAACAAACAGTATTCTTTCAGAAAACTCGAGTCTTGCTCTAATCTGTGCATTTATTTAGTGGGGGAGATGGGGTGGGCAGGGGCGAGATAGACTTTCCTGTCTAAGTGACTATCTCATGTGGAATATAAAATCCCACCCAAAATACTGGGCTGAAGGTTGAACTAGTTTTATTGATCAAAGTCAGTTATAAGGAGAAGCAATGCTTCGGAAATGGTCAATGGTACGATGTAACCGATAGTGTTGTAGCCCTGGTTCCTTTTTATTTGGATATTAGCAGGGCTTTAAAGAATTTCAACCTTTAGTCGCAAACTGCACAGAAGTGTGCTTCTCTGCTAAAGATGTTGTTTCACTTTTTAAATGCTCATCGAGGTTGCTGAATCTTTTCTCTCTTCATCGTTACTCCCTAATCCTTGGCTGTGAAGCACTTTGAGACTTCTGGTGATCATGAAAGGCGCTATATAAATGCAAGTCTTTCTTTTTTTTTAAATCTCTAACAGCAATAATTCAAACCCCCTCTTGTTCTAAAGAATGAGTATTGTCAAAAAATATTTCTCATCTGCTTGGATAATATTTATTTCTCAATCTCTCCCACTGAGGTCCAACATCTCTTCATTTAAAATAAAATCTGGCTCAGAGTATATTAGAGGCTGTAGTCCCCTATCAAGGGGTTGAAATTACAATGTAAACCACAAGAGTGAAGTTCAAGCATTTATAAAGTCACCTAAACACTTGGGGGGGAGAAATTCGGCTGCTTTGCGCCTCCTGTTACCGCCTTCTCTGGTAGTTTTGCGCTAGAGCTAACACTGACCGCCTCGCTCTCTTGCACCACGTAGATCGTGACATCAACCGGTGTACAGCACCCCGTTAGCGCCCCGGATGTGATATTTGTTCCCACCCCCTGCAGCCTCGCCGGGCGTCAACAACGGCCGCTGCAGGAGGCGTGGTCACCTCGGCTGGCTGCTTGGAGAGTGATATTTAAAGGCAGTGGTGGTCAGTTTATTACTCTCCACAGTCTGGTATCTTTCACATAGAAACATAGAAAATAGGTGCAGGAGTAGGCCATTCGGCCCTTCGAGCCTGCACCACCATTCAATAAGATCATGGCTGATCCTTCACCTCAGTACCCCTTTCCTGCTTTCTCTCCATACCCCTTGATCCCTTTAGCCATAAGGGCCATATCCAACTCCCTCTTGAATATATCCAATGAACTGGCATCAACAACTCTCTGCGGTAGGGAATTCCACAGGTTAACAACTCTGAGTGAAGAGGTTTCTCCTATCTCAGTCCTAAATGGCTTACCCCTTATCCTTAGATTGTGTCCCCTAGTTCTGGACTTCCACAACATCGGAAACATTCTTTCTGCATCTAACCTGTCCAGTCCCGTCAGAATTTTATATATTTCTATGAGATCCCCTCTCATCCTTCTAAACTCCAGTGAATACAGGCCCAGTCGATCCAGTCTCTCTTCATATGTCAGTCCAGCCATCCCGGGAATCAGTCTGGTGAACCTTCGCTGCACTTCCTCAATAGCAAGAACGTCCTTCCTCAGATTAGGAGACCAAAACTGAACACAATATTCCAGGTGAGGCCTCAGCAAGACCCTGTACAACTGCAGTAAGACCTCCCTGCTCCTATACTCAAATCCCCTAGCTATGAAGGCCAACATACCATTTGCCTTCTTCAGCGCCTGCTGTACCTGCATGCCAACTTTCAATGACTGATATACCATGACACCCAGGTCTTGTTGCACCTCCCCTTTTCCTAATCTTCCGCCATTCAGATAATATTCTGCCTTCGTGTTTTTGCCCCCAAAGTGGATAACCTCACATTTATCCACATTATACTGCATCTGCTATGCATTTGCTCACTCACCTGACCTGTCCAAGTCACCCTGCAGCCCCTTAGCATCCTCCTCACAGCTCACACTGCCACCCAGCTTAGTGTCATCTGCAAACTTGGAGATATTACACTCAATTCCTTCATCTAAATCATTAATGTATATTGTAAATAGCTGTGGTCCCAGCACTGAGCCCTGCGGCACCCCACTAGTCATTGCCTGCCATTCTGAAAAGAACCCGTTTATCCCGATTCTCTGCTTCCTGTCTGCCAACCAGTTCTCTATCCACGTCAGTACATTACCCCCAATACCATGTGCTTTAATTTTGCTCACCAATCTCTTGCGTGGGACCTTGTCAAAAGCCTTTTGAAAGTCCAAATACACCACAACCACTGGTTCTCCCTTGTCCACTCTACTAGTTACATCCTCAAAAAATTCCAGAAGATTTGTCAAGCATGATTTCCCTTTCATAAATCCATGCTGACTTGGACTGATCCTGTCACTGCTTTCCAAATGCGCTGCTATTTCATCTTTAATGATTAATTCCAACATTTTCCCCGCTACTGATGTCAGGCTAACCGATCTATAATTACCCGTTTTCTCTCTCCCTCCTTTTTTAAAATATTAGCTACCCTCCAGTCCATAGGGACTGATCCAGAGTCGATAGACTGTTGGAAAATGATCATCAATGCATCCATTATTTCTAGGACCATTTCCTTAAGTACTCAGGGATGCAGACTATCAGGCCCCGGGGATTTATCGGCCTTCAATCTCATCAATTTCCCTAACACAATTTCCTGACGAATAAGGAAATCCTTCCGTTCCTCCTTCTCACTAGACCCTCGGTCCCCTAGTACTTCCGGAAGGTTATTTGTGTCTTCCTTCGTGAAGACAGAACCAAAGTATTTGTTCAACTAGTCTGCCATTTCTTTGTTCCCCATTATAAATTCACCTGAATCTGACTGCAAGCTTTTTCTCTTCACATATCTATAGAAGCTTTTGCAGTCAGTTTTTATGTTCCCGGCAAGCTTTTTCTCATACTCTTTTATCCCCCCTTCTAATTAAACCCCTTGTCCTCTGCTGAATTCTAAATTTTTCCCAGTCCTCAGGTTTGTTACTTTTTCTGGCCAATTTATATGACTCTTCCTTGGATTTAACACTATCCTTAATTTCCCTTGTTAGCCACGGTTGAGCCACCGTCCCCGTTTTATTTTTACTCCAAACAGGGATATACAATTGTTGAAGTTCATCCATGTGATCCTTAAATGTTTGCCATTGCCTATCCACCGTGAACCCTTTAAGTATCATTTGTCAGTCTATTCTAGCCAATTCACGTCTCATACCATCTAAGTTACCTTTCCTTAAGTTCAGGTCCCTAGTCTCTGAATTAACTGTGTCACTCTCCATCTTAATAAAGAATTCTACCATATTATAGTCACTCTTCCTCAAGGGACCTCGCACAACAAGATTGCTAATTAGCCCTTTCTCATTACACATCACCCAGTCTAGGATGGCCAGCCCTCTAGTTGGTTCCTCGACATATTGGTCCAGAAAACCATCCCTAATACACTCCAGGAAATCCTCCTCCACCGTATTGCTACCAGTTTGGTTAGCCCAATCTATATGTAGATTAAAGTCGCCCATGATAACTGCTGTAGCTTTATTGCACGCCTCCCTAATTTCTTGTTTGATGCTGTCCCCAACCTCACTATTAATGTTTGGAGGTCTGTACACAGCTCCCACCAGCGTTTTCTGCCCCTTGGTATTCCGCAGCTCCACCCATACCGATTCCACATCATCCAAGCTAATGTCCTTCCTTACTATTGCGTTAATTTCCTCTTTAACCAGCAACGCTACCCCACCTCCTTTTTGTTCCTGTCTATCCTTCCTAATTGCTTTTCACCATGGATTTCTGCGCAATTCCTCAGCCCTTCACTCTCTTGGAGTGCTTGGATTCTGTAATGCAAGTGGTGCAGGTCCCATGGTACCACAGAGAGAGCAATAAGAATGTTTCAGCCCATCACTGGCCCTTCCCTTTAAGCGAGGGAAGGAGTCTCTAATGCCAGCAGCACTGCACTGAACTTTGTTCAGCCACTGCCACTACCGTCCCTCTCACATACTTTAGCACTCTAAGGGAAGTGGTAACACTTGATTTAGCGCTCAATTTTCCTCTCGAAGCGCTAAAGCTGAAGTTCCCAGGAGCAGAAAATCTTCACCTGGCGATACTTTTGCAATCATTCAAAAGTTATCGCCCCAAACGGGGCACTATGCAATTTCTATCCCTTAGATTGTGCTACAGTTTTTTATTGCAGTATCTACGGCAACTATTCTCACCATTCATTATATAATAGATAGCCTTCTCGTCTGCCTTTTTCAGTTGTTTATTACTATGTTTTGAATTTCAGTTCTGACACAGTTTACTCTTGTATGTTGCCAGAATATTTGCTTATTGATTATTATCCGACATTCTTGGCAGGACTAACCAAGTCTAAAATAAATGAGGATACATTCAAAGACCTTTTCAGATCTATTCCCCTGCCCTCCCCTTTCAGCTTTCCAAAGGGACCGTTCCCTCTGTGACATCCCGGTCCACTCTTCCATCACCCCCAACACCCGCTCCCCTTCCCATGCAAGCACAGGAGATGCAACACCGCCCTTTCACCTCCTCCCTTCCCACAATCCACGGCCCCAAATACTCTTTCCAAGTGAAACAGCGATTTACTTGTACTTCTTTCAACTTAGTATACCGTATTCGCTGCTAAAGCTGCGTTCTCCTCTACATTGAGAATACCAAACGCAGATTGGGTGATCATCTTGCTGAACAGTTTGCAAGCGTGACCCTGAGCTTCCGGTCATTTGCTATTTTAATTCTCCACTCCCACACTGACCTCTCTGTCCTCGGCCTCCTGCACTGTTCCAATGAAGCTCAATGGGAGCTCGAGGAACAGCACCTCATCTTTCAATTAAGCACTTCACAGCCTTCCGGACTCACATTGAGTTCAACAAATTCAGACTATACTAACTGCTCCCATTTTTTTGGTAATAATGCCGCTGTTGTCCTTTTCACCTCTTCTCGACCCATCTTTTGTTTCTTTACTTGTCCCATTACCACCTTGTCCCCATTCTTTCTGTTATTTAAATCACTCCTGCCTTCATTACAACAATGACTACACTCCAAAAGTACTTCATTGGCTGTAAAGTGCTTTGCAATGTCCGGAGGTCGTGAAAGGCGCATCCTTCCTTCCTTCCTCTTTCCTTCCTTTCCTTCTTTCCTTCCTCCCTTCCTTCCTTTCCTTCCTTGTCACCTTTCTCCGTGCCCGTACTTGCTTAAAACTTGTTACATCTCTAACATTTTCCAGTTCGGACAAAGAGTCACAGTCCTGAAACGTTAACTCTGTTTCTCTCTCCACAGCTGCTGCCGACCCGCTGAGTATTTCCTGCATTTTATGTTTATATTTCAGATTTCCAGTATCTGCAGTATTTTGCCTTTTTGCAGATTTGTTGCGGTCATGTATCTTACATTATTATATATAACTGTATCCTAACATGCTATACATGACTGTAATAAGATATGACCTGTAACCACCAGCATACCTTACCACCAGGGGTGCACTTGCAAGAGACAGGTATATAAGGACAGGTCTCAGGCAAGTGCAGCATTCCAAAGCTGTGAAATAAAGGTGCAGGTCCAGAGTGACCTTGACTTCACAACATGCTCGTGTGAATCTGTACTGAGGGGACAGGACTTTACAGTGGCGACGGGTTACGGGATTACAGAATCCACAGAATGGCGAACAACGGATCAGATGAAAAGTACAATGCGGGAGACAATTGGGAGGACTTTATAGAAAGGCTCCAGCAAAGCTTTGTAACCAAAGACTGGTTAGGCGACGATAAGGCAGACAAGAGAAGAGCCCACCTCTTGACCAGCTGCGGCTCGAAAACATACGCTTTAATGAAGGATCAGTTGGCACCCGAGAAACCAGCAAGCAAGTCGTTTGAAGAATTGAGCACACTGGTAAGAGACCACCTGAAGCCAGCGAGCAGCCTACACATGGCCAGACACAGGTTCGACAACTACAGACGCTGTGTGGGCCAGAGCATACCCGACTTCGTGGCGGAACTTCGGAGGTTGGCTAGATTATGTGAGTTCTCCGATGAACTGAGGAGAGAAATGCTGAGAGACATTTTCATTGAAGGAATAGGCCACGCAGGCATATTCTGAAAGCTCATAGAGACCAAGAACCTGACCTTAGAGGCAGCAGCACTGGTTGCACAGACATTCTTGGTAGGGGAAGAAGAAACGAGGTTGATTTACAATGCAGGTACGACAACTAACGAAATATTGGAACAAGAAGTTCACAGCACTAAACAAGCTGCTACCCCCACACACAGACAAAACCAGGAGAACAGGCTCTCGACAGCAGGCAGAAGCCATCAAGGGCCACAGGAACGGCCGTTCACACCTCATCAACCCACAATGCGAGCAATCAACTACAAACTGAGAGAAGCTCAAGAGAGATCAGCCAGACGCAGCTCATTCTTTGGGAACACTTTAAACAATAGAACAGGTCTGTGCTGGAGGTGTGGGGGTGGGCACTCGTCAAGGGGATGTCGATTTTAGCAGGCTGTTTGCAGAAATTGTGAATATACAGGTCATTTGGCCCGCATGTGCAAAAAATCGGCAGCTCGGCTGGTATACGAATCGGATGGGTTGGAAAGCGGGACAGTACCCGGGACACCGATGTGCAGCGGGTCAACACGATCAATGGCCGCTTCTCCTACAACAGGACGCCTCCTATAATGATGAGGGTCCTACTCAACGGGATTTCTGTCAACATGGAGCTAGATACGGGAGCGAGTCAATCTCTCATGGGCACTCAACAATTTGAACAACTGTGGCCGCATAAAAGAGACAGACCAAAACTCACAAGGGTCGACACCAAATTAAGGACCTATACCAAAGAAATCGTACCAGTCCTCCGCAGCGCCATGCTCTCTGTCACACACAAAGGGACAGTGAACCGACTTCCCCTGTGGATTGTCCCCGGAGACCCCCCAGCACTGCTGGGGAGAAGCTGGCTGGCAAAACTAAACTGGAAATGGGATGATGTCCATGCCATGTCATTAGATGAACGGACCTCCTGCTCAGCAGTTATAAAGCGATTTGAACATCTCTTTCAGCCAGTTGTGGGCACTTTCAAAGGGGCCAAAGTCAAAATCTACATCATACAGGATGCTAGACCGGTCCATCGCAAGGTCAGAGCTGTACCCTTTGTGATGAGGGAAAAGATTGAACACGAACTAGACAGGCTTCTGCATGAAGGCATTATATCACCTGTGGAATTTAGCGACTGGGCAAGTCCCATCGTCCCAGTCATGAAGCCTGATGGATCCGTACGAATCTGTGGGGACTACAAATCTACCATAAACAAAGTCTCCCTACAGGACCAATACCCGCTGCCCAGAGCAGAGGACTTATTTGCCATATTGGTTGAAGGTAAACATTTCTCAAAATTAGACCTCACATCTGCGTATATGACGCAAGAATTGACCGAAGAATCCAAGCTACTCACCACCATCAACACACATCGAGGCCTTTTCATGTACAATCGATGCCCATTCGGCATCAGGTCGGCAGCTGCCATATTCCAGCGCAACATGGAGAGTCTGCTCAAGTCCATCCCGGGGACGGTTGTATTTCAAGACGACATACTTATCACGGGCAAGGACACCGACTCCCATCTCCGTAATTTGGAGGAAGTACTAAAGCGGTTGGATCGGGTAGGCCTACGAGTCAAGAAATCCAAGTGCCTGTTTCTCGCACCCGAGGTTGAATTTTTGGGCAGAAGGATTGCCGCTGATGGAATCCGCCCAACAGAGTCCAAAGCACAAGCAATTCGCCTGGCACCCAGGTCCCGGAATGTCTCAGAACTGCGCGCCTTTCTCGGGCTACTCAATTACTTTGGGAACTTTATGCAGAACTTAAGCACGCTGCTGGAGCCTCTCCTCGTGCTACTCAGGAAGGGGTGCGATTGGTTTTGGGGGGACGCCCAGGAACGTGCCTTCAATCAGGGGAAGTCATAACGGGGAACAAAGAAATGGCAGACCAATTGAACAAGTACTTTGGTTCGGTATTCACTAAGGAGGACACAAACAACCTTCCAGATATAAAAGGGGTCAGAGGGTCTAGTAAGGAGGAGGAACTGAGTGAAATCTTTATTAGTCGGGAAATTGTGTTGGGGAAATTGATGGGATTGAAGGCCCATAAATCCCCAGGGCCTGATGGACTGCATCCCAGAGTACTTGAGGAGGTGGCCTTGGAAATAGCGGATGCATTGACAGTCATTTTCCAACATTCCATTGACTCTGGATCAGTTCCTATCGAGTGGAGGGAAGCCAATGTAACCCCACTTTTTAAAAAAGGAGGGAGAGAGAAAACAGGGAATTATAGACCGGTCAGCCTGACCTCAGTAGTGGGTAAAATGATGGAATCAATTATTAAGGATGTCATAGCAGCGCATTTGGAAAATGGTGACATGATAGGTCCAAGTCAGCATGGATTTGTGAAAGGGAAATCATGCTTGACAAATCTTCTGGAATTTTTTGAGGATGTTTCCAGTAAAGTGGACAAAGGAGAACCAGTTGATGTGGTATATTTGGACTTTCAGAAGGCTTTCGACAAGGTCCCACACAAGAGATTAATGTGCAAAGTTAAAGCACATGGGATTGGGGGTAGTGTGCTGACGTGGATTGAGAACTGGTTGTCAGACAGGAAGCAAAGAGTAGGAGTAAATGGGTACTTTTCAGAATGGCAGGCAGTGACTAGTGGGGTACCGCAAGGTTCTGTGCTGGGGCCCCAGCTGTTTACATTGTACATTAATGATTTAGACGAGGGGATTAAATGTAGTATCTCCAAATTTGCGGATGACACTAAGTTGGGTGGCAGTGTGAGCTGCGAGGAGGATGCTATGAGGCTGCAGAGTGACTTGGATTGGTTAGGTGAGTGGGCAAATGAATGGCAGATGAAGTATAATGTGGATAAATGTGAGGTTATCCACTTTGGTGGTAAAAACAGAGAGACAGACTATTATCTGAATGGTGACAGATTAGGAAAAGGGAAAGTGCAACGAGACCTGGGTGTCATGGTACATCAGTCATTGAAGGTTGGCATGCAGGTACAGCAGGCGGTTAAGAAAGCAAATGGCATGTTGGCCTTCATAGCGAGGGGATTTGAGTACAGGGGCAGGGAGGTGTTGCTACAGTTGTACAGGGCCTTGGTGAGGCCACACCTGGAGTATTGTGTACAGTTTTGGTCTCCTAACTTGAGGAAGGACATTCTTGCTATTGAGGGAGTGCAGCGAAGATTCACCAGACTGATTCCCGGGATGGTGGGACTGACCTATCAAGAAAGACTGGATCAACTGGGCTTGTATTCACTGGAGTTCAGAAGAATGAGAGGGGATCTCATAGAAATGTTTAAAATTCTGATGGGTTTAGATGCAGGAAGAATGTTCCCAATGTTGGGGAAGTCCAGAACCAGGGGTCACAGTCTAAGGATAAGGGGTAAGCCATTTAGGACCGAGATGAGGAGAAACTTCTTCACCCAGAGAGTGGTGAACCTGTGGAATTCTCTACCACAGAAAGTAGTTGAGGCCAATTCACTAAATATATTCAAAAGTGAGTTAGATGAAGTCCTTACTACTCGGGTGATCAAGGGGTATGGCGAGAAAGCAGGAAGGGGGTACTGAAGTTTCATGTTCAGCCATGAACTCATTGAATGGCGGTGCAGGCTAGAAGGGCTGAATGGCCTGCTCCTGCACCTATTTTCTATGTTTCAATAAGGCACGCAACCTTCTGTGTTCCAACAGTGTTTTGACTTTCTTTGACCCAGGTAAAAAGCTAGTTCTCACATGCGATGCGTCAGCGTATGGGATCGGGTGCGTTTTGCAACATGTCAATAGTGCGGGCAAATTACAACCCATAGCTTATGCCTCCAGGTCACTTTCGCGGGTGGAGCGCGGGTACGGAATTGTCAAAAAGATGCACCAATATCTTTTCGGGGCCAAGTTCGCATTAGAAACCGACCACAAGCCCCTCACTTCCCTCCTATCCGAGAGCAAGGCAATAAACGCCAACGCCTCGGCGCGAATTCAACGGTGGGCACTCATGCTGGCGTCCTACGACTATGCCATAAGGCATCGACCAGGCACAGACAACTGTGCCGACGCGCACAGCAGGCTACCCCTGGTGACCACGGAAGGGTCTGACGAACAGGACTGTGAGATAGTCATGGCAATCAATGCCTTTGAGTCCACAGGTTCGCCCATGACGGCTCGCCAAATCAGAGCCTGGATGGCCAGTGACCCCACATTATTCTTAGTAAAAAGATGTGTCCTAACCGGTGACTGGGCAGAGGCTCGCGATGCCTGCCCCAAGGAATTAAAACCCTTTCACAGGCGCCTGCGTGAGCTATCACTACAGGCAGCCTGTCTGATGTGGGGCAGCCGAGTAGTCATGCCTCTGTGAGGCAGAGAGGCATTTGTCCAGGAGCACCACCTCAAGTACCCGGGGATCGTTCTCATGAAGGCCATAGCCAGGTCCCACGTCTGGTGGCCTGGTATTGACGCGGACTTGGAGCTCTGCATCCGAAGGTGCACGATTTGTGCCCAACTCAGCAATGCCCCCAGGGAGGCTCCACTGAGCCCCTGGCCCTGGCCTACAAAACCGTGGTCGCGGGTGCACGTAGACTATGCGGGCCCATTCATGGGCAAAATGTTCCTCGTAGTTGTAGATGCATTTTCAAAGTGGATTGAATGCATCATTTTAAACTCGAGCACAACCTCCACCACTGTGGAGAGCCTTGCAACCATGTTTGCAATGCACGGAATCCCTGACATATTGGTCAGTGACAATGGTCCGTGCTTCACCAGCGCAGAATTCCAAGACTTTATAATTGACCACGGCATAAATCACGTCAAGACGGCACCGTTCAAGCCGGCCTCCAACGGCCAGGCGGAGAGAGCAGTGCAAATCATTGAACATGGCATGCTTAAAATCCAAGGTCCCACGCTGCAGGGTCGCCTGTCGCGACTGCTGCTGGCATACAGATCTCGTCCACACTCACTGACTGGGATCCCCCCCGCGCAACTGTTGATGAAAAGGACTTTAAAAACAAGGCTCTCATTAATCCTCCCAGACATGCACGAAATCGTTGAGGCAAAGCGCCGTAAGCTGACTGAGTACCATGACAGAAATTCGACAGGGAGATGGAATGAGATAGGGGACAAAGTGTTTGTACTAAACTATGGCAGGGGTCCCAAATGGCTTGTAGGGACAGTAACGGGCAAGGAAGGAAACAGGCTACTGGTAGTACAAATGGGCAATGGCAAAACCTGCCGGAGGCATGTAGACCAAGTCAAAAGCAGATTTACCAACAACACTGCAGAACTAGAGGCAGGCTACAATGTGGAACTCGCACCACACCTGGTGGACAGACAGAGGGAACAACCTGAGGAAAGGGCAATCCCAATAGACAGTCCAGGCGAGTCAACAACAATCACACCAATCGAAACAGACAGCCCAGGCGAGATACCAGCAACCACACCCAAAGAAAAACAGACACCAAGGCAAACCACAACTCAGACGCTCCACGCGAGAGCGTAGATCACCTGAGAGACTGAACCTATAAAGACAATAAGACCTTGGGGGAGGGTGATGTCATGTATCTTACATTATTATATATAACTGTATCCTAACATACTATACATGTCTGTAATAAGATATGACCTGTAACCACCAGCATACCTTACCACCAGGGGTGCACTTGCAAGAGACAGGTATACAAGGACAGGTCTCAGGCAAGTGCAGCATTCCAGAGCTGTGAAATAAAGGTGCAGGTCCAGAGTGACCTTGACTTCACTACATGCCTCGTGTGAGTCTGTACTGAGGGGACAGGACTTTACAGTTGCTGCCTTTTCCGTAGTGTTTTAAAGGACTACCAAGGGAATTAAATATTGCAGAGTTTGTTAAGTACCCTGCAAATTTCCTCCACAAACTCCTTATCCTCTCTTCTCAGGGGCCCTATGTCACATGTGACAATTTTGTTTTTACTGATACATTTGTAGAATATTTTACAGTTGTCTTTAATTTTTTTGATATTTTCTCATCATACTCCCTCCTTACTTTCATCTATCCTTCCTTAACCTCTTTCCTTAGTTTCTCATATTTTTATTTTTTATCATATGCCCACTTGTTCAATTTTAGTTTGCCTCTAAACTTTTTTTTAATCCACAACATTTTGAAATTTGAAGTAGTCTCCTTTTGTAATGGTATTGGTTGCCACCCATTTCTCGGCGGTCCCTGGGCGGGAGCTACGTATTTGCCCCCCACTGCCGCCGAGTCCCGTAGGGAGCAACCTTCGGCCTAGTTTTGTGGGCGGCAGTCGGCAAATGGGAGCGGGAGTGTCCGGCCAGCTTTACTATTGTGCATCAGTTGGAGGCCTTCCCACTCGGGGATCTCCACTGCGCATGCGCGAGACTTCGCAAATTTTTTATATTTTAGTTTTCTTCTGCCAACGTGACGTCATTTCATGGCAGTTAAAGGCTGATTGGTGAACTGCGCATTCGCATAAAAGCGGACCACGTTATTCCACCTGTGAGTGGGAGAGGGGAGAGGAGAGAGTTGCAGGTTGGAGAGCAGAGTGGTGGCATTGCAGAGGGGGCAGTCTGAGTTGCAGAGGGGGCAGTGTGAGAAATTTAAACACACAAACTCTTCAGCAGCCATTCCTCTCATCATTGAGGATGAGTGACCAGAAATCTTCCATGAAGACTGGCAAAACCAGGCCCAGAGCTCCGTGATTCAATGAACAGGAATTGGAGGAGCTAGTGACAGAGGTGGAGCGCAGGTACAACGACCTCACCCGGGATGGTTATGGCAAGCTTCCACCAGCCCAGTGCCAATGAATTTGGATGGAGATTGGTGAGATGGTGACTGCAATGAGCAACGGTGAGTGGAATGGGGACCAATGCCGCAAACGTTGGAACAATTTGCTGGCAGCAGCTAGAGTGAGTACAAATTTATTCGCTCCCTCCTGTCCAAGGCCAAAAAGGTTGTGCACCAGATGTGTGCGGTGTGAAAATGGGTGTGGTAGGCATCAGTAAAGGAGCTAAAGGCTGCAACATTTCTTTGTGCAGCAAAAAAAAGCAACCAACGAGGCAAGCCCGCGTGCGACCGGAGGGGGCTCAGAAGAGGTGGTCGAATTGACCAGGCTGGAGGAGCATGCGTTGACATTGGTGGGTGACCACACACATTGATGCAGATCTGATGCTACCACATGGTAAGGTTATACTAATCTCTGGTGTCAGCGAGGCTCATGGCATGAAAGTACATGCAATGTTAAGGCATTCGTGGTTCAACACACACTTTGTCGCCCATTATGTGGCCATGTACAGATGGAAGTCCTTGCTGGCATAATATGAGATGGAACGGCTCACATCTCAGCTTGACCAACACCACCCACCCACGCCCCCCATAGACTGAACTGTTGTCCTCTACTTGCAGATGATAACTCGGACAGGATGGATCAAGGGAGACCATCGACCTCTGGCCTTCAGAGAAGCCGTCAGACCCCAACATCTCCCACCCCGATGTTCTCCACACCCGAAGACGGCGGATCCTTCACCCACGCCTCCCCCCACCCCCACATCACCCAATTCCACCGCATCCACCTCCGCCACCCAGGGCCAGGAAGAACAGGAGGGAGAGGAACCGGAACCGGCTGACGGCAGCCTCCTGCCATGTCAGCCAAGTGTCCGCAGAATCTCGACGTCTTGCTCCAATTTCCTGGGCTTTCCAATGGACTCCACAGACGCAAGCTCTACCAAGCTCAGAGGCCGTGGCTCGAAGGCAAGCAAGGCGCCAGCACCCAGCAGCAGCGAACAACCACCTGCGGATGCAACACTGCTCTCTGCACTGACTGAGATGCTGCAGCTATCATGCACTAGCGTGGAGATAGGTCACGATATGCTGCAGGCCATGGCTGGGATAGCTGGCAGCATCGCCACCTTCACCCAGCAGAGGATGGACCGGCTCATTACAGTGTGGGAGCGCACAATGGAGAGCGTTGAGGCCATGAGGCAAGAGATGGCTTCTGCACACGTAGTGCAAGCCCCCGACCCCACACCCTCAAGGCAAACAGATCCGGAGGAGCAGGAGATCCCGACGCCTTCGGTCCCACGCGCTCTGCCTTTTCACCAAGACTCACACGTCTGCAGACATCCCGCTGCCCTCCTGCACAACCTTCTCAACCTGAGGCAGTGAGGGGCAGGAGAGCGGCACACTGTCGTGTAGGAGGGGGGTGGAAGAGGACATTGTGCATCCCTCCAATGGGGGGGGGGGGGGCGGTGGACAGAGGGGTGTTGCCAGGTAGAGGGGTGGGTGTTGCTCCTGTAAATTTTTTCACATTGAATAATCTTATGTAACCTTTCTTATTGTGCACTTGTAAATGCACTCACATTGCTGACCCTGCTCTTGGTGAGTGTGTCATTTTTACGTCATGTGTGGTGCATTGTCCCTCAGGTCATCTGCTTTATCAGGAATATCTTCCCATCCACATCTGACTGCAGTGTATAATGGGTCCTGTCATCAGGCCATCGCAAGACGACAAGGAAGGGTCACCAATGCAGGAAGGCTACCATTAAATTTCTCTCACTTTACCCACTTGCAGGGCAGACCTTAAGGCTTGCTCTTCAACCTTCTTTTTGCGAGGCCAAACATGGAGGAGTGCCATGGTCATCAGTTACATTGCAGTGTCACACAGTTAATGAATCAGCTTGGATGTACAAAATGTGACATGCTGAAGACTTTTCATAATTTTTCCTTCGTCATTGGGCTTCTCAATGAAGGACTTTCAGCAAGGCCCAACAAAAAAGCCTCCATCAGCTTAGACACATTTCACTCACTTTTATGACATCCCAATTAAACATCACCATCAGCAGTAAAGTAATGCAACATGCACCTAACTTTTTTCCAGCAGTCCCACTCATAATGGTCCATAGGGGGACCCACAAGTTCCTGGTTTAGGTATGCGAAGCACATGCACCTAAACCTGGAACTTACGATCTCTCAAGAATTCTCTCGACAGATCGCACGCATCCAAAGTTAAAGGGCCTCCACGTGGGGAGTGCAGTGCTGGGTTATTTGCCCAACTGCTGCCCAGCCAATGCCCTTGAAATTCTTCGGACTGATAAAAGCAGATGTAAGGCCTGCTTTTATCAGCGTAAGACTTTTAAAGGACAGAAAAATATTTTTTTTTTCAACAATGTGAGTGTTTAAAATTCTATTAAATAAGCTAAGTTTATTTTTATACCGTTTAAAATATGTAAATTTATTTTTCAAAAAATTACATTTTTGTTTTGAATAATTAATTAAATTCCATTTTGATTAATTTTAAATATGTGATTTAAAAATATATATATTTTAAGTGTTTGTGTGTTTTTGGGATCCCCATTCATACTTATGGTACGGAACTCACCATAAGTATGAATGGGCATTACCCCTACTTTGATTGGTTGGGCCGGCCCATGTGATCCCAGGGACGTGTACAAAGCGCTTACATGCCTGGAATACGTGCACCTCTATGCAGGCCTTCGCCTAGAGACCCAGGACTGCAAGTCTCCGTACCTCCGGGACCACCAGGACCAACAGGTAAATTGGTAGAAATTTCTCAGGTTGGAGGTATCCGCCCACGGGAAGCCTCCGACCGCAATTTCTGAGCCGATAACACAATGAGAAAAGTTAATACTTACTGTAGATTCATTTCTTAAGAGTATTAACCAAGATTAATACCCTATAATGGGTGAGGATGTCATCTGTGAAATGTGTAAGGAAGTCTTATCGATTCCTTAAAAATGGGTTTCTAATTTTGTTGCACAAAGCACCATGAGAAAATCTCCACCCCACCCCCACCATGTGGTTCAACATTGGTAAGATTTTAATGTAAATGAAAAAACCAAAGCTAAAATGTAATTTAACAACAACAACTTGCATTTAGATAGCGCCTCTAATGTAGTGAAATGTCCCAAGGCACTTCACAGGAGTATTATGAGAGAAGAAATTTGACACTGAGCCGCATAAGGAGAATTTAGGACTGGTGACCAAAAGCCTGGTCAAAGAGATAGATTTTAAGGAGCGTCTTGAAGGAGGAAAGAGAGGTGGTGTTTAGGCAGGGAATTCCAGAGCTTAGGCCCTAGGCAACAGAAGGCACAGCCACCAATGATTGAGCAAATTTAATCAGAGGTGCTCGAGGGCAGAATTAGAGGAGCGCAGACATCTCGGGGGGTGGGGTTGTAGGGCTGGAGGAGAATACAGAGATAGGGAGGGGCGAGGCCATGGAGGGAGTTGAAAGCAAGGATGAGAATTTTGAAATTGAGGCGGTGCTTAACTGGGAGCCAATGTAGGTCAGCACGCACAGGGGTGACAGGTGAGCGGGAGTTGGTGCAAGTTAGGACATAGGCAGCCAAGTTTTGGATCACTTCTAGTTTACGTAGGGGAGAACACTGACAGAAAAACTGTCAAAATCAATGTGGACATGGTCCCTTTAAAGAAAACGGCTGATGATGCATCATCAAATTACATCATCAGACTTGCTTCCTGTTAATTGGCCGGGAACCTCGCAGGGCAGGATTAACAAGCTCCATCTAGGGAAGATTGCTTTGAGAGGGTGGAATGGAGCTGGGAGCGTGTTTCCCCACACACCATCGATACCGGCTGCCCCAGTCTCACCACAGATGGAGAAATCGCAGCCTTATTGTCGGAGATGAGGGTAGAAACTGGGGAGAAGGGTTTGAAAAGACGATTAGCAGTGGAGAATACATTCCAGAATGATTCTGGAATAGTGAGAAATTTTGACAGATGAGAGCAAGATATGATAATGCCGGTCAGATCTATCGGTGAATGGCTAAACCAGTTGTCTACTATATCCATTCAAGTCTGCATCCCTTGGACTAAATGGGTTGTACCAGGGGGAACTGCCAGGGTGAGAGAGAGTAATTGTTTTAACAGGGACTAGGGCATCATAGGTGGTGCGAGGGTGTGATTGAGCAGATCGGTGGCTGCAGAAATACCATGGTGAATGGAGGGCCACAGGCTGGACAGTTGGGAGTTAAGTGCAGTTGTAAGAGAGTTGGGAGAGAGTTTTTTCCAGGGGCGGACACAGAAGTAGGTAGGGTTGGGGGGCGGGGGGGGCTGGTGAAAGGGGGATCTGAGTGGAGAGCGGTAGAGGAAATGGTCATAGATGGCCTTATCTGCAATTGACACGATGGGAGTAGCGAGGCTACGAGAGATGGCAAGGTCGACCGGGTCGCCGTGAATATGGGTTGGGGAATTTACATGCAGGGAGAAATAGGAGGCTAGTGAACTCAGCGAAGAGGGAGCATGATGAATTGAGATGAATGTTGAAATCACTAAAACTGAGAAGTCGTTCGGTGCAGAGGCACACTGTTGCTTAATTTACCTATCAATTAGAATTCGATCAATCACTAAAACTGTTATGTATGTAAACATTATAACTTTAAGATTTGCCACCAGAGGGCGCACCTGTTGGAGGCCAAGGGGTCACCTGCACACCTCATGCAAGCGAGTATAAAAGGTTGTCTGCCATGCTGCTTTGGCACTCTGGAGTTTTATTAAAGAGACTAAGGTCACATCAGTTTAAGCTTGCAGTACTCAGTCTTGTGGAGTTATTCTAAACATAACAATTGGCGACGAGTAACATATCCCGAACTTTCACGTGGTCATGGCTGCCGTTGGTGTTCTTGAGCGATTTGTAGAGAGTGATGATTGGGAAGCCTTTGGTGATCGTCTCGACTAGTACTTCATGGCCAACGGGCTGGATACGCTCGATACAGCGATCAAGCGCAGGACGATTCTCCTCACCGTTTGTGGGTCTACAACATACGGCCTCATCAAGCATCTGCTAGCACTGACGAAACCAACAGAAAATAAATTTGCAGAGTTGTTTACGCTGGTTCGGGAACACCTCAAGCCGAAGGAGAGCATCTTAATGGCCAGGTATCGCTTCTATATGCACCATCGCTCTGAGGGCCAGGACGTGATGAGTTATGTCGCCGACCTAAAACGCCTTGCGGGACCTTGTGATTTTGCTGGCTATTTGGGGGAAATGCTGCGGGACTTTTTTATGCTTGGAATCGGCCATGAGGTCATTCTTCGCAAGCTGTTGTCTGCCGAATCCCCAGACCTGAACGAGGCCATCACGATAACCCAGGCTTTCATGTCCACGAACAATAATACTAAACTGATATCTTCTCAGCTAAGAAGCTCACCGGCAATTACTGTATATAAAATAATGCCGTTAGCAGGCAGAACTGTACATGGCAGGGCCTACACGTCTGTAGCTGCAAGACCTAGGATAACTCAGAGTCTGCATTGGGGCGTGAATGCAAATCCATTAACACCATGTTGGCGCTGCGGAGGTAATCATAGAGCCCATCACTGTCGATTCAAGCACTACGTGTGCAAAGGCTGCGAAACAATCAAGCACCTCCAGCAAATGTGCAAGCGTGCTGCAACTTACCACGTGGCAGAGTCGGCAGAAGATGGTCGATCCGAAGTGGATCACGCAGAACGAGTAAGAGAGGCAACTCAACCCGAGGTCGAGGAAGAAGTGTATGGGGTACACACCTTCACCAAGAGCCCTCCTATAATGCTAAAAGTCAAATTAAATGGCATTCCAGTTTCCATGGAGTTGGACACGGGGGCGAGTCAGTCAATTATGAGCCAGAAGGCTTTTGAGAAACTGTGGGGCAACAAGGCACAAAGGCCCAAACTAAACCCGATTTTTACAAAGTTGTGCACTTACACCAAAGAGCTTATACCAGTCATTGGCAGTGCGACAGTGAAGGTATCGTACGATGGAGCTGTGCATGACTTATCACTGTGGATTGTACCAGGCGATGGCCCAACGCTGTTCGGCAGAAGCTGGCTAGGAAAAATTCGATGGAACTGGGATGACATCAAAGCACAATCTTCGGTGGATGACACCCCGTGCGCTCAAGTGCTGAGCAAATTTCTGTCGCTATTTGAACCAGGCATCAGCAACTTCACAGGTGCCAAGGTGCAGATCCATCTACTCCCTGGTGCACGGCCTGTTCATCACAAGGCCTGAGCAGTTCCATATATGATGAGGGAGAAAGTCAAGATCGAACTGGATAGACTTCAACGAGAGGGAATCATATCTCCAGTTGAATTCAATGAGTGGGCCAGCCCAATTGTTCCGGTGTTACATAAGAATTAGGAACAGGAGTAGGCCATCTAGCCCCTCGAGCCTGCTCCGCCATTCAAAAAGATCATGGCTGATCTGGCCGTGGACTCAGCTCCACTTACCCGCCCGCTCCCCATAACCCTTAATTCCCTTATTGGTTAAAAATCTATCTATCTGTGACTTGAATACATTCAATGAGCTAGCCTCAACTGTTTCCTTGGCAGAGAATTCCACAGATTCACAACCCTCTGGGAGAAGAAATTCCTTCTCAACTCGGTTTTAAATTGGCTCCCCCGTATTTTGAGGCTGTGCCCCCTAGTTCTAGTCTCCCCGACCAGTGGAAACAACCTCTCTGCCTCTATCTTGTCTATCCCTTTCATTATTTTAAATGTTTCTATAAGATCACCCCTCATCCTTCTGAACTCCAACGAGTAAAGACCCAGTCTACTCAATCTATCATCATAAGGTAACCCCCTCATCTCCGAATCAGCCTAGTGAATCATCTCTGTACCCCCTCCAAAGCTAGTATATCCTTCCTTAAGTAAGGCGATCAAAACTGCACGCAGTACTCCAGGTGCGGCCTCACTAATACCCTATACAGGTGCAGAAGGACCTCCCTGCTTTTGTACTCCATCCCTCTCGCAATGAAGGCCAACATTCCATTCGCCTTCCTGATTACCTGCTGCACCTGCAAACTAACTTTTTGGGATTCATGCACAAGGATCCGCAGGTCCCTCTGCACCGCAGCATGTTGTAATTTCTCCCCATTCAAATAGTATTCCCTTTTTTTCTTTTTTTTCCCAAGGTGGATGACCTCACACTTTCCAACATTGTATTCCATCTGCCAAACCTTAGCCCATTCGCTTAACCTATCTAAATTTCTTTGCAGCCTCTCTGTGTCCTCCACACAACCCGCTTTCCCACTAATCTTTGTGTCATCTGCAAATTTTGTTACACTACACTCTGTCCCCTCTTAGAAACATAGAAACATAGAAAATAGGTGCAGGAGCAGGCCATTCAGCCCTTCTAGCCTGCACCGCCATTCAATGAGTTCATGGCTGAACATGAAACTTCAGTACCCCATTCCTGCTTTCTCGCCATACCCCTTGATCCCCCGAGTAGTAAGGACTTCATCTAACTCCCTTTTGAATATATTTAGTGAATTGGCCTCAACTTCTTTCTGTGGTAGAGAATTCCACAGGTTCACCACACTCTGGGTGAAGAAATTTCTCCTCATCTCGGTCCTAAATGGCTTACCCCTTATCCTTAGACTGTGACCCCTGGTTCTGGACTTCCCCAACATTGGGAACATTCTTCCTGCATCCAACCTGTCTAAACCCGTCAGAATTTTAAACGTTTCTATGAGGTCCCCTCTCACTCTTCTGAACTCCAGTGAATACAAGCCCAGTTGATCCAGTCTTTCTTGATAGGTCAGTCCCACCATCCCGGGAATCAGTCTGGTGAATCTTCGCTGCACTCCCTCAATAGCAAGAATGTCCTTCCTCAAGTTAGGAGACCAAAACTGTACACAATACTCCAGGTGTGGCCTCACCAATGCCCTGTACAACTGTAGCAACACCTCCCTGCCCCTGTACTCAAATCCCCTCGCTATGAAGGCCAACATGCCATTTGCTTTCTTAACCGCCTGCTGTACCTGCATGCCAACCTTCAGTGACTGATGTACCATGACACCCAGGTCTCGTTGCACCTCCCCTTTTCCTAATCTGTCACCATTCAGATAATAGTCTGTCTCTCTGTTTTTACCACCAAAGTGGATAACCTCACATTTATCCACATTATACTTAATCTGCCACGCATTTGCCCACTCACCTAACCTATCCAAGTCACTCTGCAACCTCATAGCATCCTCCTCGCAGCTCACACTGCCACCCAACTTAGTGTCATCCGCAAATTTGGAGATACTGCATTTAATCCCCTCGTCTAAATCATTAATGTACAATGTAAACAGCTGGGGCCCCAGCACAGAACCCTGCGGTACCCCACTAGTCACTGCCTGTCATTCTGAAAAGTACCCATTTACTCCTACTCTTTGCTTCCTGTCTGACAACCAGTTCTCAATCCATGTCAGCACACTACCCCCAATCCCATGTGCTCTAACTTTGCACATTAATCTCCTGTGTGGGACCTTGTCGAAAGCCTTCTGAAAGTCCAAATATACCACATCAACTGGTTCTCTTTTGTCCACTTTACTGGAAACATCCTCAAAAAATTCCAGAAGATTTGTCAAGCATGATTTCCCTTTCACAAATCCATGCTGACTTGGACCTATCATGTCACCATTTTCCAAATGCGCTGCTGTGACATCCTTAATAATTGATTCCATCATTTTACCCACTACTGAGGTCAGGCTGACTGGTCTATAATTCCCTGCTTTCTCTCTCCCTCCTTTTTTAAAAAGTGGGGTTACATTGGCTACCCTCCACTCCATAGGAACTGATCCAGAGTCAATGGAATGTTGGAAAATGACTGTCAATGCATCCGCTATTTCCAAGGCCACCTCCTTAAGTACTCTGCGATGCAGTCCATCAGGCCCTGGGGATTTATCGGCCTTCAATCCCATCAATTTCCCCAACTAATAAAGATATCCCTCAGTTCCTCCTCCTTACTAGACCCTCTGACCCCTTTTATATCCGGAAGGTTGTTCTTCCAGGTCATCTATGTATATTGTAAACAGTTGTGGTCCCAGCACCGATCCCTGTGGCACACCACTAACCACCGATTTCCAACCCGAAAAGGACCCATTTATCCCGACTCTCTGCTTTCTGTTAGCCAGCCAATTCTCTATCCATGCTAATACATTTCCATTGACCCCGCGTATCTTTATCTTCTGCAGTAACCTTTTGTGTGGCACCTTATCGAATGCCTTTTGAAAATCTAAATACACCACATCCATCGGTACACCTCTATCCACCATGCTCGTTATATCCTCAAAGAATTCCAGTAAACTAGTTAAACATGATTTCCCCTTCATGAATCCATGCTGCGTCTGCTTGATTACACTATTCCTATCTAGATGTCCCGCTATTTCTTCCTTAATGATCGTTTCAAGCATTTTCCCCACTACAGATGTTAAACTAACCGGCCTATAGTTACCTGCCTTTTGTCTGCCCCCTTTTTTAAACAGAAAAGTGTTGAAAAGCGATGGCACGGTCAGAACAACCGATCAACCGAGCCTCGTTACAAGACCAGTATCCACTACTCAAGGCGACTGGCCTGTTCGTAACGTTAGCAGGGGGAAAGTTGTTCACCAAATTGGATCTAACCTCTGCTTACATGACACAGGAGCTGGCTGAATCTTCGAAAAGATTGACGTGCATCAACACGCACAAAGGATTGTTTATATGCCACAGATGCCCTTTTGAAATTCGCTCGGCTGCTGCCATTTTCCAGAGGAACATGGAGGGTCTGCTGAAATCGGTTCCGCGCACCATTGTGTTTCAAGACGACATCCTGATCACCGGTCGTGACACCATCAAACACCTGCACAACCTGGAAGAGGTTCTAAGTCGACTGGACAGAGTGGGACTCAGGCTGAAACGCTCCAAGTGTGTTTTCCTGGCGCCAGAGGTCGAATTTTTGGGGAGAAAGATTGCGGCAGACGGCATCAGACCCACAGACTCAAAGACAGAGGCCATCAAGAACGCACCCAGACCACAGAATGTGACGGAGCTGCATTCGTTCCTGGGGCTCAACTATTTTCTTAACTTTCTACCCGGGTTGAGCACTTTGCTGGAACCATTGCACATGTTGCTATGTAAGGGTGATGACTAGGTTTGGGGTAAATCTCAAGACACAGCCTTTGAGAAGGCCAGAAACTTGCTAGGTTCTAACAAGTTACTTGTATTGTATGACCCGTGTAAACGTTGAGTACTAGCTTGTGATGCATTTTCGTACGTGGTCGGGTGTGTGTTACAGCAAACCAATGTATCAGGCAAACTGCAACCGGTTCCATATGCGTCTAGAAGTATATCTAAGGCTGAAAGAGTCTACAGTATGGTCGAGAAAGAGGCGTTAGCATGCGTATAAGGGGTTAAGAAAATGCACCAATACCTACTTGGACCCCAGTTCGAGCTTGAAACCGACCACAAACCGCTCATTTTGCTGTTTTCAGAAAGCAAAGGTATAAACACCAATGCTTCGTCCCGCATCCAAAGATGGGCACCAACATTGTCCGCTTATGACTATGTTATCCGCCACAGACCAGGCACGGAGAACTGTGCTGATGCCCTCAGTCGGCTACCATTGCTTACCACCGGGGTGGAAATGGTGCAACTCGCAGACTTGCTTCTGGTCATGGATGTTTTTGAGAGCGAGGGGTCACCCATCATGGCTCGCCAGATCAGGACCTGGACTAGCCAGGACCCTGTGCTATCACTAGTAAAAAACTGCGTCCTCAATGTGAGCTGGTCGGTTGTTCCCGGGGAAATGCAAGATGAAATTAAGCCGTTCCACCGATGTAAAGATGAAATGTCCATCCAGTCGGATTGTCTCTTAAGGGGTAACCGTGTGATTTTGCCAAAAAAAGGCAGGGAAGCATTTACATGCGACCTACACAGTACCCACCTCGGCATAGTTATGATGAAGGATGTTGCCAGGTCGCATGTTTGGTGGCCCGGCATTGACTCGGATTTGAAGTCATGCGTACATCAGTGCAACATATGCTCACTGTTGAGCAATGCACCCAAGGGAAGCTCCACTGAGTCTGTGGTCATGACTCTCCAAACCGTGGTCCAGGATCCACGTAGATTTCGCTGGCCCCCTTCTAGGAAAGCTGTTCTTAGTAGTAGTGGACACTTACTCTAAATGGATTGAACATGTAATCATGTCATCCTGCACGTCCACTGCCAGCATTGAAAGCCTCCTGGCCAAGTTCGCCACCCATGGCTTGCCCGACGTCCTTGTCAGTGACAATGGACCGTGTTTCACCAGCTCGGAATTCAATGAGTTTATGACCCGCAATGGCATTAAGCATGTCAGGTCTGCCCCGTTTAAGCCCGCATCCAACGGTCAAGCAGAAAGAGCAGTCCAAACTATCAAGCAGAGCTTGAAATGCGTGACAGACGGTTCCCCACAGACCCGTTTATCTCGGGTTCTGTTGAGCTACCGGACACGACCTCACTCGCTTAGCGGGGTTCCCCCGGCGGAATTGTTAATGAAGAGAGCACTCAAAACCAGGCTCTCCCTAGTCCACCTGGATCTTAATGATCATGTGGAAACCCGGCGTCACCGGCAAAACATGTACCATGATCGCGCGGCTGTATCGCGTGACATTGATGTAAAGGACCCTGTGTTTGTCCTTAATTACGGTCATGGTCCCAAATGGGTTGCTGGCACTCTCTTGGTCAAGGAGGGGAATAGAATGTTTATTGTCAAACTATGTAATGGACAAACGTGCAGAAAGCATTTGTATCAGACCAAACTGTGATTCACTGACAACGAGGAACAACTTGAAGAGGACATCACCATCATCGATCCACCAACACACACCCAACCAGCAATCGACCTCGCCGTCAATCAAGAGGATGAACCCACCATGCCCAACAGTCCGGTCAGACCAGCCGCGCTGCAGTGCAGCAATGGCCCGACCAACTCACCCATGCCAGGGTTCGAACTCAGGCAATCAACCCGGGAGCAAAGGGCCCCGGACCGCCTCAACTTGTAAATAACTTGTATCAAAGACTTTTTTGGGGGGTGGGGGAGTGATGTTATGTATGTAAACATTATAACTGTGTAAGACTTGCCACCAGAGGGTGCACCTGTTGGAGACCCAAGGGTCACCTGCACACCTCGTGCAAGCGAGTATAAAAGGTTGTCTGCCATGCTGCTTTGGCACTCTGGAGTTTTATTAAAGAGACTAAGGTCACATCAGTTTAAGCTTACAGTACTCAGTCTTGTGGAGTTATTCTAAATATAACAAAAATATTGTGTATGGAAAGCACAAGTGGATAATGGACTATCTTTGATATTCAAGAGAATGTTATAAGAGGCAATGTTAGCACTGTGTTTAAAAAAAACTCAGTCTAACATGATAAAATACTGACAGCACTGAAAATTACATATATAGCACAATGATTAATGATCTTGAAAGGGTAATACCATAATTTTATCATTACCATCACAAATGTCTCATTACCAGCCCCACTACTGAGCATCTCCAGCTGCATATGAACATCATTCCCAAAACTAATGATATTAGATTGCTATGTTTAAGGTTGGCACAAAATTCTTTCTCTGCGGTATTAAAGGTAATTTTCATTTTGCCGAGGAGGGAGAAAATGTAAGCAGCCCCGCTACGTATTGTCAGTAGCAATAGGATAATCCAATATGAAGACACAGAGTGAATCTGCTGTAACATTTACAGGTGTTCCTCCTGAAAGTTGAACTGTTCAAAACACTACCATTGGACAGAATGTGGATAGATTTTTTGGTTTATAGGCCAGAAATACAATTCCATGCACGTCTATTTTTTGTTTAATTTTCACTTGCATCACTCAGAATTCAGAAAAGAACATGAATGTATATGCAATGAGACTGCCGTCAACTTCCGATATATTTGTAGATTCCAAAGATATCGGAAGTGTGGAATGCTGCTTCTGAATAGAAATGAACTACCATGCTGACAGTTACTGCCTACTCTATCCCATCGTGGAGGCCCCGACCTGCGGGAGAACACCAGCGGCAGGTCGGGGCCATAAAAGGAGATGAGAGCTTAGGCCCAGGAGCAGCGTGGAGGCATGCCACCTCAGGGAGCAGCACGAGCTGCGATGGCAGCAAAGCGTCATGTCATCAAGGTCCAAGTTGGTGATTGGAGCGTGGGCAGGTATAGCAGGAGCGGCGAGGTCAGAGCAAAGGAGCGGCGAGAGACTGTAAAGGGATGTGATCTGGGCCCAGGAGAGGCGTGAGTTTGGGGCCAGGGGCCCAGGGGCAACACGGGCCAGCCCCCACACTGTCATATGTGTGCGCACGAGGTCCGTGCAGCAGAGCAGGTCTCCAGTCGCCTTGGGTAATCCTTGCCACTGGACAAAGACCTAGCTCTGTCAAGCCCGTGAAGTGGCTGGTGTGCAACGGCCACCACACGTTAAAAAAAATCCACGCACAGGCATCTTCCACCCTTCAACATGTAGTTCAGGACCTGGAATTTTAGGTCCTTCATTGGAACACCTGTGAACTTATCCTTTTTTGGCGTGGAAGCAAGTGATCCTCTTTTCGAGGGAACACCTATGATGACTATCCCATCTGTTTACAAGGTCCTCTCAACTCTATGGAATCATAATAATTTTGCATCAGGCAAATTTTCTGTGAATGAAGGGCATGTAAGAGATGCAATGCAACAGGAATTTTACCAAATAAATTAAATAATAGATGGAAAATGTTTTAAAGCTTGTTATGTTGTTATCAGCAGTTGGCTCAGAATTTTGTGTACATATCATGGCCTAGACTTTCCACTTTTTTTTTGCCGAGAATTAATAATACCGCCCGCCCACTTTTTTTTGCTGTAAAGATCAGAATGGGCAAAACTGATCCCATAATATCACCGAGCGTAACTTTCGGCACCTCGCTCACATATCGCCGGAAATATTGCTCACGGAAAAAAACACTTCGAAAAAGTTGTCCTCATCTGAACTAATCCCAGCGGTATGAACGCCATGTTGTAATTTGGAGATTGGCTCATATAAAAGACTGCTTCAAGTTCTGGGGAGTTTTGATGTACTGTGCAGTTCTTTTAAGGTGATTTGAACATCTGAACAAAGATTTTATCATACTGTGGGCGATTTGAATTTATTTTAGGTGTTTTAGTAGTAAAATTTATTGTTCGTGAACAATAAGTATAATACTGATTGTTATTGTAATGGGGCCTGTAATTTCGCAGCCTGTCTTGATGACTACGCACATGTTGCAGACTAGAGATGGCAGAAGGTATATTGAAGAGCATTATGTGCCCAGTCAAAGAGATGGCAGACTGAGGAGGAGGAGAACTTACACCCCACGCACTTACAGGGAGAAGCGATCTTATCTGAGACAATACACAACAAGGTTATGTGAAATAAAAAACATTTAAAGAGAACATTTGTATAAAATAATAATTATAACTATAACAAACACCCCCACCCCACAACGAATTGATAACATTTATATCATTCATAAAAGTGTTCACATTTCAAACAAAACTTCATAATCAAAGAACACAAATGCAAAAAAAAACAAGGCATCCCCCTCCCCCCAAATCTCCAACAATATAGCAACCACAACATAAAAATACTGTGACCAATACAACTCCTGCGGCCATGCACCCACACCCCCCCCCCCCACCGCTAGTCCTCCCCACCTCTACCCCTTCCCCTCCTGACTCCAAGCCGCCTTGCTGAGGAGCTCCTCAGGTGCTGCTTCATTGGGAGGAGGGGGGAATGACGGCAGATCCGCTGGTTGGACGGATACGGGAAAGGATGGTCCCGAGGAGGGAATGTCCTCTGAGCCAGAAGCAAGAACTTCCTCCTGGCTCTCATGTGTCGTTGGCAATGGGGGTGCGGCACCTTGGGGTGCAGTGCTGCGCACTGGGACCACTGGGAGCCCTCTTGTTATGTATGTAATAACTCGATAGACTGAATACTGCAGACTAACACAGGCGCAAACCTGGTTCTGCTTTATTAGGGCCCAAAGTGATCACATTACATGATGGCTTGCCTTTTATACCTGGGCCGCACACCCGTGTGTACAGCCCAATGACCTCCGACAGTGGTGCCACCTGGTGGCTAGTAACCCCAAGCATACATACATGACAATATCCCCCTTTAAGATATTAGTAACAGTCTTTTTACAAATTGAGACGGTCCGGGGCTTTCCGCTCCCGAGTTGATCGTCTCAGTTCAACTCCAGCCTTGGGCGAGCGTTCTGAGTCAGTTACGACTGGGGGCTGAGTAGCCGATCTGATGGGAGTGGCAATGACCATGTCAGGGATTGAAAGTCCAGATTCATTGATGACGGTGGAGTCCTCTGATGACTGAAGGTAGGTTGGTTGGTCACTGATTGTGTCTTCCTCAGACTGTTCCGGTTCATCCGTGTGCCGCAGCTTTATCTGATCAACATGTTTCCTGCATGTTTGCCCATTCTTGAGCTTGATGATAAACACTCTGTTACCCTCCTTGGCCATAACAGTACTGGCGATCCACTTGGGACCTTCACCATAATTTAGTACATACACAGGATCGTTAACAGAAATGGCGCGTGACACAGCAGCGCGATCATGATACCACTGCTGACTCTGACGTCTGTTCAACGTGGTCGTTCAAGTCTGGGTGGACAAAAGAGAGCTTGGCCTTGAGACCTCCCTTCATCAATAGTTCAGCAGGGGGATCCCAGTAAGCATGTGGGGTCTTGTCCTGTAACTAAGCAATATGCATGACAAGCGAGTCTGCAGTGAAGCTTGAGTTACACGTTTCATACTGTGCTTGATGGTTTGGACAGCATGCTCTGCTTAACCATTAGGTGCGGGTTTGAATGGTGCTGACCTCACATGTTTGATACCATTGAGTTCCATGAACTCTTGAAACTCTAGACTAGTGAAGCAAGGTCCATTGTCGCTTACAACGATGTCAGGCAGACCATGAGTGGCAAACATGACACGAAGGCTCTCAATGGTAGCTGTGGATGTACTGGATGACATGATTATACACTCTATCCACTTGGAATGTGCATTCACCACAACTAAAAACATCTTACTCAGGAAGGAATCTGCAAAGTCGAGTTGGATCCTGGATCATGGTTTAGATGGCCACGACCACAGACTCAGTGGCGATTCCGCTGGTTCTTTACTCAGCTGCAAGCAAGTGTTGCACTGATGCACACATGATTCCAGATCAGAGTCAATTCCAGGCCACCATGCATGAGACCTGGCAATGGCTTTCATCATGACAATACCAGGATGCGTGCAATGTAGATCATGTACAAATTTCTCTCTGGCTTTCTTCGGCGTAACAACACGATTACCCCACAGTAAACAATCTGACTGAATGAATAGTTCGTCTTTGCGACGGTTGTAAGGTTTGGTCTCATCACCCATTTGCTTGAGAATGGCAGACCAACCATCACTAAGACACAACGTTTCACAACCGATAATATCGGGTCCTGGCTAGTCCAGGTCTTAACTTGTTGAGCCATGACAGGGGTTTCTTCACTTTCAAAAGCATCCATAACTAACAGTAGGTCTGCAGGTTGTGGCATTTCCACCTCCGGTGTGAGCAACGGCAGACAGCTCAATGCATCGGCATAATTCTCGGTGCCAGGTCTATGGCGAATGACATAATCATAGGCAGATAATGTCAGTGCCCACATCTGGATGCGGGACGATTAATTGGTATTGATACCTTTGTTTTCCGAAAACAATGAAATGAGTGGCTTGTGAGCTGTTTCCAGTTCAAACCGAAGAACAAACAGGTACTGATGCATCTTTTTAACCCCATACACACAGTTCTTTTTCTAGCATGCTGTAGATTCTTTCCGCCTTTGACAAACTTTTAGAAGCATACACAACAGGTTGTAGTTTACCCGACTCATTAGCTTGTTGGAGCACGCAATCAACTCCATATGACGAAGCATCACAGGCCAATACTAGACACTTACATGGATCATAATGTACCAGCAGTTTGTTAGAGCAAAGCAGATTAGTAGCTTTCTCAAAAGCTCTATCTTAAGACGCACCCCAAACCCAGTTGTCGCCTTTTCTTAGCAGCATGTGCAGTGGCTCTAATGAAGTGTTCAATCTAGATAGGAAATTACCGAAGTAGTTGAGTAGACCAAAAAATGAACGCAGCTTCGTCACATTCTGAGGTTTGGGTGCATTTTTGATGGACTTGGTTTTCAAGTCCGTAGGCCTGATGCTGTCAGCAGCAATTTTCCTCCCCAGGAATTCGACTTCCGGTGCCATGAAGATGCACTTCAAACGTTTCAGTCTGAGTCCCACTTTGTCCAGACGATGTAGAACCTCTTCCAGGTTGTTCAGATGTTTGGCGGTGTCACGCCCTGTGACCAGGATGTCATCTTGGAACACGACGGTTCTAGGGACGGACTTCAGTAGATTCTCCATGTTCCTCTGAAATATGGCTGCAGCCGAGCGAATTCCGAAAGGACACCTGTTGTAGATATACAGTCTTTTATGAGTGTTGATGCACGTAAGTTTCTTCGACATCTCGACCAGCTCCTGTGCCCTGTAGGCCGACGTCGGATCCAGTTTAGTGAATGACTTCCCTTTGGCTAGCGTTGCAAACAGGTCATCAGCCTTCGGTAATGGGTATTGATCCTGTTTCAAAATTCGGTTGATCGTAACCTTGTAGTTTCCACAAATCCTGACAGTGCCATCACTCTTCAACACAAGAACAATGGAGCTGGCCCATTCGTTAAATTCGACCGGTGATATGACCCCTTCATGCTGGAGTCTGTCCAGTTCAATTTCGACCTTCTCCCTCATCATGTACGGAACCACCCGAGCTTTATGATGGACGGCTCTTGCATCCGAGTCCACGTGGATCTGCACCTCAGCTCCCATGGAATTGCCAATGCCCGGTTCAAACAGCGAGGAGAACTTGTTCAGCACTTGAGCACATGGAGTATCATCCTCCGACGACAATGCCTTGATATTGTTCCAATTCCATTTGATTTTTTTTCTAGCCAATTCCTGCCGAACAGCATTGGACCATTGCCTGGAACAATCCATAACGGTAAATCATGAACCGCACCATCATACGACATCTTGACTACTGCACTGCCAATCACCATTATGAGTTCTTTAGTATACGTACGCAACTTGGCATTGATTAGACTCAGCTTAGGCCTCACAACCTTAGTATCCCACAGCTCGTCGAATGTGCTCTGGTTCATTATTGATTGACTCGCACCCGTGTCCAATTCCATCGGTACCGGCACACCGTTAAGTTTCACATTAATCATTATCGGTTGGCTCTTTGTTAGGAACGAATACAGTCCATACACTTCCTCCTCTGGTATCTCGGAATGCATATCCAGATCCGCGCTATACTGGTCAACATCCTCCACGTGGTTTGTCGCAGCACACTTGCTCGGTTGCGGACACATGCGCTGGAGATGCCCCAGGCTCGAACAGCCTTTACAAATGTACTGTTTAAACCGACACTGATGAGGCCGATGATTGCCCCCACAACGCCAACACGGTGAAATCAGATTCATTCCCGTTGACGGACTTTGGGCAGAAACAGGTTTCGCATACGCAGTCGAGTAGGCCCTGTCATATGCAGCTTTGCCAAACGATGATACAATCTTGTTTACAATACTTGTCGAGTTCCGATTTTTCGATGATACCTGTTTTAAGTTTTTGTCGGTCGTCATGCATGCCTGGGCAATCGTGATGGCCTTGCTCAAATCCAGCGTCTCCGCTGCCAGTAGCTTACGCAGGATCACCTCGTGGTTGATGCCGATTACAAAGAAGTCCCGCAGCATGTCTCCCAACGCGTTTCGAACTTACACAGTCCAGCTAGAAGTCATAGGTCGGCAACGAATTCCGACACATCCTGGCCCTCAGAACGAACGTGCGTGTAGAATCGATATTGTGAGATGATGATGCCTCCTTCTGGTTTGAGATGATCATGTACCAGAGCACCCAATTCCTCATAGTCCTTGTCCGTTGGACTTTTAGGCGAGAGAAGATTCTTTGAGTCATAGATTTTCGGACCGTAAACCGTGAGGAAGACCGCCCTGCGCCTAACTGCATCAGTGGGTGCCTCCATTTTGTTGCCCATGAAGTACTGGTCCAGGTGAGCTACAAAATCTGCCCAGTACACTCCCTCCACAAATCTCTCCAGAATCCCAATTGTGCTCATTTTTGCATGCGAAGGTTCTTAGGTTACCTCGTCGCCAAATGTTATGTATGTAATAACTCGATAGACTGAATACTGTAGACTAACACAGGTACAAACCTGGTTCTGCTTTATTAGGGCCAAAAGTGATCACATTGCATGATGGCTTGCCTTTTATACCTGGGCCGCACACCCGTGTGTACAGCCCAATGACCTCTGACAGTGGTGCCACCTGATGGCTAGTAACCCCAAGCATACATAAATTACACCTCTTCCACCAGTGTTCCTGGCTATCACCTCCAGGGCCTCCGCCATCTGTGGCACATACTAGGTCATGGTGGCGGACATGCTGACCAGCTGTTAGGATATGCCCCCCATTGACTGGAGGATCTGCTGACCTATCTCAACACTCCTCCTGGACAAGTCTACCATGTCCCCGCTCAGATCTGCCCCTCGTGGAGCAGACCTGCTGCGTCAAACCAACCTCCACGTGGTCGGGGCCGTCATGGAGACACCTCGGGTGCCCTGCAGCAAGGTGCTTGGGCCCGCTACCTCTACGGTGGAGGAGGGCATGGCCGCAGGAGCACTAGATGTATTTGGTGTCGAATGCATTTTGGAGCTTGGCGATGCACAATCCTCGAAGTCGGCACCGTCATCCATGGGGAAGGCACCCTGCAGCTCCACAGGCGAGAATCGGGGCTCCTCAGCAACAGCTGGAGGATCGTCCGGCGAGTCCAGCCCCGGACCCCCAGCTCCTGGGCTCGGTGGTGTTGCATGGGGCCACGCTGCTGGCTGAGCTACAAAACATAAATGAGGTTATTAGAAGAGAAGAGGGTGCGAGGGTCACAAGATGATTCCAACGCTAAACACAATATATGCAAGACAAAAGCAGCACCGCTATCAACATCATCACAGACATCACATTTCATGACCATGATTCATTTATGCATTGCAATGATTCTCATGAGGCCATCATTATTTAGATAACACTTTTATCAATCATCTATCATGTATTATTGTTCGGATATGAGTGGGCGTGGCGTCTATTGACTTTACATTATGCAATGGTGTATACTTTACTCACGTGGCATCACATCAGGTCCTGCAGCTGCTTGCGTGGCCGACCGGGGTGGCTCCCGACTAGTGCCAGCACCCGCTCCTCAATGTCGGTGAGCTCGCTGATGACTGGTGACCCGCCACCCGTTCGCCTCTGCTCAGCCCTATTCTTCGAAAGCTACTTCTGTAAAAGGTAACACCAGCACAACATGGCATGAGATCATTGTGTGAAATCATTGCTAGGTACTGTCACAGAGACTGATACAACACATAACCAACAAATGTAATCATGATTATTATGAAAAATATTATTTACATAAAGACGTACACCGTCAACGCAGGCTTTGAGTAAAACATTCCTGGTATAAGTGCAAGACATCACATCTGATTTTAATCACTCATTACACTTACAATTCAAATTCTACAAATATATAAGTACATGTAAATAAATGCAATACTTACACTAGCACGTCTGACAAGGTCGTTCCAGCGCTTGCGGCACTGGCTGCCCTCACGCACCTCATTCGTCGCCGACGAGACCACCTCGGTTATGTCAGCCCATATCTTCTGGTAAACCTTTGAGGTGGGCTTCCCCAGCGTGACTCCACCTCCTGCAGGAGGGAGGTATTTACCTCGTGGGAGAATCTCCTAGCTCGTTTTCGTCCTCCCAATAGTTCCTCTCCCACCTCACTGCTTTCGCCAGCATTCTCAGTCTCCACAGTGTGCTATGTCACCTCCTCCATCCCTTCCATTTTAACTATATTTTTTCCCAAAAAAACTCTGTGGGAACGTTATTTTTGCTCACAATTATTTTTGCTGCTGGTAAATCTCCCTCCTACCTCCCACAACAGCCAAACAACCACACAACACACGCAAACACATTTTCAGTTCCTCTCTGCTCCCTCTCTCTCTCTCTCTCATCTTCTGCGCATGTATTGATGACCCCTGACCTCCTGAAACGCGGGAAATGACCGTTGCCATGGCGTTGTTATGGATGCTGACAGTTTATGGCACAAGGCCAAAAAAATTAACGCTAACGCCCATTTCACATCGCTCATGGTAAGGCCCATTTTATAAAGTGGAAAGTTGGGGTTTTGAAAATGGGCGATAATCCGATGATCTCAAAACCCATATTAACCACCAACACTGGAAATAATGCCCATTTTTGTGCGATCTGCACAAAAATGGAAAATCTAGCCCCATGTGCCTAAACACTTGAGCTGTGTTTAGGCTACAATTACTCTGCCATTTTTGTATCCATGCAAAGTGGTTTTGGATGTGTTTCAGAGTGCCAGAGGCGGTATAACTCGAGTCAGGTAACAATCTTACTCCTAAATGCACAACAGAAAAGAGACAAGGCCAGTGTCAGCTGTGGCTCAGTTGGTAACACCATCGCCTCTGAGTCAGGAGGCTGTGTGTTCAGATCCTACTCCAGAGACTTGAGCACAAAAATCTAGGTTGACACTCCAATGCAGTACTGAGGAAGTACTGCACTGACAGAGGTGTCATCTTTCAGATGTGACATCAAGTGAAGGTCTTGTCTGCTCTCTCAAGTAAATGTAAAAGATCCTGTGACACTATCTTTGGAGAAGTGTATGGGAGTTATGCCTGGTGTCCTGACCAATATTTATCCCTCAGTCAACATCACGAAAACAGATTATCGGCATATTATCACACTGCTGTTTGTGGGAGCTTGCCGTGTGCAAATTAGCTGCCACATTTCCTACATTGCAACAGTGACTACACTTAAAAAGTACTTGTTTGGCTATAAAGCGCTTTGGGATGTCCGGTGGTCATGAAAAGCATGATGTAAATGTAAGTCTTTCTTTTTATAGGATGGTGCTCAAAAGAGGGAAAGTGAATATGCAGACCAGATATAATTATTTCAGAACACGATGATTGTTTGGAACGGGCTGACCAGAGAGGAAATCGAGGCCATTAACACCAGTAATTTTAAGAGGGAGTTGGACAAAAATTTCGCAAAAACGTCAGTTGTGAATGTAGCCGGATATAGCGAAATGGCCCCTTCCGATCCTCTGCATCACTATGTTTCTGTAGTAGAGAACAAATTTGATTCTAAAGCTGAAAATGTTCCTGCATATATATATTAGTTTTTGTCTAAATCAGTTGCTTTGTTTGATTCAATCTGTGCTTTCCAGCTCTGTGCAGAGTGGAACCTGTAGAAGCCTTTTAATGGCTTTTGTCCCAAATAAAATAAATGATAAAAGCAAAGAGGAGGGTAGGAAAGAAACAACAGAATGGAAACTGTATTAGTGTGTTTTTAGAAACAAAAACGTGTATACCATTTTGCCCTAGGTGTGCGATTCTGTCATTTTATGCAAGTGTGCTATTGTGCACATGTGCTATTTGATGCCATTTTGTGTACATGCGCTAGCTATACCATTTTGTGTACATGTGCGATCTGTGCAATTTTGTGTACATGCGCTATCTATACCATTTTGTGTACATGTGCTATCTGTGCCATTTTGTGTACATGTGCTATCTGTGCCATTTTGTGTACATGTGCTATCTGTGCCATTTTGTATACACGTGCTATCTGTGCCATTTCAGGATCATGCTGAAGACAGGTGTGCTAGACTTCAACATAACAAACCTCAAATGGCCTACAGATTAAACATTAACAATATAATTAGTGAATTATAATGATGTTTAATGAGTGATCTTTTAGAAAATATTAGCTAATACATTTTTAAGCTCAACAAAAAGCATCTTCACAAAATGAACTTTGCTCAGGTTTTAATTTTCTCACGGCTATTTTCAACAGTTGAGTGAATAACACTGATTTTTTTTAAAAACAAAGCTTGATGCAAGTATGTATTTTGTCTGTTCGTGTCAATTGGAACACTGGAGTGTACAGGACCGGAAAAGATTATTGAGATCCATCTGACCAGTCTCATAAGAATGTAGGCTTATGGTGCTTGTGAGGAGGCTGCTCCTGTAATATAAAAGGGCCGTATAATTGACATCTGAACCCTGAGATGGAATTACTGACTTAAATTCATTGCCTGGTTTTCTTGATGAAGATTATGAAGTTGGCAGTCTGTGATGTTGTCTTTTTATTCTCGATTATTCCTAGTGGACAGAAGGCAGATTACTGCATGCAAGTGATGTTTGATGGCATTTTCACTGAAAGATTAATGTTTATGATATCTGCAATTGATCACTGGGAAATATTACTTTTTAAACAGATTTTCTCAGCAGTTTTATTGGGCTTCTCATGAGTGAGCTTATCGCCTACTTTGCAAAGGAAAGTGGAAATCCAGAGAACTGAGAGAGCTATAAAAAAAACAACAGAAGGGAATCAAGAAAGAAATAAGAGGTGCAAAAATAATAGTATGAAACAAAACTTGCAAGGGATATCAAATCCAACGATAAAACCTTTAATAAATGTATTATGAGAAAGAGAGTGGTAAGGGTGAATGTGTGCCTGTTAAAGACAGATGCAGGGGATACTATAATGGATAATAAGGAAATCGTAGACTTGTAAAATGAAGACATTTAATATTTAAGGGAATCAAGGGATATGGGGATAGGGCAAGAAAATGCAGTTGAGGTAGAAGATCAGCCATGATCTTATTGAATGGCGGAGCAGACTTGAGGGGCAGTGTGACCTATTCCTGCTCCTATTTCTTATGTTCTTATGCTTTGTATCCATTTTCACAAGAGAGGAAGAGGATAAAGTATCAGTAGTACAAGGGAACCTAAACATAAGTCAAGGAGAGGAACTTATTGGATTTAATATAAGTAATAAAATGGTAATGGAGGAAACAATGGGATTTAAATTTCTAGGACCTGATGGTTTCCACCTAGGGTATTAAAAGAAACAGGAGAGGACATTACTGATGCATTAGTCATAATTTTGCAATGCTCTCTAGATTCAAGAATTGTGCCTTTGGATTGGAAAATTGCAAATGTCACTCCATTATTTAAGAAAGGATGGAGCGAGAAATGAGGAAACTACAGACCTAGCAGATTAACGTCAGTTGTGGGGATGTTACTGGAATCCATCATCAGGTATAGAATGACTGAGTATTTGAATAAGTATGAGCTGATCAAACTGGTGTCATAACAGAATTGTGTAGGGTAGGCTTATATTAAATGGAATTTAGAAGAATGAGAGGGGATCTCATAGAAACCTATAAAGTTCTGACGGGATTGGACAGATTAGATGCAGGAAGAATGTTCCCGATGTTGGGGAAGACCAGAACCAGGGGTCACAGTCTAAGGATAAGGGGTAAGCCATTTAGAACCGAGATGAGGAGAAACTTCTTCACTCAGAGTTGTGAGCCTGTGGAATTCTCTACCACAGAAAGTTGTTGAGGCCAGTTCATTAGATATATTCAAAAGGGAGTTAGATGTGGCCCTTATGGCTAAAGGGATCAAGGGGTATGGAGAGAAAGTAAGAATGGAGTACTGAAGTTGCATGATCAGTCATGATCATATTGAATGGTGGTGCAGGCTCGAAGGGCCGAATGGCCTACTGCTGCACCTATTTTCTATGTTTCTATGTCTGACTAATCGAGTTGAATTTTTTGAGGAGGTCACTTGGATGAATGGATGTTATCTATATGGACTTCCAGAAGCCACTTGAAGATTCCTCGTAAGAGATTATTAACAAAAGTGAAAGCATGCAGAATTGGAGGTAACCTTGTGACATGGGTTGGTAATTGGTTGAAAGGTAGGCAACAGAGAAGGGATAAAGGGAGTGTTCTTTAATTGGCAGGAAGTGAACAAGTTTTCAGCACATATGTCAATGACTTGGATGAGGGAATAGAGAGTTGTATATCCAAATTTGCAGATGGCACTAAGTTTGGAGGCACAGTAAGTTGTGTAAAAGGGAACTGAAAATTACAAAGGGACATGGAGGGATTGGGGTAATTTTACCTTTGGGCAATGGTGTAAAGCAAACGATATTGAATTAATCGCCCATTATACAACTCGTTCGATTTTCCCTAACATTGACTTTAATGGAAGGGAAAATCTACAGTTGATTACTGGGAAATAATGCTGTCAGTCTCAATATATTCAGAATATTACTGGGCCACTACCTTCCATCCCTTACTTAATAAGTGGACTCAGCCTTAAAGACTCTAATTTAAAATATATTGCATTGCAACAGCATTTTCTTCATTCTATCTGGAAATATTGTTGCAGTTTCTCTATTCCTACACTTTATCGGGATTTTGTGAGGTTAATTTTATTATAGAAATCTGCTTAATGTTCAGACTTCAATTTTGGTTAAATACAAAGATATGTTTAGCTGGTCTGCAATTTATGAAACAGTATGTGCACAATGAGATGAGAGGTGGAAATGGTGAAGAGAGCCATAGTTTTCCGTTGGTCTCCGCTGGTTATGGTGTCGGGTACCTGCAGTGTGAATCCACTGGATCAAATCGCAATCTTAAAAATCCCGAAAAACAACTCCCAACATTTACTGATGCTACACTTCATTTTCCTATACTTACTTATGGCTTCGGTGAGTCAGATTAAAGAATTTGTACTCATTTATGGCCAAGTTAAAGACAATTATGCTGTATGCACTGAGAAATGGAGGTGAAGGCTGCTCAAGATCAGAAATAAATCTGCCATGGATGGACTTGTGGCCAGGTGTAAGAGGCGAAAGGGCAATTTTATTACCTATCGTTCTACTCTAAGCTTTACAAAACTGACATATTGTTGCAAAATTAATACATCAGTTTTAATGATATCTGAATATTTTTGAATAAAACATTCTATTTGTCTTCTACCATATGATCAATGCCTTCTGATGCTTAGGGCAGAGTTTGGAAAAGAATCCATGGGAATTCCAACAGAGATACTGGCCCCAATATTTACGGGGCCATGCATTCAGAGCGGGGTTTCAGTAATTTTTCAATAATCTACATTTGTAACTTAACTGTGTGATTACATTCTGTTGTATACCATGCCATATTTTTACCATTTAAGGCTCGAACCAATTATTGACATCTAATTAACAAGAGATAATAAAACTTTGCTTTGGGAAATGAGAAAAGAATGAAAAAAATTCCATGATTAAATAACAAAACCCAGCATTGAAAATTTTCTATTTTAGATGCTAAGTTCACTTCTATATTTGGCTAAATATAGCCCATTGGCACTTTTTTATTGATTGGGGTATTAGTTAAAATTCTTGGGGGCTTTCAGTTTAGCTTAAGCATCTTGTATTTATTAACTGGAAATGCTGCATCTTAACAATTAACAATAACAACATAAAAGAGCTCAAATGTAACATCTAGCCTGATCTAGAATTGCTAACTTGCATTTGTGCAAAAACAGTGTTAATCATTTGTAAATCCTGTCAAATACGAATGATTAGCCAAACATTTCAGCCAAATATTTCAGCCAGTCTCATCAGGGTATGACTGCAGCTAAACCTCAAGGTCAATCGAATTTAAATTAAACAGCAATTACAGGAAAATCAAGATTACGAAATTTGCATTAAATATTGGCCCGGATTTTACGGTGCTTCTGACAGCACATGCACAGCATACGCTGTCAGAAGCCTTCAAATGGCCCCACAGGTTTTGGGTTTCCACATGCGGCGCGTATGCGCGTAAACACAGAACTTGCGATCTGTCAAGTTTCGCTCAGACCGATCCACTGCAAGTTCATTTTTGCTATCGCAGAATTGGGCTATTGGCCCAGCGAATCCCCACCAACCCCTTATGCCTAGTAAAAGCAGGTGCAAGGCCTTCATTTACCAGCATAAGATTTAAAATAAATGTTAAAATAAAATGTTTACTTAAACATTCACTTACATTTAAAATTAGTTTAGTTAAATTTTGTTCTGTTTAAAATTGTTTAAATTTATTTTTCAAAAATGTAAATTTTTATTTAAAATGTTTAATTAAAGAGTATTTGAATTAATTTTGAACCTGTGATCATTTATTTTTATTTAAATGGGGTGAAATTTTATTTATGAGGTTATTCCTATCATACTTATGGGGATTCCGTACGTAAATGGAATCCCCATGACCATAAGAACATAAGAACATAAGAATTAGGAGCAGGAGTAGACCATTTAGCCCCTCGAGCCTGCTCCGCCATTCAGTAAAATCATGGTTGATCTGATCTTGGCCTCGACTCCACTTCCCTGCCTGCTCCCCATAACCCTTGACTCCCTTATCGTTCAAAAGTCTGTCTATCTCCACCTTAAATATATTCAATGACCCAGCCTCCACAGCTCTCTGGGTAGAGAATTACAAAGATTCACGACCCTCAGAGAAGAAATTCCTCCTCATTTCTGTTTTAAATGGGTGACCCCTTATTCTGAAACTATGCCCTCTAGTTCTAGATTCCCCCATGAGGAGAAACATCATCTCTGCATCTACTCTGTCAAGACCCCTCAGAAACTTATACGTTTCAATAAGATCACCTCTTATTCTTCTAAACTCCAATGAGTATAGGCCCAACCTGCTCAAGCTATCTTCATAAGTCAATCCTCTCATCTCTGGAATCAACCTAGTGAACCTTCTCTGAACTGCCTCCAATGCAAGTATATCCCTCCTTAAATAAGGAGACCAAAACTGTACACAGTCATCATCCTCATAGGCAGTCCCTCAGAATCAAGGAAGACTTGCTTCCACTCTTACAATGAGTCCTTAGACGGCTGAACAGTCCAATACGAGAGCCACAGTCCCTGCCACAGGTGGGACAGATAGTCGTTGAAGGTAAGGGAGGCTGGAACAGGTTTGTCACACATTCTTTCCGCTGCCTGCGCTTGTTTTCCGCATGCACTCGGCGATGAGACTCGAGGCGCTCAGCGCCCTCCCGGATGCACTTCCTCCACTTAGGGCGGTCTTTGGCCAGGGACTCCCAGGTGTTGATGGGGATGTTGCACTTTTTCAGGGAGGCTTTGAGGGTGTCTTTGTAACGTTTCCTCTGTCCAACTTTGGCTCGTTTGCCATGAAGGAGTACTCCAGGTGTGGTCTCAATGCCCTGTACAGTTGCAGCAGGACTTCCCTACTTTTATACTCCATCCCCCTTGCAATAAAGGCCAACGTTCCATTTGCCTTCCTAATTACCAGCTGTACCTGCATGCTAACTTTTTTGTGTTTCATGTTCAAGGACCCCCAGCACTGCAGCATGTGATATTTAAATGGAGAGAGACTAACAATTTGCTTTTTTATTTTTCCTATCAAAGTGGATAACCTCACATTTTCCCACATTATACTCCATCTACCAAATTTTACTTTGGGGTTTATTTTTCTCCGTTCCCTAATTTTAACCAAAAATGAGTGTGAACGGAGAACGTCTCTTTATACTCACAACTACTTTTTTTCTAAAATTACTTAACAAAGGAAAATATACCTCTGGGTATTGCAACTGCACCAGTTGTGTATATATAATCTAATATATGAAGCTGACATTTCAAAGAAAGCCCTAATGCATTGAAAACAAGTTGCTGGAAATGCGTTCCAAAATTAAATTCCCAGTGGTGAAGAGAATTTAGCAAAGTTATTGTACAAAATGTTCATAAAGAAACATGATTGTAGTCATCGATGCCATTAATGTTGTTCTGAGGAAGCTGCTAATTGGTAATAAACAGCATAAACATCATTGTGCTGGTTCCACTTTAGTAGGATTCTTATTTACTGCTCGTCAGTTGTGGCTCAGTTGCCTCTGAGTCAGAAGGTTGTGGGTTCAAGTCTTACTCCAGGAACTTAAGCACATAAATCTAGGTTGACACTCCAGTGCAGTGCTGAGGAAACGCTGCACTGTCAGAAGTGCTGTCTTTTGGATGAGACGTTAAACCGAGGCCCAGTCTGCTCTCTCAGGTAGACGTAAAAGATCTCATAGCACTATTTCGAAGAAGAACAGGGGAATTATCCCTGGTGTCCTGGCCAATATTTATCCCTCAATCAAAAAAAACAGGTTATCTGGTCATTATCACGTTGCTGTTTGTGGGAGCTTGCTGAGCGCAAAATGGCTGCCGCATTTCCCACATTACAATAGTGACTACACTCCAAAAGTAGTTCATTGGCTGTAAAGCGCTTTGAGACGTCTGGTGGTCGTGAAAGTCTTTCTTTTCTTTTAAGTTTGCAGTCCCAAGTGATGGTTGAGATAAGAGCAAACTTAAAAATGCAGACAGAGCGAAGATGAAAATCTCCCTGCCTGGTCTTGCTCCTCATATGAATTGCTCATCAATTTGTAATTTAGAGGGAAGGACAACAGTTATTTTTCATTCCTATCTGCACATTACAAACTTCCAGCTTTTATTCATCAGAACAAGTGACTGCATTGAGAAGCCCTGGCATAGAAGTCACAATTTCAATCAGTAAATACCATCTAAAGCTGGCACGAGGCTCGAATGTGCAAACAGGTCAGCCATTTTTAGAACAAAGGCGGCCACCAAGCTAACATTTGATTGAGAAATTTCACATCTACTACACTGACAGCATTCTTAGCTTCTCACACTGAACTGTCTATTAGATTGAATGATGAGGCATGAAAGCATGAGGAGACCACAAGTAAGGTGTGAAAGTGAGAACATGAAAGAGATTCTTGAGAAGCAGTAGCAGTTAGGTATTTACTTTGTATTTGAGTGTTGAAGGAGAGGAATTACTGAATAGCAATTACAGTTCGAGTAAAATATTTCAATAATAACAGCCAACAAATGAGGGGCAAGACCTAGTATATTGCAGATACCGAAAGAAAGTAGACTAAAATTCCAGCACAGAATCAGCAAAACTGGGGGAAGAATTTGGGATAGAACTTATTTCTACCCCTTTCGGGTCAGATTCCTGAACTTTAACAGAGGGGAAGCAGGTACTTCTTCAATCCGCCCTCCCTCCATTATAATGTCACGTTTGGAAATGGGACTGGTGATGCCAGGCTCCCCCATAATTTCCATCAATTCTCCCCAGCGTATGTCCAGCTGAAAGTGTGCTGGCATGAAGCAGGCATACCTGCCAAACAACTGTAAGTGGGGTCCAGAATCCCAATGGCATTCGAACTCCGAGCTCAACCAATTTAGGAGTTCCCTCAGCAGAACCTGCTCTCAAGAGGCGTGGAATCCACTGGGCCTATCAGAGTGAGCTGGGCAAAATTTGCAAACTGACAGGAGAGATTGGTCCAGCAAAAGCAGCCTCCCATCGGCTGAAGTCTGGGAGATTTTGACACCCCGGACCTGATCTGCACGCTTGCTGTATGTCTCAGCTTGAACCCGGCAGGAAGCACTAGCTGGCCGGTGAGCTAGGGTGGAATTTTGGACGGCAGGAGGTCACCACCGAGGTCCTGAAGGAACAGATCCCCGCCACTAAGGTAAGTGGTTGCGATGGGAGCCAGATGCTCAGAGGAGGCAGGAAGTCCAGGACAGGGGAGACCCAAGGTTTCCTTGTAGAGCAGGAGGAGCACTTCTGCTCCTGGCCCACAAGAAAAACATTTTTGTAAAAAAAATAAACTTATCTTTCTGGGCCTCTTACGTCCCTGGCTTCTTTTCTAGACAGGCAGGAAAGGCACAAGGACATTCCCTTACAGAAGTGAGTTCGGATTGCAGTCGGGACCCCAATGATGTCATTGGAGCCTGATCTGCATCTTTAAAGCAGAACCCTGCTGCCTTCCAGTGGGTGCCCTGCTCACCTACTGGTTAATACCCAGACTCACGGGAAGGCAGCTGGATCGGAAGGGGGCTTTGTAACTGCCCGCCCGCTCGATTTTCACCCATTGTCCTCCTTTGAATTACCTTGCTGTGCAGGAGCCTTTTGCATCTGAGAAGGACCTAGAAGAGAGAGAGAAGGGGTAAATGTTAGGATGGCAGATAGAAGCTTGAGATTGCAAGACATGGGGCTAGGCTTTTGGCACATAATCGCCCATTTAGCGCCCATATAAGCACTGAGATTCAGTTTATCGCCCATATTTGATGATAAATGGAAACTAGCACCCATGGTCTTTTGCAATTGCAGCTTGAAGTTGCAAAGCTTGCTGCATATTCATTGAATATGAATTAAACTAGAGGTGATCCAAAACTCAGCTGCCCATGTCCTAACTCGCAATAGGTCCTGCTCACCCATCACCCCTGTGCTCGCTGACCTACATTGGCTTCCAGTTAAGCAACACCTCGATTTCAAAATCCTCATCTTTATTGTCAATCCCTCCATGGCTTCGCCTCTCCCTATCCCTGTAATCTCCTCCAACGCCCCCACCCCACGAGATGTCTGCGTTCTTCTAATTCTGCCCTTCTGAGCATCCCTGATTATAATTGGTGGCCGTGCCTTTGACAAGCTCTGGAACTCCCTGCCTAAATCTCTCCGCCTCTCTACCTCTCTTTCCTCCTTCAAAACGCTCCTTAAATCATACCTCTTTGACCAAGCTATTGGTCACCTGCGCTAATTTCTACTTTTGCGGCTTGGAGTCAAATTTTATCGCATAATACTCCTGTGAAGCGCCTTGAGATGTTTCACTACGTTAAAGGCGCTATATAAATACAAGTTGTTGTTGAATTAACACCCTGCTGAGGCAAGCTGCCAGCCTCACTTTCCCCAATGCCGCTCCCAGACATGCCCAATGAAAAGTACAATCAGGGGATGGTAACCTCGCTTTAACAGATACAACCCCATTTCAAGTAGACCTCGGGAGTTCCAGCTATTACTCTCGTCAAGTCTTCGGGCTGCACGATCTGGAGGGCAGCCTGACAAATATATTAAAAAGAGGCCCAAGAGTTAACTTTGCCAGGCGACACCATGGGGTTTGACGGCCACTGACGGCCATTCACGCCCTGAGTTCAAATTGGGGCTTAAGTGTCAACTTGACTCAGTGATTGCACTCTTACGCCCGAGTCCCACTGAAGGGATTTTAGCACATTATCTAGGCTGGCACTTCAGTGCAGTACTGAGGGAGTAGTGCGTTGATTGAGGTACCATTTTTGAGATGAAGTGTTAAAACAAGACCTCGTCTGCCTGTTTAGGTGGATGTAAAAGATCCTGTGGCATTTCAGAAAAGAGCAGGGGTGTCCTGGCCAACATTCATCACTCAACAACACTGCCAAAACAGAATAACTGGTCATTTATATTGTTGCTGTTTTTGGAATATGCTGCGTGCAAACAGTGACTGCATTTCACAACTAATTCATTGGCTGCAAAGCACTTTGGGATGATGAACGGTGCTGTATAAAGGAACATTTGTTTGTTTGTATTGATTCATCTAAATGTCTAGAGCATTGTTTATATTTAAATTCAGCCTGAAAAATTATATTGCGCCTCAGTGAACATTTTGATCCAGATATTGTATGACCTATCAACTCAAATAAATACTTTTTCAACGTAATTGCGCCTACTTATCAGGATTATTCACTGACTAGGAATTTGATGGAACATTAAAAAACCTGTTGCACAATTTCCTTAAATGGGAAAGATTCTAAAATAGGAACCAGATTAAAATACAGTTAGTGGGGTGTAGATCAAAAAAGGGATTGAGATTTTCAATTGATATTCACTGAAGCAGAATTGATCTATTATCGACTCAGTCACTATGGTGGTCAGTGTCACAAAAGCAGTATTCATGGTTTGCTCTGTCTAGACTATACAGATTACTTATCTTTCGGATCGGCCATTGCACATATCACTTCTGTCTCTTAGCATATTGAACTGCTGAAATATCATCATCATCATGATATTTCATCATCGATCATCATCATAAGCAGTCCACTTCAAAAGTGAGTTCTCAGGTGATAGTCCAATATGGGAATTACAGTTTCTGTCACAGGTGGGGCAGACAATGGTTGAAGGAAAGGGTGGGTGGGAAGTCTGGTTTGCCGCACGCTCCTTCCGCTGTCTGCGCTTGATTTCTGCATGCTCTCGGTGATGAGACTCGGGGTGCTAAGTGCCCTCCCGGATGCTCTTCCTCCACTTTGGGCGGTCTTGGGCCAGGGATTCCAGGTGCCGGTGGGGATGTTGCACTTTATTAAGGAGGCTTTGAGGGTGTCCTTGAAACATTTCCTCTGCCCACCTGGGGCTCGCTTGCCGTGTAGGAGTTCCCAGTAGAGCACTTGCTTAGGGAGTCTCGTGTCGGCCATGCAGATGATGTGGCCCACCCAACAGAGCTGGTCGAGTGTAGTCAGTGCTTCGACGTTGAGGATGTTGGCCTGATCGAGAACACTGATGTTGGTGCGTCTATCCTCCCAGTAGATTTGCAGGATCTTGCGGAGGCAGCGTTGGTGGTACTTCTCCAGCACTTTGGAGGTGTCTACTGTATATGATCCACGTCTCTGAACCATATAGGAGGGCGGGTATCTCTACTGCCCTGTAGACCATAAGCTTGGTGCCAGATTTGAGGTCTCTTCCTCAGGTGACCAAAGACTGATAAGATCTATCTATTAGCTGTGTTGCTGGATGGTAGTGAGCAGCCGGCAGTCTCAGCCTCCGCTCTATCACCTATTGGACATGATAAGACATGAAATAAAACATGTCATAACTAACGAGTGTTCAAAAAGTAGATGGGTGAAGCCTGATTGTCTTAAAAGTAGAGTGTTGGGAGGAGTTTTAACCCCCCCCCCCCCCAAGGATGGGCGGGATTGGGACTGAGGGGTGTTAAATTCTTAAAAAAGGGAAACCCAACCCCCACTCGCCAGTGACACGCCTACTTTCGGTTTAAGCGGTGCGGGTTAGGGGTCAGGCTAGTAACCTGCTCGAGATTATAATATTTGAATAAGGCTGCGTGCCTCAGATTTTAGCAACCATGCGGATTTAACAGCCGTGGGCCAGGTTTCCCAGGGCTTGGGAAACCCGGCAGCTAAAAGAAGGGGAGCGTTGCCGGCTCCCGCAGATGTGCCTTCCCAGCACTGCTTGCAGGCCCGGAGAAGCAGGAGTGCTTCCCATCCACAGCCCCTCCACCGCCCGCCAAGCTTACCTGCCTCCCTTCCCGCAACATTCGGCACTTCAGCCCCCCTGCGATCTCCCCCCACGTTCTCTTCTGCCCCCCCCCCCACCTCTGTGGTCCCTCCCTCCCTCACTCCTCTCCAGTCCCCGGCTGCAACCTTCTATCACAGGCCTTCCCGTCCTACTGCCGGCCAGCCTCTCAGTCTGGCCCTCTCCTGAGTGAGAAACAGAGAAAAAAAATTCAGCAGGACCTCTGCATTCCCCGGCCGCTAAAAGTTGCCTCCGGCTCCCTCCCCACCTCCCTGCAAATATGGGGCCCTATTAGAATCCAAACCAAAGGATTCCACATTTGAATCCTGACCTGATTGTTCCTCGGTCTTGATTTTCTCAAATTTGGGGATCTATCTGTTATTATCTGTGTTGCTGGATGGTTATGAGGGGATGGCAGTCTCAGGCTCTGCTCTGGCACCTGTTGGACATGTATTGCAGCTATAGCGAATTCCATTCATTGTACGACTCCTTCCCCGCTGCTGAAAAAATACTTGTCGAGGAGACAAATGAGCTTTTAAGTCCAATGTTTGCAGAATGGTTCAAAAGTAGTAAACAGTACTTAAGCTCAACTACTTTGACAAATGGCTTATTTCTTGCTTCTGTCTTCTGTGGCGAGAGTAGAGGCGTGAGCAAATTCTCATTGGTGACAGTGTCATATCATTTAGTTCCTGGATCGGCATAAATCGAAAGGCACACTGAAACTTGCACTGGTCGTTACACCGATCTTGCCAACACGTACTTAAGCCAAAATTTTCCTGCTAGTCTCATTCATCAGGAATGTAAAAACCGGTGTAAACAAGCGGAAGTCAGTCCAGAGAAAAGCAGAGAACTTACACTACATTTCCCCTTTAAGTCATCTATGAAAGTTAAAGTTTGAAGCCACTAAACCATTATTCACGCACATCAGGCACGGCATATTCAAGAAATTGCAATCATGGACTTTCAATTTTTAATGTAACACTTTGGGCCCAAGTTTCCACATGATTCACGCCTGATTTTTAGGAGCAACTGGTGGAGAACGGACTATTTTAGAAATCGCAATTCTCCACATTTTTTTTTCTGCAGTTCTAGTCAGGTAGAACAGTTCTAGTTTAGGACAGAATTTTTTCTTCAAAAGGGGGCGTGTCCGGCCACTGACGCCTGATTTGAAAGTTTCCACAGTGAAAATGTACTCCAAACTAAAGTAGAATGGAGCAAGTGAAGATTTTTGTAGAACTGAAAAAACCTGTTCTACACATTAAAAAATCAGGCGCAGGTTACAAATTAGGCGTCCAGAACAAGGTGGGGGGGAGGGGGGGGGGGAAGGGAAGTCATTAAATTCTACAATAAATCCTTATTTATACTTCTACAAATATTATACAAATAAATCCAACCTGAATAAACATTTATAAGCCAAGAAAAGATTAAATAAACCAGCTTCCTACCTGTGTGAAAGTGCTTCAGCCAGGGAGAATTCTGCAGCCGTTCGTGCCACTGAGCGGGAGGGGGAGAGAGAGAGAGGGAGGGAGGGAGAGAGAGAGAGAGAGGGGAGGGAGGGAGGGAGAGAGAGGGGGGAGGGAGAGAGAGAGAGAGAGAGGGGAGGGAGAGGGAGAGAGAGAGGGGAGGGGGGGAGAGAGAGAGAGGGGAGGGGGAGGGGGAGGGAGGGAGAGAGAGAGGGGAGGGGGAGGGAGAGAGAGAGAGGGAGGGAGGGAGGGAGAGAGGGGGAGGGGGAGAGGGAGGGAGAGAGGGGGAGGGAGAGAGGGGGAGGGAGAGGGGGGGGCGTCGGGTCGGGGAACAGGAGCGCGGGTCGGGTCAGTCGGGGGGGGGAGCGGGTCTCGGGTCTCGGGGGTCGGGTCGGGGGGGAGAGCGGGTGTCGGGTCGGGTCGGGGCGGGGGGCGGGGAGCGGGTCTCGGGTCGGGGCGTGGGGGGGAGCGGGTGTCGGGTCTCGGGTCGGGGCGGGGGGGGGGGAGCTGGTGTCGGGTCGAGTCTGGTCGGCGGGGGGGGGGAGAGCAGGAGCTGGCCGTGGGAGGAGGCCATTGGGCCAGGGCTAGGGGCTGCGTGCTTCGGGCCCCTCCCACACAGTTCGGCGCCTGGAGCTACTGCACTTGCGTGCCGACTGTAGCGGCGCGCATGTGCAGACAGTGCCGGGACCTGGCTCCGCCCCCCCACAGCTCATGCTGGCTGCGCCGAGGGCCAGAGGACCTGTAAGTAGGTGCAGAATACTGAGGATTTTTTTAGGTGCCGTTTTAGGCGCGAAAAACGGGCGCCCAGCTCGGAGGGGCGCCCGTTTTTTTTCTTGTGGAAACTTGGGCCCTATGTGAGGTCTTCAGCAGCTGACCTCGGTATATACATTAAAGATACTCTCTAAACCGTTAACATAAAATGTGTTTATCTGGCTGTTCAATGACACAATTTGAAGAACAGCACGGAGCTAGTCAAACTTTTCCCCTCAATCAGCACCACCAAAATAAATTAGCTGGGCAGTTATCACATTTGCTGTTTGTGGGACCTTGCTACATACAATTGGCCACTGTGTTTGCCTACAATAGTGGCTACACCTTAACAGCACTTCGTTGGCCAAGAAGCACTGTGGGACTTCCTGCAGGTGTGAAAGGCACAGTCTAAATGCAAGTTCTTTCTTAATTGGTGGCTCTTCACATTTCTCTGTTCATATTGGCCCTGAAATTCCGGTAGAGTTCTTCCCATGGGCAAACGACAGAAAAAGAGAAAAAAGATACGAACTTTCCTGTTGCTGCTGTGCCCCTTGGAACTTCCGAGCCTGAGGCCTCCCGTGACTGCGCGTCACAGCGTGTGCACGTGGGGACGTGCACAGGGCGGGATCTGGAGACAGCAGTCAATCAGGTGAAGTATAGATTCTCATTCATAGTAGTTCAGTAAGTCCAGAACTCCTATTACTATGAATGAGAAACCCCCCACAAACACACAAAGCACAATAAAAAATAGAAAATAAACTACATATTTAACATTCATTTAAATTAAAGTTCTTTAAAAAAAGTCGGGAAAATATTTTTTTTAATGTTTTTTTAATTAAGCCTTAAAATAAACTTACCATAGTGGGGAAGGTTTTAAAAAATAAAGTGTTTTTATAACTTTATTTTTAAATGTTTCTGTGTATTTTTAAACACTTGCGCCTGTAAAAGTAGGCTATACACCTGCTTTTTCGGGCGCAAGATTTTAAAGGACATTTGCAGGGCAAGATATTCGTAAATATCGGAAATTTTGCCCTGCAAGTGTCCTCGCTCCCAATCTGCAGATGATTTATCAAGCCAGAAAGTTGACAGATCGGAAAAGCAGGGTTTTCAGCACATGCGCATTGCGTGCTGAAACCCGGCTTTTCCGATGCCTTCCCGGGTCCGTAGAAACTTCGTAGGGACCTGAGACATCGGAATTTTAAGGCCAATGTCATTACGATATTTGGTCTTTAGTAGGAAGGGCAGCAGATTATGTCCAATGCTAATATTTGAAGGGCAGTGCAGCAGCGCACATTTTGATGTGCTGATGAAATTGTAACTGAGATTCATCTTCCAGGACATGCATAAAAAGTTCAATTTCCTTTGTGACAAATTCTGTTATGGGCCATCGTCTGTACACATCAGAGTTTGACTCAGCCTCCCAATGGTTTCCTGTTTAATAGCCATCATCACTGAAGGAGATTGCTCGTAACTCAACACATATTGACATCTAATTAGTCGTTTTGTGCTGCAACACCAGGTTGATAATGTTCAAACTTATTTTATGATATTTATAATCATGGAAGCAAGTCTGGATTCAAATCCAGGTGAAAGTACAGTGTGGCAGCCTACTATGCCACCCAGTTCCATTGTTTTGAATTATTTTTTCACATTATTACTATATTGAGAAGATCTGTTCTATAAGTAGGATCCCACTAATGAAACTCCGAGACACGTATGTAAAAATGTTCACGCAGAGTCAAAGAAGGTACTTCTCAAAGATTGCCAACTTATTCGAGGGTGTTTACCTTTATTGTCTTTTATAATGAATCTTAAGTAAATAATGTTCTCTCGTCCTCTTGCCAAGTTCCTGATTGTGAAGTAGATTGTGCATCCTTTTCAAGAAGAAAGAGTTAATTTGCATTTATATAATGCCTTTCATATCTCCAGATATCTAAATGCACTTTACAGCTACTAGATTACTTTTGAAGTGCACTCACTTGTTATATAGGCCAATTTGCACACAGCAAGGTCCCATGAACAGCAAAAGAACAAATGACCGGATAATCTGTTAGTGGTATTGTTTTGGGGAGGAACATTGGTCGGGACAGCTCACTGCTCTTCCATTGAAGTGACCCATGGGATCTATTTCATCACTCTGAGAATGGCAAACACCATCTTACCTAAAAGATGGCACCTCCAACAATACTGTACTGAGGTATCAGTCTGGATTTAAGTGCTTAAGTCTATAGTAGGGAATGAACCCATGACCTGACTTAGATGCAAGAGTGCTAACAACAATAAAGCACTACAGCCAGTAAAGCATATAAGAACCACTTTACTTGAGAAGTTCTTTGATATTAAACAGCAGAGCCTTTCTTCTCTTAAGGGGTTTCCAAGCAGATCAGTATTGTGTATTCACTCAGTCCAAGTGAACACAATTGTTTTATCATTGCCTTCATTAAATTTCTTTCCAATAATTTAGTCTATTTTTGGCAGCTAGGGGAGACAGCTATTACTGTCCAGAGCATTACTCATCATAGGCAGTCCCTGGGTTCGAGGATGACTTGCTTCCACACTAAAATGAGTACTCAGGTGACTGATGAACTCATGTTAAACGGTGGAAGATGCCTGTGCGTGAATTCTTTTAACGTGGTGTGGCCGTTGCACACCAGCCACCACATGGGCTTGACGGATCAAGGTCTTGGTCCAGTGGCAATAAAAACACACAATCTTAAACATACTCCTACTGTCCTCCTTCATCCTCATTGTTGAGCCTCTTCAATAAAAGTTGTTAACCACAGAGATTTACTGAATTCAATTTCACAACTTGCCATAACTTTTGGGTTGCTAATCCACTAGCTCACAGTATAAACTCAGGCAACCAATGGCAAACCACGTAGAAAGAGGTCCTGTGGGAAGGAGAGCATTACTGAGGTGGAGATGTAAAATACAACAACAACTTAATGTCCACCAAGTCATCTCTGATTTTTGAAATGAGGTATTGTAATTCTCATAAACAAATTACTTTTTTCTAAATGTTAAATATTTGTATTCGTATCCTGGTACAACATACTGCATGTGTATTGAAATATTTGTTCAGATTTTTGACATTTTGAGAGTGATTGCCAGACCCTCCTACAACTTTAAACATTTAACAGCGACAGCTGTAGTTCATTTGCTAACTGATGGTTTGAGGTTTTCTTTTAAAGAAACTGGGCTGAACATATTCTGTGAATGATTATGCTCATTACATAAAAATGTACATTTGACTGTTGTTTTTATATCTAGCAAGCAGCTTACAAATGTGGAAATCATGCAACTGGACAAGGTTTAACTTAAAAATGGTGCTTCAATGCTGGGGATGTTGGCCTGGACGAGGACACTGATGTTGGTGCATCTGTCCTCCCAGGGGATTTGCAGGATCTTGCGGAGACATCGTTGGTGATATATCTCCAGCGACTTGAGGTGTCTTCTGTACATTGTCCATGCCTCTGATCCATACAGGAGGGTGGGTATTGTTACAGCCCTGTAGACCATGAGTTTGATGGTAGATTTGAGGGCCTGGTCTTCGAACACTCTTTTCTTCAGGCGGCCGAAGGCTGCGCTGGTGCACTGGAGGCGGTGTTGCATCTCCTCATCAATGTCTGCTTTTGTTGATAAGAGGCTCCCGAGGTATGGGAAATGGTCCACGTTGTCCAGGGCCGCGCCATGAATCTTGATGACTGGGGGGCAGTGCTGTGCGGCAAGGACAGGCTGGTGGAGGACCTTTGTCTTACGGCTGGGCAGGCCACATAGTTCGCATGCCAGACACGAGATTCCCTAAGCAAATGCTCTATGTGGAGTTCCTTCACGGCAAACGAGACAAAGGTGGGCAGCAGAAACATTACAAGGACACCCTCAAAGCCTCCCTGATAAAGTGCAACATCACCACTGACACTTGGGAGTCCCTGGCCGAAGACCGCCCTAGGTGGAGAAAGTGCATCCGGGAGGGCGTTGAGCTCTTCGAAACTCAACGCCGAGAACGTGAAGAGGTCAAGCGCAGGCAGTGGGAGGAGCGTGCAGCAAACCAGCCCCACCCACCCCTTCCCTCGACGAATGTCTGTCCCACCTGTAACAGAGTCTGTGGCTCTCGTATTGGACTGCTCAGCCACCAAAGAAATCACTTCAGGAGTGGAAGCAAGTCTTCCTCGATTCTGAGGGACTGCCTATGATGATGATGAATTTAAAAATGTACAAAAGATAATCACATGAGTTCATTTTACTGAGTAAACAGTACTAATAAAGTCTTTCATGTTGCAAATCTAGTTACAGGTAACTTTTCTCATGCTGTAATAATTCAATAAAGTAGGATTTAACTTCTTTTAAAGGCTGTGACCATTGAGCAATACAGCAGCGTGAACTACTTTGCCCATCACCAAAACTTGTATCTGAGTAGGTTTCTACTCTCACTGTCTATTCAGATTTTGGTTAAATATTAAATAAAAACAAAGCATGGCAATATGGAATCATACAATAAACAGAGCAACCTCAGACAAATTGTTCCACAGGCTGTATTGCATCTACACATCAACCATCAATATAAACTAAGCACTGTGGAATTCTTTTACCCTAGTACATGTAAACAGGAGGAAGTTCAATCATTTCTTTTAACTTTCTTTGTACACAACTCTTTTGTATTTTAACCAATGAAATTACAACATTATTTACCCAACTAGTGACGCAACCCACCATGACATTCATTGCTGGCATGCTATGCAGTTGGATATTTTTGTGTTGTTCCTGCTGTTATAAAGATGCACAGCCTTGTCTATTGCTTTGCAAATGTCCTTCAAGTGGTTGTGCAAATTGTACCAGTTCTCAGAAGAAAACAGCTATCGTTGTCAATTTCAAATGAAATTGTAAAGCAACAAATTCAAATTTCCTTTTGACTGCAGAAGTAATTGAATAAAGCGAATTACCAAGAAAATATTTCCAGACATCATTTGCATATAAGTCAGAAGGTTGTGGGTTCAAGTCCCACTCCAATGACATTGGCACAGAAATTTAGGCTGACACTCCAGTGCAGTACTGAGGGAGTGCTGCACAATCGGAGGTGCCGTCGTTCAGATGAGACGTTAAACCGAGGCCCCGTCTACTCTCTCAGATGGACGTAGAAGATCCCATCGCACTATTTCGAAGAAGAGCAGGGGAGTTACCCCCTGTGTCCTGGCCAATATTCATCCCTCAATCAACATCACTAAAAAAACAGATTATCTGGTCATTATCACATTGCTGTTTGTGAGAGCTTGCTGTGCGCAAATTGGCTGCCTGGTTTCCAACATTACTACAGTGATTACACTTCAAAACATACATCATTGGCTGTAAAGCGGTTTGGGACAGTCTGGTGGCCGTGAAAGGTGCTATATAAATGCGAGTCTCTCTTTTAAACTGAGGCACATAATTGAAATCATTCCTTAGTGGTCCTAACATCAGGTCCCTGTATCACCAGAGTAAAAAGAAGGCTTATTTTTGACCCCGCGCTATCTGTTTCTCAGGTTTTCTGATGAGCTCTGTTTCTAGAGCAGCCTCCTCAATGCTTTGTTTAAGAGCTGCCTTAGTAGCTGTAAGAACAAATTGGTTTCCAATTTTGCTGCACTGTAAACCTTTATGACATGATTATTTATTAATATACTTTAAAAATTTGCTCTCATAAAGCCACAGTCACAATTGATATTGATTTTGCGTGAGCAAAACTAAAAAGGTTTGGCAAGAAAAACATCAGTGACAATGATTCTTCTTTGAAACTAAAAGGATCAGAATATTTTTAGGATCCTTGGATGAATGCACATCCACTCTAATCCTCCCATTTTAGGTTTTTTCTACCCTCCCCCCCCGAAACATCTTCTCAGCGCCTAGACCCTGTCTGAATCAGAGCTAGTTTGATTCATCCTCCAGTTTCTTCTGCTCTAGCTAGGGAAAAGCACTCACATCCCTTCATCTCATCTGCCTTATCGATTGGAAGTTGCCACTTCGAGAATTTCAGGGAAGAAACTTATGTCTGTAATGCACTTATGAATGACTCCACGAGGCAATGTGTTGTACTCAAACTGTAGTGACCTTGGTCCTTTATTCGTAACTCCAGAGTGAGGCCCAAGCATGGTGGACAGCCTTTTATACTGGGCCCTGCCATCAGGTCTCCCACCGCAGTGCCTTCTGATGGACAGCCTCTGCCACATGGGCAGGAAACCCCAGTCTCCATCAATTGCACCCTCTAGTGGTGCCGGCATTGTATATACACAGTGTAAACCTTATTGATAGTGCATCAGGTAACAAGTCTCCATCTTATGCAACTATACAGTAACTACACAGAGAGTATATCTATAGTCTGCATATATAACATCACTCTCCCCCAAGTCCTTTGCGCCGATTACCTTTGCACTATGTGCTCTGGCTTAGCTCTCCCCAGATTTAAGTGCCAATAGCCCTTGCACCTTGGCTGTGCTTTGGCTTGGCTCTCTCCCTGTTAACCCCCAAGTCCTTTTGCCACAATGTTGGGTAGTGGTTATCGGTTTGGATGGTTCGATGATGCATTGGAGGTTCCAGTGGGTTCTGGGTGTGATCCATGTGTGTGTCCATGGCTACATACATCCATTTCCACCCCCCACAAAGAGAGATCATGCAGCAAGCCCGTTACATTAACATACAGGATCAGACACAGTGCAGTTACAAAGAAAGGAAGTTACAGTTTGTATCGTGACACCCCGGTTCAGTGACTTACATTCGTTACGTTTTGCGGTCGTGCACCAGGATTGGGTAGATTGCATTCATGGTTCAATCATGGTGAGCACTGAAGTAGCAATACAGATATATGAGGACGCAGGTTTCAGAGCAACCGGATGGGGTCCTAGTCATCTGATAGTGGCGCTGTGCCCTCTGCTAGCGGGGTAGGATTGGTTCGCTGACCTAGCCAGGACTCGGGGCCTTTGCCATTGCCTAGTGGTGGGCAGAGCCACAGATGTGTGTGGCCTCCCTGCCCTCCTTTGAGGGCATCAGAATCTTCTGTCTGCTCTCTAATGATGTTGGGAACCTGGCTGTTCCAGGTCCCGTTTGGGGAACTCATTGGTTCTGACCTTTCGCTCCCAGACATGACCGAGATAGCGACTAGGTCTGGGGGCTGCGCCGTCTCCACCCGGGTGGTGAGCAATGGAGGCCAACTGCGCGTATTGGTGCCGGTTTCATTTCCAGGTCCGTGGTGAATAGTGCCATCGGGTTGGATAGACCTGGGGCAGGGTATCAGGATCAGTGCCTTCACCCTCCTGAGGTCGCTGGCCTATAACTTGTGGGGACACCTGGGGCAGGGCATCAGGATCAGTGCCTTTACCATCCCGAAGTTGCTCGCTTGCTACTTTTGGGGACACTCTATTCCCGACATCTCGCAACAACGTTTTGTTCTTTACATTCGGACTGGTACTGACATCTCACAACAACATTTTGTTCACAATCTTAATCGGTTTGTTACACTGATTGCCATGCATACAATGTCTCATTAGGTTCAGTTGGTTGCAGGTCTCCTTTAACCCTGCTGGCTTTACCCCAATCAAATCCTCTGTTAGACACCACGTGTTGGTCCCTCAGCGTTGCACCTCGTGATATGGCCACGGCCATCTTTTTTTTCAGCCACGCCGCACCTCGCTGCAGCAGGGACGCCATCTTGCCTCTGTCCTCGAGGTCGACTGCCTTGATCCTTCACTCCCGCGATTCTGCCACAAAAGCTGAAAGAGTGCCTGTGAATTCGATCTTCTCCCCAGGAGTCCTGCCACTGGAGCCGGGAAGGTACTTTTAGGTAATTCCGGTTGGATCATTGCCACGCAGTCGTGATGGACGGTCTGTGCCTCAGGTGCTGCACTGGTCTGTTCTCTGGTGCCTGGCCCAAGCGAAGGTGAGGTTTTGCTCTGCCTCTGAGCACGGGGGACATCGATTGCTGGAGTGAAGAGGCCTTTCCACTTCCACTGGATCTTCCCCATCCACCTTCTTCCAAGTACCGTTGGACCATCATCTGCAACAATCCACAGAGGTAACTTGTGCACCACGCCATTATGGATTACACTTACATCTGCACTACCAAGGACTGGGATTGGCTCCTTGGTGTAGGTGCGCAACTTTTCCTGGCCTGGAACCAGCTCGGGTCGTTTTTCATTTCATAGCCTCTCAAACGCATCCTGGCTCAGCACTGACTGGCTCGCTCCTGTGTCCACTTCCATGACAACTGGAACGCCGTTTATCTCGACTTCCATCTTCACTGGAGGACAATCGGTGGAGTTGGGGCTGAGTTGCCTCTCTGGCCAAATCATCATACTCCCCACTGGATTCAAAGTCATCTACCGACTCCTCTGCTAGACGGTGAGTCGTATTTCTTTGACACCTACGGCTGGAGGTGGCCCTTCGTGTTACAGGCTTTGCATAAGTACTCAACAAACCGACACTGGTGAGTCCTATGGTTTCCTCCGCAACGCCAGCATGGTGCTACTCAATTATCACCCGTCGGCGGACTCTGAGTTCTAGAACCCTGAGGTCTGTGCTCTCTGCCCTGGGCAGAGCCATGTTCTGCAATCTTGCCTGTGAAAGGCACCATTCTGTGTACAGTACTTGCCGGGTTTGAGTCCACAGGATGAATGATTTGCTTGGTGCTGCAGGTCCAGGTCATGAATGCCTGACTGATGCCGATGGCCTTCTGCAGGTTGATTGTGATGTCGGCCGATAATAGCTTGTGAAGGAGGCCCTCGTGGTTAATTCCTATAACGAAGATGTCTCGCAATGCTTCGTTGAGGTGCGTGCCGAAATCACATGGTGCCGCAAGTCTCCTGAGGTTGGTAGCATATTTTGCAATCTCCTGGCCCTCAGGTCTGCGGGGAATGTAGAATCTGTGCATGGCTGTGAGGATGCTCTGTTTTGGTTTTAGTTGGTCGCGAATTAGTACAGTCAGCTCATCGTACAGCTTATCCTTGGCCTTCGTGGGTGCCAGCAAGTCCCTGACGAGGCGGTAGACCTCAGGCCTACAACTGGTCAGCAGTATAGCCTTGTGCTTCTCCGCCAATGTGTCCGTCTCCCCTGCCAGGTCGTTTGCCACGAAATATAGCTCAAGCCTTTCTGTGAAGGCATCCCAATCATCAGCCTCTGCGAAGTCTTTTAGTGTGCCAAATGTAGCCATAATCGCGTGAAAGTCCGTATTCTCATCGCCAGTTGTTATGTCGTAATGCATTTATGAATGACTCCACGAGGCAATGTGTTGTACTCAAACTGTAGTGACCTTGGATCTTTATTCATAACTCCAGAGTGAGGCACAAGCATGGTGGACAGCCTTTTATACTGGGCCCTGCACATCTGTGTAGGTGACCCTCAGGTCTCCCATCGCAGTGCCTTCTGGTGGACAGCCTCTGCCACAGGGGCAGGAAACCCCGGTCTCCATCAGTTGCACCCTCTAGTGGTGCCAGCATGGTAAATACACAGTGTAAACCTTATTGATAGTATATCAGGTAGCAAATCTCCATCTTATGCAACTGTACAGTGACTACACAGAGAGTATATCTATAGTCTGCATATATAACAGAAACCATGCCTTAGCTCTCCATTTCACAGCATGTTGCAGCCAATGGGGCCACTTAAACCATTAACCATTATTTTAATCCTCTTAGAGTTCTCTTCTACTCTCCACATCTAACAGTACAACTTTGCGGAAATCAAAATTGCAATACTGTAGTGCAGTATTGTCACAAACTACACTATTATTGTGCAAAAATCCTACATGATGAGGCTTTAAGTAAACAGTCCGTACAATTATACTATACGATAGTATAAATGCATTTAAGGGAGGATAGACAAGCATATGAGGGAGAAGGGAATGCTGATGGGGTTAGATGAGGAAAGACAGGAGGAGGCTCGACTGCAGTATAAACTGTGGCATGGATTGGTTGGTCCGAATGGCCTGTTTCTGTGCCATACATCCTATGTAATTATTGATGCACAAAATTCAACACTAGATGTTAGGTCATAGGATCTTTGTATATTGTGCATGGAAAGTAATCATATTTTAGCAATGTTAACCATCTTTCAAACATTAGCGATTCATCAGTATTTGATTTATGTATTTCATTTTTCATTCAAACTATCTTCGGGTCGCTGCCTGAATGATTCACTACTATAAGATGTGAAGAGATGTGAATTATGGTTATTATAGTTGTCTGTCTGCACTTGAAATGATCCTTGTACTGCTGATCCTTTGGTTAAATAAAATTAATTACCATGGGACAGGCAGGATGATTTTTCTCCTCAGTTGGACTGCTTTTCCATGGCAACTGAACAACAACAACAACAGTTTGCATTTATATAGCACCTTTAACATAGTAAAACGTCCCACGGTGCTTCACAGGAGCAATATCAAACAAAATTTGACACCGAGCCACATAAGAGGAAATTAGGGCAGAATATCAAAAGCTTGGTCAAAGAGGTAGGTTTTAAGGAGTGCCTTAAAGGAGGAAAGTGAGGTAGAGCGGCAGAGAGTAGGAGTGGTTTAGAGAGAGCATAGGGCCTTGGCAGCTGAAGACATGCCTGCCAATGGTGGGACAATTAAAATCAAGGATGCGCAAGAGGCCAGAATTGGAGGAGTGCCGATATCCCAGAGGGTTGTGGGGCTGGAGGAGATTACAGAGATAGGGAGGGTCGAGGCCATGGAGGGATTTGAAAACAAGAGTGAGAATTTTAAAATCAAAGCGTTGCTTAACCAGGAGCCAATGTAGGTCAGCAAGCACAAGGTTTACGGGTGAACTGGACTTGGTGCAAGTTAGGATACAAGCAGCAGAGTTTTGGATGAGCTTAAAATTATGGAGGGCGGAAGATGAGAGGTCAGCCAGGAGAGCATTGGAATAGTCAAGCCGACAGGTAGCAAAGGCATGGATGAAGGTTTCAGTAGCAGATGAGCTGAAGCAGGGGCTGAGTCGCGCGATGTTATGGAGCTGTAATCGACGATCTTAGTAAAGGCGCGGATATGTGCTCGGAAGTTCATCTCGGAATCAAATCCGATACCTCAGGCTGGTGGAAATGGAAAATCCCGGAAAAGGTAGAATCTGGAGTTGTTCCATTCCACCGGTTCCCTTTCAATCACTACCTCTTTCGGGATTATCTTCCAGAAGTGGCATAGGACATTTAACACATCACCCAAATACAGACAGGCATATTCAAAGTGAGCGGTAGTTACTACAGGGCAACCCCTCCCAGCATGCTATTGGCCTAAAGGTAGGCACAAGTCGCTTTAAAGTTTAAATTATAGCCCTCATCCCCAGAGTAAATCAATCGCAATTCACTTCTTTGCTGCAGGAATTTTAAAACGTGGCCCCCGAATTCTAGGCTGATTCCTCGCGCCCCACAGGTAACCAGTCACGCTTGACTTTGCAAGTGCCCAAGCTCTGCAGCAACCATTCTCCTGACACTCAGTGAGGACAGAAACTGTCTTAGTTTTGATGTCGTCCACCATCATATATATTGCTGACATTTGCTGTGTAGGTTTGCACATGTGTGGCCACTTGGGCAAGGTACAAGAGGGTTGGCCATGCCTTTGTTACCTGTAGGCCCACACTGCAATATGTGTGCACACTAGGTCCGTGCAGCAGAGCTGGTCTCCAGTCGTCTTGGTTAATCCTTGCCACTGGACCAAGACCTAGCTCTGTCAAGCCCGTGTGGTGGCTGGTGTGCAACGGCCACCACAAGTTAAAAAAATCCACGCACAGGCATCTTCCACCCTTCAACATGTAGTTCGGGACCTAGAATATTAGGTCCTTCATTGAAACACCTGTGAACTCATCCCTTTATGGCATGGAAGCAAGACATCCTCGATACAAGGGACTGCCTAGGAAGATGACCTGTAGGCTTGTCTATTCCAGTGCTCTCCTGGCTGACCTCTGATCTTCCACCCTCTATGGACAAGCCTCAGGCTGATGGAAAAGGAAACATATTTTCTGATCGAGCATAGACCCAACTCAAAGGTGTACGTTGCACAAATTCAGCGTGCCCCACCCTTCATGGCCTGACTTTGTGCATTTCTGGGGCCAGGCAAATTAAAGCATAGTGCTGAGCTCAGAGTGTGAAAAAGTCTTTCATTCACAGCTCAAATATTGTGGGGGCAGGAAATCGCGTGCTGCTGCAAGACTCAAATCATTACACCCGTGCTCAGCTGATGCCCTGGGATAGCACGCAGAGGATTGGCCTTGATCGGCCTGACACTTGCCTTTCTGGGTCAAATAATGGCGGGACAGTGAACTGCCTTAAAATGGCGTCACCGTGACCCCAGCTGCCTGGGAAGCAAGTATTGATTTGCATAAATAAGTGCTGATGGACACAAATGAGTTGCACATTGAGAGAGTGGGTGGCATTGTACAATGTGTAACCTCCTAGAGCTGTGGAGATCCTGCGACTCTAATATTTACAAAGCCCTTTCATGCTGCTCTCAGTTTTCCATGGGGAAGGAAATGAAATTGCTCGCGCAAACAAACAAGGTATTAGTCACTTCCTTGACATAACTGTGCACAGCTGATTGGCTTACGTTGCCACATTAAACCCCTGCAATTGTTACAAAGCATAGAGGTTGACAGCAGTTGTGACCGTGATGGCCATTGACAGTGCCACGCTTGCGGAGCAGCTTGGCTGCCGGCTTGGCTGGAGCATGTGACATAACTCAAGCACCCTGTGGCACTCCGGAAGCTGTTGGGGAAAAGGCAGCAACGTGACAATTCCTGAAAACATACACTTGAAAAAAAAAGGAACAAGGAAAACAGTTAAAAATGGCCTAACAATTTGCCAATTTACTTACTGGGCTCCTTAAAGTTATTTCTAGATACAACTCAGCTCCTGACAACCCTAAATGCCCAAATTATATGCGTGAGTAATGGAAACAGGACTAATCAGGTGGAAATGGGTATGATGTCATGATGTTTCTTTGGCTTCGCTTGCGTGCATCTGCCTGCAAACTGGCAGATCCACCAGTAAAGTTGGAGCACAAAATGGGAGGAGTTCCCGCATAAGAGAGAACACTAACATCGCCAAAACATTGAGCAGGTCAGGCAGCATCTGTGGTGAGAACAGACAAGTTAACGTTTCAGGTGTGGAACATTTCGTTTCATCAGAACTGGAAAATATTACAATGAACAGAGTTTAAAAAGAAACATAACGAAGGGAAGAGAGAAAGACAAAGCACAGACACACATACAAGAGGAGAAATAGAATGACCTGTAAATTGCTTGAGTGGAAAACAAAAGATGATTAAAGGCATTTATGAGACAAAGAGAACAGGGGGTGGGGGAGAAAGCAGGTAGAAATGGAAGCAGGAAAACCTTTTTGTTCAGATCACACAAATTTCTAATTTGACTTGTCTAGTTGCCACCTGAAAATTGGTCAAACCCATTTGTAACATCTATCCTATTGTCTTGAAAGAATTAGGGTGGACAAAGAGATTAAATCAATCCGAACCCTTTGAAGGTCCTGTCAAGCCAAGGAACAATAAAGTAACACCCTGAGACTAAATGCATTGTGCTACCTGGTCTCTTTGAAACTAGTTTTAACGTTGCTGCAGTAAAATTGCTTGTCCTCACAATACTCAGCAGAATTTATTGCTTGTGTCTTTATTCAATGCACTGTCTAGTTGTTAGAACTTGCTTTGTGTCAGGTGTTCCATCAAAATTAACCATAATGACCCTGAAATTCCGTTTTGTCCTTCTCGCGGGCATTTTAGAGAAAAAATATGCACCTACCTTAAGCTGCTGCCCACGTTCGACTTTCCGATGCTGAGGCCTCTCCTGACTGCGATTCGCAGCGCGTGCACGTCGGGATGTGCGCAGGCCTGGAGCTGGAGTCACATGACTCTGGGCAGCCAATCAGGTAAGGTTTCATAGTAATAGGAGTTCCGTGAGGTCCTAAACTCCTATTACATTGATAGAGAAGTAGCCCCAAATACCCAAAACACAAATAAAAAATAGAAAATATACACTACATTCATTTAAATTAAAGTTATTAATGGCTTCAAAAAATATATAGTTTCCCGATTTTTTAAAAAGTTTTTTAAAATAAACTTACCATTATGGGGAGGGTTTTAATGATAAAATATGTTTTTATAACTTTATTTTTATATGTTTTTGTGTTTTTTAAAACACTTGCGCCTGTAAAAGTAGACTATGCGCCTGCTTTTTCAGGCACAAGATTTTTGAGGACATTTATATGCGTGAATATCGGAAATTTGCACTTACAAATGTCCTCGCTCCCGATGTGCAGATGATCGGTCAAGCCAGAAACTTGACAGATCGGAAAAGACGGTTTTCAGAGCATTCGCATTGCGCACCAAAAACCGGCTTTTCCGATGCCTTCCCAGGTTCGTACAAACCTCGTACGGACCCGGGAACGTCGAAGGGCCATTATCTCTGGGCCATTGTCCGATTAGGATATGCTAATATTGGAGATTAGTCGGGACAATGGGAGCAACAACAAGCAGATGGGTTGGCTACATTCCATGTGAGGTGCTGATATCGGATTGACCAGAACAATGGCAGCACTCAAGCTAACACATAGCAGGGACACATTAACTATCAGGGATTGTCCAGGTCGTCTCCTGTTCCTTTGTAATGTCAAGGCAGGATACGTCAGGTTAAATTGATTAACAATTAAACCATCAAGATGGCTATTATAAAAGCAAAATACTGCGAACGCTGGAATCTGAAATAAAAACAGAAAATGCTGGAAATCTCAGCGGGTCAGGCAGCATCTGTGGAGAGAAACAGGGTTAGCATTTCGGGTTTGTGACCCTTCATCAGAACTGGAAAAGTTCGAGATGTAACAGATTATTAAGGAAGTGCCGGGGCAGTGAAAGGAGAAGGGGAGGAAAGAACAAAAGAGAAGGTCTATGATAGGGTGGAAGGCAGGAGAGATTTGAGACAAAATGGATGATGAGCAAAAATGAGATGGTAATAGCACAAGTTAGGAAACAAAAGATGAGTCCAGATGGGGTGTGAATGGCAGAATAATCACCAGCTGCCATGGGAAAGAGAGAAAAAAATAAAAATAAAAAGGGAAGGGGTGGTTTTGTAAAAAAAAAGGGAGGAAAGAGAACAAAATAGGGGCAGAGGTTACGCTCTGAAATTGTTGAACTGGATGTTGAGTCCAGAAGGCTGTAAAATGCCTAAACGAAAGATGAGGTGCTGTTCCTCGAGCTTGTGTTGAGCTTCATTGGAGCAGTGTAGGAGGCCGAGGATGGAGAGATCAGAGTGGGAGTGGAACGGAGAATTAAAGTGACAGGCGACGGGAAGCTCGGGGTTCTGCTTACGGACTGAATGAAGGTGTTCTGCAAAGTTATCACCCAATCCGCGCTTGGTCTCCCCAACGTAGAGGAGACTGCATCGTGAGCAGCGAATACAGTTTATTAAATTGAAAGAAGTACAAGTAAATCGCTGTTTCACCTGGAAGGAGTGTTTGGGGCCCCGGATACGGGGAGATGGCTATTATGTCAGGGTCAATATACATTTGGACATCATGTGATATGGCTCACATTAACGGGGCAGGTACTTCATGATGCCTGGGGGTTTTTTGAACATGGGACAGATGGGTAAAAAGCAGAGTGACTATTTGCACTCGGTTTTTTCTGGCGCCTGCATCCTCTGGACTCCGCCCCTGACACCTCTTGCGCATGCGCAGGCTCCTTGAACCCGAAACTGGAACCGGAAGTGGGGTCCCCGACAATAGCGTTGTTCCGACCGTGCTGGGAGCTATGCAGCTGATCTTCCGTCCCTTCTGACCGCGTTGTTCCGACCCTTGAAGCTATTGAGATCATTGTTCTTGAAGCTGGGAGCTGTGCTGCTGACTGCATTGACCGAGATTCCAGTGCTGTTCCGACGAGCTGCGAGATTCCGACCGCATTAACCGAGCTGGGAGTTTCTGACCGCTAAAAACGCAAAACGGAGCTGCGACCGTTTTTACTTGCTTTGTAGCGTTGCTAGAACTTCATCTGTGCTTTAAATCTGGGACATTTGTTTTTTTTTTGCTGTGTCAATAAATTCCATTACATTTTTTATATTATTTCCGTGTCATTTGGGTCAGTGACTATTGGCAGCTACTAGGGCTTTTGGATCAGCTTTCAAAAAACAAAAAACTTAGACCGGGGGTGGGATGGGGTTAGGAACTTAGACTGAGGATGTCAGGAACTTGGACTGGGGTGCTAAGTTCAGCAACTTTGGCTGGGATGGGGTCAGGAACTTGGGCTGAGGGTATCAGGAACTTGTGCTGGGTTGGGGAGCTCTATCTTCTCTGGGGGCTGAAGTCAGAATGGCTCAAATTACACTTTGCAAAGTCACTCAGAACTTGGGCTGGGCGGTTCCAATTACACATTCCAGAGAAACTTCTGGATGTGACTTATCCTCCAAGAGGACTAATCTGCAATCAGGTCATGTGATAATGGAGAGCCAATCAGAGCATTTTTCTAGTGCAAATAGCTCTGTCCGGTAAAAAGGGGGAAAGCAGCCTGCTTGTCGTGCGAGCCCATGGGACAGTCGGAAATTCAACACCTACAGAGGCCAAGCTTGATCACCTTGGGTCTACAGGAAACCAGGTTGTCTGAATCTATTGTATAACCATTATAGTTATTATATTATTGGTGTCTGAGTAATAAACTTGCATTTGGACAATCATAGGTGGTCCCTCAAACAGGATGACTTGCTTCCACGAGATTTCACAGATGTTTCAATGAAGGACCCGATGTTCCAGTCCTGAACGCCAATTGAGGGGGTGGAAGATGCCTGTGCGTGGATTTTTTTTTAACGTGTGGTGACCGTTGCACACCAGCCACCACACGGGCTTGACACAGCTAGGCCTTTATCCAGTGGCAAGGGTTAACCAGGACGATTGGAGAGCTGCTCTGCTGCACGGACCTAGTGCACACACATATCGCAGTGTGGGCAGGTCCATGCTGCCCCTGGGCCCTCGGCTCTTCTGGGCCCCGTACCCTCATTCGCCGCACCTCCGCCACGATGCTCCAGCTCTATTTATAGCCCTGACCTGCGGTGGTGTTCTCGCACATTGGGGTGGCCCACAATGTTCCAGGGCCCGGCGTGCTCGCTCCATTGGACAATACGGTTAAGCCTGAACCACGAGGAATAATTTAATTGAGTTAAGAGTTTTCCTTACACTCATCATAATCTTTTCATAATACATAGTGGAGCAATATTTTGCAGCCCACATCCTCTCACAAGCCCGAAGGAAGCACTCTGAGTAGGCAAAAATTTGGCAGCTGGAGTATAATGTGCGAAAATGTTATGGTAGGCCTACTTTGGTAGGAAAAATAAAAAAGCAAATGATTATTTAAATGGAGGGAGATTACAAAATGCTGCAGTACAGACTGACCTGGGGGTCCTTGTACATGAAACACAAAACGTTAGTATGCAGGTACAGCAAGTAATTAGGAAGGCAAATAGAATGTTGGCCTTTATTGCAAGGGGAATGGAGTATAAAAATAGGGAAGTCCTGCAACAACTGTACCACACCTGGAGTACTGCACACAGTTTTGGTCTCCTTATTTAAGGAGGGATGTACTTGCATTGGAGGCAATTCAGAAAAGGTTCACGAGGTTGATTCCTGAGATGAACGGGTTGCTTTATGAAAAAGGGTTAGCAGCTTGGGCCTATACTCATTGGAGTTTAGAAGACTGAGAGGTGATCTTATTGAAACGTATAAGATTCTGAGGGGGCTTGACAGGGTAGATGCAGAGAGGATGTTCTTCCTCGAGGGGAATCTATAACTAAGGGCATAGTTTAAGAATAAGGGATCGTATATTTAAAACGGAGATGAGGAGGAATTTCTTCTCTCTGAGGGTCGTGAATCTGTGGAATTCTCTGCCCCAGAGAGCTGTGGAGGCTGGGTCATTGAATATATTTAAGGTGAAGATAGACAGATTTTTGAACGATAAGGGAGTCAAGGGTTATGGGGAACGGGCAGGGAAGTGGAGTTGAGGCCAAGATCAGATTAGCCATGATCTTATTGAATGGCGGAACAGGCTCGAGGGGCCAAATGGCCTACTCCTGCTCCTAATTCTTATTTATAGAATTGGTAAGCTTAAGGCAGGACATTTCTCCCGACCGTTAAAAATAGTTGTCACTAAAGTGCTAAATTACAGTTCAAATTGCTTTAATTTTGTAATTTAGTTCAGCCTTAATTCTGGTTTAATCCAAAGAAATTAATGCTCTTTTAAGAATAGGCACCATTAAAATTGATCAGGATGGGTGAGCGGGACTTGGTGCCGGATAGGATACGGACAGCAGAGTTTTGGGTGAGCTGAGGTTTACAGGTGGTGGGGGCTGGCGGTGGCGGGGTGGGGGGAGGATGGAAGGCTGGCTACGAGACATCTGGAATAATCAAGTCTGGAGGTGCTAAAAGCATGGGTGAATGTTTAATCGACAGTTGGACTGAGGCAAGGTTGCAACTGGATGAAGCGATGGAAATGTAAGTTGGCAGTCTTGGTGATGGGGAGAGGATATTGGATTGACAGCTCAGCTCGGGTCAAATAGGACACCAAAGTTACGAACAGTCTGGTTCAACCTGAGATAGTGATCAGGGGCTGTAACAATATATTTCAGTTTAATTTATCTACTACAGATTGTTTACAGACCTTCCTGATTGTACTTAAACCCTCAGAAGTGAATGGCAAGATTTACTGATGTGGTATCTGGGGTGAATTAATAGAAACAGGCTGAGGTCTGTGATGTTTGTGCTGATCGAAATCTCATACCTTTCTTCCCTAACATTATCTATGGAAAGTGAGGATGCAAGTGTCAATTCTTCAGTTTGCAACAGTGCCCTGTACGCCCTGGAGGGACACACCTCGTTGATAGGCCAAGCCCATATTTGCATTGCCAAATGCTGTTCTCATGGAAAACACTCGAGCATTACAGCATGCAAATATTATATTCATTGAGTGTCAGCTGTGACTCAGTGGATAGTGTCATGTATTCAACCAGCATTGTAACCCATGTATAATCCGACCTAAGTTGTACACTGAGAATAATGACCACTAGGTGGTGAACGTGTGGGAGACACTCCTAACCTAGACATTCAGATATAAAAGGGGAAGCTCCACCCACTTCCAGTTCATGACAGCAAGCCAACTCCTCCCCAGTAGTGCGGGACCGTCCCCTGGGACAATCCAGAGTGGCAGTCTGTTCTCCGAATCTTTGTGGGTCACGACTACCGTGGCGCTGCCTAGCACCGGAATGATCTGCTTTGTGTAAGTCCGTAGCTGTGCGTCAATTGGCGATAATTTTGGCCTCCTGGCCTTGGATGCCCATAACTTTTTGAACTGTTTGATACCCATCAGGGACTGGCTGGCCCCCGTGTCTAGCTCCATTGATACTGGGATCCCATCCTCGTCGCCATTGATACGTCCTTACTATACAGTAAAAATGTACACGAGGCCCATGCTTGAGAGAAGGTCAGTCTGTGACCTGTCCTTTATTTCAGAGCACTCAAGTGCTGGAAGTGGGTGGAGCTTCCTCTTTTATATCTGAAGATCTAGGTTAGGAGTGTCTCCCACAAGTTCACCACCTAGTGGTCATTGTTCTCAGTGTACAACTTAGGTCGGATTATACATGGGTTACAATGCTGGTTGAATACATGACAGGTAGCACACTAGCCTCTGAGTCAGAAGGTTGTGGGTTCCCTGGAGTGGGATTTGAGCACATAAATCAAGGTTGACATTCCAGTGCAATGCTGAAGGAGCGCTGCATTGTCATGGGTGCCGTCTTTCGGATGAGACATTAAACCGAGGCCCCATCTGCTCTCTCAGGTGGACATAATAGATCCCATGGCACTATTTCGCAGAAGAGCAGGGGAGTTATCCCCAGTGTCCTGGCCAATATTTATCCCTTAATCAACATAACAAAAACAGATTATCTGGTCATATCACATTGCTGTTTGTGGGAGTTTGCTGTGCAAAAATTGGCTGCTGCGTTTCTCACATTACAACAGTGACTACACTCCAAGAGTACTTCACTGGCTGTAAAGCGCTTTGAGACGTCCGGTGGTCGTGAAAGGCGCTATATAAATACAACGTCTTTCTTTCTCTTTTTATATAGCTGATCTTAATAATAATGGAGTTCTAACTGGTCTAGAGAAGAGAGAGAAATCAGCCTTCTATCCAATGATCCGTTTTTGAAAATGAGCATTGGATCCGGACAAGGATCAGGCTTGGCCTTGAAGTCTTTCTTTATTAAACAATAATCCAAACTTCTATTCCATACGTTCCTGTATTTCCAAAATTATTCCTGTATTGATATGACAATTTCACCCTTTGACGACTGAAATGAGAAGCATCAGAGAAACACAGATTGCACCTTTGCACTCCTTGCAACTGTACACCTTTGTTTTGTGGTCACTTGCATAGAATGTGATTACTGATAAAATGGTTCATGCTCAGGTCTGTTGAGCAGTTCATTACTTTACTTGCGAGGAAATACCACACGGTAGTAAGCATCTCACCGCTAAGCTGCAGGTTGCAAATCAGACACCGTCCATAATGCTCCATTTGTGCCAGCGAATAAGAAGCAAAGAATATGTAACAAAGAATTAATTACACATTCTGTGCAACTCCATGAATGCTTTCCTGTTGGATTGCTAATTTGTCTATTTATAATTGATACGTCCTTACTGTACAGTATAAATGCACACGAGGCCCATGCTTGAGAGAAGGTCAGTCTGTGACCTGTCCTTTATTCCTTAGCACTCCAGTGATGAAGGTGGGTGGAGCTTCCCCTTTTATACCTGAAGGTCCAGGTTAGGAGTGTCTCCCACCTAGTGGTCAGTGTTCTCACGGTGTACAACTTAGGTCAGTTTATACATGGGTTACAATGCTGGTTGAATACATGACATCACCTCCCCCGCCAAAGTCTTATTGGGATCACAGGTTGAGTCTCTCTGGTGGTTTACGCTCCCTTATAGAGCGCCTGAGTTGGGGCTCCGGTTATTGGCCGCTGGCCTGAGTGTCTGCTGTTTGCTGTGCCTCAGGCCTGTCCGGACTGCCCACAGTGACTGGGCTCTCCTCCCTTTGGTTCCGGTGTTCGGTCACCTGTGGTGGAGTGAACTCTATATCGTGTTCTTCCTCTGCTTCTTCTATGGGGTTGCTGAACCTCCTTTTTGTTTGATCCACATGTTTGCGGCAGATTTGTCCATTGGTAAGTTTAACTACCAGAATCCTATTTCCTTCTTTGGCAACCACAGTGCCTGCGAGCCATTTGGGCCCTGCAGCGTAGTTGAGGACAAAAACAGGATCATTTACATCAATACATCACGCCCTTGCATTCCTGTCATGGTAGTCATATTATGACTGGCGCCTGCTCTCGACAATTTCTTTCATGGTGGGGTGTATAAGGGATAACCGGGTTTTGAGCGTCCTTTTCATTAGTAGCTCTGCGGGTGGAACCCCTGTGAGCGAGTGTGGTCTGGATATTTCGGCCAACAGGAGGCGTGATAAGCGGGTTTGTAGGGAACCCCCTTGGAATCTGAACATCCCCTGTTTGATTATCTGCACTGCTCGTTCTGCCTGGCCGTTTGAGGCCGGCTTGAACGGTGCCGTTCTGACATGGTTAATTCCATTGCCTGCCATGAAGTCCTGGAATTCAGTGCTTGTGAAGCACGGGCCATTGTCGCTGACCAAGGTGTCCATTAGACCGTGGGCGGCGAACATTGCCCGTAGACTTTCTACCGTGGCAGAAGATGTGCTTGAATTTAAAATGTCAAACTCGATCCATTTGGAGTAGGTGTCTACTACAACCAAAAACATTTTCCCCATGAAAGGACCTGCGTAGTCCACATGGATGCGTGACCAAGGCTTGGCGGGCCATGGCCTGGGGCTAAGGGGGGCTTCCCTGGGCGCATTGCCCAGCTGGGCACACGTGTTGCACCTGTGAACACTAAGTTCCAGATCTGCGTCTATCCCTGGCCACCAAACGTGTGACCTGGCAATTGCCTTCATCGTGACAATGCCCGGGTGCCCATTGTGGAGTTCTCTGATGAACACCTCTCTGCCCATCTGGAGCATGACTACACAGTTTCCCCACAATAGGCAATCGGCCTGAATCGAGAGTCCATCCTTGCGCCTGTGAAATGGTTTAAATTTCTCAGGGCATGCCCTGTACGTGGCTGCCCAGTCCCCATTCAGGACACATTTCTTGACTAGAGATAATAGCGGGTCTCTATTTGTCCAGACTTTAATCTGACGGGCTGTCACGGGTGAACCTTCACTTCCGAAAGCTTCAACAGCCATGACCATCTCAGCAGCATGCTCGGTAGCCCCCTCACTGGTGGCTAGTGGGAGCCTGCTGAGTGCATCGGTGCAGTTTTCGGTGCCCGGGCTGTGACAAATTGTGTAGTCATAGGCGGCTAACGTGAGTGCCCACCTCTGTATGCGGGCCGATGCGTTTGCATTTATGGCCTTGTTGTTGGCCAAAAGGGACGTTAGGGGTTTGTGATCTGTCTCCAGCTCAAATTTCCTGCCAAACAGGTACTGGTGCATTTTCTTTACCGCAAATACACATGCGAGCGCCTCCTTTTCTACCATCCCGTAGCCCCTTTCTGCCTGGGACAGACTTTTGGAGGCATAAGCTACCGGCTGTAACTGACCCTTGGCATTGACATGCTGCAACACACACCCGACACCATAGGACGACGCATCGCACGTTAACACAAGTTTCTTACATGGGTCATATAGCGTTAACAGATTGTTGGAACATAACAAATTGCGTGCTCTATTAAAAGCCCTTTCCTGGCTGTCCCCCCAGACCCATTCGCGACCTTTGCGTAGGAGCACGTGTAGCGGCTCTAGCAACGTGCTCAATTTTGGAAGAAAGTTACCAAAATAGTTCAGGAGCCCCAGGAACGAACGCAGCTCTGTCGTGTTACGGGGTCTGGGTGCTCTCTGGATCGCTTCCATCTTGGACGCAGTAGGGCTGATCCCGTCTGCTGCTACCCTCATCCCCAGGAATTCTACCTCTGGAGCTAGGAAGACGCACTTCGCCTTTTTCAGTCGCAGACCTACGCGGTCCAGTCTTCGTAGCACCTCCTCCAGATTGTGGAGGTGTTCTTCAGTATCGTAACCCGTAATGAGGATGTCGTCCTGAAAAACCACCGTCCCTGGAATCGACTTGAGGAGGCTTTCCATATTTCGCTGGAAGATCGCGGCGGCCGACCGAATCCCGAACGGACATCTGTTGTACTCAAACAACCCCTTGTGTGTCGTGATGGTGGTCAGCTTCTTCAACTCACTCGCCAGCTACTGGGTCATGTAAGCTGAGGTCAGGTCCAATTTTGAAAAAGGTTTGCCACCGGATAGCGTCGCAAAGAGGTCCTCCGCTCTCGGTAGCGGGTACTGGTCTTGGAGTGACACCCGATTGATGGTGGCCTTGTAATCGCCACATATCCTGACCGACCCTTCCGCCTTGAGCACCGGCACAATCGGGCTCACCCAGTCACTGAATTCGACTGGCGAGATGATGCCTTCCCTCAGCAGGCGGTCCAATTCGTCTTCTATCTTTTCCCGCATCACGTACGGCACCGCTCTGGCCTTGTGGTGTACTGGCCTGGCATCCGGGTTTATGTGAATCACTACCTTGGCCCCCATGAAAGTGCCAATGCCGGGTTGAAATAATGAGTCAAACTTGTCCAGGATCTGTGAGCATGATACTCGCTCCACAGAGGAAATTGCATTGACATCGCTCCATTTCCAGTTCATGACAGCAAGCCAACTCCTCCCCAGTAGTGTGGGACCGTCCCCTGGGACAATCCAGAGTGGCAGTCTGTTCTCCGAATCTTTGTGGGTCACGACTACCGTGGCGCTGCCAAGCACCGGAATGATCTGCTTTGTGTAAGTCCGTAGCTGTGCGTCAATCGGCGATAATTTTGGCCTCCTGGCCTTGGATGCCCACAACTTTTCGAACTGTTTGATACCCATCAGGGACTGGCTGGCACCCGTGTCTAACTCCATTGATACTGGGATGCCATTGAGGAGCACTTTCATCATTATCAGTGGCGTCCTGGTGTATGAACTGTATACGTGCTCCACATGAACTCGCTGAACTTCAGCTTCCAGCGATTTCCCCCAGTGTCCATTTCTGCTATTTCTGCAGGTATTTTGCTCATCTCTGCAAACTCCGGCTGAGTGTGTGCCTCCACGCCTCCAGCATGAGTTGCGGTTTGAAACAAAAGGTCCCTTGCCAGTCAATCGTCCCTGACTGCCCCTGTTATTGTCCTTGAGTGCACCATTAACAGGTGTTGATGGCCCCATTACTGGCCACATTGTCCCTTGCAATGGCGTGAATCGCTGTTCAGCTTGCCATTGTCTCTGTCGAACTCCCCCTCTGGGTTCGACTACATGTTGGGGCATGCCCGACTGCCCTTGTCTGCCTGGAGAACTGTGTGCTGCTTTAACAATGTTGAATCTCTGTCCCAACCATTCCTTAACACAGTACCTCTCGTCTGTTCGGCTAGTGGCCATGCATCCTCATCGCCATTGATACGTCCTTACTATACAGTATAAATGCACACAAGGCCCATGCTTGAGAGAAGGTCAGTCTGTGACCTGTCCTTTATTCCTTCGCACTCAAGTGATGAAGTTGGGTGGAGCTTCCCCTTTTATACCTGAAGGTCCAGGTTAGGAGTGTCTCCCACCTAGTGGTCAGTGTTCTCACGGTGTACAACTTAGGTCAGTTTATACATGGGTTACAATGCTGGTTGAATACATGACATCAATGATTGGCGTTTCAAAGTAAAGCTCATTTTAAAAAAGCTGAAAAATACAGAGCTTGTCAGAAAGAGGTAAGATAATTGAACAAATTATTACTTTTATTCCGGTCTGTTGCCTCAAGCGTGAAATGAAATCTTATTTCTGAGCATTTCATTCGTAGGGCAAGTGATGTGGCAAAGTGCAGCATCTCAAAAGAAATCCCACGACTTTCTACACTCGCCACATGTAGTGCGATTTGCCACCCACGTAGCACAATTTTGCATTAAAAGTTCCAAAGTCCATGCGGCTGCAGAGAGTTCCAATGGAAATAAAAATGGGGAGTGGTGTAAAACGGGCCGCCGGCCCGCTATCACCGTCTTACACCACCACACAAAGTCAAGATCGACCACAGTGACTCTTCTGCTGTGACAAATCCTGAACACGAGTGAAGTGTGCTGTCAGGGGTGTCGAGACTCAAGTTGCAACAGCGATGCAGACATTACACAACAGGGATCAGATGGTGTTAAGCTCAAAGCTGTGGCAGGATGCAGTGGTGAGTGAGCCCAGCAGCATACATCATTTCATGGTTCGCAGCATAAATTTCTCTAATCACATCATTTAAATCAATTTAGGATCGTCCAAATTTAAAAAGAAAATGCACATTGGTGACATATATATCAAAGTATTTGGGTGACATAATTTGTTTCTTTTCTAGGTCCCCATCATTATATTAAAAACCATTTTGTGGAATTCAAAAAGATTCGGGGACTGGGCTAGATGGAGAGCTCTTTCACAGAGCCAGCACATCGGCAAATGGCCAAAAGGCCTTCCTCTATGGAGTTTGAGGCCATGATTCTAATTATAATCTTAAAAATAACATTGGCGCCGAAATTCCTTGGGATACCGTCTTGTGGCTACGCAGGTGCCATCCAGTGCAGGCCCCTCCGGAGTTTACTGGGTTAGTACCGGCGTACCTAATTAGCATGGGGAAGATGAGAAATGAATATCAGAAGAAAGAATTGTGTTCTAGTTAATATATCTCCCACAGACTAAAACTATTTTCAATAATATTACTAAAGGAAAGAAAAACTTACATTTATGCAGAGCTTTTCACAACTTCAGGCTGTGCCGAAGCACTTTACAGCCAATAAAGCAATTTTGGTGTAATCGCTGTGGTAACATAGGAAATGCAGCAGCTCATTTGCACACAGCAAGCTCCCACAAACAATAATGTGATAATGACCAGATAATCTGTTTATAGTGTTGCTGGTTGAGGGATAAATATTGGCCAGGATACCTGGATGAACTTCATTGATACTGTCATTATTACTTGAATTGGATTATTTCAATAAAAAATCATTTAATGCTTTGTTTATCTGCATCTTTGTGACTTTTTGGTGACTTATTTTGTCAATTAAGCCACATGTTTGACCTTTACCCTGTAGCAGTTAGAAGGAAGCAGCCATGATTGTTTTGATGGTTTGTTTTCTGTTTTCTATCTCACATGTTCTCGTAGTAATATATTTTTCTGTTCTTTGCCTAATTATGCATTGTTTTCTCCAATTGATTAATTGCACGAGGCCATTTATGCCAGTGTTCTAGCACTGAGCCAGGACAATTGCCCACCAACACTGTCTGGGGCTGACCTCACTGTAAATTACAGGGTCAGCTGATTTAAATATCCATTGGCGGCTCAGTCGTGCAACTCCCGTGAAATCGGTCTGGGTGGAGCTACAGAATACCAAAGGGCAAAAAACGTTAGTGGGAGTTGTGTACAGACCACCAAACAGTAGTAGTGAGGATGGGGACAGCAATTAGGGGTGCGTGCAATAAAGGTGCAGCAGTTATAATGGGTGACTTTAATATGCACATAGATTGGGCTAACCAAACTGGAAGCAATACGGTGGAGGAGGATTTTCTGGAGTGCATAAGGGATGGTTTTTTAGACCAATATGTCGAGGAACCAACTAGGGGGGAGGCCATCTTAGACTGGGTGTTATGTAATGAGAGAGGATTAATTAGCAATCTCGTTGTGCGAGGCCCCTTGGGGAAGAGTGACCATAATATGGTGGAATTCTGCATTGGGATGGAGAATGAAACAGTTAATTCAGAGACCATGGTCCAGAACTTAAAGAAGGCTAACTTTGAAGGTATGAGGCGTGAATTGGCTGGGATGGATTGGCGAATGATACTTAAGGGGTTGACCGTGGATGAGCAATGGCAGACATTTAGAGACCGCATGGATGAACTACAACAATTGTACATTCCTGTCTGGCATAGAAATAAAAAAGGGAAGGTGGCTCAACCGTGGCTATCAAGGGAAATCAGGGATAGTATTAAAGACAAGGAAGTGGCATACAAATTGGCCAGAAATAGCAGCGAACCTGGGGACTGGGAGAAATTTAGAACTCAGCAGAGGAGGACAAAGGGTTTGATTAGGGCAGGGAAAATGGAGTATGAGAAGAAGCTTGCAGGGAACATTAAGACGGATTGCAAAAGTTTCTATAGATATGTAAAGAGAAAAAGGTTAGTAAAGACAAACGTAGGTCCCCTGCAGTCAGAATCAGGGGAAGTCATAACGGGGAACAAAGAAATGGCGGACCAATTGAACAAGTACTTTGGTTCGGTATTCACGAAGGAGGACACGAACAACCTTCTGGTTATAAAAGGGGTCGGGGGTCTAGTAAGGAGGAGGAACTGAGGGAAATCCTTATTAGCCGGGAAATTGTGTTGGGGAAATTGATGGGATTGAAGGCCGATAAATCCCCAGGGCCTGATGGACTGCATCCCAGAGTACTTAAGGAGGTGGCCTTGGAAATAGTGGATGCGTTGACAGTCATTTTCCAACATTCCATTGACTCTGGATCAGTTCCTATGGAGTGGAGGGTAGCCAATGTAACCCCACTTTTTAAAAAAGGAGGGAGAGAGAAAACAGGGAATTATAGACCGGTCAGCCTGACATCGGTAGTGGGTAAAATGATGGAATCAATTATTAAGGATGTCATAGCAGTGCATTTGGAAAGAGGTGACATGATAGGTCCAAGTCAGCATGGATTTGTGAAAGGGAAATCATGCTTGACAAATCTTCTGGAATTTTTTGAGGATGTTTCCAGTAGAGTGGATAAGGGAGAACCAGTTGATGTGGTATATTTGGACTTTCAGAAGGCGTTCGACAAGGTCCCACACAAGAGATTGATGTGCAAAGTTAGAGCACAAAGTTAGGATTGGGGGTAGTGTACTGACATGGATTGAGAACTGGTTGTCAGACAGGAAGCAAAGAGTAGGAGTAAATGGGTACTTTTCAGAATGGCAGGCAGTGACTAGTGGGGTACCGCAAGGTTCTGTGCTGGGGCCCCAGCTGTTTACACTGTACATTAATGATTTAGATGAGGGGATTAAATGTAGTATCTCCAAATTTGCGGATGACACTAAGTTGGGTGGCAGTGTGAGCTGCGAGGAGGATGCTGTAAGGCTGCAGAGCGACTTGGATAGGTTAGGTGAGTGGGCAAATGCATGGCAGATGAAGTATAATGTGGATAAATGTGAGGTTATCCACTTTGGTGGTAAAAACAGAGAGACAGACTATTATCTGAATGGTGACAGATTAGGAAAAGGGGAGGTGCAAAGAGACCTGGGTGTCATGGTACATCAGTCATTGAAGGTTGGCATGCAGGTGCAGCAGGCGGTTAAGAAAGCAAATGGCATGTTGGCCTTCATAGCAAGGGGATTTGAGTACAGGGGCAGGGAGGTGTTGCTACAGTTGTACAGGGCATTGGTGAGGCCACACCTGGAGTATTGTGTACAGTTTTGGTCTCCTAACCTGAGGAAGGACATTCTTGCTATTGAGGGAGTAAAGCGAAGGTTCACCAGACTGATTCCCGGGATGGCGGGACTGACCTATCAAGAAAGACTGGATCAACTGGGCTTGTATTCACTGGAGTTCAGAAGAATGAGAGGGGACCTCATAGAAACATTTAAAATTCTGACGGGGTTAGACAGGTTAGATGCAGGAAGAATGTTCCCAATGTTGGGGAAGTCCAGAACCAGAGGTCACAGTCTAAGGATAAGGGGTAAGCCATTTAGGACCGAGATGCGGAGGAACTTCTTCACCCAGAGAGTGGTGAACCTGTGGAATTCTCTACCACAGAATTTTGTTGAGGCCAATTCACTAAATATATTCAAAAAGGAGTTAGATGAGGTCCTTACTACTAGGGGGATCAAGGGGTATGGCGAGAAAGCAGGAATGGGGTACTGAAGTTGAATGTTCAGCCATGAACTCATTGAATGGCGGTGCAGGCTAGAAGGGCCGAATGGCCTACTCCTGCACCTATTTTCTATGTTTCTATGTTTCTATCAAACAAGAAATTAGGGAGATGTGCAATAAAGGTATAGCAATTATCATGGGTGACTTTAATCTACATATAGACTGGGCTAACCAAACTGGTAGCAATGCGGTGTAGGAGGATCTCCTGGAGTGTATTAGGGATGGTTTTCGAGACCAATATGTCGTGGAACCAACTACAGGACTGGACATCCTAGACTGGGTGATGTGTAATGAGAAAGGACTAATTAGCAATCTTGTTGTGTGAGGCCCCATGGGGAACAGTGACCATAATATGGTAAAATTCCTTATTAAGGTGAAGAGTGACACAGTTAATTCAGAGACTAGGGACCTGAACTTGGGAAAAGGTAACTTCGATGATATGAGATGTGAATTAGCTAGAATAGACTGGCAAGTGATACTTAAAGGGTTGACGGTGGATAGGCAATGGCAAACATTTAAAGATCACATGGATGAACTTCAACAATTGTACATCCCTGTCTGGAGTAAAAATAAAATGGGGAAGGTGGCTTAATCGTGGCTAACAAGGGAAATTAAGGATAGTGTTAAATCGAAGGAAGAGGCATATAAATTGGCCAGAAAAAGCAGCAAACCTGAGAACTGGGAGAATTTTTTAATACAGCAGAGGAGGACAAAGGGTTTAATTAGGAGAAGGAAAATAGAATATGAGAGGAAGCTTGCTGGGAACATAAAAACTGACTGCAAAAGCTTCTATAGATAAGTGAAGAGAAAAAGATTAGTGAAAACAAACGTAGGTCCCTTGCAGTCAGATTCAGGTGAATTTATAATGGGGAACAAAGAAATGGCAGACCAGTTAAACAAATACAAACCAGTTAAACCAATACTTTGGTTCTGTTTTCACGAAGGAAGACACAAATAACCTTCCGGAAATACGAGGGGACCGAGGGTCTAGTGAGAAGGAGGAACTGAAGGATATCCTTATAAAGCAGGAAATTGTGTTAGAGAAATTGATGGGATTGAAGGCCGATAAATCCCCGGGGCCTGATAGTCTGCATCCCAGAGTACTTAAGGAAGTGGCCATAGAAGTAGTGGATGCATTGATGATCATTTTCCAACCGTCTATCGACTCTGGATCAGTTCCTTTGGACTGGAAGGTAGCTAATGTAACACCACTGTTTAAAAAAGGAGGGAGAGAGAAAACGGGTAATTATAGATCGGTTAGCCTGACATCAGTAGTGGGGAAAATGTTGGACTCAATCATTAAGGATGAAATAGCAGCGCATTTGGAAAGCAGTGATGGATTTATGAAAGGGAAATCAAGCTTAACAAATCTTCTGAAATTTTTTGAGGATGTAACTAGTAGAATGGACAAGGGAGAACCAGTGGATGTGGTGTTTTTGGACTTTCAAAAGGCTTTTGACAAGGTCCCACACAAGAGATTGGTGTGCAAAATCAAAGCACATGGTATTGGGGGTAATGTACTGACATGGATAGAGAACTGGTTGGCATACAGGAAGCATAGAGTCGGGATAAACGGGTCCTTTTCAGAATGGCAGGCAGTGACGAGTGGAGTGCCACAGGGCTCAGTGCTGGGACCCCAGCTCCTTACAATATATATTAATGATTTAGATGAAGGAATTGAGTGTAATATCTCCAAGTTTGCAAATGACACTAAACTGGGTGGTGGTGTGAGCTGTGAGGAGGACACTAAAAGGCTGCAGGGTGACATGGACAGGTTAGGTGAGTGAGCAAATGCATGGCAGATGCAGTATAATGTGGATAAATGTGAGGTTATCCACTTTGGGGGCAAAAACATGAAGGCAGAATATTATCTGAATGGCGGCAGATTAGGAAAGGGGGAGGTTCAATGAGACCTGGGTGTCATGGTTCATCAGTCATTGAAAGTTGGCTTGCAGGTATAGCAGGCGGTGAAGAAGGCAAATGGTATGTTGGCCTTCATAGCTAGGGGATTTGAGTATCGGAGCAGGGAGGTCTTACTGCAGTTGTACAGGGCCTGGGTGAGGCCTCACTTGGAACATTGTGTTCAGTTTTGGTCTCCTAATCTGAGGAAGAACGTTCTTGCTATTGAGGGAGTGCAGCGAAGGTTCACCAGACTGATTCCCGGGATGGCTGGACTGACATATGAGGAGAGTCTGATCAACTAAGCCTTTATACACAGAAGTTTAGAAGGATGAGAGGGGATCTTATAGAAACTTACAAGATTCTGACGGGATTGGACAGGTTAGATGCGGGAAGAATGTTCCCGATGATGGGGAAGTCCAGAACCAGGGGACACAGTCTTAGGATAAGGGGTAGGCCATTGAGATGAGGAGAAACTTCTTCACTCAGAGAGTTGTTAACCTGTGGAATTCCCTACCGCAGAGAGTTGTTGATGCCAGTTCATTGGATATATTCAAGAGGGAGTTAGATATGGCCCTTATGGCTAAAGGGATCAAGGGGTATGGAGAGAAAGCAGGAAAGGGGTACTGAGGGAATGATCAGCCATGATCTTATTGAATGGTGGTGCAGGTTCGAAGGGCCGAATGGCCTACTCTTGCACCTATTTTCTATGTTTCTATATTTCTATGTTTTATGCCACAGGCGCATTTCACGCAGTTACTGTACAATATGACACTCATTAACACACTCTTCAGAGGGCGGGGGTTATCCAGTTTGTCATGGCGGCAAGGCAGCAGTGCGATAGGGTTATTTGGCTTCAAGGTGTTGTTGGTGACACACACATACTAGTGTGAGCTCTTACCATTAGCCCTTCAAGTTGCTTAACAGAAAACGGAAGAAGAAAGAGCGGGGGGGAAGAAAATTATTCTTTGTGGCTTACGATTGATGATGTGGAGGATGTTGAGGACAAGGCCATAGAATAGTCCCATGATCCTGCCCCATGTTTTTCTGGACAATATCTGGACATTCAGGAAATGGTACCGTTTTCTGTTAAGCAACTTGAAGGGTTAATGGTAGGAGCTCACACCGGTATGTGTGTGTCACCAACAACACCTTGAAGCCAAATAACCCTATCGCACTGCTGCCTTGCCGCCATGACAAACTGGATAACCCTCGACCCCAGCTCTCCTAAAGAGTGTGTTAATGAGTGTCATATTGTACAGTAACTGCGTGAAATGCGCCTGGGGCATAAAACATAGAAACTTCAGGCCCAAGTTTCCACACGATAAAAAACGGGCGCCCCACCGAGCTGGGCGCCCGTTTTTCGCGCCTAAAACGGCGCCTAAAAAAAACTCGCGATTCTGGAGCGTTCTGCAGCTCCTTGTCTGCCTGGCGCGGCGCCCAGGGGGGCGGAGCCGATACTCGCGCCGATTTTGTAAGTGGGAGGGGGCGGGTACTATTTAAATTAGTTTTTTTCCTGCCGGCAACGCTGCGCGTTCGCGTTGGAGCGTTCGCGCATGCGCAGTGTGAAGGAAACATTGGCACTCGGCCATTTTTGTAGTTCTTTGTAGCTGTTTAATTTTTGAACATTTTTTTAATAAAAGCACATTGCCATCAGCACATCAGCACTTGCAGCCTTCTCACTGTCTCCTCCCCCCACCCCGGCGGGAAGAACGGGCGCCTCCTCCCCTCCCCCGCGGGAAAGAACGGGCGCCTCCTCTTCCCCCCCTCCCCCCCGCGGGAAGAACGGGCGCCTCCCCCCTCCTCCCCGCGGGAAAGAACGGGCGCCTCCTCCCCCCCCCCCCGCGGGAAGAACGGGCGCCTCAGGCTGACTGCAGCATTCTCCGTGCCTTCACACAGGTAGGAAGATGGTTTATTTAATCTTTTCTTTGCTTATAAATGTTTATTCAGGTTGGATTTATTTGTATAATATTTGTAGAAGTATAAATAAGGATTTATTGTAGAATTTAATGACTTCCCTTCCCCCCACCCCCCCCCCACCTCGTTCTGGACGCCTAATTTGTAACCTGCGCCTGATTTTTTAATGTGTAGAACAGGTTTTTTCAGTTCTACACAAATCTTCACTTGCTCCATTCTAACTTAGTATGGAGTACGTTTTCACTGTGGAAACTTTGAAATCAGGCGTCAGTGGCCGGACTCGCCCCCTTTTGAAGAAAAAATTCTGTTCCAAAGTAGAACTGTTCTACCTGACTAGAACTGCAGAAAAAAAAATGTGAAGAATTGCGATTTCTAAGATAGCCCGTTCTCCACCAGTTGCTCCTAAAAATCAGGCGCAAATCATGTGGAAACTTGGGCCCTTCGAAACATAGAAAATAGGTACAAGAATAGGTCATTTGGCCCTTCGAGCCTGCACCACCATTCAATATGATCATGGCTGATCATGCAACTTCAGTACCCCTTTCCTGCTTTCTCTCCATACCCCTTGATCCCTTTAGCCGTAAGGGCCACATCTAACTCCCCTTTGAATGTATCTAACGAACTGGCCTCAACAACTTTCTGTGGGAGAGAATTCCACAGGTTCACAATTCTCTGAGTGAAGAAGTTTCTCCTCATCTCAGTCCCAAATGGCTTACCCCTTATCCTTAGACTGTGACTCCTGGTTCTGGACTTTCCCAACATCGGGAACATTCATCCTGCATCTAACGTGTCCAATCCCGTCAGAATTTTATATGTTTCTATGAGATCCCTCTCATTCTTCTAAATTCTAGTGAATATAAGCCTAGTCAATCCAGTCTTTCTTCATATGTCAGTCCTGCCATCCCGGGAATCAGTCTGGTGAACCTTCGCTGCACTCCCTCAATAGCAAGAATGTCCTTCCTCAGATTAGGAGACTAAAACTGTACACAATATTCAAGGTCCACCAAGGCCTCCCTGCTCCTATACTCAAATCTTCTCGCTATGAAGGCCAGCATGCCATTTGCCTTCTTCACCGCCTACTGTACCTGCATGCCAACTTTCAATGACTGATGTACCATGACACCCAGGTCTCGTTGCACCTCCCCTTTTACTAATCTGTCACCATTCAGATAATATTCTGCCTTCGTGTTTTTGCCACCAAAGTAGATGACCTCACAATTATCCACATTATACTGCATTTGCCATGCATTTGCCCACTCACCTAACCTGTCCAAGTCACCCTGCAGCCTCTTAGCATCCTCCTCACAGCTCACACTGCCACCCAGCTTAATGTCATCTGCAAACTTGGAGATATTACATTCAATTCCTTCATCTTGATAGAGAATTCAAACAGGCTGCATTGAGACAGGCTGTGAAAATTCACAGACCCCAAGTCAAAGCTGCTACGTGCAACTCAGCATGTTGCATTAAGTCATCAATCAACTTGACATTTTAGGACCTTGGGTAGCGAGCCAATTAAAGCTTAACAGACTATTAATTGAGCCAATAAGGTCAAAGAAGGCAAGTTCTTTTCTGTAAATTGAACCAGGTATAAAAACAGCCATTTTGGCCATGTGGTCTCAGAAGGACAAAGACCTGGCTTAAAGCCAAGAGCTTGTTGCTGCTGCAAGAATAAAGTTACATTAAAACTACAATCGGAGTTCATATTTCATTGGAAATTAAGAGATCTAACAATCTAAATCATTAATGTATATTGTAAATAGCTGGGGTCCCAGCACTGAACCTTGCGGTACCCCACTAGTCACTGCCTGCCATTCTGAAAAGAACGCGTTTATTCCTACTCTTTGCTTCCTGTCTGCCAACCAGTTCTCTATCCACGTCAATACATTACCCCAATACCATGTGCTTTAATTGTGCACACTAATCTCTTGTGTGGGACCTTGTCAAAAGCCTTTTGAAAGTCCAAATACACCACAGCCACTGGTTCTCCCTTGTCCACTCTACTAGTTACATCCTCAAAAAATTCTAGAAGATTTGTCAAGCATGATTTCCCTTTCATAAATCCATGCTGACTTGGACCGATCCTGTCACTGCTTTTCAAATGCGCTGCTATTACATCTTTAACAATTGATTCCAACATTTTCCCTACTACCGATGTCAGGCTAACCAGTCTATAATTCCCTGTTTTCTCTCTCCCTCCTTTTTTAAAAAGTGGGGTTACATTAGCTACCCCCCAATCCATAAGAACTGATCTGGAGTCTATAGAATGTTGGAAAATGACCACCAATGCATCCACTATTTCTAGGGCCACTTCCTTAAGTACTCTGGGATGCAGACTATCAGGCCCTGGGGATTTATTAGCCTTCAATCCCAACAATTTCCCGAACACAATTTTCTGACAAATAAGGATTTCCTTCAGTTCCTCCTTCTCGCTAGATCCTTGGTCCCCTAATATTTCCGGAAGGTTATTTTGTGTGTCGTCACTTTCAAAGCCATAGGCAGAGTTGTCCAGGCAGATGAACTTGGTCACAGTTCTTCTGTGACCAACTGGAACAGCTCCCATATTGCAGTCTTCTAACAGAGCTGTTCACTAAAGTCTTCAATGGAAATACATGGGGGAGCAGGTGTAATATCTTGTCTCCTCAAATGCTGCCTCACTCTCCTCCATGCTGCACTGCTCCGCTACCTGGGAATTCCCATTGGGAATCCTCCTACTATGGGTGGGGGCAGAAACTCCAGAGTGGCTCAATCCAAGTGCAAGGGAAACAACAAAAGAAAACACTTGAAAAGCTCTTCTATAACTCCAGCAATCTCTTAAAAAGTGCGTTCAGGATTTAGGCTCCATAGTAAAGCACTGTCACCAGTATTAGCTGATATTGGCTGCAGGTAGGCCTCCATCATTTCTGTGACATCTTAGGACATAGCATATAAAGAGAACTCTACAACATGGCGTCCGGGTAAGAACTGTACTGCGCACGGCTTTATTATGATATACATCAGTAGTGCACCAGGTGGCTCTATTACAGTTTCATTCTCGGTTACCCTTAGTGCAATGGGAGTGTAAGTCATGAGATTTCAGGCCACCCAGCTGCATCGGCGACGCACACACGGAGGTCGCGAACCGCTCCGCAGCCAATACTAGGCAGAAACCTGGTGCAAATGGCTCCCGCCCCAGAATCCACCCACAGAACTGCTGGAACGCTGATCTCATGCCAGAAATTCACCAAAAAGCAGCAAGTAAATTCAGGCCCCGTTCCTTCAATTCATCTCACCAGCAGAAAACATGTCACTTCAAAACAAAAATCACATTGAAAACCACATTTCCAACAAATAGTTAGGCAGCTATAGCTCTCTGTAGAATTTTTGATTACTGAGTTAATAAGCTTTATAATTTGTTTTTGATGGATTCAATCAATCCCAATGCTGTTGCTGAACGTATTGTTGAGTTTGACTTTGTGGCACTTTGGTGCAAACCAATCACACCGGTAAATCGTTCAACGCATCATTAAACTGAGTGAATTTGAGGCACAAATGTGACATTCTTGGCTCTTTTTTTTCCAGTTTATCGCATTTGTTTAACACGCAGTTAATAAAAGCTTCTGGTAGACAACCACCAATAGGTTGCTTTATATAATCACAGAACAGCATTCCAATTACTCTAGTTCCAGTGCTGTAATTAGATAAAAGTCCGTTTATAATGAATTAGTAATTTCAAGATAGTCTTTTAAGTGAAAGCATGACGAGTGATTTTAATCTTTCTGTACAAGTGGGAAGGAGACAGAAACAGCATTGCAGCTCAATTGTTAAGTGTGCGTGTATGTGAGTGTGCATGTATATGTGAGGACTAAAATGTCATTCACCTATACAGTCAACTTGTTTTGAGTCCTGCTGTATCATATTGCACTCAGCTGTTTTAACACAAGGTAATGTCATTGTGCGTTTGTAAGAGTTGTTAAAGCACTGTGGACAGGAAGCTCCTGCTGTAACCACCTCATGCGTTAGGCTGACATTTGGCCGGAACAAGATCTATTTTAGTCACCTTAATTATGTTATACATGAAAACTAATGTAAAGATTCAAAGGGGCCGAAATTTCCCCTCTCAACGGGGTGCGAAAGGGTTTTCGCCCGGGGGCAGGCAATGGAAGTGACCTGCCCGAAATTGTCCCCAGGATGGCGGTGGCATAAACGGGTTTGCGGCGTGCCCTGTAGTTTTCTCCCCGGGTGCCGGCGCACACGGCCATGATCACCGTGCGGGTCGACCCCTTATCGCCCTGTGCTGACCCCTTTGCACCCAGAGGGGGAAATTGCCCCGTGGGAGCGAGGTTGGCGCGGGGCGATGCCACCGACAGCTTTGCGGGTCGTGAATCTGTGGTGGCTGGGGCGCCCCGTCCGCCCGTAAAGGGGAGGGACGGGCGCCGCGGCCGGCATCTTTTTTTTGTCGGCCGACTTTGTTGTCGGCACGGCGATGGCGGCCGCTGGCCTGGCCGAAACCCGCTCAGTGGGCGCCATTAAAGTGGCTGCAGGGATCGCAGCGGCCCTCCCCTTTAAAATAAGGTGAGGGACGTTGTGACACAGCACGTCCGCGTCGCGCTGACATCATCAGTGCGTGCTGATGCGCTGAGTGTTGCGCCCCACGAACGCCATGCAAGCGCCCCATTACCACCCCCAACAATTTATCAATGTATTTATTTATTTATTTAAAATGAGGCTAATTCCGGGAGATTTAGCCGCCCGTCTCGCCAGGCGCTACCTTTCCGGATTACACGAACCGCGCGCCCCAAGACTGGGCGCAGGGAAATTCCGGCCCCAAATAGTCTGTTGTTTTGAATGCTTGCTCTCAGTGCAAGAACCGAACATCCTCGCTGACATTTGCAGGTAAAATGATAGCAGCTTGTTCTTAATCTCTGGCAGAGGACATGTAGTTTACAAAAACTGCAAAGGTCACTAAGAAGCTGTACGCAAATCAAAATTGTCACCACACTTAGAAAGCAGTTGTCCCCAAATTAAATTATAGACTTGCTTTTCTCTTGCTACTGGTGTTATAGTACAAAGCAACAAAATTCAATTTACAAAAAGCACAAAAATTGTTTCTTTTAACGAACTGTAATAAACTAACGTCATCTGCAGCCTTGCTTTTCAATAATGTATTAGATGCAACAGTGGCTTTTATTGCTGAATATGTTTGAATTCATTTCTAAATACACTATTTAAATCTGTTTGAATTTTTCAAAGTCTGGCCAGCTCAAATCTGTTTGTACATTGATTTTTCCTTCTGACCATTCTCGGGAAGAGCTGAAATAGAGGGTAATGTGACAGATCACACCTCAAGCTACGTAGAAAACTGAACGCATGATTAAGAAGTCCAAAAGTGTACAGGACTGCAAAAAGCAATGAATTAAAAATAGAAAGGCACACAAGGTCAGTCAGCATTTCAAAGATCGAGAGGTTAATGTTTTCGGTGGCGACACTACAGCAGAATTGAGCTGACTGATTTTAGTTCAAGTTGGAGGTCACAGTAGGTCTCAGCAATTTAATCTAGCCTGTCCAATCGTTTACATTCTGATAGTCTGCATACAAAGGGATTGGACTGTGTATACAAAGTAGGAACTGGCATGTACCTACTGCAAGCGATAACCTTGTGAACACATGGAACTAGACAACGTCACTACTCAAACCACATTTCTTCTGACATACATTTATGGAGTTGACCAAGAAGAATCTGATACCTGTTTAAATGAGGAGAAAGGGTGTTAGAGTCACTTCCAATTCTGCCAAATAAAATTGATAAAGGGGAGTACTATCTCTCAACCTCGGACCATTCATTGATCTCCTTCCACATGGCTAAAAAACAGAATCCTCCTTTGCTATGTTTTAGCTAATATAACCTTATCTGAAGACTCATTTGGGTCTTGGCTGAAGAACCACCAGCCCCAGACAGTGCAATGAGCCATATTGTTAGACACAAAATGGCTGTCATGACCCTTTCAACTGCTGCAACCAGTTTAACACTTGAGCATCCAGAGACAGGCTCCCAAAGCTAGGGAGGCCAAAAATGTAAAGATTGCCCCTAAGGGTGTGCTGGACCATTAAAGTTAACACAATCACCCCACAAGGTCTGGGGCCTTTCCAGGGGCCTTTCCAGGGGCCTCAGCCAGACTCAAGTCAGCTTTCAGTTGGCAAGAGTTCCATTGAGGCCCACCAAGGGCATACAAGAGATTAATGTGCAAAGTTAAAGCACATGGGATTGGAGGTAGTGTGCTGACGTGGATTGAGAACTGGTTGGCAGACAGGAAGCAAAGAGTAGGAGTAAATGGGTACTTTTCAGAATGGCAGGCAGTGACTAGTGGGGTACCGCAAGGTTCTGTGCTGGGGCCCCAGCTGTTTACATTGTACATTAATGATTTAGACGAGGGGATTAAATGTAGTATCTCCAAATTTGCGGATGACATTAAGTTGGGTGGCAGTGTGAGCTGCGAGGAGGATGCTATGAGGCTGCAGTGACTTGGATAGGTTAGGTGAGTGGGCAAATGCATGGCAGATGAAGTATAATGTGGGTAAATGTGAGGTTATCCATTTTGGTGGTAAAAACAGAGAGACAGACTATTATCTGAATGGTGACAGATTAGTAAAAGAGGAGGTGCAACGAGACCTGGGTGTCATGGTACATCAGTCATCGAAGGTTGGCATGCAGGTACAGCAGGCGGTTAAGAAAGCAAATGGCATGTTGGCCCTCAAAGCGAGGGGATTTGAGTACAGGGGCAGGGAGGTGTTATTACAGTTGTACAGGGCCTTGGTGAGGCCACACCTGGAGTATTGTGTACAGTTTTGGTCTCCTAACTTGAGGAAGGACATTCTTGCTATTGAGGGAGTGCAGCGAATGTTCACCAGACTGATTCCCGGGATGACGGGACTGACATATGAAGAAAGACTGGATCAACTGGGCTTGTATTCACTGGAGTTCAGAAGAATGAGAGGGGATCTCATCGAAACGTTTAAAATTCTGATGGGTTTAGACAGGTTAGATGCAGGAAGAATGTTCCCAATGTTGGGGAAGTCCAGAACCAGGGGTCACAGTCTAAGGATAAGGGGTAAGCCATTTAGGACCGAGATGAGGAGAAACTTCTTCACCCAGAGAGTGGTGAACCTGTGGAATTCTCTACCACAGAAAGTTGTTGAGGCCAATTCACTAAATATATTCAAAAAGGAGTTAGATGAAGTCCTTACTACTAGGGGGATCAAGGGGTATGGCGAGAAAGCAGGAATGGGGTACTGAAGTTGCATGTTCAGCCATGAACTCATTGAATGGCGGTGCAGGCTCGAAGGGCCGAATGGCCTGCTCCTGCACCTATTTTTCTATGTTTCTATACTATGTGCAAGTTCTGGAGAAGGTCAGGAACTCCCCCAGACACCCGCCTCCCTCCTTGATATATAAGGGCAGCTGCATGTCATCATCTGCCACCCACATTCCCCTCTTTTTGGAATTTTGTCAACTTTGCTGACTGGAGTAGAGTCCTGGCGAAGACACATTGGAATTTTGGGCCCTGTGTATTTAAAAGATCACTTTTAGTTCTTTAAGTTGCAATCATTATTATTTTACCTAATCAAGAGACAATGATAAAAAATTTTATACTGTAAATGCATGACTATTATATTGCCATCAGATTATTTGCATGTTTGTGATTTGTTTCATACATTTTCTTCATATGTTAAAAAAAATCTTGTGATGTTCCATTGCTTTTGAAAACAGAAAGTGGAATTCTTTGGAGACGTAAGAGAATCCAATTCATAAAGCATTGATTAAACAGGTCTTAATGAGTTTCCTTTGTCAGGTATCCCTACCATGATGCCTGCAATCCAAATTGCATGACACTGCACATGTCCAGTTTAAAGGATATCTGCCACACATGGGCCATTCACCCAATTTATCTAAATCAGCCTGAAACCTATGTTTCTCTCTGTACATTTTTCCATCATCAGTGAATTTAAGAATGGTCCTATTTAAGGCCTCTTCCAGATCATTAATGAAAATGACGTTACATTGCACAGACCTGGAGAACTCCACTCATAATCAGGCCCAAATCCGATCCACTTGTATTCGGAACAATCTTCTGCTTATATGATTTAAATCAATTACTTATCTAACGTAGCATCTGCCAACAATCCCATGACATACATGTTTTCCAATAACCATCCATGTGGTATTTTATAAAATGGTTTCTGGAAATTAAGGTTTGCAACATGAACTGGACTTCCTTCATCCAACATTCTGGTCACTTGTTCCAAGCAAATTAAGTGAGTGAGTTGGGAACCATGTTAGGTAATCCTAATAACTATCAACCTTCCTAGGGGATCAGTTAATAATTTTAAATCAGCTGTGGCTCAGTGGGTAGCACCCTTACCTTTGAGTCACAAGGTTGTAGGTTCAAGTCCCACTCCAGAGATTTGAGCACAAAAATCTAGGCTGACACTCCAGTGCAGTACTGAGGGAGTGCTGCACTGTTGAAGGTGCCGTCTTTCAGATGAGATGATAAACTGAGACCCCTGTCTACTCACTCAGGTGGACATGAAAAATCTCATGGCACTATTTCAAAGAAGAGCAAGTGAGTTATCCCTGGTGTTCTGGCCAATTTTATCCCTCAATCAACATCACTAAAACAGATTATCTGGTCATTATCGCATTGCTGTTTGTAGGAGCTTGCTGTGCGCAAATTGGCTGCCACGTTTCCTACATTACAACATTACTCCTAAAGTGCTTCATTGGCTATAATGCGCTTTGGGACGCCGGGTGGTCGTGAAAAGCGCTATGTAAATATAAGTCTTTCTTTCTTTCAATTAAAAATCCAACAATGCAGCCTTAAGTATACATTTAGCCAAATACAGGACTTCCCTTCATCACCAATTTTATATGAGTGAACTGACCACGTAGTGCAATCCCATAGAACATCAGACAATCGATTATAATATTAAAATTAAACTCAGAAGGCATGTGTATCAGCACCTTAGGCTGGCTAGCAGATTTAATGCTGCACAATTATTGATTGATTTGTATTTTGAGTATTGAATTTTTACAGAACTCTGCTTGTGTGGGTCGTGCACTTCCCGGCAGCTTGGCTAACTGGCTGCACAAATATATTCAGGGCTCACAGGAGTCCCCCACAACTTTTACATTAGCAATCTAACTCAAATTATTACAAAACTTGAACTACAAGCACAGTAAAGGTGTTCATGTGTTTTTATAATACATTTTGTTTTAGATTTTTCTTGCTCCAGTTTGTTGCCTTCATTATGGCTTCTGGTGGTCGGATTGTGGAGTCCTTGTCTCCCCATTCCCTGTTGAGTTGTTGTAGGGTGGTTCTATAGTGATCTATGAGGATTTGTCCAGTCTGTTTGGCCCAATTTTCCAAATTTTCCGTTAGTCTGTTGTTAGTCTCCGATGAGGGATTGGCTGGTTTTATGGACTGTGTTAGTCTGGTTAAGGATCCCTTTAGGGGGCTGGGTTTGGTGTTCCAGGATTAATAAGTGATGGATGCTGCGGGTCATTTTGTAGATTTTCCTGACTGTAGTGCCAAATGTGTCTCGGGTTGGTGGGGGGCTGTGTGTGTTATGGTCTATTCCGTGGTCATGTCTCGGGTTGGGTGGTTGGGTTTCCACTCGCTCTCTGTTCAGGGGGTTTGTTCTCTGTATGGTCTGGGCTTGGGTCGGGGTCCGGGGTGTTTCGTGGTCTTTGTTGTGGCCCAATTGTCGGTGTTTGGTTTGTGTAAAGCAGGGTGGTGATGGTTCGGATAGGTTGTGCTGTAGAGGATCCTTGGACAATCTCGGTGCTTTGTTCCGTTGGGTATCGGTGTTCGGTATCGATTAGGTACCCTGTATTGTCTATGCTCTGGCCGGGGTGCCCAGTGGTCGTTGTATGAAGTGGGTCCCCTGGGTTTGGTCCATTCCCCATCCCCGTTTGGTTGTCGATATTTAGTGTCCCAGTGGTTAGAGTTATGGGCCCGTGACTCCGTGTGGTCATAGTTCGGGATAGTGTTATTCCGTGGTGCTTCAAACCGCCTATGTTTAAAGCGGGGTTATCAGGTTTCTGCCCATCCTCTGTTTGTATCTACTTGTTGTGATTGAGATGGCCCACGGTTTGGGCTTGGTCCCCGTGAGTCCCTGTGGTCTGTGTTACGGTTATTTCGTGATTCTGATCGGTTCCGTTTAGAAGATTCCATATTATTCCGGGGTGGGTCTGGTTTTTGAATGTGCAGGTGGGGGCTTATTTGTAGAGGAAAAACATTTTTTTGTTTGTTTTTTTTGTACTGGGTTCCTCGGTTCGTGTGGGGAAGGGGCGAAGGTTTATTTTTTATTGTGTAGTGTAGGAGAGGCGTGAGTTCGGGGCCAGAAGCGGCGAGGTGCCCAGGGGCAGCACGGGCCAGCCCACTCTGCGGTATGTGTGCGCACTCGGTCCGTGCAGCAGAGCAGGTCTCCAGTCGTCTTGGGTAATCCTTGCCACTGGACCAAGACCTAGCTCTGTCAAGCCCGTGTGGTGGCTGGTGTGCAACAGCCATCACACGTTAACAAAATCCACGCACAGGCATCTTCCACCCTTCAATATGTAGCTCGGGACCTGGAATATTAGGTCCTTCATTGAAACACCTGTGAACTCATCCCTTTTTGGCGTGGAAGCAAGTCATCCTTGCTTTGAGGGATTGCCTATGATGATGATGATGATAATACATGGATTCTTTTCCCCTTTATATGGAAATAGTAATTTAGGAAGCCCTGGTGTCACCTCCAATGTAGCACATTTTTGATTGGAAAACTCAAACTGAGAATAGCAGGAGTTACAATGTAGCGGAAGCAATTCAGACAACGGTAATAGCACATTTCCACATGAGCTTCATTGACCAGTGAGGAGGGTGTGAGAAGCAAAACTAGCTGCCCGCAGACCCGAATCCCAACCAGTAAGAGTTCCCACCCCAAAAATCTGAAATTACTTCAGAAACTATTGCAGTGGAGTGGAGCTCCTAGTAAACGAAAGACATGCATTTATACAGCGCCTTTCACGACCATCGGATGTCTCGAAAGTTTTACAGCCAAAGAAGTACTTTTTTGAAGTGTAGTCATTGTTGTGATGTAGGAAACGCAGCAGCCAATTTGTGCTCAGCAATCTCCCACAAACAGCAATGTGATGATGACCAGATAATCTGTTTTTTAGTGATGTTGATTGAGGGATAAATATTGGCCAGGACACCGGGGATAACTCCCCTGCTCTTCAAAATAGTGGCATGGAAATTTTATATCCATCCGATAGAGCACCTCCGACAGTGCAGCATTCCCTCAGCACTGCACTGGAGTGTCAGCCTAAATTTATGTGCTCAAGTCCCTGGAGTGGGGCTTGAACCAATAACCTTCTGAATCAGAAGTTACAGTGCTACCTGTCATGTTTGTAACTACAATGTAACACCACTGTATTACTGTATACACTCAGCTTAGATGCACACCTTGACAACAGGGGGTGAACTTGTGGGAGACACTCCTTACCTGACCACACAGGTATATAAAGGGAGGTCCCATGCAGGGTCATCACTTCTGGAGTCCTGTAACATAGAGTTAAGGTCACAGAGTGGCCTTGTCCCTGGAATGTGCCTCATGTGGTTTCATGCTGTAGAGTAAGGACTTTACATTGGCGACGAGAAACGGGAATTCATGACCCACGAGAATGGCCACCGGTAGCACAGAGGAATGGTACTGTGTTGGGGAAGACTGGGACGATTTTGTCGAGAGGTTTCAGCAAAGCTTCGTTACGAAAGACTGGCTGGGGGATGCAATGGCCAACAAGCGACGGGCTCATCTCCTGACCAGCTGCGGGCCAAAGACTTATGCGCTCATGAAGGACTTACTGGCACCCGAAAAGCCGTCGGACAAAACCTTTGAAGAGCTTAGCAAATTAATCGGGGAGCATCTCAAACTGGTGAGCAGCATACACATGGCTCGACACAGATTCTACACCAACCGACAGAGCATACCGGACTTTGTAGTGGACCTCCGGCGTTTGGCCAGCCTCTAAGTTCACAGACGCCTGCAGGGGGGAGATGTTAAGGGACTTCTTTATCGAGGGTATCGGTCATGCGGGAATTTTTCACGTTAATTGAGACCAAGGACTTGACCTTGGAAGCGGCAGTGTTGTTAGCTCAAACTTTCATGGCGGGGGAGGAAGAAACAAAAATGATTTATGCACGCAATTCTGCCTCTAACGCGCCGATGGATCAGGGAGTCAACATCATCAGAGCCCCGCAGGCAGGCAGGGGCAGTCCGACACATACCAGGCAGCAATAGACCCCAGAGCAGGACCTCAACAGAGACAATGGCAGGCTGAACGGACATTCACGCCATCACAGTGGACAATGTGGCCCGGGATGGGGCCATTGACACCCACTAATAGGGTACTTAAGAGCAGTCAAAGGGACAGTCAGCGCAGAATTCCTCGCCATAGTCCCTTTGTTCCCAACAATGGAAACTTTAACTCATGCTGGAGGTGTGGGGGAAAACACTCAGCCAGATCCTGCAGATTCCAACAGTTTGTCTGCAGGAACTGCAATCTCAGTGGCCATTTAGCTCGAATGTGCAGAAAACCTGCAACCAGACTAATATATGAGGCAGATGGACCAGAAGAGGGTTCTGTGAGGCAGGATGACTTTTGGGGCAAATTGATGGACGCCGAGGTTCAGCGGGTCCATGCGGCAAACATTCACAGTTCATACACCAAAACGCCACCAATGATGATGAGGGTTTTGTTGAACGGTATCCCAGTACGCATGGAGCTGGACACTGGGGCCAGCCAGTCACTCATGGGCGTTCAGCAATTTGAGAAGCTATGGCCACTCAAAGCCAGTAGACCCAAATTAGAATGTATTGAGACACAATTACAGACTTACATCAAAGAAATCATTTCAGTGCTGGGCAGTAGAATGATGGCTGTCACACACAATGGGTTAGTGAACCGGCTGCCACTCTGGATTGTCCCGGGCAATGGTCCCGCACTGTTGGGGAGGAGCTGGTTAGCTGAGATGAACTGGAAATGGGGGGATGTTCACGCAATGTCCTCGGTGGAGCAAAGCTCGTGCTCACAAGTCCTACAACAATTCAAGACACTATTCCAACCGGGCATCGGGACTTTCAAAGGCACTAAAGTAGTGATACACATCACCCTGGACACCAGGCCAGTGCACCACAAAGCCAGAGCGGTGCCATATGTGATGCGAGAAAAAATAGAGAGTGAATTGAACCGGCTGTTGAGAGAGGGCATCATCTCACCTGTTGAATTCAGCGACTGGGCGAGCCCCATCGTTCCCGTCCTAAAAGCGGATGGCTCTGTCAGGATCTGTGGCGACTACAAGGCCACCATCAATCGGGTGTCCCTACAAGACCAATACCCGCTCCCAAGAGCGGAGGACCTCTTCGCCACGCTGGCAGGCGGCAAACTGTTCATCAAGTTGTACCTCACTTCAGCCTATATGACCCAGGAACTGGCCGACGAATCCAAACCACTGACCACCATCACCACTTACAAGGGACTGTTTGCGTATAACAGGTGCCCGTTTGGCATTCGATCAGCGGCCGCGATTTTTCAACGTAACATGGAAAGCCTGCTTAAATCCATTCCTGGAACGATCGTATTCCAGGACGACATCCTCATCACGGGTCGAGACACCGAGGAACACCTTCACACCTGGAGGGGGTGCTACGCCGACTGGACCGGGTAGGCCTGCGACTCAAGAAGTCTAAATGCATGTTCTTAGCTCCTGAAGTTGAGTTTCTGGGCAGGAGGGTTGCTGCAGATGGGATTCGGCCCACCGAATCCAAAACAGAGGCAATTCGACGAGCACCCAGGCCCTGCAACACATCGGAGTTGCGTTCATTCCTGTGACTGTTGAACTATTTCGGGAACTTTCTGCCAAACTTGAGCACATTGTTGGAGCTGCTACACGTGCTCCTGCGTAAGGGTTGCGATTGGTTTTGGGGGGACTGTCAGGAACGGGCTTTTGATCGGGTGCGAAACCTACTTTGTTCAAACAAGTTGTTGACCCTGTACGACCCCTGCAAACATTTAGTTCTGACATGTGATGTATCGTCCTATGGGGTTGGGTGCGTGTTGCATCAGGGTAATGCTGAGGGTCAGCTACAACCTGTGGCTTATGCCTCCAGGCCGCTCTCTCAAGCAGAACGGGGCTATGGGATGGTCGAGAAGGAAGCGCTTGCATGTGTCAATGGTGTAAAAAAAATGCATCAGTACCTCTTCGGTAGGAAGTTTGAATTAGAGACGGACCACAAGCCACTCACATCCCTGTTGTCAGACAGCAAGGCTATCAATGCCAACGCATCAGCTCGCATACAGTAGTGGGCTCTCACGCTGGCTGCTTATGACTACTCCATCCGGCACCGGCCCGGCACTGAAAACTGCGCTGTTGCACTCAGCAGGCTCCCACTGGCCACCACCGAGGGGGCAGCTGAACAAAGCGCTGAGATGGTCATGGCTGTTGATGCCTTTGACAGCGCAGGCTCCCCCATCACAGCCCGCCAGATCAAAATCTGGACAAACAGAGATCCCCTCCTAACCTTGATTAAGAAATGTGTCCTGACTGGAGATTGGGCGCCCGCACACGGAGCATGCCCTGAGTAGGTCAGACCGTTCCACAGGCGGATGGATGAGCTCTCCATCCAAGCTGACTGCCTACTATGGGGTTGCCGGGCAGTCATGCCCCAGAAGGGCAGGTAGACATTCATCAGGGAACTCCAGAGCGAGCGCCCAGGCATTGTGATGATGAAGGCCATTGCCCGGTCACACGTTTGGTGGCCTGGAATTGATTCAGACCTGGAACACTGTGTTCGCAGGTGCACGACCTGTGCCCAACTGGGTAATGCCCCCAGGGAGGCCCCGCTCAACCCGTGGCCCTGGCCCACCAAGCCATGGTCAAGCATTCACGTTGACTACACTGGCCCGTTCATGGGGAAGATGTTCCTTATCGTTGTAGATGCGTACTCGAAATGGATCGAGTGCATCATCCTGAATTCATGCACGTCATCCACCACCGTGGAAAGCATACCTGCCATTTTCGCTACCCATGGTTTGCCGGACATCCTGGTTAGTGATAATGGCCCGTGTTTCACGAGCTATGAATTCCGGGAGTTTATGTCGGGCAATAACATCAACCACATCAGGACTGCACCATTCAAGCCGGCCTCCAATGGCCAGGCGGAACGTGCAGTCCAAATCCTTAAGCAAGGTATGCTCATGATTCAAGGACCCTCCGTACAATGCCGCCTATCGTGCCTCCTGCTGGCCTATAGATCCCGCCCGCACTCGCTCACGGTGGTCCCGCCCGCAGAGCTACTCTTGAAATGGACGCTCAAAACTCAGTTGTCCCTCATTCACCAAGTCCAGACCGACATAGTTGAGGGCAAGCACAAGTCACAAAACGAGTACCATGACCGTAATTCAAGGGGGAGATGTATAGAAATAAGTGATCCTGTTTCATCCTCAATCACGCCATGGGGCCCAAATGGCTTGAGGGTACTGTAATTGACAAAGAGGGGAATAGGGTCATCGTGGTAAAACTCAACAATGGCCAGATATGCCGTAAGCATCTGGACCAAGTAAAAAAAGAGGTTCAGCATGGACACGGAGGAACCTGAAGAAGACCATGAGATGGAGCTCACACTACCGCCAGCGAACGTGTAACAAGAGCAATCAGAAGAATGCACAGTCCCTGCGGTCAGCCCGGACATGCCGGAATCACCATAGGTGACAGACACTCAAGACCAACAACCAAAGCCCCAACTGCGGCGCTCCACGAGGGAGCGTAGACCACATGAAAGACTAAACCTATGATCCCAGTAAGACTTTGGGGCGGTGGGAGGGAGGTGATGTCATGTTTGTAACGACAATGTAACACCACTGTATTACTGTATACACTCAGCTTAGCTGCACACCTTGACCACAGAGGGTGAACTTGTGGGAGACACTCCTTACCTGATCACACAGGTATATAAAGGGAGGTCCCATGCAAGGTCATCACTTCTGGAGTCCTGTAATAGAGTTAAGGTCACAGAGTGACCTTGTCCCTGGAATGTGCCTCGTGTGGTTTCATGCTGTAGAGTAAGGACTTTACAGTACCCACTTTAAAAAAAAATAATATTTATTGAACATTAAGAACATTTACAACATCATGATCATTCCATTGTATCATACAAATCCATTCTGCCCCTCTGCACAGCCGTTCCTCCAACACATATTAACATTAAAATCTGAAGTTTAATTTGTCTCCTGTAACATATAATAATCTATTATACTTTACAAATTGATTATAAAATACTATCTTTAAATTATTTTCTGAATAAAACATCCGCAGAGCCTTATAATGATCTTTTAGTTTATATTTAAAATACTCTTTTAGGTTTATTTTCCTCCCCTTACAAAATAGAGCATTCCTTCTTTCCACAATCACAAATCTAGCCAAACTGAACATTAAATTAATTGATGCTCCGCTAGACTCGGGCAGACTCTCTTGCAATCCCCATCTCAAAATTGAGTCCCACGGGATTCCCATTCTTGCTCTTTGGTCCTCACCCAGCAAGAAAACCTCACACAACTATCAAACATAGTACTTAAAATCCTTTAACTGCGGACGTAACACCAGCAAATGGGACAGAGTCTCATCCCGCATCCCACACACTGGGCAAGTTGCTACCTCTACTCGCCCAATCTTACATAAGACTATCATGGTAAAAATCCGGTTATAAGCCAATTTGAAATCCAGTTCAATCCACTTTGGACATTTAAAATTCGCCCACACTCCCTTCCAATCCTGTTGAAGTCCAATTGTAGGTTTATATACTGCCAAAACCCCTGACCAGCAGGTGTCTTAAATCTCCATTCTCTAAATACCCCAGAGAAATCTCGAGTAGTACGGTTGCCAACTTGGACTAACTCCTCCCCTTTCCCCAGCAGAAAGCTTGGAAAAGCGGGACGCATTGTATCCTTTGGAGATTTGCGTATTTATTTCTTCCATCCAATCCTGTGGCATTGCCCTCACAATCTTCTCATACATGATCTTAATTGCTTTTTCCTCCCAAACCATGGGGCCAAGTTTCAGCCTAAGTTGCTCCTGTTTTTTTGGAGCAACTGGTTTAGAATGGAGTATCTTAGAAATTTGAATTCTCGGCATTTAGTTTGCTCCAGTTCTAGTCAGTTAGAACAGTTTCACTTTGGAACATAATTTTTTTTCAAAAGGGGGCGTGTCCGGCCACTTACGCCTGTTTTCAAAGTTTAGGCAGTGAAAACTTACTCCAAACTAACTTAGAATGGAGTAAGTAAAGATTTTTGTACGTTCGAAAAAACCTTGTCTACACTTTAGAAAATCAGGCGTAGATTACAAGTTAGGCGTAGGGAATGGGATGGGGGGGGGTTTAAAAGGGAAGTTTACAAACATTAAACACTTCAGTTTTACAAATAAAGAGCTATCATCAATAATAAATGATAAATAAATCAATAAATCAACCAATAAATCAATCAAAAAAAATTAATAAAAAATTTTAAAAAAATTTAAAAATCAATAAATAAAACATTTTCTACTTACCGACTGCAGGACCGGGAGTCCTCCAACAGCGTGCTGGGACAGCCCCCCCCCAGAATGTCTCTGTCGGTGTCTCTATCTCTCTGTCTGTCTGTGTGTGTCTCTCTATCTCTCTGTTTGTCAGTGTCTGTGTTTCTGACAGCGAGGGGAGGGGGAGAAGGGAGGGGGAGAAGTGGGGGGGAGAAGGGGGGGTGGGAGAGGGAGGGGGAGAAGGGAGGGGGAGAAGGGGGGTGGGAGGAGGACAGGAGGGGCGAGGAGAAGGGGGGAGAGGGGGAGAAGGGAGAGAGGATGGAGGTAGGGAAGGGGAGAGGGAGGGAAGGGGGGAGGGAAGGGGAGAGGGAGGGAAGGAGAGAGGGAGGGAGGGAAGGAGAGAGGAGGGAGGGAGGGAGAGAGGGAGGGAAGGAGGGAAGGAGGGAGGGAGAGGGGGAGGGAAGAGAGGAGGGGAGGGAGGGAAGGAGGAGGGGGGGGGAAGGGAGAGGAGGAGGATGAACGGCCGGGCCCAAGACTTCGGGCTGGATTTACAGGTAGGTGGCATCGGGTCTCGGGGGAGGGGGGGGGTCACAGAGGTCCGGGGGGTGGGGGAGTCGCGGAGGTCCGGGAGCAGGGGGGGGGGCGCGGAGGTGGGAGGGGGTCGGGGGGGGGGAAGCAGAGGTCGAGTCGCCGGCGGGGGGGCGGGGGGGGGGTTGAGCGGGGGTCGGGTCGGGTCCAGTCGGGTGGGAGAGCTTTATGCACGCAGCCCCAGTGAGGCCATTCGGCCAGGGCTAGGGGCTGCGTGCTTCGGGCCCCTCCCACAGTTTTGGGCGCCTGGAGCTACTGCACATGCGCGCCCACTGTAGCGCGCATGTGCAGAGGTCCCGGCACTGTTTTCAGCGCAGGGACCTGGCTCCGCCCCCTACAGCTCGTGCTGCACTGCACCGAGCTGCAAAGGACCTGCAGGGAGCCGGAGAATAGATAATTAATTTTAGACGCATTTTGTGGCGCGAAAAACGGGCATCCAGGTCTGGGCTGCGCCATTTTATGCGCGGCCCGAAACTTGGGCCCCATATCCCTCACTACCGTTTCTGGCAACCAACCTGAAATTACCTCATATAATGCATCTTTCACATATATAATACCAGCTTTTATAAAAGCTTGATTAAATAATACCTCTTCTTCAATGTTGATCCACCTGTTCAAAAATAAAGGCTGTTCTAAAAATTCATCAGCACCTTTGGGCATAAACTGCACACTTTTAAAAAATTGGGCCCAAGTGGCTACAACCCCCTTCTAAAACCTAGTGAGAGGTTTAATCGATTTCAAAAACATATTGTTGTATTCCATATTAAATGTTCCCTGTCCTCCTATCCCACTTAATTTTTAAAAATGCTGGAAACTACTCTTCCAAAAACTTGTATTTGACTTCTGAAGAAATCAGTTCACCCATTTAATTCTAAAGGATTTTTTCTTCAAATCAATATCTGGGAAATTGAGTCCTCCTTGATTTCACTGTCCAATGATGGTATTGTAAGCAACCAAGGCTGGTTTCCCTTCCCATAAAAACTTTACACAGCCTCCTGGATAGACTTTTCCACCGTCAATAATACCAAAGTTTAAATAGGAGAGCTGCCACCACAGTCACTCTTCCTTGCACTTTCTACCACCTTCTTTTTCATCTTTTCAAAATCTTCTTAATTTTCATAACCTTCAGTTCCCAATTTAGTCGATCCACTTCATCCCTATCCTTCTTGCACCCCATATGCACCCCCAGAACTTCTAAAACCTCCACCACTTTAAAAGGGCTTTCCTCCAACCACTCTCCCCTATGCCTTCCCACAACCAGGCATTGGGACTTAGTATAATTTATTCTGGCTCCTGAAGCTCTACAATACTTCTTCACTACTCCCAAAGTGCATGACCTCACACTTTCCAACATTATACTCCATCTGCCAAATTTTTGCCCACTCACTTAGCCTGTCTATGTCCTTTTGCAGATTTTTTTGTGTCCTCCTCACACATTGCTTTTCCTCCCATCTTTGTATCATCAGCAAACTTGGCTACTTTACACTCAGTCCCTTCTTCCAATTCGTTAATATAGATTGTGAATAGTTGGGGTCCCAGCACTGATCCTTGCGGCACCCCACTAGTTACTGGTTGCCAACCAGAGAATGAACCATTTATCCTGACTCTCTGTTTTCTGTTAGTTAGCCAATCTTCTATCTATACTAATATATTACCCCTAACCCCGTGAACTTTTATCTTGTGCGGTAACCTTTTATGTGGCACCTTGTCAAATGCCTTCTGGAAGTCCAAATACACCACATTCACTAGTTCACCTTTATCCACCCTGTTCGTTACATCCTCAAAGAATTCAAACAAATTTGTCAAATATGACTTCCCCTTCATAAATCCATGCTGACTCTGCCTGACCGAATTTTGCTTTTCCAAATGTCCTGTTACTGCTTCTTTAATAATGGACTCCAACATTTTCCCAAGCACAGATGTTAGGCTAACTGATCTATAATTTCCTGTTTTTTGTCTGCCTCCTTTTTTGAATAGGGGCATTACATTTGCAGTTTTCCAATCTGCTGGCACCTCCCCAGAATCCAGGGAATTTTGGTAAATTACAACCAATGCATCCACAATCACTGCCGCTACTTCTCTTAAGACCCTAGGATGCAAGCCATCAGGTCCAGGGGATTTATCTGTCTTTAGTCCCATTATCTTACTGAGTACTGCCTCCTTAGTGATTGTGATTGTGTTAAGTTCCTCCCCCGCTATAGCCCCTTGACTATCCACTGTTTGTTAGTGTCCTCTATCGTAAAGACTGATACAAAATACTTGTTTAGAGTTTCTGCCATCTCCATGTTCCCCATTAGTAATTCCCCGGTCTCGTCCTCTAAGGGACCAACATTTACTTTAGCCACTCTTTTTCTTTTTATATACCTATCGAAACTCATGCTATCTGTTTTTATATTTTGTGCGAGTTTACTTTCATAGTCTATCTTCCATTTCTTAATCATTTTTTCAGTCATTCTTTGCTGGCTTTTAAAAGCTTCCCAATCTTCTGTCCTCCACTAGTTTTGGCTACTTTGTATGCCCTTGTTTTTAATCGGATACCGTCCTTTATTTCTTTAGTTAGCCACGGATGGCTTTCTTTTCTCTTGCACTCCTCTGTCAACTGCTTTACAGATCTCTGTAAACCTTCTGTTTATATTCCCTTCTTGATGTTGGTTAACTCTTATTCTTTCCCATAATGTACTGAAATTTTTTTTACCTCATATTTGAAATTGTCCCACCAAACTCTTTTTTTTCAAGAATAAAAGTTCCTTCCGAGCATTCGTTATTATATTTTAAATCCCTTCTTTAAAAGCAATTTATTTCAGGTACTGATTGTTTAAAATCCATACCCCTGCTTAACTCTGCTGTTCCTAATTTTAAGAACCAAAGCTGAGTGGTCACTAAAAAATACTTTTTTATAATAAATCTCCATCACCTCAGAACTTAACCCTTCCCATATTAACACTAAATCTATTCGGCTCTGTTTTAAAACATCACATCACTCACACAACCTCTTCTGGAGAACTCCCTTTTTATGGGGTTCCGATCCCTCCATAAGTCTCTCAAATTTAAATTTGTCAGCATTTTTACAATCATCTCTCTGGAGTTATCATCCTTAAAGGTCATCTGGGCTGAAATGTCCATCTGAGATTAAAAAAATACGTTCAAATCCCTCACTATACAAGGGTTTTCTGCCTCTGCCACTTCTGTGAATAACCACCGAAAAATCTCGCAATGCTTACAATGGTCATTCGGCGCATAGATATTGTTGTAGGAAGTAGGCACCTGCAGAATATATCAAAACACTAGGCATTAGGCACCTGCTAAATATATCTAAACTCATATAAGTTTAAAGTGGCCACACATAAAATGGCTGCCCAGGCATGATTGGAAATCAGGTAGTCAAGCTGTGAACTATTGACTGTGCAATGACCGAGCAATAACCCTGTGAGGCTCACTACCAGGAATGCCTTGGATGCAGGATAAGAATAATAAACCAATTAGTTCCCCAAGAAGAAAGAGATAGGGAGAGAACAAGGTCATCAATCAGCCCGAGCTGACAATAACCGAACATGTAGTTCCTGAGACACCAGGGGAATTCTATTGGGTTAAAAGAACCTATATGTAATCTATAATCGTCGTGATTGGCTTGTGTCCAGCCGTGATGGGCTGAGTAACTGTAGTAAACTGTTTTTAACTGTTGTAAAACATATAAAAGTCCATGTAACCCTTTGTTCTGTGGAGAGAAGCCTGGATACAGTCCTGAGACTTCCTCCCCGCTAAGCGTTAATAAAGGCTGCTTCGGCGTTGGAACCGACTCTGAGTGTTGAGTGATTCTTCTGAGAAAACAGCTCACGCTAACAGATATCAAAGAGATCACAATCCAGTTCATCCATTTGTACCTTTAGCTGTAAAAATCTTCCCTCAGTGTCCTTGTCCACCAATGCAACGTTCTCTTATGGACAAACTCACTAAAACAGCCACCCCTCAACGATTATTATTTGCGCAACTTGCAAACACTTCTCCCTTCCGAACTCTTTTTTGAATCTCCTCATCCCAAAAGATTTCTTGCAGACACAACAGGTCAATGCCTTTAAAACACTGCAGCAACTGGTGCAATTTCCTCTCCCCCCTCAGTCCGTTCACATTAACCGAGACCAATGTAATCATTGCTCCTAGTAAAAGAACTGTGCCTGATAATCCCCCCCATCATCATTAAATCTCTGGCTCTTCCCTCCTCCCATGATCCTTCCCAACCTTTTGGGCAGCTGTTGCTTTCTCCTGCAGCCTCCGGCTCTTTTTCACCTGTTTGCACTTTAGGCCGCGGAACTGCCCCTTCTCCCCCCTTCTGCCCCTTACTAACCTTTCCCCATGATGCATGCCCCCCCACCCACCCCAATTCCATGTCTCCATCCTCCTCTGACTCCTCACTCTCTAGCTCTTCTGTAATCTCCCATTCCTGTTCCCCGTCAGATACAGAATCTCCGTTAGAGAGTCCTCCTACTAACCTGGTTTCTCCAACAGTGCCACTCCCTTCGTCCTCACCTCCACCGCTGACCCTTGCTCCCCGTTTCTTCTCTCTCTGGGACAATGGCGCGTCTCCATCCATTTTGCTCCCTTTTGGCGTCTTTGTATCCCCGCTCCCATTCTGCTGCCCCTTTAAGGCTCCTGCCTCTTGCACCCTCTCCTGGTCTTGCCCCGTCCTGCTCCCCAAGATGTACAACTCCCCGTATCTCTTTGGAATTCTTACACTTACCCCGCACTCGCCTCTGCTCCCCCCACGGACACCTGAAGGCGAGCCATATTATGGCTAGACTTTGTCCCTGACCCGTGATGTCCTCCGCTAACTTTGTCCTTTTCCACCATACTTGGTGTGTTTTCCACCATCTCCATTCTGTTTTCTGCTCTGCAATTTTCTGCCTCTTCTTGTGCTCTTTTCTCATTCCATTCGGTGGCTGTGTCCTCCCCCTGCTCCACTCTTCTGGCCTCTCCACTCACACCTCCTGCTCCTTCTCCTTCTCCCATCTCCTCGTCGCTCAAAGAGCTTCCTTCTGCCTCACACTCACAGTGGATGGGGTCTTTATGACAAACCGCACAGCTGTCTGCCTTGCAGTTCCGAGCGATATGTCCAAACTTGCCACAGTTATAACAATACAGATCTGGACAGCTTCTTACTAGATGGTCGTGTTCAAGACAGTAATAGCAAACCTTCACCTGGTTATCATGCAGAACCCAGAAATACTGCACTCATTCAATTGTCTCGAATTTCATACTGTCAGTCAGTCATAGGCGGTCCCTCGAAGCGAGGATGACTTGCTTCCACACCAAAAAGGGATGAGTTCACAGGTGTTTCAATGAAGGATTCAAACTACATCCTGAAGGGTGGAAGATGCCTGTGCTTGGATTGTTTTTAACGTGTGGTGGCCGTTGCACACCAGTCACTACACGGGCTTGACAGAGCTAGGTCTTGGTCCAGTGGCAATGATTACCCAAGATGACTGGAGACCAGCTCTGCTGCATGGGCCTAGTGTGCACACATATCGCAGAGTGGGCTGGCCCCGTGCTGCCCCTGGGCCCCTGACTTCACCCCTTCTGGCAACCGCACTTTTACATAACGGGTTCCATCGGCTATCTGCGTTCCAGGATAGTATCTCCTCTTTATTACTGAGCAAAGTTTAATGTCCAGCAGGGATTCTGAATACATTGGTTGTAATTTACCAAAATTCCCTGGATTCTGGGGAGGTCCCAGCTGATTGGACAACTGCAAATGTGACGCCCCTATTTGAAAAAGGAGGGCAAACAAAAAGCAGGAAACTATAGACCAGTTAGCCTAACATCTGTGGTTGGGAAAATGTTGGCGTCCATTACTAAAGAAGCAGTAGCAGAACATTTGGAAAAGCAAAATTTGGTCAGGCAGAGTCAGCATGGATTTATGAAGGGGAAGTCATGTTTGACAAATTTGCTGGAGTTCTTTGAGGATGTAACGGACAGGGTGGATAAAGGGGAACCAGTGGATGTAGTGTATTTGGACTTCCAGAAGGCATTTGACAAGGTGCCACACAAAAAGTTACTGCACAAGATAAAAGTTCACGGGGCTGGGGGTAATATTTTAGTGTGGATAGAGGATTGGCTAACTAACAAAGAACAGAGAGTCGGGATAAATGGTTCATTCACTATTTGGCAACCAGTAACTAGTGGGGTGCCGCAGGGATCAGTGCTGGGACCCCAACTATTTACAATCTATATTAACGACTTGGAAGAAGGAACTGAGTGTAACGTAGCCAAGTTTGCTGATGATACAAAGATGGGAGGAAAAGCAATGTGTGAGGAGGACACAAAAAATCTGCAAAAGGACATAGACAGGCTAAGTGAATGGGCAAAAATTTGGCAGATGGAGTATAATGTTGGAAAGTGTGAGGTCATGCACTTTGGCAGAAAAAAAATCAAAAGAGCAAGTTATTATTTAAATGGAAAAAGATTGCAAAGTGCTGCAGTACAGCAGGAGCTGGGGGTACTTGTGCATGAAACACAAAAGTATAGTATGCAGGTACAGCAAGTGATCAGGAAGGCCAATGGTATCTTGGCCTTTATTGCAAAGGGGATGGAATATAAAAGTAGGGAAGTCTTGTTACAGCAGTACAGGGTATTGGTGAGGCCACACCTGGAATACTGTGTGCAGTTTTAGTTTCCATATTTACGAAAGGATATACTTGCTTTGGAGGCAGCTCAGAGAAGGTTCACTTGGTTGATTCCGGGGATGAGGAGGTTGACTTATGAGAAAAGGTTGAGTAGGGATTCAGAAGAATGAGAGGTGATCTTATCGAAACGTATAAGATTATGAGGGGGCTTGACAAGGCGGATGTAGAGAGGATGTTTCCACTGATGGGGGAGACTGGAACTAGAGGGCACGATCTTAGAATAAGGGGCCGCCCATTTAAAACAGAGATGAGGAGAAATTTCTTCTCTCAGAGGGTTGTAAATCTGTGGAATTCGCTGCCTCAGAGAGCTGTAGAAGTTGGGACATTGAATAAATTTAAGACAGAAATAGACAGTTTCTTAAACGATAAGGGGATAAGGAGTTATGGGGAGCAGGCGGGGAAGTGGAGCTGAGTCCATGATCAGATCAGCCATGATCTTATTGAATGGCGGAGCAGGCTCGAGGGGCCGTATGGCCTACTCCTGTTCCTATTTCTTATGTTCTTATGTTCTGATGACCCACGACTCCAACTTTTTTATCAGCACATTGTCCTCAACATAAACCGGCAGGTTTAAGAATGAAACCACCACCTCTTCAGAATACAGCAAAGATACATCCAAGTACTTATCACCAACCTTCAGGCTCAGTAAAAGTCTTTCCACCTCCTCTCAGCCACCGACCATCACTTCGAATCCAACATTCGGCTTTGGTCGGCAAGCAAAGCAAATTCCCTCACCGCAGTCCTTGTGTACTTCCTATATGATATTCCAAGCTTGCAGTTCCTTATCCTGGCAGTGAACCACCACTGTGTTTCCTTTTCCAAACCTCCTAGGGTCCCGGCCCAAATCTTTGAGCCTTTTATTCTCCCTTCTCAAGACATTCTCTCTCCTGGTTAAATTCACACTGGGAGCATTGTCCTCTGAGGGGCCCTGCACTCTAGACCCCTCAGCAGCCATCTGGCTGATGTTTATGGGCCAAAAAGGCCCTAAAATTTGAAAAAAAAATATCCACCACCAACTTTTTACAAACTCACTCCAACTCCTGCAGTAATCAGCAGCACCTGCTCATTCCTAGCCCCTCCCACTGAGAGAGTGCGACCCATTGAGCCACTGACACTCATAGATAAGGGAATCTGGTAGATAGTTAACTTCCCAAAATTTGGATGCAGTCCACCTAGCACAGAAATGAAAACAAGTACAATACAACTAACAAAAGAGATATTCGTGGGCTGTTGACTGTCTCACACAAGACTTTGTCCAAGCAAATATTCTGATGGATAATATGCAAGGCAGATAATTGGAGACCAGCTCCACTGTACCCAAACAAATGCAGTCTCTTCATATTTGAACTAAACATCCCCTGTTGATTCAGCTCCCTCAGATTATCAGGGCATCCAAATGTATTTAATAACTTCCCAAGATGTAGTGAACAAAACAACCAACCAAAAGGATCCTGAAAACCATTGATCATTTTTTTCTAACTGGTTTGTGAAACAGGTACTGAAGGTAAAGTTCTACCTGTAAGAATTCAGCGAAAACACTTTCTGGACCTTTTGGACTTTGCTTGGACATATTTTCTGTTACTGCAGAAGAGCAGATGGCTGAAGTGGGAACAGGTCCAGACATGTCTCACAGGAATACACATCAGCTGGGTGGGAATGAGAATGGCTGAAAGCAGGAACATCATGGTTGATGGGCGTCTTTTGTCATGGAATGGGAACCCATCGGTGAGACATTAAGTAAAGTGGCTGGGGTTTCAGGCCATCGAAAGACAAAGAGAAGCTATTTGACCACAGACTCGTCGGAGCCACACATCAAGGTACAGCCCAGTTGATAAAGGAACATGCCAGAGACTTGATTTTGCTTTTCAGTTGGACAGACTCAGGGAAAGTACAGTTGGATTTTTGGCACGAAGAAGACACATTTTTGCAAGTATAAGAGAGGCAGTTTTTGGCTGCCATCTCATTCTCTCTCCCTTCTCGAAGGGCCGAATGGCCTACTCCTGCACCTATTTTCTATGTTTCTATGTTTCTTCTACGCCTGCTTGCAACACACAAGAACTGAGCACTCTGTCTGGGATGGAGAGAAGAAACACCAAAGAGCCTTACTACTTCAACTGGGAAGCTGACCTTGAGACTGGACATGAAGACCCAGAAGATACGCCTCATCGGGAGAAGCAACGAGTAAGCCAAATGGGCAATTGGATCTTTAAGACCACCGTATAGTGTGAAAAGGTGTTGTGTGTCCCAACCAAGCCTTAGGGCTTTTAGTGAGGAAGTTTTTGCAAGGATCATAAGCATACGCACATTCTGTTGGACAGATCCAGTGGTGCAATTTTGAATCCGAGCAGGGGTGGTTTAGACGTGGGTACTTCGCATTAGGGGCTTGTTTAGACAGGCCAGACTTTGTGTTGTACTGTGTTTGTTTGTATTACACTACCAGGGTGTGTTTTTACTGGGTGCAATGTGTTTTAACTTGAATAAAAGCATTGTGATGGTGGAGACCGAAAAGATCTGTCTATGACTGTATATTATTGTTCGCGACTATAATTCCGTTGTCGAGAACTATTGTAAGAGGGGTGATTCGAAACCACCAGGGGCAAAACCACTTAAAACCTGTAAGGTTTCTTTAAGAAAATGGAATAATGAAGCTTGCTATTTCTTCAAACAGTACGAACACTTTACTCACATCTTCAAAGAGATGAAATTATGGCCATCAGCTGCAGAAGGATGCACCAGTAATGCTTTTTCATTTATCTTGGCATTGCATCAAAGCACTTGTTTAAAACCACCTCATGCTATGAAACTAGATGCAGGGTCGAAAGCCCTTACAAGAAAAAAGTATGATAAAAGATGAGATCATTTGGTCTGTCAAACTCCATCCACAGGCCATGTACAATGTTCACTATCAATATTACTATTTTTGTCAAAATGGGAAAAACAGGCTCCGAGAAATGTGTTCTGTATCTCTATGGGATTTTGGCCTATTTGCTTCAATTACTACTACTTCAAAACATGTGCATTTCTGAGCAGGTTCTGTTGGATCCAAAATAGTGTCATTCGGTTTCATTTATTGTTCTATCAGATACATTAGAAACATGGGAACAGGAGGTAGGCCGTTCAGCCCCTCGGGCCTGTTCTACCACTCAATTAGATCATGACTGATCTGCGATTTAACTCCACATACCCGCCTTTGGCCCATATCCCTCAATACCTTTGGTTTGCAAAAAGCTATCCATCTCAGATTTAAAATTAACAATTGACCTAGCATCAATTGCCGTTTGTGGAAGAGAGATCCAAACTTTTATCACCTTTTGTGTGTAGAAGTGTTTCTGAATTTCACTTCCGATTAACCAGCTGCAATGTCAAATTTATACATGACAATCTGGAAGAGCTCTAACACTAACAAGAGCTGCAAATGTGGGTAACTGTCCAGTATCATGACTGCAGCATGATTTATTCCTCATCACATTTACATAATGCTTCTGAACATAAAAAGAAAATGAATTGCTGCAGTCAGGCTAGTCTAATCTACCCCGCAGCACTTAATCTACAATCAAAATTTGATCCGTCAAAAACATTCAGTTTCTCTAATAGCTCTGAAATCAGGATATTGATAATTTTATGGCAGCATCTGCCTGGTGTAAAGGAGCACTCACACTGCCAGAGGAGAGGGTTGCCCTTACTAAAAATTACAAAGCTTGTCTGTCCCACGGGAGAACAGGTATTGGGAGCTAGGCCGGAAGCACAAGTAGCTGGGGGTGGAATTTTTGGCTTCTTGAAGAGCCATTGATCACTGTTAAAGGGGAATTCTTAAAGCACTTCTTTTGTTGCACCCGCAATGTGGGGAGAAATGCCTCTTGTCAGCAACAGACATTGGGGCTGCAGCAAAGGAGATTGGTGCTATTCGGAGCAGAAGGTCACCCTCCAAGGAAAGCATCCAAACAAGTGCTCCCTTCTCTATGCAGGAAGGTTGCAGGATATTGGGGCTTGAACGTGCGTGTACGAGGTGCGCACGCGCACGTAGGGGCCACACAAGTTCCTGGTTTAGGCACGCACTGCGCATGCGCCTAAATCCGGAACATGCAATCTGTCAAGAATCCGAATCCAAAAGAATGCCCAACCTCTATCCACCGAATGCCCTTGGAATTCCTACGCCTGCTAAAAGCAAGTGTAAGGCCTGCTTTTACCAGTGTAAGAGTTTGGAAAAATCAAATTTTATCACTCATTTATACATTAAAGACTCTGTCCAATAACCAAAAAAATCTAAAAATGTTTTCGTTTCACATATTTAATTATATGGCATTCATTTTAAATATGTAATTTTTAAAACATTTATTTCATGTGTTCATGTATTTTTAAGTGATTCCTATTCATGGTGTTTCCATACAAACGGAAACCTCATAAGTATAAATGAATATTCCCTTCTTTTATTGGTTGGGCCGGCCCACATGATCCCAGGGGTGCTTGCGAACCACCTGCGCCCCTGGGATATTTGGGCTTCTACCCGAGGGTACTCGGAGGCCCAGGACTGCGAATGTCCGCCAGATAAATTTGTAGATTTAGTGCAGGTTGGAGACATCCACCCACGGAGAGTCTCCAACCGCAACTTCTACCTCAATATTATTTTCGCACAGCACACAAATAACTTGGCTACATAGATAAAAGTTAAAAGATGCCCTACAATTTCAGGGTTGTGCGCTGGGCATCAGACTGGCTGTCTGGGTGCTCTGCCAATGTCTGACATCTGGATGCAATGGACCATCCCATGTTAAGTAGCTGACTTAATTTAAGAAGATAGCTTCTGGCAAATTTGGTTTTACATTTCTCAGTGGTACCCTTCCGTTCTCACGCAATTACAGATCATTCTGCTGGGTGCCAAGCACCCGCAGTGTAGCAGAAGGAACTATTGAGGCGCTTACACATTCATCCAATCCAGTTTTCCTTCAAAGCACTGCAGAAATGCCAGTTAGCGGGCAGGTGATGGCTGCCACTGTTTTTTTTAATTCATTCATGAGATATGGGCATCGCTGGCAAGGCCAGCATTTATTGCCCATCCCCAATTACCCTTGAGAACATGGTGGCGAGCCGCCTTCTTGAATCGCTGCAGTCCGTATGTGAACATACACCCAGTGTTAGGGAGGGAGTTCCAGGATTTTAACTCAGCAACGATGAAGGGACGGTGATATACTTCCAAGTCAGGATGGTGTGTGACTTGGAGGGGAATGTGGAGGTGGTGGTGTTCCCATGCGCCTGCTGTCCTTATTCTTCCAGGTGGTAGAGGTCACGGGTTTGGGAGGTGCTGCCGAAGAAGCTTTGACGAGTTGCTGCAGTGCAGTCTTCTCAGATGTGACTCCAACTTTAGCAGGGCCATCCCGTTACCCTGCACCGAGTGGTGTAATGACACCTCCATCCCTTGAGGCCCACATTGGCCAACAACATGCCACCACTTTTGCGCCTCCCAGTCAGGGAGCACTTAACCTGGGTCCTCATTATAATGTGGTCGGCAGGCTGCTAGCATGAAATGCGCTTCCCAACTGACGACTTGCTTATCTGGCGGTTAGAAATAGCTGGGGCAGTGGAATGCAAAGGGCCTGACACGTTATCTTAAAATGGAGGGCTATCAGCATCGGGAACAAAAAGACGGAGCACTTTAGAGCAGCAGGCAACAGGTTTACAGAACCCACAAGCAACTGGCATAAGAATATCTCCCAAAGCTCCTTGTAGCTTTACCTGGGAGCAGCTAAGGATCCCTTTAATTGTTGTTGAAAATACTCACCTTTCAATTTGTTCAGCCCCATGGTTCGTTGGCAGGAACTGGTGGCACTCAAAAAAGCTAAGACAAAAATTGTGTCGGAGGTCTTATCTGTGTCATTTGACCGCAGTTTGCTTTTATTTATGAACTGTTTCCGATGGGAGCACCGCCCACCAAAACTAAGATCTGTTCAAAAATCGGAATGGATAGCAACTCAGTGATAAACCGGTGCTTCCATATCATTTTGGTCCTACTTCTGCAACAGGAAAATCATTCCCTGTGTTAGGGAGTAGATGCTGGTCACAAACCTAATAAATGTTTAGCGAAGGCATCGCTGGTGGTATTTCTCCAGCGACTTGAGGTGTCTACTGTACATGGTCCACATCTCTGAGCCATACAGGAGGACGGGTATTACTACAGCCCTGTAGACCATGCGCTTGGTGGTAGATTTGAGGGCCTGGTCTTCGAACACTTTTCCTCAGGCGGCCGAAGGCTGTGCTGGTGCACTGGAGGCAGTGCTGAATCTCCTCATCAATGTCTGCTCTTGTTGATAAGAGGCTCCCGAGATATGGGAAATGGTCCACGTTGTCCAGGGCCGTGCCCTGGATCTTGATGACTGGGGGGCAGTGCTATGCGGCGAGGACAGGCTGGTGGAGGACCTTTGTCTTACGAATGTTTAGCGTAAGGCCCATGCTTTCGTACGCTTCAGTAAATACGTCGACTATATCCTGGAGTTCAGCTTCTGAATGTACGTAGACGTAGGCGTCGTCTGCATACTGTAGCTCGACGACAGAGGTTGGGGTGGTCTTGGACCTGGTCTGGAGGCGGTGAAGGTTAAACAACTTCCCACTGGTTCTGTAGTTTAGTTCCACTCTAGCGGGGAGCTTGTTGACTGTGAGGTGGAGTATGGCAGCGAGGAAGATTCAGAAGAGGGTTGGGGCGATGACGCAGCCCTGTTTGACCACGGTCCGGACGTGGATTGGGTCTGTAATGGATCTGTTGGTTAGGATCACGGCCTGCATGTCGTCGTGGAGCAAGCAAAGGATGTTGACGAACTTTTGGGGGCATCCGAAACAGTGGAGGACGCTCCATAGACCCTCGCGGTTGATAGTGTCAAAGGCCTTTGTAAGGTCGAAGAAGGCCAAGTATAAGGGCTGCTGCTACTCCCTACATTTTTCTTGCAGCTGTCGCACTGCAAAGATCATGTCAATTGTGGCCAACATCCCCAGCATTGAAGCACTGACCACACTTGATCAGCTCCGCTGGGCAGGCCACATTGTCTGCATGCCAGACACGAGACTCCCAAAGCAAGCGCTCTACTCAGAACTCCTTCATGGCAAACGAGCCAAGAGTGGGCAGAGGAAACATTACAAGGACCACCCTCAAAGCCTCCCTGATAAAGTGCGGGATCCCCACCGACACCTGGGAATCCCTGGCCAAAGATCGCCCGAGTGGAGGAAGTTATCCGGGAAGGCACTGAACGCCTCAAGTCTCATCGCCGAGTGCATACAGAAAACAAGCGCAGGCAGTGGAAGGAACACACGGCAAACCTGTCCCACCCTCACTTACCCTCAACGACTGTCTGTCCCACCTGTGGCAGGGACTGTGGCTCTCGTATTGGACTGTTCAGTCACCTAAGGACTCATTCTAAGGGCCCAAGTTTCGGGCCGCGCCTAGAATGGCGCAGCACCGACCTGGATGCCTGTTTTTCGCGCCACAAAGTGCGCCTAAAAATACCTGCAGATTCTCCGGCTCCCTGCAGGTCCTCTGGAGCTGGGCGCAGTGCAGCACGAGCTGTGGGGGGGCGGAGCCAGGTCCCTGCGCTGAAAACAGTGCCGGGACCTCTGCACAGGCGCGCTACAGTGGGCGCGCATGCGTAGTAGCTTCAGGCGCCCGAAATTGTGTGGGAGGGGCCCGAAGCACGCAGCCCCTAGCCCTGGCCGAATGGCCTCACTGGGGCTGCGTGGATAAGGCTCACCTCCCACGCCCAGCTCCTGCTTCCTCCCTTCAGCTGGCTCTCTCAAACCCGCCCCCCCTAGCTCCCGCTCCGACGACCGTACCCCCCCTGCCCCAGCTCCCGCTCCCGCTCCCGCTCCAACGACCCCCCCCCCCCGCTCCCGCTCCAATGACACACCCCCCCCCGCTCCTGCTCTGACAACTCCCCCCGCAAGCTCCGGCTTCCCCCAGCCACCTACCTTTAACTCCTTCGGCGGGGCCCTCCCGCCCGGCATCTTGCTGGGGGCGGGCCCCGCCCGAAGTCTTGGGCCCGGCTTCTTCACATCAGCCGGACCCGTTCAGCCTCCTCCCTCTCCTCTCCCCCTCCCTCCCTCTCCTCTCCCCTCCCTCCCTCCCTCTCCTCTCCCCCTCCCACCCTCTCCTCTCCCCCTCCCTCCCTCTCCTCTCCCCCTCCCTCCCTCCCTCTCCTCTCCCCCCCTCCCTCCCTCTCCTCTCCCCCTCCCTCCCTCGCTCTCCTCTCCCCCCCTCCCTCCCTCTCCTCTCCCCCTCCCTCCCTCTCCTCTCCCCCTCCCTCCCTCCCTCTCCTCTCCCCCCCTCCCTCCCTCTCCTCTCCCCCTCCCTCCCTAGCTCTCCTCTCCCCCTCCCTCACTCTCCTCTCTCCCTCCCTACCTCTCCTCTCCCCCTCCCTCTCCTCTCCCCCCTCTCCTCTCCTCTCCGTCTCACTCCCCAACCTCCCTCTCCGCTCCCTCTCCCCCTCTCCTCCCTCCATCTCCTCTCCCCCGACTCTTCTCCCCCCCTCCCTCCCTCTCCTCTCCCTCTCCCCTCTCCTCTCCTCCCTCCCCTCTCCCTCGCCTCCCTCCCTCTCCCTCTCCCCCTCCCGCCCCTCTCCCCTCCCCCCCTCCCCCCTTCCCTCACTGTCAGAAACACATAGACACTGACAGACAGTGAGAGAGACACTGACACTGATAGACAGAGAGTGAGAGAGAGACACACAGACAGACAGAGAGAGACACACACACTGGGCGGGGCCGTCCCAGCACACTGCTGGAGGGCTCCCGGTGCTGCAGTCGGTGAGTAGAAAATGTTTTTTTTTTTTTGACTTTTTAATTTTTTTATTTTTTATTAATTTTTTTTGATTGATTTATTGGTTGATTTATTGATGTATTTATCATTTATTATTGATTGGGGCTCTTTATTTGTAAAACTGAAGTGTTTACTGTTTGTAAACTTCCCTTTAAACCCCCCCCCCCCATTCCCTATGCCTGATTTGTAACCTACGCCTGATTTTCTAAGTGTAGGCAAGGTTTTTCTGAGCGTACAAAAATCTACACTTACTCCATTCTAAGTTAGTTTGGAGTAAGTTTTCACTGCCTAAACTTTCAAAATGGGCGTAAGCGGCCGGACACGCCCCCTTTTGAAAAACAAAATCTGTTCCAAACTGAAACTGTTCTAACTGACTAGAACTGGAGCAAACTAAATGCCGAGAATTGCAATTTCTAAGATATTCCATTCTAAACCAGTTGCTCCAAAAAAACAGGAGCAACTCAGGCCGAAACTTGGCCCCAGAGAGTGGAAGCAAATCTTCCTCGATTCCGAGGGACTGCCTACGATGATGATGAAATGTTAAGCACTTTATTTTTCCTATGTTATGTTAGGACATGTCACGTTATGACATGTTATGTACCTGGGATGGGAACATACCATCAGGCATAATGGCTCAGAAATCCCAGCCTCCCCGAGTCCGTACGGACCCAGGAAGGCATCGCAAAAGCCGGTTTTCAGCGCACAATGCGCACGCGCTGAAAACCGGCTTTTCCGATTTGTCAAGCTCCAGCTTGACAGATCCTCCGCATATCGGGAGCGAGGACATTTGCAAAAGAAAGATAGGCGCAAAAGTCTTAAGATACACTTAAAACATAAAAAATACAATTAAAAATGCACATTTTATTTTTAAAAACCCTGCCCACTACGTTAAATTTATTTAAAAACATAATTTAATAAACTTTTTAAAAACTCGGGAAAAAAAATTTGCTCTAAGATATTTATTAACTTTAATTTCAATTAATTTTAATTATGTGAGGTGTTTTTTTTTCATTTTTAATTTGGTGTTATTGTGTTTGTTTTTTTTTCAATTAATAGCAATGAGAACTCATAGATACGGAGTTCCCATTGCTATTAATTGAGAATACTGTACCTCATTGGCTGAGCAGTCACACATGACTGCACCTTCTGCGTGGGAACCTGGAGGATGGGAGCAGCGCAGGAAGAGAAGGCCACCCCACCAGACTCACAGGTTCCTCCCAGACCACCAGGTAAATTCGTAGAAATGTTTTTGGTCGGAGGCAATTGCCCGCGGGAAGCCTCTGACCGCTATTTCAGCCCCAATATGTGTTCGCCCTTTTTTTCGTCTGATCTCATCCTCAAGTACCGGCCTGTCTCCTCCCACTTTCTGGAAGAGGCAAAATAAACAGAGATCTTTAACCAATTCAAGTGTCCCGTGACAAAAAGTTCCTCTCCGATCCCTCATAAGCAATCAATAAATCTTAGGAACCTCGAAGCCCATTAGTTATGTGCCAGAATAATAAGTCTTCCTTTCCATATATCATGATCACCCAATTTTCAAAAAAATCCATCTCACTCCTTCTTGAAGGACTGTAAAGGGTTAGTCTTCACTGAAGTCTCCGGAAGCCTGTTCCACTAGTCAATTACCCTCTGACAAAAATAAAGCTTCCAGTTATCCATCCCTGTTTTCTCAGTGTAAATTGGTGGCCCCCTACTCGGATCCATTACCTCAAACAATTTACCTACTTCCATGTTGACTATGCCGCGAATATTTTTAAATATCTGGATCAGTTCCAATCTACGAATATACAAACATACGAACAATGATGGACAGGTAAAGACCCTCTGGTCCATCGAGCCTGTCCCACACAATTGCGATACCTTGTGTATCACAACTTATACACTCCAGCCCACCCAAAACCATGTCCCCAGTGAATCTAAATCCAAGGCATCAAGTCTATCGTCAAAGCTCAATGATCTCAGGCTGGAGATGATCCTGCTTGGCCTTCTTGGCACTTTTTTCTGGAGCCACAGTGGCCTTCCTTTTGTGAGCACCAACACTGTAATCAATGCTCAAAATGAGGCCTCATGTAAATCCTATATCATCATGGCCCTGGTATTTATACTGAATACTCCAGGCAGTACAACCCATGACTCTGTTCTATTTGGCCATAGCCTCCCGAAATAATGCTGGAAATATTCAGCAGGTCAGGCAACAAAAAGGCCCTCGGAGATGCTCCCACTCCACCGCAGTAATTTCATAGACACTCTATTTACAGGAGGTTCTTTTACAGTATTTCACTGGCTTGGTATGGATTTTACCTTGTGTGGAACTCTTCCATCGGTTGCTGAAATATATTCATTATTGAATGATTTGGACAGAATTCAGCAAATGATATATTCAAGTCTCTGGTCAACTATGTAATATGTATATTTTTAAAATATTTACAGCTCAGAAGGTATAATTTTTTGGGGGCTTGTTTAAACCAAACAATTAAAATACCTTTTTGCAATTATTATCTGCTGGCCTGAACACACCATACAAAGAAGTACAGCCTGTACTAACGAAAGGTCATCGACCTAAAATATACAATATACACAGATGACCTGGAAGAGGAGACAGAATGTAGTGTAACAAAATTTGCAGATGACACAAAGATTAGTGGGAAAGCGGGTTGTGTAAAGGACACAGAGAGGCTGCAAAGAGATTTAGATAGGTTAAGCGAATGGGCGAAGGTTTGGCAGATGGAATACAATGTCGGAAAATGTGAGGTCATCCACCTTGGAAAAAAAAACAGTAAAAGGGAATATTATTTGAATGGGGAGAAATTACAACATGCTGCGGTGCAGAGGGACCTGGGGGTCCTTGTGCATGAATCCCAAAAAGTTAGTTTGCAGGTGCAGCAGGTAATCAGGAAGGCGAATGGAATGTTGGCCTTCATTGCGAGAGGGATGGAGTACAAAAGCAGGGAGGTCCTGCTACAACTGTATAGGGTATTGGTGAGGCCGCACCTGGAGTACTGCGTGCAGTTTTGGTCACCTTACTTAAAGAAGGATATATTAGCTTTGGAGGGGGTACAGAGACGATTCACTAGGCTGATTCCGGAGATGAGGAGGTTACCTTATGATGATAGATTGAGTAGACTGGGTCTTTACTCGTTGGAGTTCAGAAGGATGAGGGGTGATCTTATAGAAACATTTAAAATAATGAAGGGGATAGACAGGATAGAGGCAGAGAGGTTGTTTCCACTGGTCGGGGAGACTAGAACTAGGGGGCACAGCCTCAAAATACGGAGGAGCCAATTTAAAACCGAGTTGAGAAAGAATTTCTTCTCCCAGAGGGTTGTGAATCTGTGGAATTCTCTGCCCAAGGAAGCAGTTGAGGCTAGCTCATTGAATGTATTCAAATCACAGATAGATAGATTTTTAACCAATAAGGGAATTAAGGGTTATGGGGAGCGGGCGGGTAAGTGGAGCTGAGTCCACGGCCAGATCAGCCATGATCTTGTTGAATGGCGGAGCAGGCTCGAGGGGCTAGATGGCCTACTCCTGTTCCTAATTCTTATGTTCTTATGTTCTAAAACATTGACTCTGTTTCTCTCCCCACAGATGTTGCCTGACCTGCTGAGTATTTCCAACAGTTTCTGTTTTTAATATGAAGAAGAAGGTTGTTTTTGCATTTCAAAAAATACAAGTGATGTAATGAGAGGAAAAGGGACAATTCATGGTTCCACCTCCCAGATTGTGAAGCGCATTTAATTGAGATGCAGGGTGCAGAAAACAGGGTGTTACCCCACAATGTTAAGTAAGACTGAATATTTAATCTTCGACAATATAGTACACAAAGCTACTTTGTAGGACCCGAAAACTAGAATTGGTCTGCAAATAACGTCGCACAATTGAAACAAATTGAAGAGCAAGCATTTTTAAAACTTTCAATCATTCACAAAAATATCCTGTTGGCAACAGCTGGAGAATGTGCATACCATTGTTCCTACTGAACTACATGGGGCACTTTGCAAAGATAATGGACTTCTCACAATACTAGCAGAGCAAGAACCAGAGGAAGATGGTAGGCTAAAGTTTTTTTTTAAGGTTAGGGAAAATATTATACTGAAAATGGAATCAAGACTCCTGTCACTCTGTAAAATTGCACAGGCCTCTCATGCTACTGTTGGTTTTCCATGAGGCGGAGATGAATTGCTTCCTCGAGTAAGTCACTTGCTGTATTGGCTGGTGCTACAGTTGAAGTCTGAAATTATCTCAAAGTATAAAAATATAAAAGTTAAGGGTGGTTGTAACCTTGCCCGCCACTGGCAGTGCCGTGGCTGTGGAGAAACTTGGCTGCAGGTCTGTTTGGAAGGTGTAGCCTAATTCTGTCATGACTCGCCAGGTAAATCAGTCTCCACAGGCATTGCTCCTCTGACAAATGGGATCCTGGTCGGCTCTGCCTATAGACTCTGCTGTGGAGTATCAATGGTGCGTCCCTCTTTGCCTCCTCCAAAAAGCACAGGTGTAAGGGGATTGCCATGGAAAAACTCATTGAAAGGAAAAAAGAAAGACGGGGCCTCGGTTTAACGTCTCATCCGAAAGATGCTATTGGTGCTTTTTTGGAGGGAGAAGCAGCCTGCCAATTGACTCAAAGATTCCTAAAAAGCTAAGTGACAGCAGAAAAAAAGAGAACAAGAGAAATGGTGGAATTGACCTGAAAATTGTTCAAAGTATCTTCCCTCTGAGCTCATTTAAACAAACTTTTGTACACAGTTCAGTTCCTAGCAGCCTCAATGCCTGTTTTATTTGGGTAGGTGGAACACTCACTTGGTGCGGGTCTGAACATCAGGAAATTGCATCCATGTCCAACTAAGATTAATTGAACGTCATCCAAATATTACAATTAATCTCAGCAGGGGTTAACTGCGCCCATCAAATCTCCCACTCAAAATGCATGTGATGTGCAAAATGGGCAGAGACCTGCAGTGACTCATCTCCGCCCCCTTTTCCAATTGTGCATTAGCAATTGAATAGTCTACCCGCTTATGTTTTACATTGTATGATGCGCCTGTCATTATAAATCAGATAAATATTATAAATAAATAAATAAATAGTTCTAAATAGATACACCCTTCGACTTAGCATGAACAGTGATACAGGAAAGAAAGAACATGCATTGATAAAGTGCTTTTCATGACCTCAGAACGCCCCAAGGCGAATCACAGACAATTGGGGGGCGGGGGGGGGGCCGGTGGCGGGTATTTGTGACTGTTGACAGATCGTACGAATTCAAAAGTAAATTGTCTCTGCGGGCAGAGAGTTGGGCTATTTGCCCAACTTTTGCCCGGCGAATGGCCTTGAAATTCTTATGCCTGGTAAAAGCACACATTTATACATTAAAAACCCTGTCCAATAAGGTAAATTTATGTTTAGCCCCGTTAAAACATATTGAAAAAAAATTCAGGAGTAATTTTTTGTTTAAAATATTGAATTAAATGGCATTTTAATTAATTTTAAGTATGTAATTTAAAAAAAAAATTATTTCATGTGTTCGTGTGATTTTTAAGTGATTCCCATTCATACTTATGTGGTTTCCGTACAAACAGGAACCCCATAAGTATGAATGGAGATCCCCTTCTTTTATTGGTTGGGCCAGCCCACATGATCTCAGGGACACTTGCAAACCGCGTGTGCCCCTGGGATACGTGGATCTTTACTCATGGGTACCTGGAGAGGCCCAGGAGCGCGACTCTACGAACCTCCTGGACCACCAGGTAAATTCATAGATTTTTTTGCAGGTCAGAGGCATCTGCCTGCAGGAAGCCTCCAACCGCAATTTCTACCCCCTTGAATAACTTAACGGGTGATTGCTATCCATTGTCATATATGGTTGTTAACCTTGTGCTTAGTGAAATCACAGTTGTTCCTAAGTGGTGTTAGCAGCATTTTATATCTTACTGTTCAAATTTTATGCTTCAATTAAACTTTATATAATTCTTTTGATCTCCTGGAAAAAGATATTGCACCGTTATTAAAATATTGTTAATAAAGAATTTAATTCCTTCAGAAGGGAATAAAATTGGCTACAGTAACATGCATGTATCTGTCTCTGAGAATGAATTTACAATGTGATCTTCAATTGATCTAAGTATAAAGGCTTTCAAAAAATTAACGTAAGCCATTTTTAACAAGGAGTCCAATAAATGCACTCGGGAGAATTTATATCAGTATGGCATTCACATTTGTATCCTTTAACAGGTTGCTTGGCAACAACAGCTGTCTGTGTAAGTCACATTTAAAGAGATTCTGTAAAGCAAAATCTTTGTGCATTCCAAAAATCATTTCTTTATCCATTTCATCTGGTCTTGTATCTGATCTGCTGTGACCTTCTGTTCAGATATCATTGCTTCAGTTGTTACAGTTGGGTAAATAAATGATTGTTAATTCAGAGAATAAATATTTACAATGGATATTATAATAATTAACTTCTTCAAAAGAAAATAATAAAGGCTCCCAATCTCACTGACAAACTATAGTTAACCTTTATGTATGTAATTTTCTTTTCCTCTTATAGCCATACCAACTGCAGGAGCTAACCGCCCGATCTATCTCTCTAAAAGATTCGAATCAACTCAACGATTTGACCAGCTCCTGCTCTGAATGAAGCTGCTTTTAACCCTTTATAAACCCTGCAGATTTAAAGGAGCCAGAAAGGAGCCAAAGCCACAGTAATCAAAAATCCTTCATTTGTGTCACTGTGGGTGCTATTGGGTGCAATATTAGGGCCTTGCACACTCAAGAGGGGACCTCAAAGATACTGATTGAAGGCATCAATTTCACTTGTTGATTCATATCGGTAGCTAGAGCTCCTAGTTCAGCTGGACAGTCTTCCAGGACTGCACATATGGGGCAAAGAGCGCTTTAGTCTTTCTTCTAATACAGCAAAGTCCCATCCTAGGTTCAGCTTGTGGCACATAAAAAGAAAGAAAAGAAAGAAAGACGCATTTATATAGCACCATTCATGACCACCAGACATCTCAAAGCGCTTTACGGCCAATTAAGTACATTTGGAGTGTAGTCAATGATAAATATGGAAAACGTGGCAGCCAATTTGCGCACAGCAAGTTCCCACAATCAGCAATGTGATAATGACCAGATAGTCTGTTTTTGTTATGTTAATTGAGAGATAAATATTGGCCAGTACACCGGGGATAACACCGTTGCTCTTCTTCGAAATAGTGCCATGGGATCTTTTACGCCAATAGAGAGAGCAGACGGGCCCCTGGTTTAACGTCTCATACAAAAGATGGCACTTCTGACAGTGCAGCACTCCCTCAGCACTGCACTGGGGTGTCAGCCTAAAGTATGTGCCCAAGTCCCTGGTTAAAATAGTTCTCTCTTATGGTTCAGAACTCCTACACGTGCAATAAAAAGGTTTCCTCTGGCCCATGTGTGAAATCCAGGATTAAGATGTGAGGTGGATTTGTGGCAAAAAGAAAAGTGATTCTAGAGAAGCAAGGCTTGACCCTACATTGACCTGTCACTAAGATTTGTGGAGGGGAGATCAGTCCCACTGCAAAAAATTCGAACATGAGGACCTAGGTTAAGCTATTGGTGATGAGTAAGCCTGATATGTGGTAATCTACTTGGTTATCCTGAACATCAAGGCCGTAAGCCTGTCTCTGCCTACGCGCACCCATGTTCTCTGGACTTGGGTAGGATGTGTCTTTGTGAGGAGAAAGTGTTCATGCTATACTAGGCAAATGGAAAACCTACAAGTGGACATAGATTTCTCCTTAACTTGAATTGGAGACTGCAAGGGACCAAAACAATGTCAGTGATCAAAAATAGCTCTGTGAATGATCTTTTGCCTGATAGTCTGCTGTCCTGTGATAGTGTAGCAGGTGCAATATTAGCAATTTACAAAGAAAAGCATATTAGCTATATAGTATGAGTATATTTTGAATAACATGAAGAAATTCAGGACCCAAATGGTTTCCATTGTTCAAATGAGTTCTTCTAATAGTGAAGGATGAAGATCACATTATTGCTTGAACTTCAGTCGTATATTCTTGTGTTCAGTTTCTTTAAACTGGTAAGAGTTCTGTGCATCCTTTTTATTCTCTGTGGCATTTTTGTACAATCTCATGTCTTTTTTTCTTGGTCACTGGAGGGTTAAATTATTCCTACTGTATTCCCAAAGTACAATTCACAATTTACAGATCCACCCAGCATAGCAAAACCAATGATTATTTGTAATTTCTCTACAGCATTGGGTAAAGACATAGTAATACAGATTTTCTGACAAATAATAATTGAATTTAACTACTGCAAATTTAATCGCTAGCATCGTTAATGATTGAATGCTCTATCTAATGCCTTTTTACATTAACATCATATTTCTCATCATTGCATTCAAGATACTGACAACTAATTGTTTTTCTTGTAATCTTGTCAGCATTATTCAGTGTACTCTTCTTGCAGTTTAGATTCTTCTTGATCTATTTCTAGTGCACAGGATCCTCCATGTTCCAGGTATATAATTCTTCCAAAGCATAGAACAATTTCTGATTTTTCTTGCACCGTGCATGAGATGTCTTATACCACTCCTCTGCTTTCCACAAAGCTTTTTCAAAGTGCTTTTTGTTTAAAGAGTGTCTTGTCCATTATTGCCTTTGCTTCAATTACACAACTATTCTAAAACGGCAACAGTAAAAACATGCCCAGAGAATGGCATCATTGTTTATTAGTTTTAAAAGCTAGAAAAATGTTGATTAATTTAAACAATTGTGGATGCATGCGCAATGCTGGAGAAGGGAGAGTGGCCTTGGGGAGTTAAATTTATATAGTTAGCCTTCTGCATAGTTTTTGTGACGAAGCTGCATCATTTATTATTGAAACAGAGGCGATGTGGCACCTCACCAGCCCCTTCAAATTACCACAACATGCATTCTTTCTCTCACTTTGGTCAATAACGTCCTCCCCTATTTCCCCCTCTGATAGGCCTCTCGGATGTCATCTTCTGTCATAGCAGCAATCGGCCAAGGGGCCCAGAGCTTCTTCCACAGCTCCTGATGTCTTCCCTGTTATAGGAATTAATTTGCAAGAGACAAGGGTCAGGACATTGAAATATCAATTATCCTTCTCATGTAATGAAACTTAGGGCACATGACATGAAGGTCAAGTTAGGTCCGCCAATCCTCGCTGTTAAGAACAAATGATATGCTATTGAATAGTTTTAGGACTGCATATTTTTTTAATTTTACTTTTGTGATTTGTTTCTTGAATTACACACCTCCCCCAATCCCCCCCACCGAGGTTACCTCATCATAGTCCCACTGCCTCAGTAAGAATATGTCAACATCTCCATTGATATCATTGTCACTCCCTTGGTTGACCAAGTAAGAAGCACAGTTGAGCCAGAGGGACCCTTCTCCCAGCAGATTTGCTCACAGTGAGGAACCACGAGTGTGACTATCAGTAATGATTAGAAATTAAAATTGAGGCTGCCAATTGAGTGTTCAAATCCGCAATCACCTACACCTTTCCCCAAATGGAACGTTTTGTGAAAAGAAAGTTTTAAATTCCTAACTTCAAACAAAAGCCTTTGGTCGAATGTTCCAAACAATAAGCTGCCATGTGTCAGATAAATCCAGACCGCTATACTGGAATACTGCCATTATGTCCTTGCCCTGGCTGACCCATTACTGGCACTCTGAAGCTGTGTTGCGTAAGTTTTCACAAACTTGTGGGTCACAAAAAAATTTTAAATGTTTTAATTGAGCCAAAAATATTCTAGAAAGTAAACAACACAGCTACAGAACACAAGCCTGCCACAGCTGGTGCTGCACCCATTAGAAGAAAGGAAACAGGAAATGATAAGTAAACAGAGAGTAATCGTTCCCTGTGTCTGTTGTGCCCAGCACTCTGTGCATTTATGGGCTTGGATTGTTAGCATGATCACTTTGATTATGTTTTCTTTTAAAGATCCAGAAAATGTATCTAAGGGCTAGAATTTCCCCAAAATCCACGAGCGCCGGATTGCCGCACAAAATACCGCGAAGATTTTTAAATTACCGCAGGTGAAAAATTCCACGAATAAAGGAAAATATTCCGCATGGTGGAAAAAAAAAGACACACCCCGATTCTTGGCGAAAAACGCGATCCTGGGCCGATTAGGCGGTTCTTAATCAAAATGAGCAGTAATTATTAAAATTTAGACCAAGGCTGCAGGTTGGGCCAAGGAGGGAGGGGGGGGGGAACACAAAAAATATTAATCGCTGTAAAAGAATTTAATAATAATTATAAAAAACCCTTTAACTTACCTTTCTTTGCAGAGCTACTTACCGACCACACAGCCCCGGCTGCTTTCCGTGGGCGTTGTTTTCAATCTTACCTATGGGTCACCGCTGAGCCCAAACTTGGGCGGTAGCATTTTTTTCGGTGGTGCACACCGGCAGTCCGCACCCCAGCGATATTTTGAAATTGCCGGCGGAACTCTTTGTGGAAATTTCCGCAGGGTGGTTTTCCGCCTAAACCGACCAATATCGCCGAGAAACCGGGCGATGATGCCATGGAAATTCTAGTCCTATGTATTTATTTATATGAACACCAAGACGTTCAAAAAAAAATCAAGCTTTGAAAAGTTAAAAATGGTAAGCTTGTCAAATTTACATTCATGTAATGTTGCAAATTCATTTTGAGCATTTCAGATCAACAGTTCTGAATGTTCAATTTGTTCAATTTTGAAGCGTTATCTAAATATTGAAAATTAGATTAAATAGTGCAATAAAATCAACATGGTAAATAAGTTTAAAAGATCATAAGGTAGTAAAATTATATTCATTATAATAAAGATTTGCCTTTCATGACCTCAGTACGTCCCAAAGTGCTCTGCAGCCAACCAAGTACTTTTGAAGTATTGTCACTGTTGTAATGTAGGAATCTTCTGACAATGAGCGATTAGATACTGACAGTTATTCCTGGTAATCCATTTGGATTATTAATCATTAAACCTGCAGTGATCGAGTCACAATTGATGTTGCTTCAGTGTAGATGTCATCTTGTACCAGTTGCCATCAGCCTGTACAATGCCATTTACTGACATCAAAAAGGACAAAAGCTATTCTTTATCAATTTCCCAGTGCAGGTAATGAATAAAGTTCCATGCCCCTAAATGATTACAAGGCAGTATTCTCAGTTTGAGATTGAAATGATGGTTCTCTTGTGATGCCATCTGAAATCCTCATCGAAATAATCGCACCCTCATCACTCCTGATACCTGCTCTCTTTACACAACATGTCATGTTTAATATGAAACTAGATAACCAAAGTTGACAATTTTATAGTGGATTTAAATTGCTGCAGCATATTCTGACATCAAATAAATGTTGCATGATGTGTCCTCACCAAAAAAAAATCTCATTTTTTTTCTTGTGTCACTTAACTATCTTAACTGTTCTGTCCACAAGGCCTTTTTCCCTATCACCTCCCCAAGACTGAATACTGAGCCAAACCATTGGCTCACACACACCCCATATCTGTAGTGTCGAGATGTTGGCTTGTGGTTTGTTCTGCTCAATGTGTTTCCACAACAACAGCACACTGAAATATTGAACAGCACAGGCTCCTGTTGGCAAACAGGTTTTTCTTTGAATAAATCGTATACTGTAACAAATCTTTTAAGGACTGAATTTCTTCCATTCTCTTTATCCTACACTATATATTTTTAAAGGCAATATATGCCAATTAAGTTCATATAAATCATTGATCATAAATCAAAGCAAAGGCAGTATGGTTAATGTGACCTACATGGAGAGGAAAATTTAAATCATGCATTATTTTAAGCCTTGTGCCACATACAATCTGTATCTGGGTGTGGGAGGCAATTTATTCCAGAATGTTCTCACAATATTATTATCTCTAATTCAAGCTGTTTCAGAGAAATTGGTGTAATGAATGAGTAATCCTGTGACAAGACCTCATGATCAATTAACTGCAGCAACAGAAAGGGCCCCAGCTATTTTTAAATTCAAATATAAGATAGCAAACGCTAGGCTTATGAAAAGCTATCAGGAAAAATTGCAACTTTCTTATATTGTTTTAAGAACATAAGAAATAGGAGCAGGAGTAGCCCATTTGGCCCCTCGAGCCTGCTCCATGGTGCAATAAGGTCATGGCTGATCTAATCTTGGCCTCAACTCCACTTCCCTGCCCGCTTCCCATAACTCTTGACTCCCTTTGACTGAAAACTTTAAAAAATGGTTGGGGAGCGACAATCAATGTCAGATACATTTCATTATATAACGAATCACATCACTGCCACCCCTTGGCAGAAAGATATAGCAAAACTGACATTATAGGACAAACTCCTCCATGTAAATTTGGTACCATAAAGCAAGCTGGTACAGGTTGAACCTCCCTTATCCAGAACTCTCTTATCCAGAACCATCCCTCGTCCAGAACCATTCCCAGCCACCGGGCAGCACATGCGCAGAACTCCGACATGAACAAATTGAAGTCCTTCCTCGCTGCCGACTCCTGCAATCGCTGGCCTGACCCCGCAATCCACCCCTCCCCCACATGATCTCTCTGCCGCACTCACAGCCCCAGCCAGCCAGCCCCAATATCCCCTTGCTCAGAACCTGTACCATCCAATTTAACGTCATCACCCCTCGTCCGGAAAAATCTCTTATCCAGAACAGCCCATGTCCCGAGGGTATCGATTAAGGGAAGTTCAACCTGTAGTTGAACTGAATTTGAAATTTGCACAGATGAGCAAAGTAGTCCAAATAAGTCAATCGTTTTTTTTCCCCTTCAGAACATAGTCAGAACAATGGATAGTTGATTACAAGCGCCTACACCTCATTAACTTTTAATTAAGTGTGATGTGAAGCATCTGCAGAGATCGGTTTATCAGGAAATGAATGGGGTGCCATTTCAATTGCACTTATTGGCTTGTTGATCTTAGGATTCTCGAACAAAAGACCTTTTGCTGCCTGCTCTCATTAATAATTCTCAATAGAAGTTGTGCTCAAACTGAATAGAGCTCTGTTCAGACTTCACCTTGAATATTGTATCCAGTCTTAAAAGAAATAACTTGTATTTTTATAGTGCCTTACACGACCTCAGGATGTCCCAAAGAGCTTTACAGCCAACTAAATACTTTTTTTTTTGAAGTGTAGCCACTGTTGTAATGTAGGAAATGCAAGAGCCAATTTGCACACAGCAAGCTCCCACAAATAGCAATGAAATAATGACCAGATCATCTGTTTTAGTGATGTTGGTAGAGGGATAATTGTTGGCCAGGACACCGGGAGCACTCTCCTGCGAATAATGTCATACAATCTTTTACATCCACCTGAGAGGGGAGACAGGGCCTCAGTTTTGCATCTCATCCTCTGACACTGCAGCATGTCTTCAGTCTAGTGTCAGCCCAGATTACGTGCGCAAGTCTCTGGAGTTGGACTTAAACTCATGGGGGCGGATTTTCCGATCCTTTGCACTTCGTTTTTTGTCCTGGAGCGACGGCAATGGCGGCGGTGAGGTCTTCTGGGCGAGCGATCAGCCTCCAGCGCCCCGCGGGAGTTTTCGGGGCTGGTTTGGCAGCGGCGCAGTGTAGCAGCGCCCGGAAGAGCTGCATTGCTGTGCAATGCCCCTAGTTGCGACACCGGCTCGGTTTTTGACTCCCGCCCGACCCGTACGCCCCACAGCGCCCCCCCCATAGTGACCGCCTGGGGAAATGGGTGGGGAACCTATATCGACTGCAGAGTGGTAAGTAATGCCGCCCTAAGGCAAGTGTGATTGTTTTTTCTTTTAACTTTTTTTGCGATTTATGTTGTGGTGGCGTGGGCTATGTATTGGGAATGTTTTGTGGGTTTTTTCAGTTTTTTTTCTCCCCCGGCGTCTCTCGGAGCGCTCCCGGCCTGACTTTAGCTCGGGACTTTCCCATGCTAACGCCCAAAAGAGATGTACAACGCCTCCCTTAGCTCTGCACTCCAGACTTGGGGCCCAGCTGCCCAATTTTGATGACCAAAGCGCAAACTATTCCCGGACGCAAACTTTACCGCTCCGCCGCCATTACTGCCCCGAAATCATCAAATTTGAAAATCCAGTCCTGTATCTTCTGAATCAGTGGCAAGAATGCTATTACTGAGCCAAGGCTGACACCTTGATCATTGAGACAAGGGAGACATTTCAGCACTGAAGACCATTCAGAGAGGAGCCTTGTGACTGATTCCTGGTGTCAGAGATTATAATATAGAGCTCCGCCTAGTGGACTGCTGTGGTAATGCAACTGCTGCTGTACATACAATAAAAGTCACATGATGTATTGGAGCCATCTTGTAGTGTGTGTTATGATTATGTTGTAAGTAATATATCAGAGAGATCAGAGTTATGAAGAAAGACTGGACATTGCAGTCTTGAAAGGAACAGAGTGAGAGGTGATCTTACAGAGTCACTAGGGGCTGGATTTTCCGGACTTCTGCGCTGCGTTTTTCGCCCCAGAGCGGTGGCAATGGCGGTGGCGAGGTCTTCTGGGCGGGTGGTCAGACTGCAGCGCCCTGCGCCGATACTCCGGTCCAGCTCTGCGGCGACACAGAGCAGCACCACCCAGAAGAACTGCACCAGTGAGCAACGCCCCTGGTTGCTATACCAGCACGAGTTTGAACTCCTGCCTGACCCGTCTGCCCGGATGTATGCCTCGTAATGACCATCCTGTCGGCCAAGAGGTGAGTAATGGACTCCTAAAGTAAGTGTGATTGGTCTTTAAAATTTCTTTAGCGATTTGTGTTGTAGTGGCATGGGCACTGTTTTGGGAATGTTTTTTAGGTTCCCCGCCCCGCCAGAGGTCTCTCGGAGAACTCCCGGCCTGGCTTTTTAGCTCGGGAGTTTCCCATCCTTGCACCAAGAGAGGTGTACAACGTCTCCCTTAGTGCTGCGCCCCCTGACGCAGGGCCCAGGTGCCCAAATTTACCTCCTGAGGCGCAAACTATTCCCGGCTGCTAACTTTCCTGCCCCGCCACCATTATCGCCCCAAAAACATAAAAGCTTAAAATCCAGCCCTGGGTTAGGAAAATTTGAATCCTGAAAATGACTTCCAACTGAACTGTGACACTAGGACAAGAAGGACAAAGATTCAAGCTAGTAAAAGGCATATTTAGGACTGATTTGAGGAAGCTATACACAGAGTTATCAACTCTTGCAATGAGCTTTTGGGTGTGAGCTTTTGGCAGTGAAGGTATCCCCAAATTAGATGCCCTTGGAGGGTGAATGTAGAGTCTTTCTAGACGTGCTCAGATGGGCTAACTAGCTTTCTTCATCTGTATTTGACATGACAAAGCCCTAAACTAATGTAAATCCCAATCCATTTTCCTCTACCTCTTTGCTTTAAAATATTTCACATGATACATAATCAGTGACAATACTGTTTTTACATACATGCTATTAGGCTCCCAAGCGATCTTCATTTGTACATTTTTTAAATAAAAAAAATAAAGTTCAGGAATCAGGAACCTAAAATACTTGCTGCTTACTTGTGGTAGTGCACCGCAAAAACATCTGACTATCAAATTCTTTCTAGTAATCCCTTTTGAAATATCATTTTGTTCATTTTCAATTTTGTGATGGAATATATGCTAACACTAGATAAATGCAGTCTCAAAGGAGAAATAAAAATGATTTTTACAAGTCTAGAAATGTGCAGTGCAGTCTGACAATCTTGGCAGCACCATCCACAATGGATCAAATGCAATTTCCTTCTCGGAACAAAAAAACACTTCTTCCATGGAACAAGTTGCCAGTCTCATTTTCAAATCCTTCTGACATGAAAACAGGTAGCACAAAGTGATGGATCAACTCAGTTCAGATCTAATCCTCTCCACCACAGGAATGGGGCAGAAAATTGGTCTCTCTTCAAGTTGCTCTATCTCCGCTCTCTGGCATGGGGCTCCCTCATCCTGGGTGCCCATTTATGCAGCTGCTTTTTGCTGTGAAGAGATTGAATGTTACCCGCCACAGACACAGCACGAAAACTATTGTCCCATGCCACCCATCCATCTTGCCCAGCATGGCACCATTTGACATGTCTTCCCTGGCCCTTTCAGACAATGTTGACCCAGAGGAAATGAGACATTCCCTCCCAGCCACATGGCTGGAACAATGGCAGCAGATTAGAGGAGGTTACTCATCAACTGTTACATCATTAGTCAGTGCATTATAACAGTTGTCCTGCAGAATGTAATACGTTCCCCACTTTTCAACTTCCAACTCACCACTGAGGCAAAAACTGTCATTGACAATTGTCAATCGCATTCTGGAGCCAGCTAATTTATGTTAAACAGAAATATTATATTGCTGCAGCAGGAGCAGGTGGTTGACACTGGCTTCACATTGCTGTTGCCGTTGCTACTGCTATTCTTATCTTTTCCTCACTAATCTAATCAAACAAGGTAACCAGCACACTTTGTCAATGCAGCTCACCGGCATTTTTGCCCAGGGTATAATAGAAAAGAGAAGACTGAAGGGTGGCCTGATAGTGCACTTTAAAATTAAGAAGGGGTTTGATAGGGTAGATGTAAAGAAGATGTTTCCACTTGTGAGGGGAGTCCAAAACCAGGGGCCATAAATATAAGATAGTCACTAATAAATCCAATAAGGAATTCAGGAGAAACTTCTTTACTCAGAGAATGTGGAACTCGCGACCACATGCAGTTGTTGAGTCGAATAACGTAGATGCATTTAAGGGGAAGCTGGATAAGTATATAAGGGAGAAGGGAATAAAAGGATATGTTGAAGTAAAGGAGGAGGCTTGTGTGGAGCATAAACACCGGCATAGATCGGTTGGCCCGAATGGCCTGTTTCTCTGCTGTAATCTCGATGTAGTTCTATGTAATACTTTTACCACACTCCATATCAGCAGGCGATTTGAGGAATTAATGGAATTCAGTATTGAAAGAACAGGCTGTGTTACTGAACAGAGCACGGAGAAGACAATCAGGGGGAGATCAAATTTCAGAAGCCAGATGGACTGTAATAGTTCAGCAAATTAAACTAAACAGCGCACAATAACTGAGGAAAGGAGGAAAACTGACACGTTCAGCACCAACTTTTATCGGAGAAAAAATAAAACAATGGATAAAATGGAGATTAACAAGGGAAAGGCAAATTGAAAAAAGGACAAACTTGAGGAAAAATGAACGTTACAACGGAAAGTAAATCAAGATTATTTTTTTCAAGAGTAAAAGTTTAAAAATATTGGAATTAATTTTTAAAAGGAAAGATGAAAGCTGCATGTTACAATAATTAAGAAAGGTGTGTCGTTCAATGATGAGATATTCAGGAAATAGTGTTGGTTTGTTTCAGTTGGCAGCACTCTCTCCTCTGAGTCAGAGGCTTGTGAATTCCAGGTTCGCTCCAGGATCTCAGCATCTAATCAGAGCAGGTCCGAGGCAGTGCTGCATTATTAGACTTTCAACCCCTGTCCTTGAAAACTACTGTCCCATCTACAACCTCCCTTTCCTCTCCTAAGCTCTTCAAATGCTCATTTATTAATTTTCCTCAAGCTTTCTTTTATTAAATTTGGCTTTCTCTTGTTTTTTTCCTCATAGACCATCCACCTCTTCACCTCCCTCTTCTCCTTTAAGGCTCTCCTTAATACGTGCCTTTGACCAAGCTTCCCTCCTAATATCTCCTTCTTTGTCTCGAAATCCATTTTTGTCCGATTGCAGCTCTGCGCGAAGTGCCTTGGGAGGTTAAAGGGACTATCGGAATACAAGTTAGCATTGCTGTCTTTGGAGGTGTACAGCAGACACCTCAAGTTGCTGGAGAAATATCACCAACGATGTCTCCACAAGATCCTACAAATCCCCTGGGAGGACAGGCGCACCAACATCAGCATCCTCATTCAGGCTAACATCCGCAGCATTGAAGCACTGACCACATTCGATCAGCTTCGTTGGGCAGGTCACATAATCCACATGCCAGACACAAGACTCCCAAAGCAAGTGCTCTACTCGGAACTCCTTCATGGCAAACGAGCCAAAGGTGGGCAGCAGAAACGCTACAAGGACACCCTCAAAGTCTCCCTGATAAAGTGTGACATCCCCACTGACACCTGGGAGTCCCTGGCCCAAGACCGCCCTAAGTGGAGGAAGTGCATCCGAGAAGGTGCTGAGCACCTCGAGTCTCAACACCGAGAGCGTGCAGAAATCAAGCGCAGACAGCGGAAGGAGCGTGCGGCAAACCAGTCCCACCCACCCCTCCCCTCAACGACTATCTGTCCCACCTGTGACAGAGTCTGTGGCTCTCGTATTGGACTGTTCAGTCACCAAAGAACTCACGTCAGGAGTGGAAGCAAGTTTTCCTCGATTCCGAGGGACTGCCTATGATGATGATGATGATGACTTTGGATGCGATGTTAAAGTGAGATTCCTATTGGCTTGTTCAAGTGGACATCAAAGATAGCATGGCACTATTCAAAGGAGGGCCACCTTGGCCAATATGCTTCCCTCAAAAAATATAGATGAACTTGATATCCATCTTATTGCTGTTTGTGGATCCTTGTGTCGTGGAGGCAGAAAGCGCATCTACTTTCTACCACAAAACTGGCTGTCTCCACATGGATTTTCTGCAATTGTTTTATTTCCTTTCTTTTTAGTGACCTGACATGTCTATCTTCCTCAATTAGACACAGGAGTCAGCTGTGGTTAAAAATACCTTTCATTCACGACAGACGTGATATAATCAAGGACAGGCCAAAAATATAAATAACAAATAAGCAGATCTTGGAATATTATGCTTTGCAGTTACTTCTATGCTTTATTTTCATGGCTAGATGCACTAAATAGAATGTTCTGAACAAAATGAATGCATATTTAACACCCTTCAAAAGTTGACAAGGAGGGAGATTAAACATAGATAGATTTTTGGACTCTAGGGGAATCAAGGGATATGGAAATCAGATGGGAAAGTGGAGTTGAGGTTGATAATCAGCCATGATCTTATTGAATGGTGGAGCAGGCTCGTGGAGCTGTATGGCCTCCTCCTGCTCCTATATCTTACGTTCTTATTTTCTTATAACAGGTTGACCTATGGATAATAAATGAACAGGCTGTTCCATCATGCGAGTAACTAGAATTGTATAGGGAGGACCAACAACCTGAAGCACATGCTTAATAAATCAGCTTATGCATCCTTTGGTAGGACAGTATTGCCAGGAATTTCCTTGGGGGTTCTCCCGATCGGCCATCATAATGTCAGCGGAACATTGGCAGAACACACTTTATCGTGCATCTATCTGGGATTATTACCGCAGTGATGGTGGCCAATTTTTAGACTTCTCCAATCCCCATAGAATTATTTATGACTTTCATACCTCCCACAATGAGTGTTAGAGTGAGGTTGGAAGATCTGAATCTGCTTTAACAAAACACAAACAGATACATAGGGCACAAGTTCCCGCCCTCCCCCCCGCCCCCCATAAAAATGGCGCACCTCGAAAAAGGGTGCTGAAAAGTTACCTTCCAATTCTCCCCGCTCCTCAGGATGTCTTCGGCCTCGGCACGGCGCAGCACATCCAGTGGGGGGGCGGAGCCAGGTTCCGGTGCTGAAAATAGTGCCAGGACCTCTGCACATGCGCGCTAGAGTGTACGCAGGAGGGGCCCAAAGAATGCTGCCCCTAGCCCTGGCCGAACGGGCTCCCTCATCAGTGGCCCACTGCGTTCCCTAAGGTAGGACTTCTATTTTTTATTTGTTATTTATTGATTGATGGCTTATCACTTTGGTCTTGCTGCTTTCGGTGCAGGGTTCCTTCTATTTTTTTATTTGTTAATTAATTGCTATTACTTTTTGTGCTTTGTTTAGTGCTTTGTAAGTCTTAGTGCAAGGTGCAGGTCATCTCAGCTTCCTTGTGTTTTTTATTTGTTATAGAAACATAGAAACATAGAAAATAGGTGCAGGAGTAGGCCATTCGGCCCTTCTAGCCTGCACCGCCATTCAATGAGTTCATGGCTGAACATGCAACTTCAGTACCCCATTCCTGCTTTCTCACCATACCCCTTGATTCCCCTAGTAGTAAGGACTTCATCTAACTCCTTTTTGAATATATTTAGTGAATTGGCCTCAACAACTTTCTGTGGTAGAGAATTCCACAGGTTCACCACTCTCTGGGTGAAGAAATTCCTCCTCATCTCGGTCCTAAATGGCTTCCCCCTTATCCTTAGACTGTGTCCCCTGGTTCTGGACTTCCCCAACATTGGGAACATTCTTCCTGCATCTAACCTGTCTAACCCCGTCAGAATTTTAAACGTTTCTATGAGGTCCCCTCTCATTCTTCTGAACTCCAGTGAATACAAGCCCAGTTGATCCAGTCTTTCTTGATAGGTCAGTCCCGCCATCCCGGGAATCAGTCTGGTGAACCTTCGCTGCATTCCCTCAATAGCAAGAATGTCCTTCCTCAGGTTAGGAGACCAAAACTGTACACAATACTCCAGGTGTGGCCTCACCAAGGCCCTGTACAATTGTAGCAACACGTCCCTGCCCTTGTACTCAAATCCCCTCGCTATGAAGGCCAACATGCCATTTGCTTTCTTAACCGCCTGCTGTACCTGCATGCCAACCTTCAATGACTGATGTACCATGACACCCAGGTCTCTTTGCACCTCCCCTTTTCCTAATCTGTCACCATTCAGATAATAGTCTGTCTCTCTGTTTTTACCACCAAAGTGGATAACCTCACATTTATCCACATTATACTTCATCTGCCATGCATTTGCCCACTCACCTAACCTATCCAAGTCGCTCTGCAGCCTCATAGAATCCTCCTTGCAGCTCACACTGCCACCCAACTTAGTGTCATCCGCAAATTTGGAGATACTACATTTAATCCCCTCGTCTAAATCATTAATGTACAGTGTAAACAGCTGGGGCCCCAGCACAGAACCTTGCGGTACCCCACTAGTCACTGCCTGCCATTCTGAAAAGTCCCCATTTACTCCTACTCTTTGCTTCCTGTCTGCCAACCAGTTCTCAATCCATGTCAGCACACTACCCCCAATCCCACGTGCTTTAACTTTGCACATTAATCTCTTGTGTGGGACCTTGTCGAAAGCCTTCTGAAAGTCAAAATATACCACATCAACTGGTTCTCCCTTGTCCACTCTACTGGAAACATCCTCAAAAAATTCCAGAAGATTTGTCAAGCATGATTTCCCTTTCACAAATCCATGCTGACTTGGACCTATCATATTACCTCTTTCCAAATGCACTGCTATGACATCCTTAATAATTGATTCCATCATTTTACCCACTACCGATGTCAGGCTGACCGGTCTATAATTCCCTGTTTTCTCTCTCCCTCCTTTTTTAAAAAGTGGGGTTACATTGGCTACCCTCCACTCCATAGGAACTGATCCAGAGTCAATGGAATGTTGGAAAATGACTGTCAATGCATCCACTATTTCCAAGGCCACCTCCTTAAGTACTCTGGGATGCAGTCCATCAGGCCCTGGGGATTTATCGGCCTTCAATCCCATCAATTTCCCCAACACAATTTCCCGACTAATAAGGATTTCCCTCAGTTCCTCCTCCTTACTAGACCCTCCGACCCCTTTTATATCCGGAAGGTTGTTTGTGTCCTCCTCAGTGAATACCGAACCAAAGTACTTGTTCAATTGGTCCGCCATTTCTTTGTTCCCCGTTATGACTTCCCCTGATTCTGACTGCAGGGGACCTACGTTTGTCTTTACTAACCTTTTTCTCTTTACATATCTATAGAAACTTTTGCAATCCGTCTTAATGTTCCCTGCAAGTTTCTTCTCGTACTCCATTTTCCCTGCCCTAATCAAACCCTTTGTCCTCCTCTGCTGAGTTCTAATTTTCTCCCAGTCCCCGGGTTCGCTGCTATTTCTGGCCAATTTGTATGCCACTTCCTTGGCTTTAATGCTATCCCTGATTTCCCTTGATAGCCACGGTTGAGCCACCTTCCCTTTTTTATTTTTACGACAGACAGGAATGTACAATTGTTGTAGTTCATCCATTCGGTCTCTAAATGCCTGCCATTGCCCATCCACAGTCAACCCCTTCAGTATCATTCGCCAATCTATCCTAGCCAATTCACGCCTCATACCTTCAAAGTTACCCTTCTTTAAGTTCTGGACCATGGTCTCTGAATTAACTATTTCATTCTCCATCCTAATGCAGAATTCCACCATATTATGGTCACTCTTCCCCAAGGGGCCTCGCACAACGAGATTGCTAATTAATCCTCTCTCATTACACAACACCCAGTCTAAGATGGCCTCCCCCCTAGTTGGTTCCTCGACATATTGGTCTAAAAAACCATCCCTTATGCACTCCAGGAAATCCTCCTCTACCGTATTGCTTCCAGTTTGGTTAACCCAATCTATGTGCATATTAAAGTCACCCATTATAACTGCTGCACCTTTATTGCACGCACCCCTAATTTCATGTTTGATGCCCTCCCCAACATCACTACTACTGTTTGGAGGTCTGTACACAACTCCCACTAACGTTTTTTGTCCTTTGGTATTCTGCAGCTCTACCCATATAGATTCCACATCATCCAAGCTAATGTCCTTCCGAACTATTGCCTTAATTTGCTCCTTAACCAGCAATGCTACCCCACCTCCTTTTCCTTTTATTCTATCTTTCCTGAATGTTGAATACCCCTGGATGTTGAGTTCCCAGCCCTGATCATCCTGGAGCCACGTCTCCGTAATCCCAATCACATCATATTTGTTAACATCTATTTGCACAGTTAATTCATCCACTTTATTGCGGATACTCCTTGCATTAAGACACAAAGCCTTCAGACTTATTCTTTTAACACCCTTTGTCCTTTTAGAATTTTGCTGTACAGTAACCCTTTTTGTTCTTTGCCTTGGGTTTCTCTGCCCTCCACTTTTCCTCATCTCCTTTCTGTCTTTTGCTTTTGCCTCCTTTTTATTTCCCTCTGTCTCCCTGCATTGGTTCCCATCCCCCTGCCATATCAGTTTAAATCCTCCCCAACAGCACTAACAAACACTCCCCCTAGGACATTGGTTCCGGTCCTGCCCAGGTGCAGACCGTCCGGTTTGTACTGGTCCCACCTCCCCCAGAACCGGTTCCAATGCCCCAGGAATTTGAATCCCTCCCTGCTGCACCACTGCTCAAGCCATGTATTCATCTGCGCTATCCTGCGATTCCTACTCTGACTATCACGTGGCACTGGTAGCAATCCCGAGATTACTACTTTTGAGGTCCTACTTTTTAATTTAGCTCCTAGCTCCTTAAATTCGTTTTGTAGGACCTCATCCCTTTTTTTACCTATGTCGTTGGTACCAATGTGCACCACGACAACTGGCTGTTCTCCCTCCCTTTTTAGAATGTCCTGCACCCGCTCCGAGACATCCTTGACCCTTGCACCAGGGAGGCAACATACCATCCTGGAGTCTCGGTTGCGGCCGCAGAAACGCCTATCTATTCCCCTCACCATTGAATCCCCAATCACTATTGCTCTCCCACTCTTTTTCCTGCCCTCCTGTGCAGCAGAGCCAGCCATGGTGCCATGAACTTGGCTGCTGCTGCCCTCCCCTGATGAGTCATCCCCCTCAACAGTACCCAAAGCAGTGTATCTGTTTTGCAGGGGGATGACCACAGGGGACTCCTGCACTACCTTCCTTGCACTGCTCTTCCTGTTGGTCTTCCATTCCCTATCTGGCTGTGGACCCTTTCCCTGCGGTACGACCAACTCGCTACACGTGATACTCACGTCATTCTCAGCATCGTGGATGCTCCAGAGTGAATCCACCCTCAGCTCCAACTCCACAACGCGGACCGTCAGGAGCTTGAGGTGGATACACTTCCCGCAGATGTAGTCGTCAGGGACACTGGTGTCGTCCCCGAGTTCCCACATGGTACAGGAGGAGCATAACACCCGACCGAGCTCTCCTGCCATGACTTAACCCTTAGATACACTTAAATTGGCAACAACAATGTTAAAAGTTACTCACTGATATAGAAGAGAAAAAAGAAAAACTACTCACCAATCACCAGCCAATCACTTACCCTCTTGGCTGTGACGTCACCTTTTGATTTCTTTCTACTTCTTTTTTGCCTTCTCCCTGTAGCTGCACAAGTCCCGCCTTTATAGGCCTCTCCACGCACCTCCTCGACGCTGCTCCCGACTGCCGCCGACGCTAGCCCCGGACTCCCTGCTGTGCCTTTTATAGGCCTCTCCACGCACCTCCTCGACGCTGCTCCCGACTGCCGCCGACATTATTGAATGCTTATTTTTGTGCTTTGTTTAGTGCTTGGTGCTTTAAATGTATTTATGCTTCTTTAATGTTGTTGTAAAGGTGCTTAGTGCTTTGCAAGGTCTTCTCACTTCCCTTCCCCACCCCCCCACCCCCATCTCTGGCTACCTGCGCTGATTTCTTAGTTCACCGCAAGGTTTTCCTGTGCAGACACAAGTGGCCACATACGCTGGCCTAAGTTAGTTTGGAGTAACTTTTAGCTGGCTAAACTTGCTTAAATGGCCAAAACAGGCATAAGTGGCTGGTAACGCCCCCTTTGAAAAAAAAACTCAACTGAAAAAAAACCTAACTAACTAACTTACACTGGAGCAAATTAAATGGGTAGAATTGCGATTTTTAAGATACGCCAAAAAAAATTAAGTTGCTCCAAAAAAAGCGGAGCAACTCTTGGGGAAACTTGGGCCCATTATCTCTCACAGAAATCTTTAATTTAACCACTAACACACGGATTAGAATCCAATTTGACCTGTCCTGGAGTCTTCAAGTGCTGGTGGCCAAATTGACGATCACTTGAAGTCTGTTGAATCTCTAGACATCTTCTATCTGTTAGAGCATGACGCGTTTGTCCTGGCCAACTGCAGTAAAAAAGCTAGGTATTATGTTAGTTCTTATATTCTTTATGTTCAGACTTCTCTCGTGATTCTCACATGCACATCTCAATGATTGGTTCTTTCAAGCATGGCTATTCACCTTGTAGGTCATGGTTGGTTCACAATTTAGTGGGGTTACTGTCACTTGTTGCAGTTTAATGAGGGTCTTATTTCAAGGCAGTGCCAGTTGTTTTTACTGGTCCCATAGCAACCCCAGATTTGTTCTTGGTTGCAAGCTGTCTTTTGTCTGAGTACCATCTGTTTAAAAATGTTCATCCATATTCCTGTTTCTCAATTTGCATTTTAATGTGCTTTAGGCATCATTAAACGTTCTCTTTTGTATTAAAGTTCTTCTTGTTGTTATGTGTGTTTAAAACAGAATTTTCTTCACTCTCCCTGAGGAACTTCCTGGTCTACAAACGCACGTTCCGTATTCCTCAGCACAATCTACCATTTATTTATTTACATCCTGATTAATTACATTCTTTCAATCTGTTAGCCCTGATGCAATAACGTTCTTCGTCAGTGGTTTGATCACAGACAATGACGCTTGAAAAATACTTTTGAAATAGTTCTGGTTTGTTTATTTTTTCAATGGGTTGTGTAATGATCAAATGCAAAATAATTTCAAACAATTTCAGGAGACATTTCCAGCAAAGTAGTTCAGGATCTTTCCCAAGGTCTTGCAAATCTCACAGTCCCCAGTTGCATTATTTACACTAAAGACTCAATTGCTATGGTTCTCAACCGGATTTTAATTAAAATTTTCATTATCTCTAAAAGAATCTGGCGAGGTTGATAAAAGTAGACAAATCTTCACAATGAGAAACAGCAGCACAGTAATAACTATTTGTTTTCCTCCCCAACCGTTTTCTCTTTTAGTTGGTAGGATGCATACTGTTTATAATTGCTAACCACTATTACTTTTCATCAATGAATATGTTGCTATAAAAGTAGCATTGTGCTCATAAATAAAATAGCAGGAACAATAAAGTTGTTTAGTTCCTCCTGCTTTATAGAAATACACCAGTAGATATATCTAAACATAGAAACACAGAAAATAGGTGCAGGAGTAGGCCATTCGGCCCTTCTAGCCTGCACCGCCATTCAATGAGTTCATGGCTGAACATGCAACTTCAGTACCCCATTCCTGCTTTCTCGCCATACCCCTTGATCCCCCTAGTAGTAAGGACTACATCTAACTCCTTTTTGAATATATTTAGTGAATTGGCCTCAACAACTTTCTGTGGTAGAGAATTCCACAGGTTCACCACTCTCTGGGTGAAGAAGTTTCTCCTCATCTCGGTCCTAAATGGCTTACCCCTTATCGTTAGACTGTGATCCCTAGTTCTGGACTTCCCCAACATTGGGAACATTCTTCCTGCATCTAACCTGTCTAACCCCGTCAGAATTTTAAACGTTTCTATGAGGTCCCCTCTCATTCTTCTGAACTCCAGTGCATACAAGCCCAGTTGATCCAGTCTTTCTTGATAGGTCAGTCCCGCCATCCCGGGAATCAGTCTGGTGAACCTTCGCTGCACTCCCTCAATAGCAAGAATGTCCTTCCTCAGGTTAGGAGACCAAAACTGTACACAATACTCCAGGTTTGGCCTCACCAAGGCCCTGTACAACTGTAGCAACACCTCCCTGCCCCTGTACTCAAATACCCTCGCTATGAAGGCCAACATGCCATTTGCTTTCTTAACCGCCTGCTGTACCTGCATGCCAACCTTCAATGACTGATGTACCATGACACCCAGGTCTCGTTGCACCTCCCCTTTTCCTAATCTGTCACCATTCAGATAATAGTCTGTCTCTCTGTTTTTACCACCAAAGTGGATAACCTCACATTTATCCACATTATACTTCATCTGCCATGCATTTGCCCACTCACCTAACCTATCCAAGTCACTCTGCAGCCTCATAGCATCCTCATGGCAGCTCACACTGCCACCCAACTTAGTGTCATCCGCAAATTTGGAGATACTACATTTAATCCCCTCGTCTAAATCATTAATGTACAGTGTAAATAGCTGGGGCCCCAGCACAGAACCTTGCGATATCGCACTAGTCACCGCCTGCCATTCTGAAAAGTCCCCATTTACTCCTACTCTTTGCTTCCTGTCTGACAACCAGTTCTCAATCCATGTCAGCACACTACCCCCAATCCCATGTGCTTTAACTTTGCACATTAATCTCTTGTGTTGGACCTTGTCGAAAGCCTTCTGAAAGTCCAATTATACCACATCAACTGGTTCTCCCTTGTCCACCCTACTGGAAACATCCTCAAAAAATTCCAGAAGATTTGTCAAGCATGATTTCACTTTCACAAATCCATGCTGATTTGGACCTATCATGTCACCTCTTTCCAAATGCGCTGCTATGACATCCTTAATAATTGATTCCATCAATTTACCCACTATTGATGTCAGGCTGACCGGTCTATAATTCCCTGTTTTCTCTCTCCCTTCTTTTCTAAAGGATTACACAAGGCAGCTGACACAAGAGCGTTGGATTTTGCGATTTCACCAAGTGAAAGCCCAAATTGTTCATGTATGATAAATATTTGCCCGTAAAAGTAATGACATTTTACACCTTTAAACGGAGCCAAGTTAAAATACACCAAACAAGTGGTTCTGGGAGCCTGAGGTTAAATATTAACTATGAGGTCATTACTTAATTTATTTTCCTTAATGATATTTTGCATACGTTCCTAATGTGACATGTTCCGTTGATTCAACTGTGCTCTCTGTCGAGTCTTAGACCACAAGACTAACAAATAGAGCATTTTCTACTTATGTGTCCACTCCAGTACACTGCACTTCTGGAACATATAAGGCATGAATCCATCAGAATACTGAGCTCCCTATTCATGGCCCCAATGATAAAAGTCCATTGTTTGTGCCAACACGAAGATGAGAGGAGTAGAGAGTCCAAGCTCGACTGATGTAGTAAAAGTGCCTTATGACAGTTATAAAAGACCTACTGAAGTGAGTTAAAGCTGTCAGAGACCCATCTTTGGTGAGCACAAAGACTGCAACACAAAATCATCCATAACTGTTCAATGGCACTAAACTGACAAACTCTCTCTTTCTTGTGTTATATTGAATCAGGATTCAAATTCTGAGCTCACTGGCCTTGAAAATCTCCCACTGTAAGTGGTTGGAGACCAGCAGAAACCCAGGGTAATGGGGGCAATGGCCATTTCTGATACGTCCTTACTATACAGTATAAATGCACACGAGGCCCATGCTTGAGAGAAGGTCAGTCTGTGACCTGTCCTTTATTTCATAGCACTCAAGTGATGGAAGTGGGTGGAGCTTCCCCTTTTATATCTGAAGGTCTAGGTTAGGAGTGTCTCCCACAAGTTGACCACCTAGTGGTCAGTGTTCTCACAGTGTACAACTTAGGTCAGATTATACATGGGTTACAATGCTGGTTGAATACATGACAATTTCTGTCCCTGGGGACCCTGGGGATCCACTAGTCTCCCGCTGGAACTACGGTAGGAGAGTGGTGTAACCCTTACGGAACTTCTGCCCAATTTGTTTTCTAGTTCTAAATTCTCAGAGCAGCCCTGGCCTTGACTATTTTCTTTTAATGCATGTAAGTGGAGTCTGGTGTATCATGGAACCACAGGGTAATGATGCTAGGTATGTTGTTGTGATGGATTCATGGCCACACAACTGAAACCAGCTTGAGGCTATACAGCAATCAGATACTAGACAAACAGGGGAGAAGCCAGCACCCTTTGCTTCATTCCAGGTTTCCTGAGCTTGAGATGAATTAGCCATTGTTTCTGTACAATGAGAAGTAAGTTCTAGAGCCACTCTGGTTTCCAGAGCGAAACATTAAGGGCTGCCACAGATAGTGAATGTGGAACTTGGGAAATTCACACAAGGCCAGGAGTGCACTTCTGCGACTGAAGTTAATGTTAAGGCACAGTAAAAGGGATTTTAGTCTGCACGTAGTTTGTGCTAACACTGCAATGCTGGGTATTGATGTCACATATTGTCTCTCATATAAAAAGAAACATCATTTATATATGTGTAAAGATATTCAACAAAAGAATAGAGTGTAGCCTTTTATTGTTTTCATTTCAAGGAGACAGCTAGCAGGATATCTCCTGTAAATATTTATATATGTATCTGTGCAATATAGCACTGTTAGTTATTTGCTTGTTCATCTTTATTTTGCTTAATAGTTTCAATTTAAAACAAGGATTAATGCTGTGATGTCCCATCATTCATCTGAAGAGAGATCCTATGATGGCGGTAGCTAAAAGCAATTTGTTTGCTCGATACTTGTTAATTTTATAGCTCTGTCCTCAAATTGACCATCCTGGGTCCATTACTAAAAGCTTACCTAAATATCAATGTTCTTGAAGGAAGTTGGGACTTAGCTTTGAAAGTGAACTAAGATACAATAACCTAACATTGCCCATGTGGCATTTGCTTCTTCGCCATACCATCAACAGAAGCACTAAGCTAGTAACTATCCATCGGGAAAAACACAGATACGTCACTTCAGACAACTGTCGTGCATCACCCGGTAACTTTGAAGAGTAACTTGAGTAGAACTCTTGGAGCAAATTACCTACCCTCTCTTTCGATAGGACAAAGAGTGCACATGGAGAATTAAAGAGATTTGAAAGCAACTGAAATCTTGGTAAAAGAAAAACAGTGAACTTTTTAAAAAGCTGTCTTCCCACACCAATTTTCTCCCCTTCACTGTCCTCACCTCTATTGCCCTCCTCTCCCATCCAGGTAGTGAATACTTGCTGGAATACAGTTCCACCATGACTAGGTGCCTTCCATTGCCTCACTCAAATGTTGTTATTCATGTGTAAACATTGACAGTAAGCATTAGCAGGTTAGTCGACAGTGGGGTATTACAGTCAAGTTGAATTCTGGCCTCAGCCAAGATCCACACATGTGCACTTCCAGAAGTGTTTGCTGGATAGCAACCAAGAGTGAGAACCCTGGCTGATGTTCTCCTCTCCATTGCAAGATGCTGAGACCAATTAGAAAGCCCTTATCGCCACAGTTGACTGAGATCAGCTAATATAGCACAGATTCAGTCGTCTTGGGTGTGGCTCAGCTACGCACTGGATAAGTCATGTTGGAGAGTCATGTTGCTAATTTTATATTGATTTTAATCAGAAACCAGTGTGCTTGAATGGATCATTGACATCATCAGAAATGCAACTGTTGGAAACATCTAAAGAAGTTATGGGTCTGAAACTTTCAATTATTTAATCACATTAACATTCAGCTTTCACATTCCCTGAGTCATATTGAGAAATTACTTAAAAACAAAGACAAAATTATGTTTAACTTTGTATATGCTGAATTTCTGTGGCTGGCTCATGAACACGGGATTAAAGTTTTCTTCTATGTTTTTTCCCCATTTATTGGTCCAAGGCAGCAGCTCTCTAATACTTTGTCCAAGTAGCCATTTTTCATGTATGAACCTAGATAACAAGCATGAGTGGGCTACTTAATTAAGCGGGCTAACACACCCAAACCTGATCCTATCCTCACCTAGGCCGTAAATTTGCCGCGCTCAGAGGCGGGTCTGCTGTCAAAATATAAAAGATTGACAGCGGATCGACAGCCCGCTGTTAACCCACCTCCATGTCAGTTTCCCAAGTGCCGGGACTGCCTATGCTTTATAGACCCGACACCAAGCGGTGAGGTAGCCAATTGACATAGTTACAAGCTGGATAAAAGGTATGTAAGCAGCATTTTACTCGGTACTTACTATTTTTCCAGCTCTTGCATGAAGTTCCCGGTGCTCTGGGATCATGTCAGGTAATTAAATCATGTTCTCAATTCCTCTGAATAGTTGACAGCTGCAAAAGTGGTATAAAGGTACCATTTCACAGCTGTTCACGTTCCAATCTTAGAACTGGAACCTTCAGGAGTTGGAATACACTTTTCAGCTTAATGCATGTGGGGAGTGTTTGGAGTAAACTCTCTATCCACTGTCACCTCCTTAGGGCAAGCTCTTTCACCATTGACAGATCGCTTCTATCATTTCAACTTCAGCTGCCATCCATTCTAGTAGCATTGATGCCCTTGAAAAAATCTCACCTTGGTCCTCAGAATCCCACCACGATCAGCCTCACCAGCATCATCAGGCACCCCAGCATCACCAACAAAAACAACATTCTCCGGAATCAAATGATGCTGAAGACAGAGGGCATCAGGAACTGGCGACATTAATGCTGCTCGGGAAGCCAGGGATGGCCTCACCATGGTCAGATTGACTTCACTTGACACTGTACACCCTGGCTGCCACATGATGTGCCAGGTTGGCACCACCCCAACATAAAGCATCCTTACAATGCCCAAGCCATTCCTTTCAGATTCGTCACCATTGCGGGGGGTACCGTTATGTCTTATCATTCATCGCAACTCATTAAGCCACTTCAAAAGGTGCACACAAATCTGTCCAAGAAGGTAAAGTGTTGAAAATAAAGATTTCAATGTTTGGCAATGTATTAACAGAAACTTTACATGAACATTGGCTAAAAGACCCAAGTGCCTACCCTTGTGTGTTGTTAGTTGGTATGATTGGACAAGGATGAGGGTGAGAGTGGCTAGTGAGATAAGGATGTGTTAATGTAGATAGAGAGAGAGGGATGGGTGGAGCTGCAAGGTAAGTTGGTGTGAGTAAGGATGTGCAGGAGTCGGGTAGACAAGGCAGAGTGATGGGGATGTGATGAGTGGCACAGCAGGATGAGGTTGATTGGCTTTGCAGTAACGTTTTGTGATCTACTGAGATCATTGAAAGGTTTGCACCACTGCAGCCAGGTCCTCCTGACGACATCCCTGCTTGTGCCCTCCTGTACAATGTGCAATCAGGCTGTGTTGGTGTTGGTGTAAAAGGCCTTCGACAAGGTATCCCATAATAGACTGATGAACAAGGTCACAGAATGCGGAGCCTGTAGCAGAATGGCTAGCTATCTGGCTTCAAGACAGAAAGCAGAGAGTAGGGATAAAAGGTAGTTATTCACAGTGGTAGAAGTGATGCTCCACAAGGATCAGGGCTGGGACCACTGTTGTTCATAATTTATATCAACGATTTAGACTTTGGAATCAAAAACACAATTTCTAAATTTGCAGATGACACCAAATTGGGGGGTATAGAATTGAAAAGTAGGGAAGTTATGCTAAACCTGTATCGAACCTTGATTAAACCACACTTGGAGTACTGCGTACAGTTCTGGTCGCCATATTATAAAAAGGATATAGAGTCACTGGAGATGGTACAGAGAAGATTGCAAGGATAATACCTGAAATGTAAGGGTATACATATCAGGAAAGGGTGAACAGGCTGGGTCTTTTTTCTCTTGAAAAAAGAAGGCTGAGGGGTGACCTAATAGAGGTCTTTAAAATTATGAAAGATTTTGCGAGAATGGAAGCAGAGAGAAATTTTCACTTGTGAGGAAGAGCATAACTAGAGGCCATCAATATAAGAGAGTCACCAAGAAATCCAATAGGGAATGCAGAAGAAACTTCTTTACCCAGAGATGGTGAGAATGTGGAACTCACTACCATGGGGAGTGGTTGAAACGAATAGCATAGATGCATTTAAGGGGAGCCTAGACAAGCATATGAGGGAAAAGGGAATAGAGGGTTATGCTGATGAGGAAAGACGGGAGGAAACTCAAGTAGAGCATAAATTCCAGCATGGTCTGTTTGGGCCAAACGGCCTGTTTCTGTATCGTATATCCTATGTAATCCTCTGTGTCCTGGGGAGGTCTCTTCCGCCCATTGGAGGGGAAGCGAACCTCCCTGCATGCTGTGGAGGGAGTTATGGGAGAGCCTGGGTGCAGCCGTGCACCTCTGTGCAGTGTTTGTCAATGTTTGCAGCACCTCAATGCTGTAGAACACTGACAGCACAACTGTGAAAATTGATGTGGCCATGGTCCCTTTAAGGATACTGACTGGTGACACGTCATCAAATGACGTCATCAGATCCACTTCCTTTTAATTGGCTGGGAACCTCGCAGGGTGGGCTTAACAAGTCCCATCAAGGGCAAATTCTTTTCACAGCGCGGGATGGAGCCAGGAGCGGGGTCACAACCTGCCACCTACCCTGGCCTCCCCGGACTTGCCACGGTTGGTGAAATCGCAGCCTTAGTATTTCTGGAGACGACCCATTGAGGGATATGGTGAGGAAGCAGATAGATAGGGTTCAATCAAAGGGAATGGGTTAGTTGGGACAAATCCCTTTTTCTTGTTCCTAAAATGGTCTTTAGATCCTACCAACATGTTGCAAGTATTCATCTTGATTTTCTGATTGGCATTATTTTAATGCTAACAGTAAGTCATAAACTATCACTGTTAAAATAATGTTAGTTGTAAAATCTAAGTCATTGCAATAACTCTGGGGATCTACAGTTGTAACTAATCTGGCAAGAGTTCCACAAAACCATGTTCCCATGAGGCAGGGAGCATAACTTTCCATGACAAACATTGACAACGGTGGTCCTATTTGTTTTTTTAAATTATTTTAACCATCTTTATAATTTCTAACATTTTTGAGAAAGCTCAGTGAAGAAGATATATAAATAATAACTTGGTTACGTCTGGTGTTTGGTGATGTTGCCAAGTAAATGTTCCCACTTGCGTAAGCAAGGGTGGGATATTCCAAACTGAATCCAGAGACGACACAATTCCTCCAAAAGGGCACAACAGAACTCAAGTGATGACAAAACCATATAATGCCAACAAAGATTCACTACTCCAGAGTAAAAAAAAATGCATTTTATTTTATAGTTTGCCTTGATAGAACCACTGTCATTTGATTGCATTATTTTAATTTACATTCATTTCTGTTAGGCCAATGCTGTACCACCATTTCTGTGCAGTGTAACACTGCTGATGTGGGGTGTGACAAAAGCAGAGCATTCAATCAGAAACATTTCTGTATTATGTATTTTTCTAGATTGACAATAACTCAGAATAAATGTTGGCTTTGGCTGGCTGTATCTTTTAACTTTCTGACTGGCAGATATTCAATACAAAACTGTCCAGAGATTATCCATAGTTTCTATGTTGCGCACAGGAAACCGGGCAGATTGTTTGATAGAAAGACAAAATACTGCGAATGCTGGAGATCCGAAATATAAATACAAAATGCTAGAAATACTCAGCAGGCCAGGCAGCACCACTGGAGAGAGAAATTGATTTTTCTGGTCTGGTCACAGATGCTAAGCAACGTGCCCTCTAATCTGCACTGCCGCACAGCTGTATGCCTTCCTGCGCAGCCCAAGACCGGTTTTTCCCAAGTTACATTTTGCGCATGCGCGAAACTGTGAATAAGCCACATGGTTCCTTAAAGGGGCCACGCATCCAAAAAGAAAATTAAGGGGAACATTGCTGCTAAGTGTTTCCAAAATAGTTTGATATGCCTGTCAAGCAGTATACAGTACCTTCATTACAGGCGGATAATAAAATTAGTGGTCCCTGGAGAGACAATGGGCATTTTATTTGTACACTTGATCAGATACAAAAATAATTGTTAGATATCAAAAGCAAACAAACCATCAGATGGCCATGAGATTGTTGTTCACATTTTATCAACTCAAATGTTAGAATTTATTAATATCTTAATTGCCTGACCTTTTAAAAGAAATCTGTTTGATCTCAAAATCAGCCTGCTTCGACATCAAAATAAATCAGATCCCTGCTTCACTCTGTTTATTTCAGTTGAAGTAGATAAGTTATTATTTATATAGCATTCCATCAGGGACATAGTCAAATGCCACCGAAAAAATCTCAAACTTTCATTGTTTAAAAGCAAATTAAACGTATTACAAGTCAAGTATTGTACGACTAGCCGCTTGCAATTTCTGCTTCTGTGTAATTATGTGACTCGGAAATAAATCTGTTAGTTTTAGCCTGAATGTAATGGTCTGACCATGTAATATTTGCCACCCGCTGGAATGAACAGGAAAACCTGGTGAGGATTTTATGTAGACTCCAATGCATATTCAAAGAGTACTTGTTCTTCCAGTCACACATTGCCCAGGTCATGGCATGCATAATGGTACTAGTTCAATTCATACAAGTCGTGATCAGCTATGGAAACTGCTACTTTGCGGTGAGCACAAGTTGAAAGTGTTGGAGGAGACCCAAATTGTAACATGGGCTCTGAATGATTTAAGCAAAGCCACCTACAAAAATGTCTTAACAATGTTTTACATCATCCTGGTGATTTGCAATGTTTGCCGGACAGTTTTATTTCCAAACTATTGTAAAGTATGGTTATGAAATGACGGCAGCCACATCTCCTGAGATTAATCAGTATCCACCACTCTATCAGGCAGTGCATTCCAAATCCGATCCATTCATTGCTTAAAAATATCTTTCTCATGTCACCTCTGGTTCTTTTGTCAATCACCTTAAATCTGTGCCCTCTGGTTATTGAACCGTCAGCCATTGGAAACAGTTTCTCCCCAGCTACTCTATCTAAACCCTTCGTGATTTTAAACACCTCCATCAAATCTCCTCTTAGTCTTCTCTGCTCTAAGGAGAGCAACCCTAGATCCTCCAGTCTATCCACATAGCTGTAATCCCTTATCCCTGGAACCATTCTAGTAAATCTCTTCTGTGCCCTCTCCAAAACCTTCACATCCTACCCAAAGTGTGGTGACCAGTGTTTTATAAAGGTTTACCATGACTTCCTAGCGTTTGTATTCTATGCCTCTCTTTATAAAACTTTATGCTTTATTAACTGCTTTATTAACCTGTTCTGCCACCTTCAAAGATTTGTGCACAATTACCCCCAGGTCTCTCTCTTCTTGCACCCCCTTTAAAATTGTACCATTTAGCATATGTTATTTATTCTTATTCTTCCTCCCAAAATGTATCACCTCACACTATTCTGTGTTGACTTTCATCTTCATCTGTCTGCCCATCCCACCTATTGTGTATGCAAGCACTCTCCACAAGGCAGGGGTATGGCACTTGAACTGTACAGACTGTAGTCCTTTATTGCAGCTCCTAGAGTGAGGACACCAAGAGGTGAGCTCCCTTTTATACTTGGTTACCTGCAGTGTACAGGTGATCCAGCAGCAGCACCCTCTGGTGCACAGGTATGGTATATACAAGGTGAAGATACATTCAGGTCTAGTGTTACAGTACATCATTAACATGCATACATAACAACACTCCCCCCCCCCCGTTAAGCCTTTTCCAAGTCCTTATTGCCATGACATGGGGAGGTGATCAATAGTGGGCTGTGGGAGGTTGTGATGAAGGTTGAGTGGGTGTCAGGTGTGATCCCTGTGCTCGTGGCTGCACTCATCCATTTCCCACCCCCTCACACAAAGACCATGTGGGTGTCACTATTGGAAGATTCTGCAGCGGTAGAGCCAGTGCAATGGGTAAGGTACATACATTATAGAATGGGTAGGTGGTGGTGTTTGGTGGTGGGCAGAGCCACAGAGCTGTGTGGGCTCCTTGTCCTCCATTGGTGGTGGAAGTCTGGTCATCCCAGGTTCCACCGGGAAAGCTGGAGGGTATTGGTCTCTCGCTCCCGGTGCTGGCCCTAAGGGCCGGGGAGGTTGGGCCGATCTGGGGCAGGTGGCCATGGTGGTGGCTGTGCTGCCCATTGACCGCTGTCACTGTAATGGGTCTGCTCCCACTGGGTGTGTGTGAGCCCTTCCTGGGGCATCACATTAGTCTCGAAAGCGCAGGCTACATGGTCGGGTAGCCCGTCGGACCTGGGTGTCTCCCACAGGGGGTTTCCTCTGACATTGACATTATACCTGTAGAACCTGGTATCATTTCTCATTCTACTTTTAGCATACATGACACATCGGCTCCGATCGCAACTGGTCGATTCAACATTCTTATAACTCTTTACACTTTCGCATTTTGCACTTACAACACTTTCTTGTGTATCGGTATCTCTATACAGGGTTACATTTATCACATTAGCATTTCAGGCATCACTATTCAACGGTAAAAACTTGTTACTTACATCACTTTTAGAAGCATTCGTTACATTTTTCCCATTAGCTTTTCCAGCATCACCATTTAACATTACATTAGTATACCTGCATTCATTTACTGCACTTTAATTTTAATTTTAACTTTAATATCACTGGCATTGCTGTGCCTAGAGTGGAACTGTCCCTTTAATTGACTTGGGTTGCAATCTTTATCCCAATCCGGTTCACCGCTCGGTACCACGTGTTGCTCCTTCAACGCTACCCCTCGTGGTCTGATCACGGCCATCTTGATTCTTGATTCCAGGTTCTTCGCCTCGTGGTGCGGGCGCCATCTTCTCTCTCTCCGCAAGGTAGGCTGTGGTGATCCTTTTCTGCCACGGACGCCGGAAATCCACCTTCTACGCCGATCTTCTTCCCTCGGAGTCCTGCCACAGCCCAGAAGGTGAGGTCTGGTCGTTCGGGTTGGATCATCTCACCGCGGTGTTGTGCAGTCTGTGTCGTCGCCTTGCAGTCGAGCTGGACGGTAGGATTTCTAGGTGCTGCAATGGATCCAAATTTGGGTCCATGTGGGATGTCGATGCCCGGAGGCCATCGTCGCTCCGACCGATTTGGACTTGCTTCATCCATCTTCTTCTCAGCAGCGTTGGACCATCACCGACAATGATCCACAAGGGGAGCTTGTACATCGCGCCGCCATGGGACACCTGGATCTCCACGCTGCCAACGACTGGGATGGTTCCTTTTGTATAGATGAGCAGTTTTGCCTGGATTGGGGACAGTTTTGGTTGTTCGGCGGGATTGTCCCAGAGTTTCTCAAAGGCCGTCTGATTCATCAACGACTGGCTCACCCCTGTGTCGATCTCCATCGAGACTGGAACCCCGTTGATTTCCACTTCCATTTTCCACGGGGAACTCTCGGTGGAGCAGGTATATATTCCGTTCTCTTCTCCCAGGGACTGAGCAGCTTCGTCTTCATCAGTGTCGGAGGCCAGGTGATCGGCCAACTCTTCAGCGACTCGGTGAGTAAAACTTTTTCTACACATTCGCTGAAGGTGACCTTTAGTGTTGCAGCTTTTGCAGGTATAGTCTTTGTATCGTTTCCTCCACAGCGCCAGCACAGGGCTAGCCGGTTGGCCCCATGTGGCAGACTCAGGTTTGCGGGACTCGGGGCAGCACACTTGCTTTTGAAAGTCGCCATTCTGTTCACTGTACTCGTCGGGTTAGAGTCCTGGGTGTGGGTCATCATCCGTTTGGAGTCGCAGACCAAAATCGTGAAGGCCTGGCTCACTTTGATTGCCTTCTGCAGGGTGACCGTAGTGTCCGCAGAGAGCAGTTTATGGAGGAGGCCCTCGTGGCCGATTCCAATAACGAAGATGTCCCTTTGTGCTTCGGTGAGGTGGTCACCAAAATCACACGATGCAGCCAACCTTCTTAGATCTGCAGCATATTTAGCAATTTCTTGACCTTCGGGCCGCCGGTGAGTGTAAAACCGGTGCCTGGCTGTGAGGATGCTCTCTTTGGGTTTAAGTTGTTCTTGTATTAAAGTTATGAGCTCTGCATAGCTCTTGGTTGTTGTCTTCACTGGGGCTAGCAGGTCCCTGATGAAGCCATGGATAGTGGGCCCACAACTGCTGAGCAGGATGGCTCTGCGCTTGTTCGCCAGCGAGATCGGTGAGTCCCCAGCCAGGTCGTTCGCAATGAACAAGTGTTCTAACCTTTCCACAAAGGCATCCCAATCTTCCCCATCAGCAAATTGTTGGAAGTTGCTTAGATTAGACATGTTGTACGTGGAAATTCATAACCTTGTCGCCAGTTATTGTGTATGCAAGCACTCTCTTAATGACTCCACGAGGCAGGGGTATGGCACTTGAACTGTACAGACTGTAGTCCTTTATTGCAGCTCCTAGAGTGAGGACACGAAGAGGTGAGCTCCTTTTTATACTCGGTTACCTGCAGTGTACAGGTAACCCTTAGGTCTCCAGCAGCAGCATCCTCTGGTGTACAGGTTTGGTATATACAGGGTGAAGGTACATTCAGGTCTAGTGTTAGAGTACATCATTAACATGCATACATAACACCACGGGCCTGTCTATGATCTCTTGAAGTCTGTTACTATCCTCCTCACTGTTTACTGCACTTCCACGTTTTGTGTCATCTTCAAAGTTTGAAATTGTGCCCTGTAGCACCAAGTCCAAGTCTTGCTGCACCCATTTAATGCACCTGGAATGTGTTGGGCCTAGGATAATGACCAGAACCTGAAAATACAAATAATATGTCCTTACTATACAGTACAAATGCACACGAGGCCCATATTTGAGAGAAGGTCACTCTGTGACCAGTAACCTTTATTCCAGCACTGAAGTGAAGAAGGTGGGTGGAGCTTCCCCTTTTATACCTGAAAGTCCAGGTTAGGAGTGTCTCCCACAAGTTCACCACCTAGTGGTCAGTGTTCTCACGGTGTACAACTTAGGTCAGTTTATACATGGGTTACAATGACAGTTGAATACATGACATCACCTCCCCCCAAGTCTTATTGGGATCACAGGTTAATTCTCTCTGGTGGTTTACGCTCCCTTGTAGAGTGCCTGAGTTGGGGCTCCGGTTATTGGGCGCTGGCTTGAGTGTCTGCCGTTTGCGGTGCCTCAGGCCTGTCCGGACTGCCCACAGTGACTGGGCTCTCCTCCACTTGGTTCCAGTGTTCGGTCACCTGTGGTGGAGTGAACTCTATATCGTGTTCGCCCTCTGCTTCTTCTATGGGGTTGCTGAACCTCCTTTTTGTTTGATCCACATGTTTGCGGAAGATTTGTCCATTGGTAAGTTTAACTACCAGAATCCTATTTCCCTCTTTGGCAATCACAGTGCCTGCGAGCCATTTAGGCCCTGCAGCGTAGTTGAGGACAAAGACAGGGTCATTGACATCAATACATCGCGCCTTCGCATTCCTGTCATGGTAGTCACATTGTGACTGGTGCCTGTTATCAACAATTTCTTTCATGTTGGGGTGTATAAGGGATAACCTGGTTTTGAGTGTCCTTTTCATTAGCAGCTCTGCGGGTGTGGTCAGGATCTATTGGCCAACAGGAGGCGTGATAAACGGCTTTGTAGGGAACCCCCTTGGATTCAGAGCATCCCCTGTTTGATTATCTGCACTGCTCGTTCCGCCTGGCCATTTGAGGCCGGCTTGAACGGTGCTGTTCTGACATGGTTGATAGCATTTCCTGCCATGAAGTCCTGGGATTCAATGCTTGTAAAGCACGGGTCATTATCGCTGACCAAGACGTCCAGTAGACCATGGGTGGCGAACATTGTCCATAGACTTTCTACCGTGGCAGAGGATGTGCTTGAATTAAGAATGTCACACTCGATCCATTTGGAGTAGGCGTCTACTGCAACCAAAAACATTTTTCCCATGAAAGGACCTGCGTAGTCCACATGGATGCGTGATCATGGCTTGGCGGGCCAGGACCAGGGGCTAAGGGCGGCTTCCCTGGGCGCATTGCCCAGCTGGGCACACGTGTTGCACCTGCGAACATAAAGTTCCAGGTCTGCATCTATCCCTGGCCACCAAACGTGTGACCTGGCAATTGCCTTCATCATGACAATGCCAAGGTGCTCATTGTGGAGTTCTCAGATGAACACCTCTCTGCCCATCTGGGGCATGACTACTTGGTTTCCCCATAGTGGGCAATCGGCCTGAATTGAGAGTTCATCCTTGCGCCTGTGAAATAGTTTAAATTCCTCAGGGCATGCCCCATACATGGCTGCCCAGTCCCCATTCAGGACACATTTCTTGACTAAAGACAGTAGCGGGTCTCTATTTGTCCAGACTTTGATCTGACGGGCTGTCATGGGTGAGCCTTCGCTTTCAAAAGCTTCAACAGCCATGACCATCTCAGCAGCATGCTCGGTTGCCCCCTCGGTGGTGGCTAGTGGGAGCCTGCTGAGTGCATCGGCGCAGTTTTCAATATCCAGTCTGTGCCGAATTGTATAGTCATAGGCAGCTAATGTGAGTGCCCACCTCTGTATGCAGGCCGACGCATTTGCATTTACGGCCTTGTTGTTGGCCAAAAGGGACGTTAGGGGTTTGTGATCTGTCTCCAGCTCAAATTTCCTGCCAAACAGGTACTGGTGCATTTTTTTTACTGCATATACACATGCAAGCGCATCCCATAGCCCCTTTCTGCCTGGGACAGACTTCTGGAGGCATAAGCTACTGGCTGTAACTGACCCTTGGCATTCACATGCTGCAACACACACCTAACCCCATAGGACGACGCATCGCACGTTAACACAAGTTTCTTACATGGGTCATATAGCGTTAACAGATTGTTGGAGCATAACAAATTGCATGCTCTATCAAAAGCCCTTTCCTGGATGTTCCCCCAGACCCATTCGCGACCTTTGCGTAGGAGCATGTGTATCGGCTCTAACAGCGTGCTCAATTTGGGAAAAAAGTTACCAAAATATTTCAGGAGCCCCAGGAACGAACGCTGCTCCGTCGTGTTATGGGTCTGGGTGCTCTCTGGATCGCTTCCGTTTTGGACGCAGTAGGTCTGATCTCGTCTGCTGCTACCCTCATCCCCAAGAATTCTACCTCTGGAGCAAGAAGACGCACTTCGCCTTTTTCATTCGCAGACCTACCCGGTCCAGTCTGCGCAGCACCTCCTCCAGGTTGTGAAGTTGTTCTTCAGTGTCGCAACCCGTGATGAGGATGTCGTCTTGCAAAACCACCATTCTTGGAATCGACTTGAGGAGGCTTTCCATGTTTCGTTGAAAGATCGCGGCAGCCGAGCGAATCCAGAACGGACATCTGTTGTACTCAAACAACCCCTTGTGTGTCGTGATGGTGGTCAGCTTCTTCGACTCACTCGCCAGCTCCTGGGTCATGTAAGCTGAGGTCAGGTCCAATTTTGAAAAAAGTTTGCTACCGGATAACGTCGCAAAGAGGTCCTCCGCTCTCGGTAGCGGGTACTGGTCTTGGAGTGACACCCAATTGATGGTGGCCTTGTAATCACCACATATCCTGACCGACCCATCCGTCTTGAGCACTAGCACAATCGGGCTCGCTCAGTCACTGAATTCGACTGGCGAGATGATGCCTTCCCTCAGCAGGCGTTCCAATTCGCCTTCTATCTTTTCCTGCATCACGTACGGCACCGACTGGTGTCCGGATTTATGTGAATCACTACCTTGGTCCCCATGAAAGTGCCAATGCCGAGTTGAAATAGTGAGTCAAATTTGTCCAGGACCTGTGAGCATGATATTCACTCCACAGAAGAAATTGCATTGACATCGCCCCATTTCCAGTTCATGACAACAAGCCAACTCCTCCCCAGCAGTGCGGGACTGTCCCCTGGGACAATCCAGAGTGGCAACCTGTTCTCCGAAACTTTGTGGGTCACGACTACCGTGGCACTGCCCAGCACCGGAATGATCTCCTATGTATATGCCCGTAGCAGTGCGTCAATCGGCAATAATTTTGGCCTCCTGGCCTTGGATGCCCACAACTTTTCAAACTGTTTGGTACTCATCAAGGACTGGCTGGCCCCCGTGTCTAGCACCATTGATACTGGGATGCCATTGAGGAGCACTTTCATCATTATCGGTGGCGTCCTGGTGTATGAACTGTATATGTGCTCCACATGAACTTGCTGAACTTCAGCTTCCAGCGATTTCCCCCAGTATTCATTTGGCCTCGTAGGGCTTACTTCGGGCCCGTCCTCCTCGTACATCAACCTGTCTGCAGGCTTCCTGCACATACGCGCCAAGTGACCGCTGACGTTGCAGTTTCTGCAGGTATATTGCTGATACCTGCAAGCTTTGGCTGTGTGTTTGCCTCCACACCTCCAACATGAGCCGTTGTTGGAAACAAAAGGTCCATTACCAGTCAATCGTCTCTGACTGTGTAACTGTCCTTAAGCATTCCATTAACAGGTGTTGATGGTCCCATTACTGGCCGCATTGTTCCTTGCGATGGCATGAATCACCGTTCAGCTAGCCATTGTCTCTGTTGAATTCCCCCTTTGGGTTCGACTATATGCTCGGGCATGTCCGATTGCCCCTGTCTGCCTGGAGAACTGTGTGTCGCGTTAACAATGTTGACTCCCTGTCCATTTGCTGCATTTAAACCAAGATTTTTGTCAAACATCATTCTGGTCTCTTCCTCCCCTGAGATAAATGTCTGGGCCATCAAAGCCGCCATTTCCAGGGTCAAGTCTTTGGTCTCAATCAGTTTCCTGAAAACCCCAGCCTGCCCGATGCCCTCAATAAAAAAGTCTCGCAGCATCTCCGCTCTGCATGCATCTGTGAACTTGCATAGGCTTGCCAGTCGCCGGAGGTCTGCCACGAAGTCTGGAACGCTTTGCCCTTCTCGCCGCCGGTGCGTGTAAAATCGATGTCTCGCCATGTGCATGCTGCTTGCCGGTCCAAAGTGTTCCCTGATCAACTTACTGAGCTCTTCAAAAGTCTTGTCCACCGGCTTCTCTGTCGCTAGAAGGTCCTTCATCAGGGAGTATGTCCTGGATCCACAAACCATCAGGAGATGAGCCCTGCGTTTGTCGGCCGAATCCTGTCCCAGCCATTCCTTGGTGACGAAACTTTGCTGTAGTTTCTCAATAAAATCGTCCCAATCATCACCAACACAGTTCCTCTCGTCTGTTCTGCTAGTGGCCATGCTCGCGTGGTTTAAATCCCAGTTTCTCGTCGCCAATAATATGTCCTTACTACACAGTACAAATGCACACGAGGCCCATATTTGAGAGAAGGTCACTCTGTGACCAGTAACCTTTATTCCAGCACTGAAGTGAAGAAGGTGGGTGGAGCTTCCCTTTTTATACCTGAAAGTCCAGGTTAGGAAGTTCACCCCCAAGTGGTCAGTGTTCTCACAGTGTACAACTTATTTCAGTTTATACATGGGTTACAATGACAGTTGAATACATGACAACAAATGCGTCAGGTACACTCCACCTGATTAGCGTGCAGGTATCAGGGGGGAGGGAAGGGTGAGGGATGGGGGAGCGGAGGAGGCAACGAAAGATGAATCGGCCCTCCCACCTATCTGTTCCAGCGGCTCAGGTGGATGTCAAAGATCCTGTGGCAATATCGGAAGAAGATCTTGGTGTTCTCCTGAAGTCCTAGCCAAAATCCCTCCCAGAAACCAGATTAACTGATCATTCCTTTCATTGCTGTATCTGGGGTACAGTTGATGCAGAATTGCTGCTGTGTTCATCTACAAGGCAATAATCACTGCACCTCAAGGGTGATTTATTGCATGTGAAGCACTTTGAGGCATTCTGATAAGGTGCAGTGTAAATGCCATTATTAATACGTGCGATAAGCAGTCAATGAAATAGAGTCGTGTGTTCATCCACATCTTTGGCTGCACTATCCTGCTCATTTGCTAGACTTATGCCAGCTGTGTCTTTCTGCACAAATAAATGACAAATACAAAACAACATCTCTTACTTATATATGTATTAATGTGTTCAAGTTCAGTCCAGTGGAGTGTTTTTTTACATTGCAACATTGCCATGGGGATGTAATGAATTTGTATGCTTCACTAACAAAATCATCAGCTGTCAACAATTCCGTGTGAGGCCCTCAGCAAATGGGCATCTCTTTTCTGCATTTCTCAGATGTACTCTTTATGTAGTTAGATGACACAACAACTGCTGCAAAGAGAAGACCTGTAAAACGATAGTGCACTGATTAGCTTTTCAGGCCTAAACAAAAGGTCAAAATCTCCTACCAGCCTCTCACGCTGGTGAGCAGTGAGAATAATGCAACCTTAAAAGGCAGGTACAGTACTGAGGAGAGCAGAGCATTCCCTCAGGTTTTGAGTCTATTTCTGCAACTGTCAGTATGGGAATGTTTGTCTGAAAGCCCAGAGGCTCTGATTTTTCCACTCGAACAGTTTTGCCCAACAACAACAAAAAGATTTCAGTCAGAGAACATGCTCGAAGGTTAGTAATTACCAGAAGCACTGGGTTGGCTGAAATGCTCTTGCTGTGCTTACATAGGATTTTCAGACTACACTTGCCTGAGCCCAGATAGCAGTTCAGCAGAATAAGAATTGATCTACTCTGAGCAGCTTTTGCAACTATCAGATCACTGAGGTGTCCTCCCTCGTTCTTATTAGCATGGCAGAGCTGTCAAAATAATGGCAAACGTGTCATTTTAAATTGTAGCTGTTGCTGGGATGCCACTTAAAAACATTTCTTCTACCATAATTGAACTGTCTGGGAAGTGCAATTTAGCACAAGGAAGGTTTCATAAAAAAAAAATGATAATTCAAAAGCTACTTATTGAAGAAATGTACTTGCACGCAATAAGCCAAGAAGTTAAGCGAGCTAATCATTAAAACTTAGAAATTACCCTGGGTGTTACCAGTGAGGAATTTTATGAGCACCTTATGGCAGGCAACCTTTCCCAGTTTATCACACATTGCAAATGAAGTAGTTAAATCTTGGCTTACTTTTCTAGCGAAGCTATTCAAAGCTAGCCAGTAGGCTTTTAAAACATAATAGACAGTTTCTCCTTGCTACTGTGAGCCCACTGCCTGAGAGAGACAGGCAGCTAGATGTCTCTGTCCCTTGCCTTAAGTCTACATGATGGAGTGGTTTGGCCCACTAATCTGGCCATCAAAGTTACTGCTCTTTGTGAGGAAGAGGCTCCCAAATGTTGGCCCCGCCAAGCCCCCGGTTGTGAGAATGGAATGAAATTATACCTGGTCCCACAACAATGACAGACAGTGTTCCACTCACAATGGCCTGAAATGTTTGAGATTATACATAATGACCTCTACCATTGTTTATTAATTAACAAAATGGTAACTTCTAATTTCAGGTGCTGACTTATAGTGGAAAAAAAAATGCTGAATTCAACCGTACAGAGATACTATAAATATTTTAAAAATCAGCCCAGACAATACAGGAAATTATTGAATTTGTTAATTGTATTGGAGTTGTGAATGTTTAAAAATGTATAGAGACATTGAAGTTGAGAACGTGGGAATTATATAGGGACAGTATAAGCTAACAAAGAATTCATGGAGGAATAGCCATGACATCTCAGACTCGAGACTGCGAAATGTTACAACACTAACACGTATTGAAACAAAACCCACAGCTTGCAGAAAAACCTCAAGGTCTTATTAAATCATGTTATTAACCTGAAACATTAACAGAAGGTCTTTGTTTAAAGTCAGACCATACTTAGGTCGGCTTATGAGTGGACAAAGGGAAAGAGGGATCTAAGAGGATAGGCTGAACTAGGATGTCACTCTAGCCCTATCTTGTTATCTTTTGCCGAAAATGTATAACCATCGTCCCTTTACAATGTAACGTCACTTTGTCCGTAGGAAGTGGGTGCGTTCGAACAGACTTGCATTCCTTCGGTCTGATAAAGTCCCCGATCGGGATTTGCTTTTTAAATAAAAGCTTGCTTTGTTTAAAGCACAAACGATATTCGTTTCAGTAATTTTGCTGAACCAGATTGAGGTAAAAGAATCCAGAAATCAACAGAGTCAGTGTATCACTAGCACCACAAGACCAAAAAGAGCAGGGGGAGGGTTGCTTGTATGGTTAGGTGGCTAGGTCCTACTGGCACCACAGATATTGGGTGTATCATCCCAGGCAGAGGTAGCTGGGAATGTTCGAGAAGTAGTACCTCAGGAGGCAATAACTTAGCAGGTATGCTATGACTGATCTGTGCTATCCACCCCAAGAAAGCAGGTAGACATGCTCCAACATTGGTACAGCAGTACCAGTGAAAATCACCATGAGCTGAACTTCTATTCATATGTGTTAGAAACATAGAAAATAGGTGCAGGAGTAGGCCATTCGGCCCTTCGAGCCTGCATCGCCATTCAATGAGTTCATGGCTGAATATGCAACTTCAGTACCCCATTCCTGCTTTCTCGCCATACCCCTTGATCCCCCTAATAGTAAGGGCTACATCTAACTCCTTTTTGAACATATTTAGTGAATTGGCCTCAACAACTTCCTGTGGTAGAGAATTCCACAGGTTCACCATTCTCTGGGTGAAGAAGTTTCTCCTCATCTCGGTCCTAAATGGTTTAGCCCTTATCCTTAGACTGTGACCCCTGGTTCTGGACTTCCCCAACATCGGGAACATTCTTCCTGCATCTAACCTGTCTAAACCCGTCAGAATTTTAAACATTTCTATGAGATCACCTCTCATTCTTCTGAACTCCAGTGAATACAAGCCCAGTTGATCCAGTCTTTCTTGATATGTCAGTCCCGCCATCCCGGGAATCAGTCTGGTGAACCTTCGCTGCACTCCCTCAATAGCAAGAATGTCCTTCCTCAAGTTAGGAGACCAAAACTGTACACAATACTCCAGGTGTGGCCTCACCAAGGCCCTGTACAACTGTAGTAACACCTCCCTGCCCCTGTACTCAAATCCCCTCACTATGAAGGCCAACATGCCATTTGCTTTCTTAACTGCCTGCTGTACCTGCATGCCAACCTTCAATGACTGATGTACCATGACACCCAGGTCTCGTTGCACCACCCCTTTTCCTAATCTGTCACCATTCAGATAATAGTCTGTCTCTCTGTTTTTACCACCAAAGTGGATAACCTCACATTTATCCACATTATACTTCATCTGCCATGCATTTGCCCACTCACCTAACCTATCCAAATCACTTTGCAGCCTCATAGCATCCTCCTCGCAGCTCACACTGCCACCCAACTTAGTGTCATCCGCAAATTTGGAGATACTACATTTAATCCCCTCGTCTAAATCATTAATGTACAATGTAAACAGCTGGGGCTCCAGCACAGAACCTTGCGGTACCCCACTAGTCACTGCCTGCCATTCTGAAAAGTACCCATTTACTCCTACTCTTTGCTTCCTGTCTGCCAACCAGTTCTCAATCCACATCAGCACACTACCCCCAATCCCATGTGCTTTAACTTTGCACATTAATCTCTTGTGTGGGACCTTGTCGAAGGCCTTCTGAAAGTCCAAATACACCACGTCAACTGGTTCTCCCTTGTCCACTCTACCGGAAACATCCTCAAAAAATTCCAGAAGATTTGTCAAGCATGATTTCCCTTTCACAAATCCATGCTGACTTGGACCTATCATGTCACCTCTTTCCAAATGTGCTGCTGTGACATCCTTAATAATTGATTCCATCATTTTACCCACTACCGATGTCAGGCTGACCGGTCTATACTTCCCTGTTTTCTCTCTCCCTCCTTTTTTAAAAAGTAGGGTTACATTGGCTACCCTCCACTCCATAGGAACTGATCCAGAGTCTATGGAATGTTGGAAAATGACTGTCAATGCATCCGCTATTTCCAAGGCCACCTCCTTAAGTACTCTGGGATGTAGTCCATCAGGCCCTGGGGATTTATCGGCCTTCAATCCCATCAATTTCCCCAACACAATTTCCCGACTAATAAGGATTTCCCTCAGTTCCTCCTTCTTACTAGACCCTCTGACCCCTTTTATATCCGGAAGGTTGTTTGTGTCCTCCTTAGTGAATACCGAACCAAAGTACTTGTTCAATTGATCTGCCATTTCTTTGTTCCCCGTTATGACTTCCCCTGATTCTGACTGCAGGGGACCTACGTTTGACTTTACTAACCTTTTTCTCTTTACATATCTATAGAAGCTTTTGCAGTCCATCTTAATGTTCCCTGCAAGCTTCCTCTCGCACTCTATTTTCCCTGCCCTTTGTCCTCCTCTGCTGAGTTCTAAATTTCTCCCAGTCCCCGGGTTCGCTGCTATTTCTGGCCAATTTGTATGCCACTTCCTTGGCTTTAATACTATCCCTGATTTCCCTTGATAGCCACGGTTGAGCCACCTTCCTTTTTTTATTTTTACGGCAGACAGGGATGTACAATTGTTGTAGTTCATCCATGTGGTCTCTAAATGTCTGCCATTGCCCATCCACTGTCAACCCCTTAAGTATCATTCGTCAATCTATCCTAGCCAATTCACACCTCATACCTTCAAAGTTACCCTTCTTTAAGTTCTGGACCATGGTCTCTGAATTTACTGTTTCATTCTTCATCCTAATGTATAATTCCACTATATTATGGTCACTCTTCCCCAAGGGGCCTCGCACAACGAGATTGCTAATTAATCCTCTCTCATTATACAACACCCAGTCTAAGATGGCCTCCCCCCAGTTGGTTCCTCAACATATTGGTCTCGAAAACCATCCCTTATGCACTCCAGGAAATCCTCCTCCACCGTATTGCTTCCAGTTTGGTTAGCCCAATCTATATGCATATTAAAGTCACCCATGATAACTGCTGCACCTTTATTGCATGCACCCCTAATTTCCTGTTTGATGCCCTCCCCAACATCACTACTACTGTTTGGAGGTCTGTACACAACTCCCACTAACGTTTTTTGCCCTTTGGTGTTCTGCAGCTCTACCCATATAGATTCCACATCATCCAAGCTAATGTCCTTCCTAACTATTGCATTAATCTCCTCTTTAACCGGCAATGCTACCCCACCTCCTTTTCCTTTTATTCTATCCTTCCTGAATGTTGAATACCCTTGGATGTTGAGTTCCCAGCCCTGATCATCCTGGAGCCATGTCTCTGTAATCCCAATCACATCATATCTGTTAACATCTATTTGCAGAGTTAATTCATCCACCTTATTACGGATACTCCTTGCATTAAGATACAAAGCCTTCAGGCTTGTTTTTTTAACACCCTTTGTCCTTTTAGAATTATGATGTAGTGTGGCCATTTTTGTTTCTTGCCTTTGTTTACTCGGCCTTCCGCTATTGCTTTTTACCTTTCTACTATCTGTTTCTGACTCCATATTACTTCGCCCTGGCTCACTGCATAGGTTCCCATCCCCCTGCCATATTAGTTTAAACACTCCCCAACTGCATTAGCAAATTAAGTTCAATTAAGTACTGGAAATATATGTTCTGCCAACCAGTTTGCTGTGCACAGATATATCACATGGGTCACAGACACCACATATAATTGTGCCAACACTTTCATCCAGTGTGGTGTGGATTAGCAAGATAGGGCAACACATTTTACTGCATTGCTGCCTTTCCAAGGGGGTCATTTTAACTTTCGGCACTGGTTATCAAAGCATCAGTCCATTATAAAACTTTGACTGTCTCAGCTGGCATGCTAAGTTATTGCCAAACTTTCCATGAACAGCATAGTCATTTGATCATTCCCTTTGGGTGTGCATCTTCCCATTAATGTCAATAATGGCTTCCTCTGCTGCTCTTGGTGCCACTCCACTTTAAACTTCCTCATACTGTTTTTCATGGGCAAGGAGATCAGGGTGAGGTTTGTCAGAGCTGACTTTCTTTCATCTTCACTTATAGTAGGTGAATATCAGGCAAATATCATGTTCAGAGTGGGGTGGACGGGTTGACTGCGCAGATGGCGGTTGGTGGATTAGGTGTGGTTGGCGTCGTGGGGGCGTGGCTCCGGGGTGGCTGGGGCTGGGGGCTCGAAATCCGGGGGTGTTCGGCATTTGGGAAGGATTCTGACGGGACGGGGCGGGTTGGGTGCGGGGGGTGGGGGTGTTCCCAGTGTTGGGTGGGTCCGGAGGGGGGGGGGGGCACGGTCTTGGGATGGGGGGTGGGCTGTTTGGGGCTGGGATGGGGAGAGCTTCTTCACTCGGGGAGTTGTTGGCCTGTGGGATTCCTTGCCGCGGAGAGTTGTTGATGCCAGTTCATTGGATGTGTTCGGGAGGGAGTTGGATGTGGTCTTTGCGGCTGTGGGGGTCGGGGAGTCTGGAGGGGGGGGGCGTGGGGGGAGGGGGAGGTGCTGGGGTGGGTGATCAGCCATGATCTTGTTGAATGGCGGTGCAGGCTCGAAGGGCCGAATGGCCTACTCCTGCACCTATTTTCTATGTTTTCCATGTTTTCTATAATGGATGCTTCTCTGTTCTGTACATTATTCCCTGAGGTTCACACACTCAGGTGCCAGCCTGGTCATCAAAATTGCATCTCCTGTACTTCCTGTGTTCCATTATCATTCCAAAAGTGCTCAGGAAATAGCAGGATTATACATGCACTATTTATTTCAAGGTTTATGTGATTGCTTAGCATTTAAGCAGGTTCTGCAGACAGTTATTGCAGATATTGTTTGATATGTTGTCCTGTGGTGTGACTGTTAAGCCGCACATGATCTCACAGCACGCAAATAGAGCAAAACATTGCACAGAGAAGCGTGGTGTATTACATTGAAAAAAGTGCTCAGTTAAAGCTTTATTAAGTCATAAGTGATTTCCCAGCTTGAAATCAGCCTTTGAAATGCATAATGCAAAAAGTTGGAATCCATTTGCTTTTTATTTGACATACTTATATTCCTAGCTTCTCTCTAGTCTCTAGTATCAGCCGTGGCTCAGTTGGTAGCACTCTTGCCTCTGGGTCGGGATGTGGGTTCTGGTTCCACTCTGGAAACTTGAGCACAAAAATCTAGGCTGCACAATCAGAGGTGTCTTTTGGATGAGATGTTTAAACCGAAGTCCTGCCTGCCCTCTCAGGTGGATGTTTAACATCCCATGGCACTATTTCAAAGAAGAGCTGAGGAGTATCCCCGGTGTCCTTGCCAATTGTTATCCCGTAATCAACATCACTAAAATGGATTATCTGGTCATTAACACATTGCTGTTTGTTTGTAGCTTGTTGCATGCAAATTAGCTGCTGTGTTTTTTACATTACAACAGTGACTACACTTCAAAAGTGTTTCATTGCCTGTAAAGCGCTTTGAGACATCCTTAGGTTGTGAAAGGTGCTATATAAATGTAAGTCTTTCTTTTTTCTATTTTCTACTATCTGCCCACGGAGTCATTTTATAACATGAGCATTGCAGTTCAACTAAAACGTACTGAAATTTGAAAGTAAACCTCAATTTATCTGCCCACAGTCGCATTGAATCTTGACAAAGGAATGAAAGAGTGAAATTTTACTGGTGTGTGAAACATGATCACATTTTCTTATGGCTCTGTCGGTGAGGTGTTTGAGCCAAACAGTTTGTGTGGGATCTAGCGCTGAAATTGAGGTTGGGTTATACGTATGGAATGTCGTATTGCATATTGTCTGAATCAATTAAGGTGACATATGATACAGGCCAGATGTTGAGAACAATATCAAACTAGTTTGCTGGCAGTTGCTAACTTTGAAATATGACCAATTGTACTAAAGTGATTTAGTTCAGTGGGGTATTTATCAGTACAGTGTTAGCAAATATCACTGAGAAAATTGTTTGCCTTAGAGCACTGACACTAAAGCAATTTTCCCGCAGTGATATTGGTCAAAATTACTCTAAGACTTGTTTGTGGATGAATGACTTTCCTGTCAATGAAAAGTTCACTTGTAAAAACAATTCAGGGGCATAAGTAGAATAATAATATCCCACAGCACAAAAGAAGGCAATTGAGCCAATTTTTCTACACCAGCCCTCTGAAAAAGCTATCCACTTAGTTCCATTCTCTTCTCCTAATGCCATACCCTTTTAGTTTTTCTTTCATTTTCAAATATTTTGCACTTACTTTTTAAGAACTATTTTGGATTTTGCTTCCATCACTGTTTCTTGGTAGGAAATTCATGTCCTACCAACCCTTTGTTTAAAACAATTCTAATAGCCCCTCCCTTTGTTCTTTTGGTTACATTTATGCCCTCTAATTATTAATTCACCCACCAATGGAAATAATTTTTCCTATTTATCTTATCAACACCCCACGTGGATTTGAGTGTCTCCATCAGATCAACTCTTAACCTCTCTTCTGGTGAAAAGAGACCCTGTTCTCTAGTCTCTCAATTGAAGCTTCTCATCCCTGATGTCATCATAGCAAGTTTTTTTCGTAACCTTTCCACAACCTTGATACCCTTCTTAAAGTAGGGCACCCAAAACTGGGCACAATATTCTAACTGTGGGCTAACCAATGATTTCTACAGGTTTAGCATTACCTCTTTGCTATTTATAAAATTTTGCATTCTATATGCTTTTTCTTATAGTTTTATCATCTTGTCCTCCTACTTTCAAAGAATTACATATCTGAATCCCTTCTACTTTATAAAGTTTTGCCATTTAGTCCCATTTCACCTCATATTTCTCTGCTTTGAATTTCAGATGACATCCATCTGCTTAAGCTACTAATCTATCTATGTCCTCCTGAAGTCACTTACAATTCTCTTCGCTGTTCCCTATTTTTATGTCACCTGCAGTTTTGGGTATTCTGTGCAAAATTGGTGCACAATATCCCAAACTGCAGTTATATGTATATATATGTGTATATATTTGCAGAGCAATGTTTTTAACACTGTCACTGGGGGAGGGGGGAGGGGAGCTTCTTGGAGACTAGATACCAGTGGTGTCTCATAGAGATCGGTGTTAGGATCTTTGCTATTTACAATTTTAATTAATGACCCAGATGTAGGTGTCAATTATTTTGCATGTTATTTTAATGCAATGATGAAAGTGGTCAAGCTTTTATTTTGCATTTTAGAAGAAATGATCCATAAGTTTGCGGATGATACCACAATATGTGTGAGTGTTAGTACTAATGTGGTTGCTCAACTACTGTAAGCAGATTTCAATGTGTTAGAGGAATGGGCCGGTAGTTGGCAAATTATATTTAACTTGTGGAGTGTTATGCAAGTGGGCAGGTCTAATGCTGACTATACATACACTCTACAGAGAACAGAATTGAAGCCAGTGGTGAAAGAAAGACATCTGATGTTACAGTCCATTACTCTCTGAAGGTTGATGACCATCCCAAGACGTTATAAGTAAAGCGAACAGGGAGCTAGGTTGTATTCAGAGGACAATTCACCACAAAACAAAGCATTCCATTTTGTCCTTGTATAAGACCTTGGTTAGGCCTCAGTTAAAATATGGTCTCCTCACATGTTGGGGGGCCATTGAGGCTATGGAAAGAGTGAAGAAGAGGGATACAAGTTTAACTCCCAGTTTAAAACACCTTAGTAAGCCAGGTAGACTCAAAGAGACAGAAAATAAAGAAGGAAATGTCATTTAGACAGCACCTTTCACAACTTCAGGATGTCCCCAAGCACTTCACAGCCAATTTTGGCATTGCACCTCCCCCCCTCATCAGACCCCTCCCACCCGCCCCGGGATCGGATCCCCACCTCTACCTGCTCCTGCGACCTGCGGCCTGCTCCGGACTGGTCCCCGCCCGACCGGGAGACAAGCCTTTCAATCAGGCCGACTCCTGCGCGGGGATCCTATTTTATAAACGTAGGTCCCCTGCAGTCAGAATCAGGGAAAGTCATAACGGGGAACAAAGAAATGGCGGACCAATTGAACAAGTACTTTGGTTCGGTATTCACGAAGGAGGACACGAACAACCTTCCGGTTATAAAAGGGGTCGGGGGGTCTAGTAAGGAGGAGGAACTGAGGGAAATCCTTATTAGCCGGGAAATTGTGTTGGTGAAATTGATGGGATTGAAGGCCGATAAATCCCCAGGGCCTGATGGACTGCATCCCAGAGTACTTAAGGAGGTGGCCTTGGAAATAGTGGATGCGTTGACAGTCATTTTCCAACATTCCATTGACTCTGGATCAGTTCCTATAGAGTGGAGGGTAGCCAATGTAACCCCACTTTTTAAAAAAGGAGGGAGAGAGAAAACAGGGAATTATAGGCCGGTCAGCCTGACATCGGTAGTGGGTAAAATGATGGAATCAATTATTAAGGATGTCATAGCAGTGCATTTGGAAAGAGGTGACATGATAGGTCCAAGTCAGCATGGATTTGTGAAAGGGAAATCATGCTTGACAAATCTTCTGGAATTTTTTGAGGATGTTTCCAGTAGAGTGGACAAGGGAGAACCAGTTGATGTGGTATATTTGGACTTTCAGAAGGCGTTCGACAAGGTCCCACACAAGAGATTGATGTGCAAAGTTAGAGCACATGGGATTGGGGGTAGTGTACTGACATGGATTGAGAACTGGTTGTCAGACAGGAAGCAAAGAGTAGGAGTAAATGGGTACTTTTCAGAATGGCAGGCAGTGACTAGTGGGGTACCGCAAGGTTCTGTGCTGGGGCCCCAGCTGTTTACACTGTACATTAATGATTTAGATGAGGGGATTAAATGTAGTATCTCCAAATTTGCGGATGACACTAAGTTGGGTGGCAGTGGGAGCTGCGAGGAGGATGCTGTGAGGCTGCAGAGCGACTTGGATAGGTTAGGTGAATGGGCAAATGCATGGCAGATGAAGTATAATGTGGATAAATGTGAGGTTATCCACTTTGGTGGTAAAAACAGAGAGACAGACTATTATCTGAATGGTGACAGATTAGGAAAAGGGGAGGTGCAAAGAGACCTGGGTGTCATGGTACATCAGTCATTGAAGGTTGGCATGCAGGTGCAGCAGGCGGTTAAGAAAACAAATGGCATGTTGGCCTTCATAGCAAGGGGATTTGAGTACAGGGGCGGGGAGGTGTTGCTACAGTTGTACAGGGCCTTGGTGAGGCCACACCTGGAGTATTGTGTACAGTTTTGGTCTCCTAACCTGAGGAAGGACATTCTTGCTATTGAGGTAGTGCAGCGAAGGTTCACCAGACTGATTCCCGGGATGGCGGGACTGACCTATCAAGAAAGACTGGATCAACTGGGCTTGTATTCACTGGAGTTCAGAAGAATGAGAGGGGACCTCATAGAAACATTTAAAATTCTGACCGGTTTAGACAGGTTAGATGCAGGAAGAATGTTCCCAATGTTGGGGAAGTCCAGAACCAGAGGTCACAGTCTAAGGATAAGGGGTAAGCCATTTAGGACCGAGATGCGGAGGAACTTCTTCACCCAGAGAGTGGTGAACCTGTGGAATTCTCTACCACAGAAAGTTGTTGAGGCCAATTCACTAAATATATTCAAAAAGGAGTTAGATGAGGTCCTTATTACTAGGGGGATCAAGGGGTATGGCGAGAAAGCAGGAATGGGGTACTGAAGTTGAATGTTCAGCCATGAACTCATTGAATGGCGGTGCAGGCTAGAAGGGCCGAATGGCCTACTCCTGCACCTATTTTCTATGTTTCTATGTTTCTATGTTTCTATGCTTCGTTATAATTATAATGCATCTTAATAAAGTCTGGTGCCATTTTCAGTTGTTTTGGCTGGGATTAAACTTGGTTCTCCCTTCACCCATCTGGAATGGGCCTAACCAAAGTTCCAGAACTAATGAAGCTCTTGGACTGTCCAAGAGTTTTTTATATTTTACTTTATTTTTACTGAAGGTTTCTGTTAATTTATGTTGGCATTTTTATGAAACATATTTTCAAAAATGCTTTTAAGAAATCGATAGAGATTTCTGATCTTTCCCTTAACTGAACATAATGGCTGGAGTTTTACTGGCGCTGAAAGGGCAGGGTCGGACGCAGGTCAGCTGTCAAAATAGAAATGATTGACAGCGGATCAGGAGCCCGTTGTCAACCCACCTCCACGCTAGTCTCCCATGTATCGGGTCTGTCAGTGGTTAATAGGCCCGACACCAAGCACCGGGGGAGGCAATTTAGATTATTAAGAAATTGTTAAAAGCCAATTAAACACCATTTTGCATTGCACTTACAATTTTCTCAGCTTTTTGACAAGATTCATGGCGCTCGAGGATCATGTCAGGTAAGTAGGTCAGCTGTTCCATCAGTGTCCGTCTTCTGAATAGTTGACAGCTGCAAATGTGTTACAAAAGCTACCATTTCACAGCTATTCACGTTCCAATCTCAGAAGCTGGAGCCTTCAGGATTTGGAAGACACTTTTGAGCTTCATGCAAAAGCAAAATACTGCAGATGCTGGAAATCTGAAATAAAAACAGAAAATGCTGGAAATATTCAGCAGGTCAGGCAGAATCTGTGGAGGGAGAAACAAAGTTAACGTTTCAGGTCGATGAATTTTTGTCAGAGCTATCGTGGTTCTGGGAGGGAGGGAAAGGGGTGAGAGCAGGTGCAGGAAATAGAATGGACACGGTCGAGGGTCATGTCAACCACGGTGGAGGGGAATCCTCAGTGGAGGCAAAAGGAAGACATATCGGAAGCACTAGTATGGAAGGTGGTGTCGTCAGAACAGATGCGATGGAGACAGAGAAACTGGGAGAATGGAATAGAGTCCTTACAGGTAGCGGGGGAAGTGTAGTCCAGGTAGCTGTGGGAGTCAGTGGGTTTATAGTGGATGTTTGTCAATCGCCTATCCCCAGAAATGGAGACAGAGAAGTCGAGGAAGGGAAGGGAAGAGTCGGAGATGGACCATGTGAAAGTGAGAGAAGGGTGGAAATTGGAAGCCAAGTGAATTAAATTTTCTAGTTCAGGGCGCGAGCAGGAAACGGCACCAACACAGGCATCAATGTACCGAAAAAAGAGGTGAGGGAGGGGACCTGAGTAGGACTGGACAAAGAATGTTCCACATATCCCACAAATAGGCAGCATATTTAAAACCCATGCAGCACCTTCAATTTGGAGGAAGTGAGTGGAGTCAAAGGAGAAGTTCAGCCAGGTGGAGGATGGAGACTGGTTGGGCCTCTGTTCAAGGAAGCAGCGGCCTCAGGCCGTCCTGGTGGGAGATGGACGTATAGATCAATTGGACGGTCCATAGTGAAAAGGAGATGGTTGGGGCCAGGAAACTGGAAACTGTTAAAGTGGAGGAGGGCATCGGAAGAGTCGCAGTTCATGGTGGGAAGAGACTGGACAAGGGGATATAGAATCAAGATAGGTTCTGTGGGGCAAGAACAGGCTGAAACATAGAAACATAGAAACATAGAAAATAGGTGCAGGAGTAGACCCTTCGAGCCTGCACCGCCATTCAATGAGTTCAAGGCTGAACATGCAACTTCAGTACCCCATTCCTGCTTTCTCGCCATTCCGCTTGATCCCCCTAGTAGTAAGGACTACATCTAACTCATTTTTGAATATATTTAGTGAATTAGCCTCAACAACTTTCTGTGGTAGAGAATTCCACAGGTTCACCACTCTCTGGGTGAAGAAGTTTCTCCTCATCTCTTCAGTCCTAAATGGCTTACCCCTTATCCTTAGACTGTGACCCCCTGGTTCTGGACTTCCCCAACATTGGGAACATTCTTCCTGCATCTAACCTGTCTAAACCCGTCAGAATTTTAAACGTTTCTATGAGATCCCCTCTCATTCTTCTGAACTCCAATGAATACAAGCCCAGTTGATCCAGTCTTTCTTGATATGTCAGTCCCGCCATCCCGGGAATCAGTCTGGTGAACCTTCGCTGCACTCCCTCAATAGCAAGAATGGCCTTCTTGGGTCTATCTTGTTTGTGGATCTTGACATTCCGCTTTCTGTATTTTGAAGGGACCGCTCCCTCCACGACACCCTGGTCCAACTCCTCAATCACCCCCAATCACCCTCCCCTTCCATAGAAACATAGAAACATAGAAAATAGGTGCAGGAGTAGGCCATTCAGCCCTTCCCACAGCACCTTACCGTGCAAGCGCAGGAGATGCAACACTTGCCCTTTTAACTCCCCCCTTCCCAATGCCCAGGGCCTGAAACACTCCTTCTAGGTGAAACAGCGATTTATTTGTACTTCTTTCAATTTAGTATGCTGTCTCCTCTACATTGGGGAGATCAAATGCAGATTGGGTGATCGCTTTGTAGAACACTTCTGTTCAGTCCGTAAGCGTGACCCCGAGCTTTCGATCATCTGAGACTTTAATTCTCCGCTCCGCGCCCACTATGATCGCTCCGTCCTTGGCCTCCTATACTGCTCCAACGAAGCTCAACATAAGCTCAAAGAACAGCACCTCATCTTTCGTTTAAGCACTTTACAGCCTTGTGAACTCAGCATCGAGTTCAACAATTTGAGACCATAACCTCTGCCCCTATTTTTTTTCACATAGCAGCTGTTGTTGATTCTGCCATTTCCATTTCCATCTCATCTAGAATCATCTTTTTTTTCGTAACTTGCCCCATAACCATCTCCTTTGATTTTACACTATCAACCCTTTTGTCTCTTAATCTCTTTTACCTTCCATCCGATCACAGACCTTCCTTTTTGATCTTTCCTCCCCGCCCCACTTTCCCCACCCCTACACTTGCTTAAAAATCTGTTACATCTCTAACTTTTTCCAGTTAGAGGGTCATCAACCTGAAACGTTAACTCTGTTTCTCTCTGCACAGATACTACCTGACCTGCTGAGTATTTCCAGCATTTTCTGTTTTTATTTGAGTTTTATGCAGGTTGGAAATGTTTGGAGTAAACTCTCTATTCATTGTCACCTCCTTGGACAACTTCTCTCACTATTGGCAGATCGCTTCTGTCATCTCAACCTCACCTGCCATATATTCCGTCAGCATCCGTGCCCTTGAAAAAAATCTCACCTTGGTCCTCAAATTCCCACCACGATCAGCCCCAACACCAGCATCACCAGGCACACCAGCATCACCGAGCATATCGGCATCACCAGGCACACCAACATCACCGAGCATATCGGCATCACCAGGCATACCAACAACACCAACCTTCTCCGCAATCAACTGATGCTGCACAGGACAGAGGGCATTAGCACCTGACCACATTGCTACCTGGGAGGCCCTCCATAAACATATGGAGGGAGCCACGGGAGAGCCTGGGTGCAACCGTGCATGTTTGTGCTGTGTTCGTTAGTGTTTGCAGCATCTCAATGCTGTAGAACACTGACAGCACAACTGTCAAAATCAATATGGCCATGGTTCCTTTAAGGAAACCGGCTGATGGCACATCATCAAATGACATCATCAGACGCGCTTCCTTTCAATTGGTCAGCAACCTCGCCGGGCAGGCTTAACAAGCCCAATTAAGCTAAAAATCACTTGGCGAGAGCGGAATGGAACCAGCAACAAGTCAGGAACTCGCCGCAGATCCCCGCCACCTCGCTTCCGACCCAGTCAGCGAAATCACGGACAATGTTTATGTGGAAGATAAAGTAGTCAAATGTTGTTTGTTAATTCACCAGGATGTTGGCTGTACCTGAAGCATTTGCAAAATGTCTGCAAAATAGGAAGATCTGGAAAAGTAGAATGATCACACCTGGCATTATGCCACCAATTACATCAGCAGGCCTTAGCTCATGTACCCAGTAATGACCATGAGGAGCAAGTTCAGGGCCTTCAGGTAAGCATAAAGCCAGCTGAAGATCTATTTGCTGCAAGGACATCTGTAAACAACCTGCACTGTAGTGATATTCAAGACCACCTCCTCCTTCAAACTTCTTTGTCCCGTCCTGCCAGGTACAGCCCTCCTCAAGAGTCATAGAATCATAGAATGGTTACAGCACAGAAGAAGACCATTCAGCCCGTCGAGCCCGTGCCGGCTCTCTGCAAGAGCACTTCAGCTAGTCCCACTCCCCTGCCCTTTCCCCGTAGCCCTGCAATTTGTTTTACTTCAGGTACTTGTCCATTCCCTTTTGAAAGCCTCGATTGAATCTGCCTCTACCACCCTTTCAGGCAGTGCATTCCAGATCATCACCGCACGTGGCATTAAAACGTTTTTTCTCATGTCACCTTTGGATATTCTGCCAATCACCAAGGGAGGGTGCCTTAAAGTGCCAAAAAGGACAAACCTCCTCACTAACTATCACACCAGATTCACAATCTCTAAATATGCAGCACTAAAAGTATTGTGTTTAGTACAACTGCTTTAATTACTGGGAATTATTCTAAGACTTAAACATGCTCCAATATTATTTTTCTGGTGATTTTTATTAACTTTGCTACCTGGGATTGCTTTATTTGAGAATTTTGAAATCATAGTTGGATTGACAGAAATTAATTTACATATTATTTTAACGCCATAATGAAAGCGGTTACGCTTTTATTTTCCTACACTGTATTTTGTATTTTAGAAGAAATTGTGCAGCACACTACTAATGTGCCATGTTCTAGTCTGCTATAATATATGGTGAGCCCAAAATTCACCGTCCCTGAAGGGATGACTACCGTGGAGTTTGAGCAGTCGATCGAAAAAATCGATCGGCCGCCGCGGGTCAGGTACTTTTCCCTCCACGAGCTATATTCAGCTCGGGGGGGGATTTGAGCGGTGTTCACTTCCGCTGGAAATGGCACAGTGAAGCCGCTGTAAAGAAAGGTTTCCAGCGGAGAGGGAAGCAGCGCACGGGCCACTGGAAAGCCACCACAGCAAAATTCACTGAGGAAAAGGTAGGATTTTTCCCGGCAGTGCCTCCGCATGTGGTGCTCGAACGCAACAGCACTGGGGCCCTTTGGTAGGTAAATAGTTTTATTTTATTAACGTTTTTAGATCATTTTCCAGCATCCGCAGTATTTATCTTTTGATATAGTTTTATTAATTATTAGTGTTTTTATTTCATTTTCCAGCATCTACAGTGTTTATCTTTTCATATAATTTTATTAATTGTTTTGGCTCCATTAAACTTGCTGAGTGCTGCTCAGAGGTTTGCACATACCCCCGTACTTTTGTACAACTTTCAAGTCTGACTCTTTAGTGGAGGCCTGTGGGCTGCAGAGACCTGCTTGGCAGGGTTCACCCTGAGGATGGGAGGAGTGTTGGGAGGGCGACACCTGGTACACCTGCTCAGAAGCAGGGCAGCACGCAGGAGAAGGCGTCGCCATCAGCACTGTGCAGACAGGCAGCGGGCAAGGGAGGTAGCAGCCACGCTTCGTTCATTCTGCGCCAGACCAGTGTGCCCGCCGTCTTCACCGACCCGAATCAGGATTGCAGTTGGCTGCTTGGGGACAAGGGGTATCCCCTGTCCACTTGGCTGCTCACTCCACTGCGGAACACCCGGACAGCGCCAGAGCATGCATACAATGAAGCTCATTGTGCCACCAGGTGCATCATCGTGCAGTGCATAGGCTTCCTTAAGCAAAGATTCCGGTGCCTGGACCGCTCTGGTGGCACCTTGCAGTACTCTCCTCAACGGGTCTCCATAATCGTCGTGGTCTGCTGCATGCTGCACAACCTGGCCATCATGAGGGGACAGCCACTGGAGGTCAAGCCAGCAGTACCACCTGAGGAGGAGGAGGAGGCGCAGGAGGAAGAGGAGGATCCCCGGCGCCCCAGAGCTAGGAGGCGTCGCCCCATCGTCACCCCCTGGAAGTACCGGGTGCAGACTGGCCAGCACCCTCCTGGGAGAGTGCACCCTCACATATATGGAGATGCCTGACACCTCCCCTGCAATCTCCCTCCATGCATTATGTACTGGCGGTCTGCCAGGTCTCCCCACGTCAGGAAACAGTATTCTTCTTCTGTCCTCCACACCGTCCATCAGTGTCTCCAGCTCCATATCAGTGAACCTGTTGGCTCTCCTTGCACCTCTTACACCAGCCATCCTTCCAACCTCCTTCTCCCCTCAGGGCCTTGCTGCAAATCCAGGCCTTTAAAAAGGCCAGGGAGCAGCTGGCTCATTAGAAACCCTTACCTGCATGTTTAATTTCTCAGTGGTGATAACGCTCAAATTAAGACAGCCCCACCGCTGAAAAATCCACTTTGAAAGGGCTCATTAGCGCTGGAACCCATTTGTTCAATTTTGGAACTGAATATGGGGTGGCCCAGCCACGAAAATGTTTGGCGCTAATGGCCACATAAAGGTGGGGATAGCACCAGCTATCCAGCAGCACTGAATTTCGGGCCCCGTGTGTTGTTAAGGAGATCTTGGGAAAGTATTAATGCAGCCTCCGATGGATTCTAACTGAATTGTACTCAACCAACAGTGTCGATTTAAAAGGACTCTAACAGTATAATTAAAATAGCCAGTAAATATGGTCATTTCCATTTCCACCATTTGTAAAAGTTTTTGAAAAATCTGCCCCCTTTGTGGTCAACATCCAATCATTTTCCCAGCAGCCCTTCCCACCATATTCCGCCAGGCCCAATATGAGCAGGGAGCTTGCTGTGAGTAGTTAATTAGGGCTGATACCGGGCAATTCTGGGGGATCAACCAAGCTTGAAATGGGTGAGTCTTAAGCTTTTTGTTTCCCTAGATTACCCATTTATTTAACCAGCATGGAAAGTCTACCCTCATCTTTCTACAGGAAAGAGTAGAAATTCCAATCAAACAAATTTACACATGAAAACTTAACACATTCGTAAAACATTCCTATGTGTGCTATATTTAACCTACCTAAAATAACCGATTAAAAATGAACAGATTAACCTGTGTAAAATAACAGCATTTTTTGCATTTGTGCCCGAGCTTTTCCGATAGGAATTTCTACCCACAAGTGTTTCTAATGCGTATGCATTTATTCAAAACTTGGGGTGGAGGGGAGTGGGCGGTGATCAACATCATATAAGAAAATACATGAGATTTTTTAAATGAAATTTCCAGTACATCATTTCCATAAATAATACTTTGTTTTGGGAAAGAAAAAGCAAGCACTCTACCCGGAGCTCCGACAGGGCAAACGAGCTCCAGGTGGGCAGAGGAAACGCTTCAAGGACACCCGCAAGGTCTCCTTGAAAAAGTGCAACATTCCCACGGACACCTGGGAATCATTGGCGCAAGACCACTCAAAGTGGAAGAGAAGAATCCGGGAAGGCGCCGAACACCTCGCGTGTCTTCGCCGGGAGCAAGCAGAGACCAAGCGCAAACAGCGGAAGGTGTGCACGACAACCCAAGCACCCCAACCAACCGGCCCCTCAACCACCATCTGCCCCATCAGTGACAGAGACTGTAGGTCCTGTATCAGGCTCATCAGTGTCCTGAGGACTCATTTTTAGTGTGGACTACGAGGGACTACCGAAGAAGAAAAATACATTGTTTTGGGAGACTCTTTCCTTCTAATATTTGCACATGTTCTTTTCCACCAGTGGGGAAAAAGGAGCACTGAATGGCTTGTCAATACCTATCACTGCACAAAGGACATGTTGTGTAGAGCAGCAAGGTGACAGTCTAATGTTGGGTTGATAATTGTTTTTTTAGTTGTGCAAAATCAGCTGTTTCCCAAACCCTGAACCTTTGCATCTTTGTGAGAAGCTCGATGACAAATAGCATCACTCTGTCTTTTTCTAGTGTAAATGTTGCATTAAGGTGCCGTTTTAATAACTAAAATTGATGCCTTCCATTGTCTGTATGGACTCTATAACCTTTTAGTCAGAATAATTGGATGGCAACAGATGGTGAGTTGAGTGATTGAGCTCTGGGTGTTAATACTGTATCATTAACCATTTATTTAGCTTGGGTTGCAATTTACTCAGAATCACTAAACAAGACAGCCATTTTTTCCCATTTAGAATTGCCAGTTCTATTAGCTCTGGCTAATTTCAAATATTGAACATATAAAATTTGCAACCTAACAGATCTCTTTGCCTGAGTGTTCTGTACATTTTATATTAATCTGTGTACTGCAAGATTTTTAAGTCTTGAATTGCTTTAATGCTGTTATCCCAATCATGTTTTTTTTCAAAACTATTTATATCTTAATATAATGCTCCAACCTTACTATTACAGACTTACAGGCACCAACAAATAATTCACATCTTATTAACTTCTGAGCTCCACTGCCGACTCTATGATGAAGCTTAAGACAGCACCAGGACGCTTGTAATATTTAAACTTCAGCAATAAGTGTAGGGTAAACTGACGTGGATCCCCTTTCACACCAGTAAAACGGCCTTTAATCAGAATCATGAACAACATTCTCTGTGACTGTGATGCATTGTCACTCTTGCACCTCCTCACCCCACCCCATCCTCCCAAAGCTTTCGACACAAGCGAGAGTCCAATAACCGTCCCTTGACATTCACCGGCATTTCCATCGCCAAATCCCTCACCATCAACATCTTGGGGGTCACCATTGACCAGAAACATAACTGGACTAGCCATGTAAATACTGTGGCAACAAGAGCAGGTCAGAAGCTGGTTATTCTGCGGCGAGTGTCTCACCTCCTGACTCCGCAAAGCCATTTACAAGACACAAGTTGGAATGTGATGGAATATTTTCCTCTTGCCTGAATGAGTGCAACTCCAACAACGCTCAAGAAGCTCGACACCATCGAGGACAAAGCAGCCAACTTGATTGGCATCCCATCCACCACCTTAAACATTCACTCCCTCCACCACCAGTGCACCGTGGCTGTAGTGGGTACCATCTACAAGATGCACTGCAGCAACTGTCCAAGGGTTCTTCAGCAGCAGCTCCCAACCTCCGCCCCTCCCCCGCCCCCCACCTCTACCATCTAGAAGGACAAGAGCAGCAGGCGCATGGGAACACCATCACTTACAAGTTCCCCTCCAAGTTACATAGCATCATGAATTGGAAATATATCGCCATTCCTTCTTCTTTGCTGGGTCAAAACCCTGGAACTCCCTCCCTAACAGCACTGTGAAAGTACCTTCACCACACAGACTGCAGCGATTCAAGCAGGCGACTCACCACCACCTTCCCAAGGGCAATTCGGGATGGGCAATAAATAATGGCATTACCAGCGACGCCCACATCCCATGAACGAATAAAAAAAGGGAAATAAACAATTAACCACATCATTCTACTTCAATGTTCTCCTCCATTGTCCGGTTCCATGCGACTGTCTTCACTTTGTTTCATTCTTACATCCTTTTCCCCCTCCTCTTCCTCAGCTACAGAGTGCCCTTTGACAATAACTAACACAGATCGGTCCAGATCTACCTCTCCATCACCTCGCTCCGCACCTCCATTGCCTCTGTGCTGTCAGACTGCTTGTCCATCATCCATTCCTGGATAAGCTATGACTACCTCCTGCTAAATATTGGGAAGATTGAAGCCATCATCTTCAGCCTCGCCACTAACTCTGTACCCTTGCTTCATTCCCTTCCCTAGCCACTGAACCAGACTGCTTAGAACGTGATTGACCCTGATCTGCGCTTCTAACTCCATATCCTTTCCTTCACAAAGACTGTTTACTTTCACATCTGTAATGACACCACCCTCTATTCCCTACCTCTATCGACCTACTAATGAAACCTCATCCATGCCTTTATTACATTCAGACTCCACCTTTATCCTATCCCACACCATGTCTCGCTTGACCATCAGGCCCTTCCTGTCTGACCTATATTAGTTCTGATCCCCAGTACCTCGCATTTAAAAATCCCATCCTTGTGTTAAATCACTCCATAGCCTTGTTCCGCTCTATCTCTGTAACCTCCTCCTGCCCACAATGTCACTAACCCCATGAGCTCTCCATTTCTCTGAATCCAGCCTCTTGCGCATCCCCCCTTCCCTTTGTGCCTTCAGTTGCGTAGGTTCCACACTCTGGAATTTCCCCCCTAAGTCCCTCTGCCTCTCTATCCCCTTTCCGTGCACTTCTGTGAAGTGCCTTGGGATATTTTTTATGCATTGTTGGAACTATATAAATGTAAGTTATTGCTCGTGCTTTTGATGTGTCAGAAAGAGATGCTGTGGATTTAATACAGTTAGAGGCACTGTTGTTCGATCAATAATTTTAAAGGTAGATTCGACCTTTCAAAACAATGTATTAGATCCATCAAATGGCATCATATTTATTGCAATGAAAATCATATCGCTGCATAGCAACGGCAATGCAAATTTTTCAAGCAGATTTAAAATCTTACGGCTTTTACTTCTCAGAGGCGATCAGTTATATAAATGAAGTCATCGCATTGTGAATAAGCTTATTGATGTTGAGTATAGATATCATTGGAAGGGTTTATCTAACATTTCAGTTGCAATGATTTCTGTAGTGTCCTTACACCTTACTATAGAATCACACGAGGCATGTACTGCAGACAAGGTCACTACGTGACCTGAACCTTTATTCCCAGGACCAAGAAGTGCTGACCCTGCGTGGGACCTCCCTTTATATACCTGGATGACCAGGTGAGGAGTGTCTCCCACAAGTTCACCCCTGTGGTCAAGGTGTGCATTTCTCAGGTGTGTGTATACAGTGTACAGTGTTGTTACATAAAGGTTACAGTTATATGAAGGTTACAAACATGACAATTTCTTTCAGTTTGATTTATTTCACTCCACTTGCCACTCACTGCCTGCACCAATGTTTCTATTTTCCTCTCTCAGCTCCCTTGAAATTTGTAACTCCTTGCTGGAGTACAATTCCACAGGCACTTTCACCTTCCAGTATCTCTCCCAAGTAGCCATTCTTCACGTGTGAGTCTTGATAATTAGTAGTGTAATATATGCGCCTTTTGAGCATGCTCACTGGTTTGTGGAGCTGTTGCACTGTGAGTGGCTTAGCCGGTCATGTGGGGCCCGAAATTCAGTACCGCTGGAAAGCTGGTGCTTTTTGTGGCCATTAACACTGAATTTCTTGTGGCTGGGCCACCCCACATTCAGCTCTAAAAGTGAACAAATGGGTTCCAGCGTTAATGAACCCTTCCAAAGTGGATTTTTCAGCGGTGTGGCTGTCTTAATTTGAGCCACTGAGAAATTCAGCATGCAGGTAAGGGTTTCTAATGAGCCAGCTGCTCCCTGGTCTTTTTAAAGGCCAGGTTTACAGTAAGGTTCTGAGGGGAGAAGGAGGTTGGAAAGATGGCTGGTGTAAGAGGTGCAAGGAGAGCCAACAGGTTCACCGATATGGAGCTGGAGACACTAATGGACAGTGTGGAGGACAGAAGAAGAATACTGTTTCCTGACGTGGGGAGACCTGGCAGACCGCCTGTACATAATGCATGGAGGGAGATTGCAGGGGAGGTGTCAGGCACCTCCATATATGTGAGGACGCACCTCCGAGGAGGGTGCTGGGCAGTCTGCACCCGGCCCTTCCAGGGCGGCGATGGGTCGACGCCTCCTAGCTCTGGGGCGACGGGGATCCTCCTCTTCCTCCTCCTCCTCCTGCACCTCCTCCTCCTCTTCCTCCTCCTCCTCGGGTGGTACTGCTGGCTCAACCTCCAGCGACTGTCTCCTCATGATGGCCAGGTTGTGCAGCATGCAGCAGACCATGACAATTGTGGAGACCCATTGAGGAGAGTACTGCAAGGTGCCATCGGAGTGGTCCAGGCACCGGAATCTCTGTGTAAGGATGCCTATGCACTGCTCAATGATGCACCTCGTGTCATTGTATGGATGTTTCGGCGCTGTCCTGGGGTTCCGCAGAGGAGTGAGCAGCCAGCTGGACAGGGGATGCCCCTTGTCCCCAAGCAGCCAGCCGCAATCCTGATTCGGGCCGGTGAAGACGGCGGGCACACTGGTCTGGCGCAGAATGAACGAATCATGGCTGCTACCTCCCTTGCCCGCTGCCTGTCTGCACGGTGCTGATGGCGACGCCTTCTCCTGCGTGCTGCCCTGTTTCTGAGCAAGTGTACCAGGTGTCACCCTCCCAACACTCCTCCCATCCTCAGGGTGAACCCTGCCAAGCAGGTCTCTGCAGCCCACAGGACTCCACTACAGAGTCAGACCTGAAAGTTGTACAAAAGTACAGGGGTATGTGCAAACCTCTGAGCAGCATTCAGCAGGTTTACTGGAGCCAAAACAATTAATAAAACTATGTGAAAATATAAATACTGCAGATGCTGGAAAATGAAATAAAAGGACTAATAATTAATAAGACTAAATCAAAAGATAAATACTGCAGATGCATGCTGGAAAATGAAATAAAAACAATAGTAATTAATAAAACTTTTCACCTACCAAAGGGCCCCAGCGGTGTCGTGTTCGAGCACGGCATCGAAAACCTCGTGGGGGCACTGCCGGGAAAAGTCCTACCTCTCCTCGGTGAATTTCGTTGTGGTAGTCCCTTTCCAGCGGCCCGCATGCTGCAGAGCTCACCACTGGAAACCTTCCTTTACAGCGGCTTCACCGCGACATTTCAGGGCGAAAGTGAACACTGCTGAAATCTTCCCCGAGCTGAATATGGCTCGTGGAGGGAAAAGTACACGACCACGGCGGCCGATCGATTTTTTTTCGATCGACCGCCCAAACTCTGTGGTAGCCATCCTTTCGGGGATGGTGAATTTCGGGTCCGCGATGTTCACAAGACTGAATAACACCCCAGTTAATTGAGTTCAGGTTCTCCACGATGAGGCGTGCAGTTATGGACCTGGTGGATGAACTGGTAGGGTTCAGTTTGATTGTTAAACCTTTGCTAATAAACCAGCTAGTTCTTTACAGCAAATGTGTAGCTGTGAATTCTTAAGCAAAGAACCCATGCAGCAGATACACTACAAGTATCAACATGGTTTTTGAACATAGGGGGAATTACAGCTGAGCGTGATCCCACCCTCACCCAATTTCCAAAGGACTTTAATTCCAGCTGGGGTCATTGGATAACAATCAGAATTACGACCTTGGTAGATGAATTAAAATTATGAAGGACCTAGATAGAGTGGATAGGAGGGACCTATTTCCCTTAGCAGATGTGTCAATAACCAGGCGGCATAGATTTAAAGTAGTTGATAGAAGGATTAGAGGGGAGATGAGGAATCATTTCTTCACCCAGAGGGTGGTGGGAGTCTGGAACTCTGCCTGAAGGGGTGGTAGAGGCAGAAACCGTCATCACATTTAAAAGGTAATTGGAAGTGTACTTAAAGAGCCGTAACCTATAGGGCTATCGACCTGATGCTGGAAGGTGGGATTAGGCTGGGTAGCTCTTTTTCGACTGGCATGGACACGATGGGTCGAATGGCCTCCTTCTGTGTCGTAATTTTCTATGATTCTATGCTCTCATCCCACGTCCTATCTAAGATCAGCTAATTCAGCACAATCCAAATATCAAACCCAGGAATCTTCCTGATCTATATGACTCAGCTACTCATTGACTAAGCCATTTTGTACCGATCTTAATTAGAATCTGTACTCAGAGAGTGGTTCGGATGTCGAACTCGTGACCGCAGAAAGTGGTTCAGGCAAATAGCTTTGATGCTTTCAAAAGAAAACTAGATGAGTACATGAGAGAAAAGGGGATAGAAAGATAGGCTGAGATGAGGTAGATGGAATGGGGGGAGACTCATGTTGCGTATAAACACCAGCACAGACGAGTTGAGCCAAATGGCCTGTTTCTGTGCTGTATATTCTATATAATTGTGTGGTCTTAACATTCAACTGGTACAGAGGTATATTTATTTGAATGTTCTCACTCAAGTTTTCTCTCTCTCTCTCTCTCTCTCTCTCTTGAACTATATCTGCTATAGAATTTTTGGCCCCTTTCTATTCACCAACTATTTGTTTAGATACTGCGGATTTCAATGACATTCTCTGCCAGAGCCAGCCTTTCTGTGACGCTGACAGTCAATGTAAAACTCTGATGATTTTTGCAGCTATGGGAACAGTTGGAAGCAGCCCAGTTTTGATAGTCTACTGTAAACACTGCAGCACCATATATTTAAAAAATGCCAATGAACAGACTTGTGCTGTCTAGCTTGTATTAAAAAAATATTCTTAAAAAGACAGCCTTCTCGTAAAGCAAACTATCTGGCCGAAAAACTGGACTGATGGTGACTCTACTGAGTTTCATCCACAAGATAGCTGCGTCCGGTCTAAAACAAAATGAACAAGTGTTGCATTTTGAACTTCTTTGTTTGCATTATTACATTTCTGTTGAGCACAGAATACAGTGGCATTACAGTAATGTAAACAGAAAATTAAAAATTATACACCTGTATTCCTGAGGGGTGGGGGGGCGGGGTGAGACTCATGTTGCCCCCATCAGCAGAAAAAAGAATGTTATTTAAAATGACACATTCTGATTAATTTTTGATTCCTTTTTATTAAGTTTCACAATTGTTAGATTTTTAATTTTACTTTAAATCTATGTCAATTCATTTGAGGTTGGTCACTTTAAACCAGACATTCCGAGCAATACGAGCAGAGGGCATTTTGTCAATTATTTGACAAGGTACAGGAACATTACATATTATAGCCAAATAATATGAAATCAACGTCTGCAGTTTTGACTTCAATCAAGTTACTAGCAAAACAAAACGAACTAGTAATCTCCCTCATTCTTTCCCCCTATATTGTATAATCTGCTTGCGCCTGTTTTAAAGGATTGCCTTATTTTCCCAAGACACTCTGAAATTCTGTAAGTCTTGAACTGCTGCAGCCCTCATCGTGATGGTATTCCCACGGTGCTGTTAGGAAGGGAATTCCAAGATTTTAACCCATTGCTTTTGAAGGAGCAGCGATATATGTCCAAATTAGGATGATGTGTGATTTTATGGGGAACTTGAAGATGATTGTGTTCCACTGATATTGATAAACCGATGCGAAAATGTAAACCAAACTTGCCAGTATGGATTAAGCTTCAGAGTGAAAGGAGCAGAAAAGCATCTTGTGCAACAACACCCTCACTGAACATCATCACACCAGACACTTTTACATTGAGCTGGAGAAAATATGAAGTTTAGATTTTGATGATGAAATCTGAAAACACTTTAAAGTCACTTTTATTCAGGTGTCATTTTAGTTTGGATTCCAGGAGGCCAGCACCATGTGTCAGCTCCCACCAGTACACTGCTATATCCAGCTTCCTTATTCCTTGCAGACCCAGTTTCTCATGGGTCTATAAGTTTGCCATCGGGATAAAGATATTCAAAATTCACTAAATATATTCAAAAAGGAGTCAATTCACTAAATATGTTCAAAAAAGAATTAGATGTAGTCCTTACTACTAGGGGGATCAAGGGGTATGGCGAGAAAGCAGGAATGGGGTACTGAAGTTGCATGTTCAGCCATGAACTCATTGAATGGCGGTGCAGGCTCGAAGGGCCGAATGGCCTACTCCTGCACCTATTTTCTATGTTTCTATGGATGTAGCAGTGTAAGCACCAGGAGCTGACTCATGAAAATCTGTCTCCCAGAATCTAAAGTAAAATAACATAGTATAAAAGGAAAGTTTATATTTCTTAATTTTTCTCCAGACTGATCGCAACCTTGGTGCTGTGTTTGACCCCGAGATGAGCTTATGACCACATAGCCACTGCATCACCAAGGCTGCCTACATCCACCCCCGTAACATTGCCCAACTCTGATCCTGCCTCAGCTCATCTGCTGCTGAAACCCTCATCCATGCCTTTCCTACTATTCGAAAGCGCTCCTGGCCGGCCTCCCATCTTCCACCCTTCATAAACTTGTGCTCATCCAAAACACTTAACTCGCTCCAAGTCTCATTCACCCATCACCCCTGAGCTTGATGACCTACACTGGCTCCCAGTCTGACAACGCCTCAATTTTAACATCCTCGCACTTGTTTTCAAATCCCTCCATGGCCTCGCCCCTCCCCATCTCTGCCCACAAGTCTTTGAGATATTTGCGCTCTTCCAATTCTGGCCTCTTGCTCCTCCCCGATTTTAATCACTCCACCATTGGAGGCCATGCTTTCAGCTGCCTTGGCCCTAAGCTCTGGAATTCCCTCCCTTAACCTTTCCGCTTCTCTACCTCTCTCCTCCTTTAAGATGTTTCCAAAATCTAGTTCTTTGACTAAGCTTTGGTCATCTGTCTCCTTCTGTGACTCAGTGTCAAATAATGTTTTTATTGATATCGCTCTTGTTAAGGGCCTTGTGATATTTTGCTACATTGTTTGGAAGTCCGATCAGGATTTAGTTTCTTTGCCCACTCAATGCTGCTTCGCACTGATGTGAAGTGACAGCAAAATTGCAGCCTTAAATTAAGGGTGCGAGCTCTGTTAAATTGTATTCAATAAATGTGGCAAACAGGCGAATACTTGTGTTTACTTGGATCGCACTAGTGTATGGGTTGAGCAGCAACATTCAAATGCTCCCTCCCTTTAAAAAGCAGTGGTACGACATTACTCTTTTTGTGGCTGGGTAATAGTTAAAACCTCAGGGGTGGAATTTCGATCTGTTGCCGCCTCTGTTCGTGCCCCTGAGGGGCGGTAATGGCGGCGGAAATCATTTTCCGCCGCAACATTCGGTGCCGGTTTTGCGGGGGCACGGAGCAATAGCGCCCGGGAGAGACGAGCTCGTGTGCAATGCCCCTGGATGCGACACGGTTCCTAAATTTGTTTTCTGGGGGACCCATAGCGCTTCATTGCGCGCCCTAGTGGGACCGCCTGGGATAGCGGGCGGTCCAAGCTGTACCGGCGGCAGTGAGGGAAGGGATATCTACCTGAGGCAAGTGTGATTGGTTTTTATTTTTGCGATTTATGTTTATGTGGCATCAGTAAGGTATTGGGAATGTTTTTTGGTGGTTTTATTGCCGATTGTTTTTTTCCCAGGAAAGCCTCTCTTGGGGCGCTCTAAGACCGGCTCTTTAGCTTGGAATTTTCACTTGCTCAGCTGGCCTAGTGCCCTAAAAGAGGTGTGGAACACCTCCCTTAGCGCTCCGCTCCACACTCGGGGCCCAGCTGATGAATTTTGCGGCTGCAGACACAAATCATTTCCCGGCGTTAAATTTACCGCCCCGCTGCCATTAGCGCCTCAAAATGGCCGGTACCGAATTTCCACCCCTCAGTATTTTGCTGAGAACTAAATGAATGTCAGTGCAATGATTAATACACAGGTTTGTAAATGTGTTGCTGCTCTGTGCAGAATGAGGACTCAATTTTAGTTACTTTAATGTCTCTGCACCAATGATTAAACAGCAACATTTTCAGGAGTTACAGAACCCGTCATCATCCTAAGCCAGGGATAAGGAGGAGAAAAATAACTAAATACTCAGAATTGAAATGTTTATTTTTAAGTGTTATAATTTGTTTCATAAATTCCAAATTTAAGAGAACTAAAAAAATGTTTTTTCCTTTGACATTTGTACAATTCAACAAAAAAGGAATGATTTTTCAGCATTCAAAAGATTATGTGGGAATGCAGCCTGTACTGTATATAATTTTTCAATATCAACGATGCAAAAAATGAATGTCAGCACTCAATTATTTTTATGATTTGCTGTTAGCACTAAAATTAATGTCTTTATAGTTCTGACACTGCAGTGGAGTCATATACAGTTAAAGAACCTTGATGTACTTTTGTTTAAAATGGAAGATGTTTACTGGGCTGGTGAGATTTAAGATGTACTACTGGATTATATCTCGCTGTGGTGCAGGTTCAGATCATGTCAACTCAAAAGAGAAACTGCAAAGAGTAGCACATAACTTCTTGTTTTATTGCTGGATTTCCTTTGCAAAGTTTACATATAATTGTGATACGTTATTTTTGAGTAAACATTTTTGAGTAAACATTTTACTAAAGGCCATATTTTGACTAGAGACAATAGCGGGTCTCTATTTGTCCAGACTTTAATCTGACGGGCTGTCACGGGTGAGCCTTCGCTTCCGAAAGCTTCAACAGCCATGACCATCTCAGCACCATGCTCGGTAGCCCCCTCAGTGGTGGCTAGTGGGAGCCTGCTGAGTGCATCGGCGCAGTTTTCGGTGCCCGGTCTGTGCCGAATTGTGTAGTCATAGGCAGCTAACGTGAGTGCCCACCTCTGTATGCGGGCCGATGCGTTTGCATTCATGGCCTTGTTGTCGGCCAAAAGGGACGTTAGGGGTTTGTGATCTGTCTCCAGCTCAAATTTCCTGCCAAACAGGTACTGGTGCATTTTCTTTACCGCATATACACATGCGAGCGCCTCCTTTTCTACCATCCCGTAGCCCCTTTCTGCCTGGGACAGACTCCTGGAGGCATAAGCTACCGGCTGTAACTGACCCTTGGCATTGACATGCTGCAACACACACCCGACACCATAGGATGACGCATCGCACGTTAAGACAAGTTTCTTACATGGGTCATATAGCGTTAACAGATTGTTGGAACATAACAAATTGCGTGCTCTTTAAAAGCCCTTTCCTGGCTGTCCCCCCAGACCCATTCGCGACCTTTGCGTAGGAGCACGTGTAGCGGCTCTAGCAGCGTGCTCAATTTGGGAAGAAAGTTACCAAAATAGTTCAGGAGCCCCAGGAACGAACGCAGCTCCGTCGTGTTACGGGGTCTGGGTGCTCTCTGGATCGCTTCCGTCTCGGATGCAGTAGGGCTGATCCCGTCTGCTGCTACCCTCATTCCCAGGAATTCTACCTCTGGAGCTAGGAAGACGCACTTCGCCTTTTTCAGTCGCAGACCTACCCGATCCAGTCTGCGTAGCACCTCCTCCAGGTTGTGGAGGTGTTCTTCAGTATCGTAACCCGTATGTCGTCCTGAAAAACCACCGTCCCTGGAATCGACTTAGAAACATAGAAACATAGAAACATAGAAAATAGGTGCAGGAGTAGGCCATTCGGCCCTTCTAGCCTGCACCGCCATTCAATAAGTTCATGGCTGAACATGCAACTTCAGTACCCCATTCCTTCTTTCTCATCATACCCCTTGATCCCCCTAGTAATAAGGACTTCATCTAACTCCTTTTTGAATATATTTAGTGAATTGGCCTCAACAACTTTCTGTGGTAGAGAATTCCACAGGTTCACCACTCTCTGGGTGAAGAAATTCCTCCTCATCTCGGTCCTAAATGGCTTACCCCTTATCCTTAGACTGTGTCCCCTGGTTCTGGACTTCCCCAACATTGGGAACATTCTTCCTGCATCTAACCTGTCTAACCCCGATCTGTATGTTTCATGGTCCTAATGTGGACCATCTCTAAATACTTCAAAGCCCAGTGAATGTAGTGTCAATTATCTCTGGCCATCTCAGTGTCCAAGGGTCTCGTGTCAATCCTCCCCAGGTATCTCAATGTCCCATGGACCCTCCCCAGGTATCTCAGTGTTCCATGGATGCTCCCCAGGTATCTCAGTGTTCCATGGACGCTCTCCAGGTATCTCAGTGACCCATGGACCCTCCCCAGGTATCACAGTGACCCATGGACCCTCCCCAAGTATCTCAATGTACCATAGACCCTCATAATGTCTCATGACTCGAGTGTCAACACTTCCCAGGTATCTCAGTGTCCCATGGGTCTAGTGTCAATTATCTCTGGCGATTTCAGTGTCCAATGGCCCTAGTGTCAACACTCCCCAGGTATCTCAATGTTCCATGGACTCTCCCCAGGTATCTCAGTGACCCATGGACCCTCCCCAGGTATCTCAATGACCCATGGACCCTCCCCAGGTATCTCAGTGTTCCAGGGTCTAGTGTCAACCCTCCCCAGGTATCTCAGTGATCCAAGTCTCGAGTGTTAATTATCTCTGGCGATTTCAGTGTCCAATGGCCCGAGTGTCAACCATCCCCAGATTTCTCCGCCCACTTGAGGAGGCTTTCCATATTTAGTTGGAAGATCGCGGCGGCCGAGCGAATCCCGAACAGACATCTGTTGTACTCAAACAACCCCTTGTGTGTCGTGATGGTGGTCAGCTTCTTCGACTCACTCGCCAGCTCCTGGGTCATGTAAGCTGAGGTCAGGTCCAATTTTGAAAAAAGTTTGCCACCGGATAGCGTCGCAAACAGGTCCTCCGCTCTCGGTAGCGGGTACTGGTCTTGGAGTGACACCCGATTGATGGTGGCCTTGTAATCACCGCATATCCTGACCGACCCATCCGCCTTGAGCACTGGCACAATCGGGCTCGCCCAGTCACTGAATTCGACTGGCGAGCTGATGCCTTCCCTCAACAGGCGGTCCAATTCGCCTTCTATCTTTTCCCGCATCACGTACGGCACGGCTCTGGCCTTGTGGTGTACTGGTCTGGCGTCCGGGTTTATGTGAATCACTACCTTGGCCCCCATGAAAGTGCCAATGCCGAGTTGAAATAATGAGTCAAATTTGTCCAGGACCTGTGAGCATGATACTCGCTCCACAGAGGAAATTGCATTGACATCGCCCCATTTCCAGTTCATGACAGCAAGCCAACTCCTCCCCAGTAGTGCGGGACCGTCCCCTGGGACAATCCAGAGTGGCAACCTGTTCTCCAAATCTTTGTGAGTCACGACTACCGTGGCGCTGCCTAGCACCAGAATGATCTGCTTTGTGTAAGTCCGTAGCTGTGCGTCAATCGGCGATAATTTTGGCCTCCTGGCCTTGGATGCCCACAACTTTTCGAACTGTTTGATACCCATCAGGGACTGGCTGGCACCCGTGTCTAAATCCATTGATACTGGGATGCCATTGAGGAGCACTTTCATCATTATCGGTGGCGTCCTGGTGTATGAACTGTATACGTGCTCCACATGAACTCGCTGAACTTCAGCTTCCAGCGATTTCCCCCAGTGTCCATTTCTGCAATTTCTGCAGGTATTTTGCTCATCTCTGCAAACTCCGGCTGAATGTATGCCTCCACACCTCCAGCATGAGTTGCGGTTTGAAACAAAAGGTCCCTTGCCAGTCAATCGTCCCTGACTGCCCCTGTTATTGTCCTTGAGTGCACCATTAACAGGTGTTGATGGCCCCATTACTGGCTGCATTGTCCCTTGCAATGGCGTGAATCGCTGTTCAGCTTGCCATTGTCTCTGTCGAACTCCCCCTCTGGGTTCGACTACATGTTGGGGCATGCCTGACTGCCCTTGTCTGCCTGGAGAACTGTGTGCTGCTTTAACAATGTTGAATCTCTGTCCCAACCATTCCTTAACACAGTACCTCTCGTCTGTTCTGCTAGTGGCCATGCTCGCGTGGTTTAAATCCCAGTTTCTTGTCGCCATTGATACGTCCTTACTACACAGTATAAATGCACACGAGGCCCATGCTTGAGAGAAGGTCAGTCTGTGACCTGTCCTTTATTCCTTAGCACTCAAGTGATGAAGGTGGGTGGAGCTTCTCCTTTTATACCTGAAGGTCCAGGTTAGGAGTGTCTCCCACCTAGTGGTCAGTGTTCTCACGGTGTACAACTTAGGTCAGTTTATACATGGGTTACAATGCTGGTTGAATACATGACAGGGTGCAGCTATCAAATTATACACCTCTTTCTAATTGTGGTAGATATGAGAGTTATTGTGGGATCTGATACTTCCTAGACATTGTATATTTCTATGTTCATGCATTCCTATGCCATAAGACAGAAGAATCAATAGGACATCAGAACACTTTTCAATTGGAATAAACATTTTTAAAAATCTGCTGCAGTAATGGCTTTTATTTTGTGTTGGAATGCTACTGCACCTCTTAGAGGGTTTATAAAAATATAAAACACTGGCGTATCATATATATTTAATCGGATTAATTTTATTTTGCACAATGTTTATAAATGTTATATAACTAAGTTGAAGGAAAATTTGGCCTGGAGGAGTGATGTATTTTGAGTATTCTCGATTGGAGATTTAATGCAACGGGAGTGTTTTGTCAGATTGGCATCCACAGTTCGCCAGCAATATGCTGATGAGGCCCGAGACCCAATTTCGGACCAGTCTCTTGACCTTTGGCTTCTGACACCCAATCCTAGCATGTCACCTATTTCAGGCCCGAACATGGGCCAAAACAAATTTCCACTCCATAGCATTTCTGTTTAAAAAAAAAGCATTGACTATAAACTTTACCAAAGTAAAGCTTTTGAAATTTATTCTCTAGGTTTTCTTCAAATAATTTTGAAAATAACTATAGATGAGAGGGAAAATGTATTCTGTAATTTGGCTATTTTAAATGCATCCAGATGCATTATTTGAATCCATTTTCCAAATGCATGTTAGGGAATTACGTACACTGTGCATGTGCAGACAGTCGCACCTATTTTCAGCGAATCATATCACAGATAGGGGACAAAGATATCTGGTCCTAGAACATGCTTTGGAAGAGGCAAAAGGCTAGAAATTCCATCGCGCCCCATTCTGGGCAGTAATTTTTGAAAACTAGAAAATGTAGCACCAGGCACTGATGAATTTCTCGTCCTGGGAAATTCAGCTTTAGCGCTCCAAGATGGAAGTGGAGCGCTAAATCAAGCGCTAGCCACTTCTCTAAGGGCGCTAAAATCCGATAGCGGGGCGGGAGCGGCAGAGCACTGAACAATGTGGGGTGCAATGTTAACGGCATGAGAGGCTGCTTCCCTCGCTTAAAGCGAAGGGCTAGTGATAGAGCACAATCTACTTCTTGGTATTTCTGCGTTGCACGGCGACCTGAGCAACAGCCATTACAGCCCCAAACACTCTCAGAAAGTGGAGGGCTTGGACATCTTGCAACAATGAAACATCAAAAACGTTGCGCAGGCACCAGACTGGTGCAAAGAATAAAGTTTGGCCTACCCGAAAATCATTCCTTTTAATTAGCGCTCCCCAAGCGGCCAGCCCAGTTGACCACATCGTGTCTTGCTGCCATTGTTGATGCCTGGTGATACAGCAGGGGGCGTGAGGCAATTTCATATCCGGGGCGGAAATGGGGCGCTGCGCCCTTTATGACATCACGATCTGCGAGGCGCTAGAGGCCATGGCGGTAAGTGTTAGCGGCAGTGCTAAACCGGCACTGAACTTGGTGCGCCCGGTCGCTAACCCCTTAGTGCCCCATTAGCACCGTCTTCCCCCAGGCGCTAACGGGAGGCGCTAAGCAGCCGAATTTCTCCTCCTAAGGCTTTCCAATAAAATACTTTAATGAAGGTATTCAAAGATACTCATGGAGAAATGTAACCGTTATTTTAAAATATGTAATTTTTGATTGTTTTTAGTTTTACTTAAACCCTCATTTCAAACATTGGAAATTTTAGTTACTGAAAACTCGACAATGAAATGTTTTCAAAAAGTGTCTTTAGCAATCTTTAGGGAAAAGATAATACAGCACCACCTAGTGTCCAGAGCCTGTAATTATGTAGTGATGGGAACTATCTGATATAGATCTTTCATTCCATTTAAATGTGGACGGAGCAATCTATAATGTGAAAATTGACACAGAAGTGTGGCACAAAAGGCTGACAACAAGACGGCCTTGTAGACAGATGGTGCATGCAGACATAAGGGAGGTGATTTTAACCCTACCTGCCTGGTGAAAAACTAGCAGGTTACCTAACTGTCCAAAACCCGACCCTTTGGTGCCATTTCCCATTATAACCTGCAGGGTTCTGCAGGTAGTTGAGGTGCCTGCCTAAACCAAGCGGGGCCTCATGAATTGATGCAAGCCAAGGTCCTTTTACGTCTAAAGGACCCCGGCTGCATTTTAACTGAGGCCTGGGTGGGTTCGCATTACTCCAATTCGGGCCTCTTGCATATCCGCAATTTTAATCGTTCCACCATTGGCTGCCATACCTTGGGGCTGGCCGAGGCCCCAAGCTCTGGAATTCCCTCCCTAAATCTCTCCACCCCTCTACCTCTCTCCTCCTTTAAGCTGCTCCTCAAAACCTACCTCTCCGACCAGCCTTTTGGTCACCTGTCCTAATGTTTCTTTATGTGGCTCGGTGTCAAATTTTGTCAGATAACACCCCTGTGAAGCGCCTTGGAATTTTTTACTACATTAAAGGCGCTATATAAAGCAAGTTACTGTTGAAAGTGCCAAGGCTTTCCTGTCAGGCTGAAGCAGGTCTGCAGCTGGTCTTCTGACACAAGAGGCCGTCTAAGATAAGTGTAAAACCTTCCATTTTGGGGTCAGAAGGAGTGGACTGCTGCTCTGGGGCCCATATGGAAAGTCAGGGCCTCCTCAGTCGCAGACTCCCCTCCTTCCCTCTCACGAGATCCTCTCAAAACTCTCTCCCTGTGAGTTAGCTGCTGACCAACGAGCTTTCCTTTAGTGGTCTCCGACTGCCCAAACTTCCTCGCCCGCCTACAGACCAGCTGCTGCTTGAGACAGACAGCTGACTGGCAGCTGGTAGCTGAGGCCCATGAGTTTAAACAACAACCCCAAGATACATTGCCATTTCAGGATGGAACTAGTTGGAGAAAATAACTTTTGTGGGATCGGGAGGAGTAGGAGTCCTCCTCCGGCCCAATATTGCACCGGCCTGAATCCAGTGAACAGTAGCGAGACATCCATTTCGGGCCAGCAGCCCGCCAGCTCTATTTAAACAAGGCCCCAGCTTCAAAATAACTCCAGCCTCTTCGTTGCCAGAATGGGCAAGCTGCCAGCCTGCCACCCAAAGGTTAGAATCTACCCCAAGGGATGAAAATCAGGCGGGATCCACAAGTGCGAGTGGCCCACTTTGCCAGGTTACTGCCCAGGCAGCAAAGTTGAAAATGATGCCCCAAGGTCGGTCCCGGACTCTTGATCAGACCCCAGCCTCCCCTTCTCTTTTCTGCTCTCATGTCACTCCTTCCTTTCCCTGCGCCTGGACAGCTGGAAGTGTCAACACTGTAACTGAAAGAAAAATGTTACCAGGTCTCTGAGGCAAACCGAAGATTTTTCTATCCTTTGGCATTCTCAAAAAAAAAACAGAGAACTGGACCAGAAAACTGGAGCTGAGATGAATCGGAAATGTGCTGAATAACTTGGGCTACAGATTGTTTGAGAGTAAGTTTATCATGGTGGAGCATGTGGGTTTGGGTGCGGATGGGGGATAAAACTGGGGGGAAATTACTGAGCTCCAGCCCACCGACTTCTGCATTTCACGCCAGAGCGTTGGGCTGCATGCAAGCAGCCCTCTCGGGAGAGGCAGGTTGCCAATTGACATGTGTTAATCGCTCAATTTACACAGCTTTTTGAGTTTAATGTCGTGTTCACAGGTTTCTCGGGCTTCCTGAAACTCGCCAGTGAAAGCAAGGCGAGAATGCAGCGGCGATTGAGGGGGTCAATCCAGTTCGTGGAAAAATGGCAAGAAGTTCTCAGTACTCACAGCTGCTTTCTTACCTGCTAGTGGGAAAGGATTTGTTCACAGTACCTTTGCTGGGAGTTTACTTTCTGCAGTTTGGAGGATGGGTGGCACTTTGGCTGCCTTAGATTGGACCTCAGATGAGGAACAACATGCTCAGCACCAGCAGCCTGCTGGTCACAGACCTGTAGCTGCACAGGAGAGAGGGGAGCGGGAGAGAGGGGAGCGGGAGAGAGGGGAGCAGGAGAGCGGGAGAGAGGGGAGCGGGAGAGAGGGGAGAGGGGAGCGGGAGAGAGGGGAGCGGGAGAGAGGGGAGAGGGGAGCGGGAGAGAGGGGAGCAGGAGAGCGGGAGAGAGGGGAGCGGGAGAGAGGGGAGAGGGGAGCGGGAGAGAGGGGAGCGGTAGAGAGGGGAACTGCGGAGAGGGCAACAGCAGAAGGGTGCAGCTTACAGGAGGCACTACCTGCAAAACAGATCTACAGACAAAGGCTCAGTTTCCTTGACATGTCTGAACAGCTGTGTCTCAGGAGGTTCAGTTTGTTGCATCAGGTGGTGGCAGACATCTGCAACCTGGAAGACCTGCTCCCTGCTGGATCTGGTGGCCACACATTACCAGTGGCTATCAAAGTCACCACCGCCCTCAACTTGTTTGCTTACGGATCTTTCCAGGGCTGTACTGGAGACATACCCAGGATCTCCCAGTCAGTGGCCCACAAATGCATAAGGCAGGTGACTGATGGCTTGTTTGCCAGGCCCGGCAATTATGTAAACTTCTCCTGCGATGACACAAGTCAGAATGAGCGGGCGCTCGGTTTGCGTTTCTGGCTGGCTTCCCACAGGTGCAGGGCGCCATCAACTGCACATACGTGACAATCCTGGCACCCCCAGATCACCCAAGATTATTCGTAAACGGCAAGGGCTTCCACTGCATCAAAGTGCAGCTGGTGTGCAACCACAAAAAGATCTTCATGCAGGAGTGTGCAAGATTCCAGGGAAGCTGCCATGAAGCTTTTATCCTGCAACAGTCCAAGCTCACTGACATCTTCGGATATGCAAGCACACTTAAGAGGTCGCTGCTAATAGACAAGGGATACCCACTTTAAACTTGACTGATGACACCCGTCAGAAACATGACCAATGAAGCCCAACAGCACTACAATGAATGCCATATGACTACTGGCAGTTTGATCGAACAAGCCATCGACATGCTGAAGATGGGCTGTCAGATCTGGAGCTGCCCTTCAGTACGCATCAGCCAAGGTCCCGAGAATGGTCATGGTTTGCTGCGCTCTGCACAACTTTGCTCAGCAGCAAGGTTTGGACCTGCAGGAGGGACAAGGTGAAGAGCTCAGCTCCTCCTCGGACAATTCCGAGGGGCAAGAGGTGCAAGACAAGGAGGAGGAGGGTGATGATGGCAATGCACCCTGAGCTGCTCACATTGCTGTCAGCGATGCCCTTATTAATGCAAGGTTGACTTGGGTTGCTCCAGTGGACCCACGTCACAAGCACATGCAACGGCCCTCTCGCCGGGCCCCACCGCCCCTGCCCACCCAATGCCACAGACACAAAAGCAGTCCGGCAAATAACCAACTACCCCTTGAACATTGGTCCCCATCAATTTATGTCTTCCCATTCATCATCAAACAAGTTAAAAAAGCGGCTTGCCACCCAGCACCAAAGAATGGAAAAGACAGGAAAGCAGTGCAAAAGAATAATATTTATGTGACCTAACTAAAGAACAGAAACTTAACAATGCAACATTTTTTCATGTACCCATGTGCATATCGACAAAGCCTGACTCTTTTTCCTACAACTCCTACATGGTGCAACCCCTTTGGCTAGAGCAGAGTTAGAGGCTGGCTGCTCAGATCCCTGCTCTGACTGCTGAGATGCTCTTGGCCTACGTCCTCTGGGTTTTGGAGCCCATGAGGGGTCCTTACACCTATGCAGAGGCAGACTCGGCCACCTGAGGGAGGGGACTGTGAGTGAGAAGTGAAAGTGTTTTGAGTGGAGTCCCACTTTCATGTCCCCTTTGCCATCATCCCTCTCATCGCCCAGCCGCATTTCACTGCTACCACTGGTGCTGGAGGGCACTTTGCTGCAGATCAGTGCTGCACTGTAAGGCCAAGGCTAGAGTATCTATCATCCGATTTAAGGTAGTAGACATGTTGGGCCCCAGAGTCTGCAAGACCGTGGTCAAGGCGTGGCATGGACTCATTTCATTGGAGAGTTTGATGTTCCACGGCGCTGGACAATCTATCCATGGAAGAACAGATCATCTCAATACCCGGAGCCATCAGCCCACCCATGCTTGAGGTGGACTCCTCCATTCTCTGTGCAATCGTGCTGAGTGGAATTGGAAGGTCTGTCAGTGCATCGCATAATTCTCCTTTGCATCAACGATCCCCGGGGTACTGCATCTGTGTCCAACTGAGCAGAGTTTGGAGAGGGCCGACACGGTCATTCCACTGCTGTCCCTGCCACTACCAACTGCTCTTGCTCACTTGTGAAGTGTGGGTCACCAGGTGAAAACCCAACTCTCTGTCCAAAGTGCAAATATCCGAGCTAGTGCATGATATACATGAGTCCTGTGACAGTGCACCTTCAGAAGGATTCAGCTCCTCTGAGGAATTGTCACCCGCCACCTCTGTTGCACACGTGAAGGCCCTGTCAGAGATAAAAAGGCGTGAATGAGTATTGGCAAGGTAAGAATGTTGCAAGTTATCATTATGAAGGTGATCATCTTTCACCCTCTGTTGAAACCAAGTCAACATGACTAAGTGCCATGTGGCATATGGGTGGCTGATAGTTAATTGTGTCACCAGGTAGCTGGGATATGAGGTCGTGCATCGACAGAGAAGGATGGGTGCACCTGCAAGGTAAGACTGGAGATAGAATGCGTGACTACACATGTCATCTACTGCTCTGTAATACACTACAGCTAATTGCACAGGATTTTGTATTCTAGATACATCTGCAAAGTGGATGTTCCTGACAATGCAAGTTGCACAGGAAACTTGCTGGTGAGTCCTTTAAAAGTTCTGAAGTGTAGAGCTATGCATTTTGACAGCACGTTGCCAATATCAGTGCACATTTGAATGACAGCTTGATTATTATGCTGATTTAGAAACATAGAAACATAGAAAATAGGTGCAGGAGTAGGCCATTCGGCCCTTCAAGCCTGCATCACCATTCAATATGATCATGGCTGATCATGAAACTTCAGTATCCCTTTTCTGCTTTCTCTCCATACCCTTGATCCCTTTAGCCGTAAGGGCCACATCTAACTCCCTTTTGAATATATCTAACGAACTGGCCTCAACAACTTTCTGTGGTAGAGAATTCCACAGGTTCACAACTCTCTAAGTGAAGAAGTTTCTCTTCATCTCAGTCCTAAATGGCTTACACCTTATCCTTAGACTGTGATCCCTGGTTCAGAACTTCCCCAACATTGGGAACATTCTTCCTGCATCTAACCTGTCCAATCCCATTAGAATTTTACATGCTTCTATGAGATCCCCACTCATTCTTCTAAATTCCAGTGAATATAAGCCTAGTTGATCCAATCTTTCTTCATATGTTAGTCCTGCCATCCCGGGAATCAGTCTGATGAACCTTCGCTACACTCCCTCAATAGCAAGAATGTCCTTCCTCAGATTAGGAGACCAAAACTGTACACAATATTCAAAGTGTGGCCTCACCAAGGCCCTGTACAACTGCAGCAAGACCTCCCTGCTCCTATACTCAAATCCTCTCGCTATGAAGGCCAAAATGCCATTTGCCTTCTTCACCGCCTGCTTACCTGTATGCCCACTTTCAGCGACTGATGTACCATGACACCCAGGCCTCGTTGCACCTCCCCTTTTCCTAATCTGTCATCCTTCAGATAATATTCTGCCTCCCTGTTTTTGCCACCAAGGTGAATAACCTCACATTTATCCACATTATACTGCATTTGCTATGCATTTGTCCACTCACCCAACCTGTCCAAGTCACCCTGCAGCCTCTTAGCATCCTCCTCACAACTCACACTGTCACCTAGTCATCTGCAAACTTGGAGATATTACATTCAATTCCTTCATCCAAATCATTAATGTATATTGTAAATAGCTGGGGGCCCAGCACTGATCCTTGTGGTACACCACTAGTCACTGCCTGCCATTCTGAAAAGGACCCGTTTATTCCTACTCTTTGCTTCCTATTTGCCAATTAGTTGTCTATCCACGTCAATACATTACCCCCAATACCATGTGCTCTAATTTTGCATACTAATCTCTTGTGTGGGACCTTGTCAAAAGCCTTTTGAAAATCCAAATATACCACATCCACTGGTTCTCCCTTGTCCACTCTACTAGTTACATCCTCAAAAAAATCTAGAAGATTTGTCACGCATGATTTCCCTTTCATAAATCCATGCTGACTTGGACAGATCCTGTCACTGCTTTCCAAATGCGCTGCTATTACGTCTTGAATAATTGATTCTAACATTTTCCCCACTACCGATGTCAGGCTATAATTCCCTGTTTTCTCTATCCCTCCTTTTTTTAAAAGCGGGGTTACATTAGCTACCCTCCAATCCATAGGGACTGATCCAGGTTCTATAGAATGTTGGAAAATGACCACCAATGCGTCCACTATTTCTAGGACCACTTCCTTAAGTACTCTGGGATGCAGACTATCAGGCCCTGGGGATTTAGTGGCCTTCAGTCCCATCAATTTCCCGAACACAATTTCCTGACGAATAAGGATTTCCTTCAGTTCCTCCTTCTCGCTTGACCTTCAGTCCCCCAGTATTTCCGGAAGGTTATTTGTGTCTTCCTTAATGAAGACAGAACCAAAGTATTTGTTCAATTGGTATGCCATTTCTTGTTCCCCATTATAAATGCATCTGATTCTGACTGCAAGGGACCTACATTTGTCTTCACTAATCTTTTTCTCTTCACATATCTATAGAAGCTTTTGCAGTCAGTTTTTATGTTCCCTGCAAGCTTACTCTCATACTCCATTTTCCCTCTCCTAATTAAACTATTTGTCCTCCTCTGCTGAATTCTAAATTTCTCCCAGTCCTCAGGTTTGCTTCTTTTTCTGGCCAATTTATATGCCTCTTCCTTGGATTTAACACTATTCCTAATTTCCCTTGTTAGCTACGGTTGAGCCACCTTCCCCGTTTTATTTTTAAGCCAGACAGGGATGTACAATTATTGAAGTTCATCCATGTGATCTTTAAATGTCTGCCATTGCCTATCCACCGTCAACCCTTTAAGTATCATTCACCAGTCTATCCTAGCCAATTCATGTCTCATACCATCGAAGTTACCTGTCTTTAAGTTCAGGACCCTAGTCTGTAACTGTGTCACTCTCCATCTTAATGAAGAATTCTACCATTTTATGGTCACTCTTCTCCAAGGGGCCTCGCACAACAAGATTGCTAATTAATCCTCTCTCATTACACAAGACCCAGTCTAGGATGGCCTGCTCTCTAGTTGGTTCCTCGAAAAATAAGTCTAGAAAACCATCCCTTATACACTCCAGGAAATCCTCCTCTACCACATGGCTACCAGTTTGGTTAGCCCAATCTGTGGTGTCCCTGCACCATACTACAAACGCACACGAGGAATGCACTGCAGACACAGTCACTACGTGACCTTAACCTTTATTCCCAGGACCAAGGAGTCGTGACCCTGGGTGGGAGCCTCCCTTTTATACCTGGAAACCCAGGTGAGGAGTGTCTCCCACAAGTTCACCCCCTGTGGTCAGGGTGTGCATTTCTAGGGTATAAGTACAGTGTACAGGGGTTGCATGAAGGTTACAGTTACATGAAGATTACCGTTGCATGATGGTTACATACATGACATCACCTCCCCCCTTACGTCTTTTTGTGTCAAAGGTTATGTCTTTCAGGTGGTCGGCGCTCTCTCGTGGAGCGTCGCAGTTGTGGCTCTGGTGGCTGAGCCTCGGCATGCATCTCTGTCACCTGAGGTGATTCCGGCCTGTCCGGGCTGGCCGCAGGGACTGTGCATGCTGTGGATTGTCATCGTTGCTCGTCCACTGGCAGTGGTGTGGGTGACATCTCATGCTCTTCCTCAGGTTCCTCCGTGTCTATGCTAAACCTTTTCTTTACTTGGTCCATGTGTTTGCGGCATATCTGCCCATTGTTTAGTCTGACCACTATGGCCTAATTTTCTTCTTTGCCAATTACTATGCCCTCAAGCCACTTGGGTCCCAAAGCATGGTTAAGAACAAATACCAGGTCATCCATTTCTATACACCTCTCCCTTGAGTTTCGATCATGGAACTCGGTTTGGGACTGGTGCTTTCCCTCAACAATGTCTGCCAGGGCTGGGTGAATGAGAGACAGCCGCGTTTTAAGCGTGCGTTTCATGAGGAGTTATGCAGGTGGGACTACCGTGAGCGAATGCGGGCGGGACCTATAGGCCAGCAGGAGGCGCGATAGGCGGTACTGAAGGGCGGTACTTTGGATGCGTAGCATGCCGTGTTTTATGACTTGGACCGCACGTTCCGCCTGGCCATTGGAAGCCGGCTTGAACGGCGCTGTCCGGACATGTTTGATACCTTTGCCCGACATAAACTCCTGGAATTCATGGCTGGTGAAACACGGGCCATTGTCGCTGACCAGGATGTCCGGCAAGCCGTGGGTCGCGAAAACCATACGCAGACTCTCCACAGTGATGGATGTCATGCACGAGTTTAATATGATTGCACTTGATTCATTTCGAGTATGCATCCCCATGAACGGGCCCGCTTGTCTACGTGAATACGTGACCATGGCCTGGTGGGCCAGGGCCACGGGCTGAGTGGGGCCTCCCTGGGGTCATTGCCCAGCTGGGCACACGTCGTGCACCTGCGAACAGTGTTCCAGGTCTGAGTCAATCTCCAGCCACCATACATAGCCTTCATTAACATGATGCCAGGGTGCTCGCTGTGGAGTTCCTTGATGAACGCTTCCCTTCCTTTCTGGGGCATGAGTACCCGGCTGCCCCATAGCAAGCAGTCAGCTTGGATGGAGAGCTCATCCATCCATCTCTGAAATGGTCTGACCTCCTCGGGGCACGCCCTGTGTGCGGGCGCCCAATTCCCAGTCAGGATACATTTCTTTATCATGGATAGGAGGGGGTCTCTGTTTGTCCAGAGTTTGATCTGACGGGCTGTGATGGGGGAGCCTGCAGTGTCAAAAGCCTCAACGGCCATGACCATCTCAGCGCTTTGCTCTGCTGCCCCCTCGGTGGTGGCCAGTGGTAGCCTGTTGAGCGCGTCAGCGCAATTTTCGGTGCCTGGCCGGTGCCGTATGGTGTAGTCATACGCAGCCAGCGTGAGAGCTCATCGCTGTATGCGAGCTGACGTATTGGCATTGACAGCCTTGCTGTCGGACAACAGGGATGTTAACGGCTTGTGGTCCGTCTCTAGCTCGAACCGTCTACCGAAAAGGTACTGGTGCATCTTTTTCACACCGTAAATACAAGCGAGTGCCTCCTTTTCGACCATGCCGTATCCACGCTCTGCCTGGGAGAGTGACCTGGACACATAAGCCACCGGTTGGAGTCGGCCGTCGTCATTACCCTGCTGCAACACACACCCAACCCCGTAGGACGATGCATCGCACGTTAAAACCAGTTTTTTACAGGGGTCATACAAATTCAACAGTTTGTTAGAACACAGCAGGTTCCTTGCCTTATTGAAAGCCCATTCTTGACAGTCCCCCCAAAGCCATTCACAACCTTTATGCAGGAGCATGTGTAATGGCTCCAACAATGTGCTTAAGTTCAGCAGAAAGTTCCCAAAATAGTTAAAAAGTCCCAGGAATGATCGCAACTCCGATGTGTTGCCAGGCCTGGGCGCCCGGCGGATTGCCTCCGTTTTTGATTTAGTGGGCCGGATGCCGTCTGCGGCGACCCTCCTTCCCAAAAACTCGACCTCTGGAGCCAAAAACATACACTTGGCCTTTTTCAGCCGCAAGCCTACCCGGTCCAGTTGGCGTAGCACCTTCTCCAGGTTGTGGAGGTGTTCCTCGGTGTCTCGAATATTATAAGGATGTCGTCTTGGAATACGATTGTTCCAGGAATGGATTTGAGCAAGCTTTCCATGTTCCACTGAAAGATAGCTGCCGCCGAACGAATGCCAAACGGACACCTATTGTAGATAATAATACCTTGTGCGTCGTGATGGTGAGCAGAAGCTTGGATTCTTCAGCCAGTTCCTGAGTCACGTAGGCCGAAATGAGGTCCAGCTTCGTGAACAGCTTGCCGCCTGCCAGCGTGGCAAAAAGGTTCTCCGCTCTCGGGAGCGGATATTGGTCTTGCAGCGACACTCGGTTGATGGTGGCTTTGTAGCCGCCACAAATCCTGACCGAGCCATCTGCTTTAAGGATAGGAACAATGGGACTTGCCCAGTCGCTGAATTCAACGGCCGAAATTATGCCGTCTCTGAGCAGCCTGTCCAATTCACTTTCAATTTTCTCACGCATCACATACGGCACCGCTCTGGCTTTGTGGTGCACTGGTCTGGCATCTGGAGTGATGCGTATCACTACTTTAGTGCCCTTGAACATACCGACACCGGGTTGAAACAGTGACCTGAATTTTTATAGGGCCTGTGAGCATGAACTTCACTCCACAGATGAAATGGCGTGCACATCCCCCCATTTCCAATTCATCTCGGCTAGCCAACTCCTCCCCAAGAGCGCGGGGCCATTTCCCGGGAAGATCCAGAGTGGCAGCCGGTTCTGTGATCCATTATGTGTTACCACCAAGTTTGCACTGCCCAGCACTGGGATGATCTCTTTGGTGTACGTCCGCAGCTGCGTGTCAATGCGTTCCAGTTTGGGCCTGCTAGCTCTGTGTGGCCATAGTCTCTCAAATTGTTGGGCGCTCATAAGTGACTGGCTAGCTCCCGTATCCAGCTCCATGCGCACCGGGATGCCATTCAATAAAACTTTCATCATCATGGGTGGCGTTTTAGTGTATGAGCTGTGGACATCAGCCACATGAACCCGCTGAACTTCAGCATCCATGGCTTTTTCCCAGGCATCATCCTGCATTGCAGACTCCTCGTCTGGTTCCTCTGTCTCACAGATTAGCCTCGCCACAGACTTTTTGCACATCCTGGCCAAGTGTCCACTGACGTTACAAATCCTACAGGTATATTGCTGGAATCTGCAGCTTTTCGCAGTATCTCTACCCCCGCATCTCCAGCATGAGCTGAGATTGTTGTTAACAAAGGGACTGTTACCAGGCATTCCTTCTGATTGCCCGTTTGGTTGTTTCTAAGCACTCTGATAGTGGGTGTTAATGGTCCCATCACGGGACGCATTGTTCCTCGTGGTGGCGTGAATTGCCAATTCTCTTTCCATTGTCCTTGTTGCGGGCCCACCCTAGAGCCTGGACGGTTTTGAAATGCCCTTGCCTGCCTGCGGGGTCCCTAGCCGCGTTCACAATGTTAACTCCCTGGTCCATCGCCACGTTGGGACCAGGGCTGCGCGCGTAAATTAGCTTGGTCTCCTCTTCCCCTGCCATGAAGGTCTGAGCTATCTCTGGTGAGTGTGCCGACAAAAGGGTTGGGCCAAATTTGAGCCCATAGAATTATGCAGCACAGTAGGAGGCCATTTAGTCCATCATGCCTGTGCTGGCTCTGGTAGAACTATCCAATTAGTCCCACTACCCTGCTCTATACCTATAGCCCTGTAAATTTTTCCTTCAAGTATTTATCCAGTTCTCTTTTGAATGTTACTATTGAATAGCCTTCCAACACCCTTTCAGGCTGTGCATTCTAGATCACGACAACTCGCTGTGTAAAAAAAAATGATTCCTCACGTCGCCTCTGGTTCTATTGCCAATCACCTTAAATCTGTATCCTCTGGTTACTGACCGTTCCGGCACTGGAAATAGTTTCTCTTTATTTACCCTATCAAAACTGTTCATGATTTTGGAACACCTCTATCAAATCTCCTCTTCAACTTCTCTGCTTTAAGGAAAATATTCCCAGCTTCTCCAGTCTATCCACATAATTGAAGTCCCTCATCCATTCGAGCAATTCTCTTCTGCGCTCTCTCCAAGGCCTGACATCCTTCCTGAAGCACAGGTCGGTCCTAATGATGCAATCGGGACCTGACTACAGTTTCACCTGGTGGTCTGAGACCAGAACAGAAGCTGGGGCCAGAAGAGGCTCAAAAGAGGCCCCAACAGGCACGTTTTTCTTATTTTGCTTGTAGAGCCAAGAGGCGCGGGTGTGCTTCTCTGGGAACAATGTTCCCCCTAAGGTGTGCAGCTGCGCATCAGTCGGGAGGACCCACGCAGGCCGCTCACAAGCTGTTGCCGCCGGAAGGGGTACTGCGCATGCGCAGCCACGCAGCAAATTTAAAGAGATTACGCATGAAAAGAAATTCGATGAAACATTGTCCGGGACCCACAAGAAGAGCTTAGGCAACCCCTGCTGTATACTCCCCCTCCCCCTTTCCGAAGACAAAATACTTACAAGACGACCCTGGAAGCCAATCCCGCCATCTACCTACCCGTGCTCCCATTGCTTCCTCTAACCCGCTGCCTTCGCACCACTATCCCAAACTTCTGAACTACCTAATTAATCGCTGTATCACCCTCTACCCCTCGCTCTGCTATTATTCATCTCACCATTAAATTTTCATGCAGTTCCCTGTTAGAAACCAAAGATGCCTGAAAATATATATGGTTATGCAATTAAAACTGTTTCACGAAGAATGCTGTGTTTAAGTGATTGTGTTCGAATTGCAGACGGAAAGTCTCCTCAGACTAGATAGATACTTAGAAGTGCTAATGTTTTGGTTTCCATATAGAGGGTATAGTATTATGTACTATACACAATCTGGTAGGAAAGAGTTCAGACCTGGGGGATTTGTTCCAAATCCTCGGAATCCGGAGAGGGAACGAGATCACCTATTGGACCTCCCGCAGCACCAAGAATCTCCTGGACCATTCGGCATCCTTCGGAGTCCCTTCGGCCGGTTCAACACCGGCCCCAGAGTCCCTTCGGCCAACTCGGAGCCAGCCTCGGCGGCGGCCCCAGAATCCCTTCAACCGGCGGCCCAATCTGCGGAGGCGAAAGCTACTGCCGGAGCTGCAACGGAGCCACTGTCGGGCATGTGGCGCGGGTAATGGCGTCGGCCACTCTGACTTCTCCCACGATCCCTCGAGAAACTAAAATGGAGCAGGGCCCCAGCGTCCCTCATCCCCACCCCTCATCTCACCTCAGATCTCCCACCACCTCGCCTGAAGGCAATGCCCAGTGCCGAGCTTAAGATAGAAACATAGAAAATAGGAGCAGTTGTAGGCCATTCGGCCCTTCGAATCTGCACCGCCATTCGATATGATCATGGCTGATCCTCTATCTCAACACCATATTCCCGCTTTTTCCCCATACCCCTTGATGCCTTTTGTTTCTAGAAATCTATCTATCTCCCTCTTAAATATATTCAGTGACTTGGCCTCCACAGCCTTCTGTGGTAGAGAATTCCACAGGTTCACCACCCTCTGAGTGAAAACATTTCTCATCATCTTGGTCCTAAATTTCCTACCACATATCCTGAGACTATGACCCCTTGTTCTAGACTTCCCAGCCAGGGGAAACATCCTTCCCGCATCCAGTCTATCCAACACTGTCAGAATTTTATACGTTTCAATGAGATCCCCTCTCATTCTGCTAAACTCTAGTGAATACAGGCCTAGTCGATCCACTCTCTCCTCCTGCCATCCCAGAAATCAGTCTGGTGAACCTTTGCTGCACTTCCTCTATGGCAAGTATATCCTTTCTTAGGTAAGGAGACCAAAACTGCATACAATACTCCAGGTGTGGTCTCACCAAGGCCCTGTATAACTGTAGTAAGACGTCCTTGCTCCTGCACTCAAATCCTCTTGCAAATAAGGCCAACATACCATTTGCCTTCCTAACTGCTTGCTGCATCTGCATGTTTGCTTTCAATGACTGGTGTACAAGGACACCCAGGTCCTTCTGTACATCGACACTTCCCAAGTCATCACCATTTAAATAATACGTTGTCCTTATGTTTTTCCTACCAAAGTGGATAACTTCACATTTATCCACATTATACTGCATCTGCCATGTGTTTGCCCACTCACTCAACCTATCTAAATCACCTTGCAGTGTCTTTGCATCCTCCTCACAACTCACAATCCCACCTAGTTTTGTGTCGTCAGCAAACTTGGAAATATTACATTTGGTTCCCTCATCCAAATCATTTATATATATTGTGAATAGCTGGGGCCCAATCACTGATCCCTGTGGTACCTGACTAGTCACTGCCTGCCACCCCGAAAAAGACCCGTTTATTCCTACTCTCTGTTTCCTGTCAGTTAACCAATTTTCAATCCATGCCAACACATTACCCCCAATCCTATATACTTTAATTTTGCTTATGGCTCACATCCCACCATAGGCAGCTAGGCCCATACAGTAGAGCCTGGTCTCCAGTTATCTCAGACCCTCCTGCCACTGGACCAAGACCTTGCTCTGCTAAGCCCGTGTGGTAGCCGGCGTGCAACGGCCACCCCACGTTAAAAGAACTCACGCACAGGCATCTTCCACCCTTCAAAATGAAGTTCGGGACCTGGAACGTCAGGACCCTCATGGACAACTCCAACAGCAACAGACCGGAACACCGCACTGCCATCATTGCCCAGGAGCTCAGACGCTTCGACGTTGACATCGCCACCCTAAGTGAGACCCGGCAGGCAGGGGAAGGCCAGCTCAAAGAACAAGGTGGGGGTTATATCTGGAAAGGCAAACCAGAAGAAGAACGTCGCCTTCATGGAGTTGGCTTTGCCATCAAGAATGAGCTGGTGGGCCGTCACAGAGACTTCCCCTGCGAGGTTAGTGAACGTCTCATAACTCTCTGACTCACACTAGCCCAGCACCAGTGCACCAAAGTCATTAGCGCGTACGTCGCAACACTCGACACAACAGATGAGACCAAGGAGGAATTCTACTCCAGCCTCGAACATTCCCTGTCCCGCGTCCCTACGGATGAAAAACTGATCCTCCTTGGTGACTTCAATGCCAGAGTTGATAAGGACACAGATCTCTGGGGAGGCGTGATCGGCAGAGAGGGGGTAGGGAAAACAAACTCCAGGGGTATCCTACTCCTGACTAAATGCCCAGAACATGGCCTTGTCATCACCAACATCTTGTTCCATCAGAGGCACAAGTACAAGACATCATGGCAACACCCTCACTCCAAACACTGGCACCTGCTCGACTACGCCATCGTCTGAGCGAGGGACCTGCGCCATGACAGGAGCCGACGACTGCTGGATGGACCACCGCCGAATCCGTTCCATCATTAACATCAATATAGCCCCAAAACAGCGATGGCAACAGAAACAATGCCGCAGAAAAATCAACATTGGAGCATTCAGAGACCCAGTTAAGAAAGCCCTGTACAGTTAGCGTCTCACTGCCAACCTGACGATCCCCGATGATCCCGAGACGCACAGTGCCCACAGTGCCTGGTCTGCCCTCAAGGCCACCATAACCAGCGCCTGCGAAGAGATGCTCGGTTATTCAACCAGGAAACACCAAGACTGGTTTGACGAGAACGACCAGGAGATCCAGGAGCTAATAAACCGCAAGCACATGGTGTTTCTGAACGTAAAGCAGCAACCCAACTCGGAAACAGCAAAGCAGCTCTACAGGTGGCTGAAGGCTGAGGTCCAACAAAAAATCCGCGACCTAAAGAATAGTCGGTAGGTGGAGAAAGCACAGGAGATCCAGCAGCTGGCCGATAACCATGACGTGCGAGGTTTCTTCAGCGCAGTCAAGTCCACCTATGGCCCAAGCACCCAAGGCCCCACTCCACTGCTGGCCAAGAATGGAGAGGCACTCATTAAGGATACCGAAGCAGTCAGGGCCAGCTGGAAGGAGCACTTCGAAGATCTCCTCAACCGAGACACTGCCTTAGTCACTAATGCCCTTGACTCCACCCTGCAGCATGCTACCCACCACCATCTCAGCAAAACCCCAGCCTTGCACGAGGTAGAAAAGTCCATCCATCAGCTCAAGAACAACAAGGCATCAGGAGCAGATGGAATCCCCGCTGAGGTACTAAACTATGGGGAAGAAGCACTATTGGCACGAATGCATGATCTCATCTCTTTTATCTGGAAGTAGGAAAGCATGCCAGGAGATCTCAGAGATGTCGTATTCGTGGCCATCTTCAAAAAAGGGGACATGTCCGACTGTGGTAACCACAGAGGAATCTTCTTGCTGTCAGCCACTGGGAAAGTCATTGCAAGAATCCTCATCAATCGTCTTCTCCCTGTGGCTGAGGAGCTCCTCCTGGAGTCATTGCGGATTCTGTCCACTAAGGGGTACAATGGACATGATCTTCACTGCACGTCAACTACAAGAGAAATGCAGGTAACAGCACCAACCCTTGTACATGGCCTTTGGCACTGTCAACCATGAGGAACTATGGAGCGTCCTCCTCCGTTTCGGTTGCCCCCAAAAGTTTGTCACCATCCTCCGCCTGCTCCACGATGACATGCAAGCGGTGATCCTGACAAACGGATCCACCACAGACCCAATCCATATTCGGACCGGGGTCAAGCACGGCTGCGTCAGCACACCAACGCTTTTCTCGATCTTCCTTGCTGCAATGCTCCATCTCACTCTCAACAAGCTCCCCGCTGGAGTAGAACTAAACTATAGAACCAATAGGAACCTGTTCAACCTTCGTCGCCTCCAGGCTAGATCCAAGGTTGTCCCATCCTCTGTCATCGAACTACAGTATGCGTACGACGCTTGCATCTGCGCACCCACAGAGGCTGAACTCCAAGCCATTGTCAACACCTTCACTGAGGCATACGAAAGTATGGGCCTTACACCAAACATCCGTAAGACAAAGATCCTCCACCAACCTGACCCTGCCACACAACACTGCCCCCCGGTCATCAAAATCCACGGCGTGGACTTGGACAATGTGGACCATTTTCCATACCTCGGGAGACTACTGTTAGCAAGGGAAGACATCGATGACGAGGTCCAACATCGCCTCCAGTGTGCCAGCACAGCCTTCGATTGCCTGAGGAAGAGAGTGTTTGAAGACCAGGACCTTAAATCTGCCACCAAGCTTATGGTCTACATGGCAGCAGTGATACCCGCTGTTAGAATAAAATTGAATATAGAGAAAATAAATAACCAGGGAATAAATGGTAATAAGAGGTTTGTGACTCCTTGGACAATGTTATGTTTTAGCCACTTTAAGGTACAGATATAAATGGTAATGTACTGAGAGGTCTTGTAAAACATTGGACATTGTTAAGTTTTAAACCACATTAACAAGCACGGAGGCCGTGCGAGATTGGAAACCCCCTTGATCAGAAAACCTTTGTAAAAACAGAAATTGTGCAAAGACAGCTGCAACGCATTATAGGTAACAACCAATGGCAGTTGAGCATGATGCATATGCGCGATGAGAAACTAATCAACAGTAATTATGTACTTATCAGGTAAAACCGTATAAAACATACGCGAAATGTATTGCACGTCGAAGATCCGTTCTCAGAAGTCTGAGAAGTGAGATGCTTCCCCTGCCAGCTTGAATAAAGTTTGTGTTCTTACTTATCCGAGGTGTCCGCCTGCTGATTCCTAGTCAAAGAGTATTCGAGTTTTTATATCAATTACTCCACTCTTACACCCGCCTCTATATGGCTCAGACGTGCACCATATACCGCAGACATCTCAAAGCGCTGGGGAAGTACCACCAACGCTGCCTTGGCAAGATCTTGCAAATCCACTGGGAGGATAGATGCACCAACATCAGTGTTCTTGCTCAGGCCAACATCTCCAGCATTGAAGCACTGACCACGCTCGACCAGCTCCGTTGGGTGGGCAACATCGTCCACATGCCCGACACGAGACTTCCAAATCAAGCGCTCTACACGGAACTCCTACACGGCAGGTGAGCCCCAGGTGGGCAGAGGAAACATTTCAAGGGCACCCTCAAAGCCTCCTTGATAAAGTGCAACATCCCCACTGGCACCTGGGAATCCCTGGCCCAAGACCATCCAAAATGGAGGAAGAGCATCTGGGAGGATGCTGAGCCTCATCGCTGAGAGCATTGCAGAAATCAAGCGCCCACAGCAGAAGGAGCATGTGGCAAACCAGACTCCCCACCCACCCTTTCCTTCAACCACTGTCTGCCCCACCTGTGACAAAGACTGTAATTCCCAAATTCCCACATGGCTGTACAGCCACCTGAGAACTCACTTTTAGAGTGGAAGCAAGTCTTCCTTGATTCCAAGGGACTGCCTATGATGATGATGATACACAATCTCCCTGTTGCTAAGCGATTATCTGTTGTTTTTAAGTTAAGACTTGAACCTTGTTTATGTATCTTATGTATAATGCTAAGGTAGGAATTGAAGTTAGCTTAACAGAACTGCTTGCGAAGATAAAGAAAGGAAATTGGGGAAAGTTAGCGTAAACACAAGGCAGTTTGCTACGACATAAAGGAGGTAACGACTGGTTGAAGTGAGAAAACTCTACTTTGATCCTCATAGTTGAAAGAGAACTAGGCTAGGCCTTGTACTGATTATACCCTCGGGGATGGTCTACAGGGCTGTAGTAATACCCGCCCTCCTGTATGGCTCAGAGACATGGACCATGTATAATAAACACCTCAAGTCACTGGAGAAATACCACCAACGATGCTTCCGCAAGATCCTACAAATCCCCTGGGATGACAGACGCACCAACATTAGCGTCCTCAACCTGGCCAACATCCCCAGCATTGAAGCACAGACCACACCTGATCAGCTCCGCTGGGCTGGCCACATCGTTCGCATGCCAGACACGAGACTTCCAAAGCAAGTGCTCTAATCGGAACTCCTTCATGGCAAACGAACCAAAGGTGGACAGAGGAAACGTTACAAGGACACCCTCAAAGCCTCCCTGATAAAGTACAACATCACCACCAAAACCTGGGAGTCCCTGGCCAAAGACCGCCCTAAGTGGAGGAAGTGCATCCGGGAGGACGCTGAGTGCCTCGAGTCTCATCGCTGACTGCATGCAGAAAACAAGCACAGGAAGCGGAAAGAGCATGCAGCAAACCTGTCCCACCCTCCCTTACCCTCAATGACTGTCTGTCCCACCTGTGTCAGGGACTGTGGCTCTCGTATTGGACTGTTCAGCCACCTAAGGGCTCATTCTAAGAGTGGAAGCAAGAATTCCTCGATTCCGAGGGACTGCCTATGAGGATGATGATGATGATGATGGATAGGGACAAGAGAGATAAAACAGATTCCAAAGGAACAACCCTATGTAAGCATAAACAAGAAAGGACCATGTGGACAGATCATGAGACATCCTTAGGGTGGGCTTTGTTTTGAGAATTGAGACAAAGAACTCGAAGTCCCATTGGGTATTGAGATTTTAGGGGAACCTCTATAGGCCAAAAAGTCTTGTCAATATCCTAATTCAGGCCCATCCCTAAAAATAGAATAAAAGTGACCTCCTGTGAGCTTGTCTTCACAGGAAGAGAGAGAGAAGGAGGCTCTAGACGAAAGGAAGAGAACAGCTCATGCGTGCCAACCGACTGTCCGATCAGATCAGTATCAGCTACTTGTCACGGTCATATGTTTTTGCTGTATAACTAATGTGTTATATTCTGTCTTATACACTGATTAAACGCAATATATCCACCATATTGGTTTGCACTTGAACCTGATTATTTAAAGTGACTAGAGATAGCCATAAATAGGTTATTTCTAACATCCTCCCATCCCCACCTGCTCCCTGAAACTGTTAATATGTTACTATGACAAGATATGCAGGGTCACCTATAATTACACAGTGACAGGAGCCAGTTTGCATAGTGTTTTTCTATTACAAATGTGAGCATAAGAAATTGTAATGGAAAAAGTTGACAGAAATGTGTGACAACAGGAAGTAAGATTTGTAGATAAGAAGTGCATGCAGACATAAGATTTTTAGTGAGATGTAGATAGATTATGTTAGCCCTGAATGCTGCATTTCCCTAATGTATTTATAATAGACAAATTAGCTATTTGAAAAAATTATACTGTCCTTTGAAAGGTGCAGTAGAACAGTAATGATGGTCACCTTGATAATTAAATGACCTTAAAGGCATGCTTGGTAAAAGCAGTTCTGTAATGTGAATGATGGATTAATGAGTGGTATTCTGACTCTAGCCTATTTATAGCTACATTGATTATGTACAATGTGCCTTGTACTCCATTTGAATCTCATACAGAATGTAAATAATTACATAGTTATATCACCTATGTGATCCAATGCAGGAGCGTAATTCCAAAAGTGTATTAGCAAATGTATGAAGACAAAAATATATCATACCAGATTTACATTGACACAAGAGAGAACATAATTTAACCAAAAAGTGATTTATTTTAACTGTATTAACATTATCTAAGTCAACTAATCTTGGGCTGACTCACAAATGGAAGCAACTTGTCTTCAAGTACAAGGAAATGGCAGAGCCTCGGGCTACATTTGAGAAAGCAATCATTTCATATACTGGGTTTGCACATAATTTAAAAACAAAAAATGTTCAAATTTGGTTAACTCACTGGAGGTTGTTTGAAAAAAAGTTGATAACTTAGTAATTATTTATGATCTGACAATGTGGTGAATGTGACATTTTTTTAAATGAGCAATTCACACAATACACTTAGCATTGAATAACAAAAACATCAATTATGTCACACATGTTGATTTTTGGCCATTTAGCACTTCTTAAGCGGCTAAGGGAACACTTAACGAGTAAGGTCAGGAAGAAAAGATACATGAATCATACTTAGGAAGTGCGAACCTGTTTTTTTTAAAGAAGGTCTGAACAACAATGTCATAAATCCCAGCTCAGTGATCAGGCCCTGCTGTGGGGCCCCTCTAAGCAGTTTACATCTCTGAGGCATTACTTTACCACCCCAAATTCCTGCTTAATGAAGGCACAGTACCTCATGTACCTCAAAATATATGTTTTGCATTTGAGTATGGGAGTGTACAAAGGCATGCTACCCGCCACCATCTCAGCAAAACCCCAGCCCTGCACAAGGTAGAAAAGGTCATACGTCAGCTCAAGAACAACAAGGCAGCAGGAGTAGATGGAATCCCCGCCGAGGCATCAGAGTATGGCAGGGAAGCACTATTTGCACAAATGCATCACCTCATCTCTCTTATCTGGAAGGAGGAGAGCATGCCAGGAGATCTCAGAGATGCTGTAATCATGGCCATCTTCAAAAAAGGGGACAAGTCTGACTGCGGCAACTACAGAGGAATCTCCCTGCTGTTGGCCACTGGGAAAGTCATCACAAGAATCCTCCTCAACCGGCTTCTCCCTGTGGCTGAAGAGTTCCTCCCAGAGTCACAATGCGGAGTCCGTCCACTAAGGGGTACAACGGACATGATCTTCACTGCGCGACAACTACAAGAGAAATGCAGGGAACAGCATCAACCCTTGTACATGGCCTTCTTTGATCTCACAAAGGCCTTTGACACTGTCAACCGCGAGGGACGATGGAGCGTCCTCCTCCATTTCGGCTGACGCTAATAGTTTGTCACCATTCTCCGCCTGCTCCACGACGACATGCAAGCCGTGATCCTGACCAACGGATCCATCACGTCTGGACCAGGGTCAAGTAGGGCTGCATCATCGCACCAACGCTCTTCTCGATCTTCCTTGCTGCATCTCACTCTCAACAAGCTCCCCACTAGAGTGGAACTAAACTATAGAACCAATGGGAACCTGTTCAGCCAATGTCGCCTCCAGGCTAGATCCATGGCCGTCCCATTCTCTATCATCGAACTACAGTACGCAGACGACGCTTGTGTCTGCGCACATTCAGAGGCTGAACTCTAAGCCATCGTCAACACTTCACTGAGGCGTATGAAAGCATAAGCCTTACGCTAAACATCCGTAAGACTAAGGTCCACCAACCTGACCCCGCCATGCAGCACTGCCCCCCCGGTCATCAAAATCCATGGCTTGGCCTTGGACAATATGGACTATCAGGAGTCTACTATCAGCAAGGGCAGACATCGATGACGAGGTACAACATCGCCTCGAGTGTGCCAGTGCAGACTTCGGTCGCCTGAGGAAGAGAGTGTTTGAAGACCAAGACCTCAAATCTGGTGCCACGATTATGGTCTACAGGGTAGTATTACCTGTCCTCCTATATGGCTCAGAGACGTGGACTATATACAGCAAGCACCCCAAAGTGCTGGGAATACCACCAGGGTTGCCTCCGCAAGATCCTGCAAATCCACTGGGAGGATAGACGCACCAACGTCAGTGTTCTCGATCAGGCCAATATCCCCAGCATCGAAGCACTGACCACACTCGATCAGCTCCATTGGGCGGGCCACATCGTCCGCATGCCCGACAGGAGACTCCCTAAGCAAGTGCTCTACTCGGAACTCCTACATGGCAAGCGAGCCCCAGGTGGGCAGAGGAAACACTTCAAGGACACTCTCAAAGCCTCCTTGATAAAGTGTAACATCTCCACTGGCATCTGGGAATCCCTGGTCCAAGACCGCCCAAAGTGGAGGAAGAGCATCCGGGAGGGCGCTGAGCGCCTCGAGTCTTGTCGCCGAGAGCATGCAGAAACCAAGCGCAGGCAGCAGAAGGAGCGTGCGGCAAACCAGACTCCCCACCCACCCTTTCCTTCAACCACTGTCTGCCCCACCTGTTACAGAGACTGTAATTCCCGCATTCGACTGTACAGCCACCTGAGAACTATCATCATCGGGGTCGAGGATGACTTGCTTCCACACTAAAAATTAATACTCAGGTGACTGATGAACTCATTTTAAACGGTGGAAGATGCCTGTGCGTGAATTCTTTTAACGTTGGGTGGTCGTTACACACCAGCCATCACACGGGCTTGACGGAGCAAGGTCTTGGTCCAGTGCAAGGGGATCCAAGACGACTGGAGACCAGGCTTCGCCGCATGTGCCAATACATACACACAAACTCAAGCATACTCCTTCCTCCTTCCACAGGACCTCTCTCTAAGTGGAATTCATAGTACGCAATGTGAGCCTTACGACCTCACAGCCTCACTATTGTTCTGTGCCGCGCCTTCCCTTGGTCTTGTCCATGCTGCTCTACCTCTGGGCTCCGACCCCTCTGCTCCTCCATGCCTCGCCCGTCCTCTCCTCTCCGCTTCCGATCTCCGGACCTCGCCCATCCCGACCTCCGGACCTCGCCGGTCCCAATCTCCGCTCCTCATCGGTCCCTCCGTCCGTTCCTCGCCGCTTCCAACCTCCCCTCCGTGCTGCTTCCAACCTCCGCTCCTCGTCAGTCCCTCCCTCCGCTCCTCCCCGATTCCGACTTCTGCTCCTCGCCAATTCCGACCTCCGCGTTGTTGATTCTGCTGCTGCGGTGGCTATCTTTTTTTGACTTGCCCACAGCTCCAAACTTCAAACTGCTCCTCTGACTGTCCCATGAAATCGGGCTTTTTTTGATTTGCCCACAGTGGCCACTCCTCCACTCCTTTTGTGGCCCCGACCTGCCGCTGATGGTCTCTTGCAGGTCGGGGTCATAAAAGGAACGGAGGAGCGGCCCTGGGAGCAGCGTGGAGGCGTTCCCCTTCAGGGAGCAGCGCGTGCAGGAGGGCGATGGCAGTGAAGTGTGATGTCGTCAAGGTCCAGATCAAGATCAAGATCACGTCCTGGGTAATCCTTGCCACTTGACCAAGACCTAGCTCTATCAAGCCCGTGTGGTGACTGGAGTGCAACGTTAAAAAAAAATCCATGCACAGGCATCTTCCACCCTTCAGGATGTAGTTCGGATCCTTCATTGAAACACCTGTGAAGTCATCCTTTTTTGCCATGGAAGTAAGTCATCCTCGTTTCGAGGGACCACCTATGATGATGATAATAAGACTTTAACAAGCAAAATGTAGCTTTTTTAACTGATTAATTTTAGTGAATCCAATTTCAGATAGGGGAAATTCTCGAATCAGCAATAAAACAGACAGATTCTCCATTGGCATTGTTTACAAGTATTGCAGGTCCTTTGTGGATGGCAACCTTTTTTGAAAAAATCATCAGAGACAAAAATGTGGCCCAGAATGCTGAAAATGTATGTGAGCACAAATAGAAAAACAAAAATATACACACTTTGAGCAATTTATACCGCACTTCATCATCCCCCTCAGGTTGTCACAAAGCACTTCATAATCAAATCATCACTCTTGAAGTGCAATAAATATTGGGAAGACCGAAGCCATTGTTTTTGGTCCCTACCATAAACTCCATTCCTTGGCCACCGACTCCATCCCTCTCCCTGACAACTGTCTGAGGCTGAACCAGACTGTTCGTAACCTTGATGTTGTATTTGATCCCGAAATGAGCTTCCGAACATATATCCGTGCCATTACCAAGGTCGCCTACTATCACCTCCCTAACATCACTCGACTACACCCCTGCCTTAGCCCATCTGCTGCTGAAACCCTCATCGTGCCTTTTTTTATCTCTGGCCTTGACTATTCCAATGCCCTCCTGGCCAGGCTTCCATTTTCGATCCTACATAAACTTGAGCTCATCAAAAACTTTGTTGCCCGTGTCGTAACTCGCACCAAGTCCCATCACCCCTGTGCTCGCTGACCTACATTGGTTCTCATCTGGCAACGCCTCCATTTTTAATAGTTTTCAAATCCCTCCATGGAATCACCTCTCCCTATCTCTGTAACCTCCTCCAGCCCCACAACCCTCCGCGATCTCTGCGCTCCTCTAACTCTGGCCTCTTGTGCAGCCCCTAATTTAATTGCTCCACCATTGGCAGTTATGCTTTCAGCTACCTAGATCCAAAACTCTGGAATTCCCTCTATGAACCTCTCTACTTCTCACACGTCCTTTAAGATGCTCCGTAAGACCTACCTCTTTGACCAAGCTTTTGGTATTCTGCCCTAATATCTCCTTATGTGGCTCGGTGTCAAATTTTGTTTGATAACACTCCTGTGAAGTGCTTTGGGACGTTTTGCTCCATTAAAGGTGCTATATAAATGCAAGTTGTTGTTGCTGTTGTGGTTGGAACTAATATGGCAATCCCTTTGCACAAAGTAAAGTTCCAAATGGGGACAATTAGCCAGTTAATTTTTTTTGGTGGTGTAGCTTTTTGGAGGAGTGATTGTCATGACGTTTGGCTAACTCCCTTGCTCTTCTCTGGATAGGGCCCTGGAAAATTTGCATCCACCTGAATCACCAGAACAGGCAGAGAGGTAGCATGCAAAATCTTCCTCTCCAACAATGCAGCTCCCTCGGTACTTCACTCATATCTACAATGTACTCTCACTTAACCCAAAGCTCATGTGAGCACTTTTAATCTTTCAGTACAGTATATTTTAATGTTGCTTCAATTCTCAGGGAAAAATAAGATTCAATTTATTGCTACTTTGTAGCTAATAGCAAAATATTGCCACAGGATGGTGTCTATGATACAAATCTAAATAACATATTTTTTCAAATGGTTTTATTATTATTGTGTGGTGGAAATTTTGTCAGGCTTTCTCAGACAATATAGAACACAAGCATGTTATGGATTATAAGTGTCAGCTTGTTTCAGTTGGGAGCACTCTTGCCCTTAGTTAGAAAGTTGTAAACAAGCCTTACTCCAATAATTGGGCATATATTCAAAATTGACACTTGAAATGGGCCCAAATTTTCCCAGGAGTTGCTCTGTTTTTTTTGGAGCAACTTGATTTTTCTGGAGTATCTTAAAAATCCCCATTTTGCACATTCAATTTGCGCCAGTGTAAGTGAGTTAGTTAGGATTTTTTTTGTTTAGTTTTTTTTCCAAAGGGGGGCGTTACCGGCCACCTACGCCTGTTTTGGCCATTTAAGCCAGTTTGGACAGTTAATAGTTGCTCCAAACTCACTTAGGCCAGCGTATGTGGCCACTTGTGGCTGCACAGAAAACCCTTACGGAGAGTTAAGAAATCAGCGCAGGTAGCCAGAGATGGGAGGTGGTGGGGGGCGGGGGGGAAGCGGAGAGGACCTCGTAAAGCACTAAACACCTTCACAACAACATTCAAGAAGCATAAAAACCATCAATAATAAATAAAAAATAAATAAATAAAAAATAAAACTTAAGTCCTACCTTCATAACTCAGCCCGGGAAGTCAGCGGGCTGGCCCCACTCGGCCGGGGATAGGGACGGGAGAACTCACCGGCCGGAGAACGCACCAGCAGGCAGGAGAACTCAGAGAACGCACCGGCAAGCCCTTCGGCCAGGGCTAGGAGCGAGAGAACGCAGCGGCAAGCCCATTCCAGCTGCGGCCGCACCAGACAGCGAGAAATGGCCGGTCGAAATTTTCCACCGGCTGGCTGCTCCACTTTTAACTGGCCGGCCAAGCTAGCTTCCGAAGAAAGGCACTCGGCTTGCCGGCCCCCACTTCCATCCAGCAACAATGACTGCCCGGCATCGGGTCCCACGCTGCAGAGGAGCTACTGCGCATGCGTGACACCTCCAGTGCACATGCGTTGAGCTGCCGGCACTCTTTTGAGTGCAGGGTCCTAGCTCCGCCCCCCACTGTAATTGCCACGCTGCGCCAAGCACAAGGATAGTCGACAGTGCGGGGAGAATATGCCGATTTCTTTTCGGCGCCGTTTTGAGAGTAGAAAGTTGGCGCACCTCACGTAAGTGCACCGAAAAAAACGGAGGGCCAAATTTGGGCCCATTCCTCAATTGTTGGAACAAGACCATTTCCAAGAGGTTATCAATAGCCTTGACACTGAGCCATTTGCGCCAAGCCTTAGAGTCACAGCTCAGCCCACTATAGGTCTTACAGTTAGAAAGTACATTTTTTAATATAAAAATAAATTTTAGTGCTATGATAGTTCTGAATGCAAAATATAGAATTGCTCATTAGTATCGCACGGTACACCAGTTTTAAATTGTGAATTCATGGAACAACGTTGTCACCTTGCTGAAGCAGCACAAGCACTATGTGCGTCAGCACTGATGTATTTTAGGTCCTGGTTCTGAAGCGAATGGAATGATATATGGTGGAAGTATTTTCATCTTTCTTGTAGCAGTAATATTAAAGAGCTAGTGCTCTCGCCATGTGAGAGGCTGGCCAGTTAGATATATATATATTCATTTACTTTTAATTGTTGGCTTACAGAATTGTCTTACTGCATATTCTCAGATCCGTTTCTCACGTCTTCAGTGAATTTATTAATAATAGCCACCATCGCACCATCTGTTACAGACACTGCACTTTCAAAAGAACATTTGCAGAAGACGGTGTTCTGAGAGCTACCAGTGCATGAAATTTCAGGAGAAAACCCATTAGTAGTAACAATAAGAATAAATCCTATTTAACTTGCTGTTCCTTCTGTCAGGTGAGTACAGGACCTTAACGATTTATCATTTTTATATGGTAATTATGGTAAAAAGGAAGACACACAAGACAAAAACTTCAGAAAAACACCTGGAGGGAATTGTGGTCGCTGGTAGTTGTCAACATTCAAAACCACTTCAAATTCAGTATAAATTCTAGGCCTGAAAATCACATTGTGTGATATTAATGGGTGAATGCTAATGTGTTTGTCTCAAAATACTTCTCTCGGCTATTTTAGCTGAAGACTTAGCCCATGAGCTAACATCAGTTAATGCCTTCGCTAAAATAGACAAATTTCATGTGAACAATTCAGCATTAGTAAGTTTGTATCCCATGAGATCATTTCCGGGTCCAATTCAGCTTCTGCACAATGGTAGCCCCCAAAATGTTGATAGTGAGGTACTCAGCAAAAGTCGTGCTGGTGGAGGTCAAGGGGCGATTGCTGGGATTTCCCTTATTCAAGATGGGAGTTATTACCTGGGACTTAAGTGTGGCAAAGTTACGTGTCATAAGTCAGCCCAAGCATAGATGTTATCCCAGTCAACGGTCCCTTTAAGCTGCTCGGCCTATGCGGCTGCACAGCGCTCTGGAGGTCCCACACAGGCTGCTCATCAGCTTTGAAATTGGAAAAAAACACGAATTTTTAAAAACGGAGTGATTTTAGACAACAACGGAACATTGATCCCAGTCCTGCTGTAGGTTGGCATGGGTTGTTGCATGAAGCAGTCCTTCCTGCCACGCACCACAGAAATACACAATTCATCACCACGTCAGTTCTTCTCTGTTGATAGAGGGCACTGCATCCAATAACATGACTAGAGATCACTGTAAACAAAATTTATTAACCAGTTTCAATGATCAGCACCAGTAAAGTGTTGTATATTTTTGTTTGAACTGTACCCCAACAAAAAAAAACTATCACAGTTTCTTCAGGGCTTCTCCCATTCCGCCGCTGTAACTTCTCTTTAACTTTGATGGAAACAGTGTTTATGTGCTTAAACGGGGTTCCGGCTAAGCAGTGGAAGAAATGCTGAGGAGATTCATCCCCTGTCGGTCAATTGAACGAACTCTGACTGCTGGTCCTCAGGGTCTCATGTTAACCACTAGATGGTGCTCTGTGATTGGCTCAAACAGTCTCACAGAGCACTTTTTTCACTTTACTGAAGGAACTGATTCTTCCTGAAGTATAGTTCCAAGTGACCACTTTCATGTGTGAAACAAAGCAATGAGCATCACCAAGCTATTTAATCTTGGGTTGGCAACCAAGCCCAATCCAATCCGCAACTGACATTTACACACGCAGAGTCACGGTCAATGAACGGTGATCCAGGTCAGGAACCCTGGCTGCTTTTCCGTTCTTTTTTAACCCATTTCTTGGTTCAGGGACCGTGAGACCAATTGTAGCATTCTACAGTCTTAGACAATAGGATTTCATTTTCTTTTGATCACCAAATAACTAAATCAAGCCAAACTGTCTCAGAGTTAGTAGAAAAACATGTAAATACATCGTCTGAACACTATCCTCGTGCAAAAACAGTTTTTAAAGCTTTGTTTCTACTAGATTACAAACATGCATTGTAATGCAAGAAGTCACTTTGGACTATAATTTGCTCAGGCAGGGCGTTTAATGGCGCTGCCGTTAGCTGGAGCAGCTGGAGGGAGATTAAAACATAAGCATCTCCCTGACACCGGAGGCAGCTCGAGACTGGAGCAGTTGGAGGGAGATTTAAATATCAGCATCTCCCTGACACCGGAGGCAGCTCAAGCCTGGAGCTATTACAGATCCTATCAAGAGGACAAAATGAGAAAAAAAAGTAATAAAATTTTGACAGGACGTGATTGGTTTTTCCAGATTAATTGAATCACTGGACAGGGAATGAATCTTAAAGAAAGCTAATAACTGATTTAATTTGATTCATTTGCTGATTTTCTAATTTTAACTTAATTTATAATTATGGCATATATTATTTAATTTTGTTTAATTATAATTAATCTTTATTATACTGATTTTACAATTGTATACTCCTTATTGTATTATTTCTAATGTAATTTGAATTTATTTTTTTTGTTTTTTCACCTGTGTCTATCTGCACGCGCATTTTGGCTGCCACTTCGGACCCGAGCCTTTAACCTCTTTTTACACTTCCTTCTCACGCTTTTTCTCTCTTTCCCTCAATGGTCAATATCTAACGTGTTGTAAAATTGTTGTGAAGCGCCTTAGGATGTTTTACTATGTTAAAGGCGCTATATTAATAAAAGTTATTATTATTATTAGCTAAACTTGCCCTTGCATATTTAGGTTTTTAAATTTTTTGCGTGCCAAGTTGCTGAAAGTGTGATTTGACAATGTCGAGGTAAAATAAACCAGGCCTCTGGGACCCGAGTGAACAGAGCAAGCAACTGCGTATCTCCTTAACCAAGCAGATTGAAAGATTGTGAAATTAACAGCGCAGGGACGGAGAAGGATGTGTAAATTAGAATGGGTGAATTCAATGTCAAATCAGGTACAGAGAGAGAAATAAAGAGAAGGGAAGAAACATAGAAACATAGAAAATAGGTGCAGGAATAGGCCATTCAGCCCTTCGAACCTGCACCATCATTCAATATAATCATGGCTGATCATTTTTGCAACTTTAGTACCCCATTCCTGCTTTCTCTCCATACCCTTGATCCCTTCAGCCGTAAGGGCCACATCGAACTCCCTTTTGAATATATCTAACGAACTGGCCTCAACAACTTTCTGTGGTAGAGAATTCCACAGGTTCACAATTCTCTGAGTAAGAAGTTTCTCCTCATCTCGGTCCTAAATGGCTCACCCCTTATCCTTAGACTGTGACCCCTGGTTCTGGATTTCCCCAACATCGAGGACATTCTTCTTGCATCTAACCTGTTCAATCCCGTCAGAATTTTATATGTTTCTGAGATCACCTCTCAATCTTCTAAATTCCAGTGAATACAAGCCCAGTTGATCCAGTCTCTCCTCATATGTCAGTCCTGCCATCCCGGGAATCAGTCTGGTGAACCTTGACTGCGCTCCCTCAATAGCAAGAATGTCCTTCCTCAGATTAGGAGACCAAAACTGTACACAATATTCAAAGTGTGGCCTCATCAAAGCCCCATACAACTGCAGCAAGACCTCCCTGCTCCTATACGCAAACCCTCTCACTATGAAGGCCAAAATGCCATTTGCCTTCTTCACCGTCTGCTGTACCTGCATGCCAACTTTCAATGACTGACACCCAGGTCTCGGTGCACCTCCTCTTTTACTAATCTGTCACCATTCAGATAATATTCTGCCTTCCTGTTTTTGCCACCAAAGTGGATAACCTCACATTTATCTACATTATACTGCATCTGCCATGCATTTGCCCACTCACCTAACCTGTCAAAGTCATCCTTCAGCCTCTTAGCATCCTCCTCACAGCTCACACTGCCACCCAACTTAGTGTCATCTGCAAACTTGGAAATATTACATTCAATTCCTTCATCTAAATCATTAATGTATTTTGTAAATAGCTGGGGTCCCAACACTGAACCTTGTGGTACCCCACTAGTCACTGCCTGCATTCTGGAAAGGACCCGTTTATTCCTACTCTTTGCTTCCTGTCTGCCAACCAGTTCTCTATCCACGTCAATACATTACCCCCAATACCATGTGCTTTAATTTTGCATACTAATATCTTGTGTGTGACCTTGTCAAAAGTCTTTTGAAAGTCCAAATACACCACATCCACTGGTTCTCCCTTGTCCACTCTACCAGTTACATCCTCAAAAAAATCTAGAAGATTTGTCAAGCATGATTTCCCTTTCATAAATCCATGCTGACTTGGATCGATCCTATCACTGCTTTCCAAATGCGCTGCTATTACATCTTTAATAATTGATTCCAACATTTTCCCCACTATCGATATCAAGCTAACCGATCTATAATTCCCTGTTTTCTCTCTCCCTCCTTTTTTAAAAAGTGGGGTTACATTAGCTACCCTCCAGTCCATAGCAACTGATCCAGAGTCTATAGAATGCTGGAAAATGAACACCAATGCATCCACTATTTCTAGGGCCACTTCCTTAAATGCTCTGGGATGCAGACTATCAAGCCCAGGGAATTTATCGGCCTTCAGTCTCATCAATTTCCCGAACACCATTTCCTGACTAATAAGGATTTCCTTCAGTTCCTTCTTCTCACTAGACCCTCAGTCCCCTAGTATTTCCGGAAGGTTATTTGTGTCTTCCTTAATGAAGACAGAACCAAAGTATTTGTTCAATTGGTCTGCCATTTCTATGTTCCCCATTATAAATTCATCTGATTCTGGCTGCAAGACATTTGTCTTCATTAATCTTTTTCTCTTCACATATCTATAGAAGCTTTTGCAGTCAGTTTTTATGTCCCCTGCAAGCTTACTCTCATACTCTATCTTCACCCTCCTAATTAAACTCCTCTGCTGAATTCTAAATTTCTCCCAGTTCTCAGGTTTGCTGCTTTTTCTGGCCAATTTATATGTCTCTTCCTTGGATTTAACACTATCCCTAATTTCCCTTGTTAGCCACGGTTGAGTCACCTTTCCCGTTTTATTTTTATGCCAGACAGGGATGTAGAATTGTTGAAGTTCATCCATGTGATCTTTAAATGTCTGTCTGCCATTGCCTATCCACTGTCTATCCTAGCCAATTCACATCTCATACCATCGAAGTTACCTTTCTTTAAGTTCTCTGAATTAATTGTGGCACTCTCCATCTTAATGAAGAATTCAACCATATTATGGTCACTCTTCCCCAAGGGGCCTCGCACAATAAGATTGCTAATTAACCCTCTCTCGTTACACAACACCCAGTCTAGGATGACCAGCTCTCTACTTGGTTCCTCGATGTATTGGTCTAGAAAACCATCCCTTATACACTCCAGGAAATCCTCCTCCACTGTATTGCTACCAGCTTGGTTAGCCCAATCTATATGCAGATCAAAGTCACCCATGATAACTGCTGTACCTTTATTGCACGCATCCCTAATTTCTTGTTTGATGCCATCCCCAACCTCACTACTACTGTTTGATGGTCTGTACACAACTTCCACTAGTGTTTTCTGCTAGTGGGAGTTCCACAACATCCAAGCTAATGTCCTTCCTTACTATTGCGTTAATCTCCTCTTTAACCAGCAACGCTACCCCACCTCCTTTTTCTTTCTGTCTATCCTTCCTGAATATTGAATACTCCTGAATGTTGAGTTCCCAGCCTTGGTCACCCTGGAGCCACGTCTCCATAATCCCAATTACATCATATCTGTTAACAGTTGTCCGCGCAGTTAATTCATCCATCTTATTACGAATGCTCCTCGCATTGAGACACAGAGCCTTCAGGCTTGTTTTTTTTTTAACATTCTTTGTCCTTTTAGAATTATGTTGTAATGTGGCCCTTTTTGATTTTTGCCTTTGATTTCTCTGCCCGCCACTTTTCCATATCTCCTTTCTACCTTTTGCTTGTGCCCCCATTTTACTTCCCTCTGTCTCCCTACATAGATTCCCATGCCCCTGCCATATTAGATAAACCCTCCCCAACAGCACTAGCAAACACTCCCCTAGGGCATTGGTTCCAGTCCTGCCCAGGTGCAGACCATCCGGTTTGTACTGGTCCCACCTCCCCCAGAACCAGTTCCAATGTCCCAGAAATTTGAGTCCCTCCCTCTTGCACCATTCCTCAAGCCATGTATTCATCTTAACTATCCTGCTATTTCTACTCTGACTAGCACGTGGCACTGCTAGCAATCCTGAGATTATTACCTTTGAGGTCTTCCTTTTTAATGTAACTCCTAGCTCCCTAAATTCAGCTTGTAGGACCTCATCCCGTTTTTTCCCTATATTTTTGGTACCAAATGCACCATGACAACTGGCTGTTCACCCTCCCCCTCCAGAATGCCCTGCAGCCGCTCCAAGACATCCTTGCACCAGGAAGGCAACATACCATCCTGGAATCTCGATTGCGGCTGCAGAAGCGCCTATCTATTCCCCTTACAATAGAATCCCCTACCACTATAGCTCTCCTACTCTTTTTCTTGCCCTACTGTGCAGCAAAGCCACCCATGGTGCCATGAACTTGGCTGCTTCTGCCTTCCCCTGATGAGTCATCTCCCCCAACAGTACCCAAAACGGTATATCTGCCCACAGGGGACCCCTGCACTACCTTACTTCCACCGCTCTGCCTGATGGTCACCCATTCCCTATCTGCCTATGTAACCTTTACCTGTGGTGTAATCAACTCACTAAACGTGCTATTCACGACATCCTCAGCATTGCGGATGCTCCAGAGTGAATCCATGCGCAGCTCCAGTGCCACAATGCGGTCTGTCAGGAGCTGCAGCTGGACACACTTCCTGAACACATAGTAGTCAGGGACACTTCCAATGTCCCTGCCTTCCCACGTAGCACAGGAGGACAATGATATGGGTCTGGGCTCTCCTGCCATGACTTAACCCTTAAATTAACTTAATTTGGCAACAATGTCAAAGGTTACCTACTGATATGAAGAGAAAATGAAAACGAAAAAGATTAAATACTCACCAATCCAGCAGCCAATCACTTACCCGCTTGGCTGTGACGTCACACTTTGATTTCTTATTACTTCTTTGTTTACTTTTGTCCTGCACCAGCTGGATCCTCTGACTGCCGCTCCCGACTGCCGCTGCTCCTGGCCTTTTATAGGCCTCGATCCTCGACCTCCCGTTCCTCCGACTGCCACTCCCAACTGTCACTGCTCCTGTCCTTGTATAGGCCTCAATCCTCGACCTCCTGCTCTTCCGACTGCCGCTCCCGACTGCCGCTGCTCCTGGCCTCTTATAGGCCTAGATGCTCGACCTCCCGCTCCTCCGACTGGATTAAGAGAGAGAAGAGAGACAGAAAAGAAAAGTTAAAAAAGTAGAAATTTAAAATGTTACATTTTTAACATTTCCAACAACAATTGAAAGCTGAAGGAATGAGAGTCCACACAAATAATTACCTTTTTAGTTACCTTTTAGTGCCAGAAAGGTTGTTTGGCAGTAATTAACACTTATCACTTCATTAACAGGGAAATGGACAAGACTTGACGTTCTGTGGTGAGTTTAGCTCATACCGATCTATCTACCTGCAGCAAGTTCACACCATTCCATGCATTTCAATGATGAGTCAGGAGCGAGATGCCATTTTCATGAAGCTACGATGGGAGCGGCACAACTTTTGGATTTTTGAGTTTAACGGCGCATCTGCTCCTTGCCTGAAGTTGCTGTAATATTTGCACATAAATAACAGAAAGCACCATTAACCTCACCATTATTTTGACAGGAAATTATAGCCCATTGTCTTAGTTGCCAATGTGGCCTCACTGTAACAAAAATGACATACAATCCTTCTGGACCAAAAATACATCAGTGCTGTGTATGTCAAATATTTTTTCATAATATCAGTATTCCTTTAAAACTTAAACCGATCAGAAAAGAATGAAATGATAAAAGGTACGTGTAATGTATTTGCAGCCATGTTCTGTACCATGCATTGTACCATGTAATTACATGTAACAGCCAACAGGTGGGGAAAGCACGGGAGGCACACATTACTGTACTTCGTGCAGCCTCCCTGTATAAAGCAGGCTCCTCCTGCAGGTTTCACTTTTGGAGTTTACATAAAACCTAAAGGTCACAAGGTGATCAGCTCCAGCAATGGGTCACGTGTGATTTATTATAGTGATAAGCATATGTATCAACTGGCGATGAGGATGGGATACTAACACACAGCTATGGCCACCGTTGATTACATCGAGCGATATTGCATCGGGGAAGACTAGGATGACTTCATTGACCGGCTTGATCAATGCTTTGTCGTGAAAGACTTAGAGGGAAACGCGAATGCCAGCAAACGCAGGGCCGTCCTCCTCACGGTCTGCGGATCACAGACATACGCACTGATCAAGGACCCACTGGCCCCAATGAAACCCGCTGAGAAAAGTTATGAAGAACTGTGCGAGCTAGTTCGAAATCACCTAAAGCCAAAACGCAGTGCGCTCATAGCGAGGTACCATTTCTACACCCACCGGTGCGGGGTAGGCCAAAACATGGCAGCGTTCATCGCTGAGCTCAGTCGTCTTGCTGGGCCATGCAAATTCGGGACAGTTCTTGAAGAAATGTGAAGAGACGTCTTTGTTTTGGGAATCGGGCACGAAGGGATTTTCCGCAAATTGCTAGTGGAGGAAGACTTGGACTTAGCCAAAGCCACCCTGATTGCTCAGGCATACATGGCCAGAGAGGAAGAAACAAAGCTACTCTACTCACAACTTCGGAATCACTTGGGGCCAGACACCGTGAATAGGCTAAATTCATCGGCAGACAGGAGAAGTACCCCTAGCTGGGCTAACGCGACCTCTGTTCGACCTGAGATGACTCACTCACCACAACAATGGACTATTGTGAAGAGATCAGTACCTGTGAATGCAAGTCCATCAGCAAGCTGTTGGCGCTGTGGAGGGGCTCATCGCACAAACCAGTGCAGGTTCAAACAATATGTCTGCAAGAGTTGCTCAATGATGGGGCACCTCCAACGAATGTGTAAACGTGGTACGACTCGATACGTAGCGGAGGATAGGAGGTCAAGCGTAAATCCTGAGGATCGCGCAGAGATGACCGAGGAGGAAGAGGTACATGGGGTGCACGTACATGAAGTGCACACCTTTACCAACAAGAGTCCCCCGATTATGATGAACGTTAAACTGAACGGCATACCGGTACCGATGGAACTGGACATGGGTGTGAGCCAATCGATCATGAGCAAAAAGGCCTTCGAGAAGTTATGGGTAAACAAGGTACATGGGCCCAAGCTGAGCCTGATCAACGCGAAGCTGCGCACCTATACCAAAGAGATTATCCCGATCCTCGGAAGTGCAATGGTTCAGGTGCTGTATGATGTTCTGTGCATAAATTGACAATATGGATTGTTCCCGGTAACGGGCCCACGCTGCTTGGCAGAAGCTGCCTATGGAATTTTAACTGGAAATAGGGCGATGTAAAAGCATTATCGTCAGTCGAGAAAGCTACATGTGCGCAGGTCTTAGACAAGTTTCCGTCACTGTTCCAGCCTGGCATCGGCAGCTTCACAGGGGCCAAGGTGACAATTCACCTCAGCCCAGACGCGAGACCCGTTCACCACAAGGCCAGAGCGCTCCCTTATATGATGCGGGAGAAAGTAGAAATCGAGCTAGATCGGCTTCAGCGCGAAGTCATTATATCCAGTGGAATTTAATGACTGGGCCAGTCCCATTGTCTCCGTTCTTAAAAGTGATGGGACAATTAGAATCTGTGGGGATTATAAAGTAACCATAAACCAAGTATCGTTACAGGACCAGTGCCTACTACCCAAGGCGGAGGATTTGTTCGCAACCCTGTCGGGCGGAAAGCTGTTTTCGAAATTGGACCTCACTTTGGCGTACATGACCCAGGAGCTGGCGGAATCGTCCAAGAAGCTGACGTGCATAAACACACACAAGGGGCTGTTCGTATACAACCGGTGCCCCTTTGGATCCATTCAGCAGCTGCGATCTTCCAACAAAACATGGAGAGCCTGCTGACATCTATCCTGGGAACGATCGTCTTCCAAGACGACATCTTGATTACCGGACACGGCACCGATGAACACCTCCATAACCTGGAAGAGGTGCTACGCCGACTAAATCAAGTAGGTCTAAGATTGAAACTAACCAAATGCGTCTTCTTGGCACCAGAGGTGGAATTCCTGGGAAGGAGAATCACAGCAGATGGCATCAGACCCTCGGACTCCAAGACGGAGGTGATCCAGAAGGCCCCGAGACCACACAACACGACAGAGCTGCGCTCGTTCCTAGGACTACTGAACTACTTTGGTAACTTTCTGCCTGGGCTGAGCACTTTGCTTGAACCATTACATGTACTGCTCTGTAAGGGTGATGACTGGGTCCGGGGTAAAAATCAAGAAACTGCCTTCGAGAAGGCCAGAAACCTATTGTGTTCAAACAAACTACGAGCGCTGTATGATCCCTGTAGGTATCTTGTTTTAGCGTGCGATGCATCGTCCTACGGGATCGGGTGCGTGCTTCAGCAAACGAACGTGTCGGGTAAGCTCCAACCTGTAGCGTATGCGTCCCGCAGTCTTTCCAAGGCTGAAAGAGGGTACAGCATGGTTGAAAAGGAGGCCCTAGCTTGTGTGTACCAGTGCTTATTTGGCCGGCAGTTCGAACTAGGAACTGACCACAATCCGCTCATGTCGTTATTCTGAGAGCAAAGGCATTAATACCTCAGCTCGCATTCAGAGGTGGGCATTATGCTGTCCACTTACGACTACACGATCCGCCACAGACCAGGCACCGATAACTGCACAGACGCGCTCAGCCGGCTCCCGCTCGCCACCACCGAGGGTGAAGCGGAGCAGCCCCTGGAACTGGTCATGGCCATGGAAGCCTTTGTGGGCGAAGGGTTACCCGTCACGACGCGCCAGATAAGAATCTGGACCAGCCAAGACCCACTGTTGTCCCAGGTGAAAAAGTGGAAACTGGGCAACCACATATGGAGAGATGCGTGGCGATTTTAAGCCATTTCACCGGCGCAAGGACGAGCTATCCGTCCAGGCCAACTGCATTTTGAGGGGAAATCGCATAGTCCTGCCCAAGAAGGGCAGAGATTTATTTGTCAAGGATCTCCATAGCACACACCCCAGCATCGTAATGATGAAAGCCATTGCGAGATCGCACGTGTGGTGGCCCGGCATTGACGCAGACTTAGAGTCGTGCGTACACCGGTGCAACATGTGCGCGCAACTCAGCAACGTACCCAGGGAAGCCCCCCTGAACCTGTGGTCCTGGCCCTCCAAACCCTGGTCCTGAAACCTTTCCAGGAAAAATGTTCCTGGTGGTAATTGATGCTTATTCTAAATGGATCGAATGTGTTATAATGTCGTCCAGTACATCCATTGCCACAGTAGAGAGCCTTCGGACAATGATCGCCACCCATGGCCTGCCCGATGTCCTTGTTAGTGACAATGGACCATGCTTTACGAGTTCCGAATTTTGCAAATTTATGTGCTCTAACGGCATAAAACATGACAGGTCGGCCCCGTTCAAACCAGCCTCCAATGGCCAAGCTGAACGGGTAGTACAGATCATAAAGCAGGGTATGCAGCGAGTGACGGAAGGCCCGTTGCAGACCTGTCTGTCTCACGTGCTGCTTGCATATCAGACGAGGCCCCACTCACTCACAGGGATTCCGCCCGCCGAACTCCTCATGAAGAGGACCCTCAAAACAAGGTTGTCCCTCGTGCACCCGGTTTTAAGTGAGATTGTCGAGAACCGGCGTCTTAAGCAATGTACATATCATGACCGCAACTCTGTAACGCGTTGTATCAACGTCGATGACCCTGTTTTCGTGCTGAACTTTGGTACGGGCCCCAAGTGGCTCGCAGGCACTGTCGTAGCTAAAGAGTGGAGTAGGGGATTCGTGGTAAGAGTCACTAATGGCCAAACCTGCAGGAAGCACATCGATCAAACCAAAGTGAGGTTCACCGATGATCCAGAACTGCTGGATGACTGCAGTGACATCGACTTCCAACCACAAGCAACAGAACTGGCGGTTCACCAAGAGACAGAACCCGTCGCACCGGACAGTCCAACCAGAGCCGCAGCACCACAAGGCAGCGGCACTCCGGTCAGGCCGCCCACATCCAGCGTCCAACTCAGACACTCAACCAGAGTGGTTGACAGGGACTTGTAAACCACATCTAAGACTTGGGGGGAAGTGTTGTGATGTATTTGCAGCCATGCTCTGTGCCATGCATTGTACCATGTAATTACATGTAACCGCCAGCAGATGGGGAAAGCCCGGGAGGCACCTCGTGCTGCCTCCCTATATAAAGCAGGCTCCTCCTGCAGGTTTCACTTTTGGAGTTTACATTAAACCTAAAGGTCACAAGGTGATCAACTCCAGCAATGGGCCACGTGTGGATTTATTATAGTGATAAGCATATGTATCAGTACGATTCCAACATTTCTTAAGGACGACAGAAAAGATATTGGCTCATTTTCAGATGAATTTGTAAAAGAGAGGAATTTTTGAGCCATCTGCCTTTATTAAGCTGCTCTTTTAAATAATCTTTAGGAGATATTCCAAAAATCAAACTCCTTCAATTAATAATGATTCATAATGCTGAGCCTGTACTAGAAAAATGTATGAGCAGACATTAGAACTAAGACAAAAATGGGTTTCTTTGCCTTGGTATGACTGAGAACATTGTGTAAAATCCTTGACTTGAAATGAACAGTAACATTCCCACACATGAAATTTTCTGGGTGAGTGAGAAAAAGTTAACTGTTAGGTTACATTTTCCGTGAGATGTTTGCATATTTGAACTATATCTTTCAATGAGTGACAAAAATGGGTTTGATTATTCAGATGGCTTGATGTGTTGTTTGTTTCTATTATCTTAAGATATTTAAAGTTCAGCATTGTTTATCCAATAGAGATCTTGAAGAGGGTTTTGGATAGGTTGTTGGTGAAGGTTTTTGGGAGGCTAAACTTGGTCATCCAAACCTTGGCAGCCTGTCTCCTAACTTGCACCAAGTCTTGGTCACCCATCAGCCCCTGTGCTCGCTGACCTACATTGGCTCCTGGTTAAGCGATGCCTCGATTTCAAAATTCTCATCCTTGTTTACAAATCCCTCCGTGGCCTCACCCCTCCCTACCTTTGTAATTTCCTTCAGTCTCACAACCCCCTGAGATGTCTGCACTCCTCTAATTCTGGCCTCTTGAGCATCCCTGATTATAACTGCTCAGCCATCGGTGGCTGTACCTTCAGCTGCCTAGGCCCCAAGCCCTGGAACTCCCTGCCTAAACCTCTCCACCTCTCTACCTCTCTTTCCTCCTTTAAGACGCTCCTTAAAACCTACCTTTTTGACCAAGCCTTAATTTCTTCTTATGTGACTCGGTGTCAAATTTATTTGTTTTGTCTTATAACACTCCTGTGAAGCGCCTTGGGATGTTTTACTATGTTAAAGGCGCTATATAAATATAAGTTGTTGTTATTGGGCATTGAAGTACAGAGAACGTATAAAATAGCCCACTACAAGTATCTGAAGGACTTCGGCAGACTTTGATGAAAGAAGAAAAATGCAACTGAGCCAAGCAGAAAGGCAACTACAAATGACTTGCCAATCCCAGAGGACTGACTCAGTATTGCCATGGAAAGAGTTTTGACTGTTTCAACATACCAGTCACAATTTAACTACCCCCACGCTCCAAACCCGCCCATTTTTGTCTTACAATACTCCTATGAAGTGCCTTGGGACATTTTACTACGTTAAAGGCGCTATATAAATAAAAATTGTTGTTGTTAAAATCTCCCCGCACCCCCCCCCCCTTCTTCTGTTGTTGGTTGGAGTCCATTTTTGCCCTCAGTGAAACATTGTGGAATTTTTACATACCAATCATTCTGTTATGTGTTTGAAGAAGTCATATGTCTTTATACTAATCCAATTACAATCCTAACACTGAAAGCATACAACCAACAACTTGCATTAATGTAGTTCCTTTAATATAGTAAAAATTATGGATAGAACATCGCAGTTGTGGTTACAGAGGATATTCTTTGTGTTTTTGAGTACAGCTGTCTCGGCGCTGTGGGCAGAGTGGAAACAGGACTGAAGGAATTCAAACTGCAGGATATTGTGAGCGTGGAGTTGAGTGTCAACAACAAGTTAGATTGCCTTAGCAAAGAAGGGGAGCTTTAGAATGGGATAGTAGCTAGACAGGATGAAAGGGTTGAGGGCTTTTGGAGGAGGGAAGAGGAACAGACCCTGAGATAAGGAGCCATGAACAATGTCAAAAAGAGGTAGTTCTGTGGTCATATACTCTCAGCACATATGACATGATGTGCTGCGAGAAGACAAGTTTCAAGGAGTGGTCATCACTTAAAAGCTTAAAAGGAAGAAATGGCTGCAGCAAGAACACAAAATCAGGACAGCATGATTTAATAAAACAATTTTGAAGGTGTAGCTGGAGGAAGTTCTGCAAAGTTTATTCTGGGGAGAATCTTGCCCCCAAAAACAGATGGGTTGGGGTCGGATGGGAGGTTTAAGAATTAAAACTCTGAATCCCGATCCAAACCCTCCTCCAGCCCATCCACTTCCGGTTTTAACGCCCAGGAGACGGGTTGGCATTTTAAATATTATAATGAGGCTCCGTGCTGCATTTGGAAGCTCCATTTTAAATTTAGCTCTGTCTTCCCGGGCCACAGGGGAACCCGGCTAAAGGAAGGGGAGGACTGCTGGATCCAGGAGGTAAGTGCCTTTCCACTCACCTGCTGGATCCAACTTTCCTGCCTCGCCAATCCCCTGCAATCGGACAGCCCACACCATTCCGATCTCCCCCACGACCTCCCCCAAGGCCTCCAATCCCACCCCACAAGGCCTCCGATGTCCGATCTCCCCCTCCAGCCTTCTGACCCCCCCCCCCCTACCCCTGGCCTCCGACAGCCCCCCACCAACAGCACTCCCCGAATCACCAACAATCTGGCCCCTGAAACTCCCTGCCAACAAACTAGCCCCCATCATCGTTGATGATCCCCGACTTTCTGACTCCCCCCCCCACCTCCATCAGCCCCCCACCCAACCCCCGATCCCGCCTTCCCTCCTTTCTGCAGCCTGGTGCCGCAGGCCTACCCACCCGACAGCCAGCCAACCTCTCCATCTGGCTGTTGGAGGCCACTGAGCAGCACGCACATGGTGCTGCTCTGGTATAAAAGGTCAGCCATTTTGTGAGTCAGGCACTTTGGGCATTGTTCCTTGTTCAGTTAAACAGTACTCAGTTTGTACCTTTATTGCAAACATAACATTTGGCGCCGAGAATACAAGAACCTTTGTTTGCAAAATGAGCACAATTGGATTTTTAGAGCAATTTGTGGAGGGAGAAGATTGGGCAGACTTTGTGAGCCGTTTGAACCAGTACTTCGTGGCCAATGAAATGAAGGGGGTCGACGATGCAGATCAGCGCCGGGCCGTGTTCCTCACTGTGTGCGGTTCAAAGATCTACGGTCTGATAAAGAATCTATTCATGCCTAGTGATCCAACAGAGAAAACGTACGAGGAGTTGTGTACATTGGTACGGGAGCACCTCAAGCCAGACATCGGCATCATCATCTCGAGATACAGGTTTTATACACACGTTCGATCGGAGGGCCAGAGAGCGGCGGAATTTGTTGCAGACCTGAGACGTCTAGTGGGACCGTGCAAGTTCGGGACGGTGTTGGCAGACATGCTGCGGGACTTCTTCGTTATCGGTATCAACCACGAGGTGATCCTGCGCAAACTTCTGGCGGTGGAGGAGTTGAATTTAAAAAGGGCCATCCAGATCGCTCAATCATGTATGAAGACGGACAGGAGTCTAAAGCAAATAGCGGTGAAGGACAGAACCTCGGCAAGTACTGTAAATGCGATTGATTCGGCGTTCGGCAGAGCGGCACATGGCAGGGCCTATCCGGCTGTGTTCGCAAAACCTGTGGCTGCCCAAAGTCCGCCAGCGGGAATGTATCCGACTTCTCCGTGTTGGCATTGTGGGGGAAATCATCAGCACCAGCAGTGCCGATTTAAGCAATAAAGTTGCAAAGGCTGTCTGAGAGTGGGGCACCTCCAGCGCAAGTATCCGCAGATGAGCAAGCGAGCTGCGACACACCACGTGGAGAATGAGAGTCAGACTAGCGCGGATCCGGATACGCAATCCGAGATGCCAGAGGAGGAAGTGTATGGACTGTACTCTTTCATAACCAAGAGTAAACCAATTTTGATTAATGTGAAGTTTAATGGGATACTGGTATCAATGGAACTGGACACAGGGGCGAGTCAATCGATCATGAACGAGAGGGCATTTAATAAGCTGTGGAATACTAAGGCTGTGAGGTCTAGGCTGAGCCCTGTTAATGCCAACCTGCGCACGTACACCAAAGAACTGATAAAGGTGATTGGCAGTGCACAAATTAATGTGTCGTATAATGGTGCATTTCACGAGTTACCACTGTGAATTGTTCCAGGCAATGGCCCAACACTGCTCGGCAGGAGCTGGTTGGAGAAAATCAGATGCAACAGGAACGACATAAAGGCGTTGTCGTCGGAGGAAGATACATGTGCCCAAATATTGAGCAAGTTCCCCTCATTGTTCGAACCGGGTATCGGCAACGTCACGGGAGCCAAGGTGCAGATCCACGTGGACTCAGATGCAAGACCTGTCTATCATAAAACTCGGGCAGTTGAGGGGGATGAGGGAGAAGGTCGAAATCGAACTGGACAGACTCCAGCGTGAAGGGATCATATCACCGGTCAAATTTAATGAATGGGCCAGCCCCATTGTTCCTGTGCTGAAAAGTGATAGCACAGTCAGAATCTGTGGAGACTACGATCATCAGGGTTTCGAAACAAGATCAATACCCGTTACCAAAAGCTGATGACTTGTTTGCGACGCTAGCCAGAGGGAAGTCGTTCACAAAACTGGACTTGACGTCGGCCTATTGACACAGGAGTTGGTCGAGGCGTTGAAGAGACTTACATGCATTAACACGCGCAAAGGACTGTTTATTTGCCACGGGTGCCCTTTCGGAATTCGCTCGACTGCAGCAATATTCCAGAGGAATATGGAAAGTCTACTGAAGTCCGTTCCCAGAACCGTCGTGTTCCAAGATGACATCTTGATCACCAGTCGTGACTCCAAGGAACATCTGAACAAACCTGGAAGAGGTTCTACTGCGTTTGGATAGAGTGGGACTCAGACTGAAACGCTCAAAGTGCATCTTCATGGCACTGGAGGTCGAATTCCTCGGGAGGAAAATCGCTGCTGATGGCATCAGACCTACTGACGTGAAAACCAAAGCCATCAAGAATGCACCCAAGCCACAGAACGTGACGGAGCTACGTTCGTTCCTGGGTCTACTCAACTACTTTGGTAACTTCCTACCTAAATTGAGCACTTTACTTGAACCACTGCACATGCTATTGAGAAAAGGCAACAACTGGGTGTGGGGCGCATTGCAAGGCAGAGCTTTCGAAGAAAGCCACCAATCTGCTTTGCTCGAACAAGCTTCTGGTACATTATGACCCATGCAAACGTTTAGTTTTGACCTGTGACGCATCGTCATATGGAATTGGTTGCATGTTACAACAAGCCAATGAGTCGGGGAAACTTCAACCTGTCGCGTATGCATCCAAAAGTTTGTCTAAAGCAGAAAGAGCCTACAGTATGATAGAAAAAGAAGCTTTAGCGTGTGTGTACGGTGTTAAAAAGATGCATCAATACCTGTTCGGTCTGAGGTTCGGATTAGAGACCGATCACAAGCTGCTTATTTCGTTGTTTTCCGAGAGCAAAGGTATCAATACCAATGCATCGTCCCGCATCCAAAGGTGGGCGCTGATATTATCTGCCTATGATTATGTCATTTGCCACAGACCTGGCACAAAGAATTGTGCCAATGCTTTGAGCGGTTGCCATTGCCCACACCGGAGGTGGAAATGCCACAACTGGCAGATTTAATGTTAATCATGGATGCTTTTGAGAGTGAAGGAACCCCTGTCACGGCTCAACAAGTTAAGACCTGGACCAGCCAGGACCCAATATTATCGGTGGTAAAGGATTGCATCCTCAAAGGGGATTGGTCTGCCATATCTAAGCAAATGTGCGAGGAGGCCAAACCGTACATTCGTCGCAAGGACGAACTGTCTATTGAAGCAGATTACATATTGTGGGGCAATCGTGTTGTAATACCTAAGAAGGGAGAGAAAAGTTTGTGCGTGAGTTGCACAGCACACATCCTGGTATAGTGATGATGAAGCCCATCGACAGGTCTCACGTATGGTGGCCAGGAATTGATTCTGAGCTGGAAGCATGCGTGCATCAGTGCAACACCTGCATGCAGCTCAGCAAAGCACCAGCAGGATCGCTGCTGAGTCTGTGGTCATGATCATCCAAACCTTGGTCCAGGATCCACGTAGATTTTGCAGGTCCCTTCCTGAGCAAGATGTTTTTATTGGTGGTGGATGCTTATTCAAAGTGGATAGAGTGCATAATCATGTCATCCAGTACGTCCACGGCAACCATAGAGAATCTCAGTGTCATGTTCGCGGCACATGGTCTGCCTGACATAGTGGTGAGTGACAATGGGTCGTGCTTCACCAATCAGGAGTCTCAGGAGTTCGTAAAACTTAACAGCATAAAACATGTAAGGTCAGCACCATTCAAGCCTGCGTCCAACGGGCAAGCAGAACGTGCAGTACAAATTATCAAGCAAAGGATGAGGAGAATAACTCAAGGGCCACTGCAGACCCGCTTGTCTTGCATACTGGTGAGTTACAGGACAAGACCCCACACACTCACAGGGGTCTTGCCTGCTGAATTCATGATGAAAAGAGGTCTGAAGACCAAGTTATCTCTTGTACACCCGGATTTAAGTAATCATGAGTCAACAAGGATACCACAATCGCGCAACTGTGTCACACAAGATTTCTGTGAATGATCCTGTATATGTGTTGAATTATGGTCAGGGTGCCAAATGGATCGCTGGTATGGTCATGGCCAAGGAGGGCAACAGAGTATTGGTTATTAAGCTCAAGAATGGGCAAACTTGCAGGAAACACATGGATTAAACAAAGCTGAGGCACACAGATGAGCCAGAGCAGTCGGACGAAGAAACCGTCGACGACCAGCCAACCTACCAGCAGCCTTCAGTGGACTCAAGGGTCATCCGTGAACCCGGAATTTCCATCACGGACCTGTTCAATAAAAATGAACTTGCAATTCCTGACATGGCCACAGCCATCCCAACAAGTCAGCCATCCAGCCACCAGCCACAACAGACTCTGAACATTTACCCAAGGCCGGAATCGAACTGAGGCAGTCAACCCGAGAGCGTAAAGCAAGTTTCAACCTGTGAAAGACTGTGATAAGAGCTCAGAAGAGGGTATTGTCATGTAGGTACATATTGTTTGTAGCCACCAGATGGTGTCATTGTTGGAGGCACTGAGCAGCACGCACATGGTGCTGCTCTGGTATAAAAGACCAGCCATTTTGTGAGTCAGGCACTTTGGGCCGTAATAAAGCAGAGTCAAGGGTGTACCTTGTTCAGTTAAACAGTACTCAGTTTGTATCTTTATTGCATACATAACACAAGTAGTGCAGGAGTCCCCTGAGTGCAGCTCACTCTCTGGGGAATACAGCCAGAGCCAAGTCCATGGCACCATGGGTTGGCTCAGCTGTATGGGGGTGGGGGAGAGGGAGGAGGAGGAAGATCAGGAAAAGCAATAGTGATAGTGGATTCAATAGTTAGGGGAACAAACAAGACTTTCTGTGGCCACAGACTACAGTATGGTATGTTGCTTCCCTGGTGCCAGGGTCAAGGATGTCACTGAGTGGCTGCGGAACATTCTGAGGGTGGAAGGGTGAACAGCCAGAGGTTGTGGTCCATATCGGTATCAACAACATAGGTAGAAAGAGGGGTGAGGTCCTACAGGCAGATTTTAGGGAGCTAGGAAAGAGATTAAAAAGCAGGACCTCAAAGGTAGTAATCTCCGGATTATTCCGGTGCCTCTCGCTAGTGAGTTTAGAAATGAGGATAGAGCAGATTAATGTCTGGCTGGTGAGATATTGCAAGAGGGAGTGCATTAGATTCCTGGGGCATTGGGACTGGTTCTGGGGGAGGTGGAGCCTGTACAGCTGTTGGTGAGGGTTTAAACTAATTTGATGGGGGATGGTCACCAGGATGTAGCATTAGAAAGGAGAAATATGGTGTACAAAAGAGTGGGAGATACAGCTAGCACTAGAGTGAGAGATAGTACGGTATTAGGTGGAGTCCAACTAAGAGAAAATACAAGAAGGTCTAAGATAGGTTTACAGAGCATGTAGCTTGGTAAAAAAAGGTTGGTGAGCTGCAGGCGCTAATAGTCATACGTAAATATGATGTTGTGGCACTAACGCAGGCCTGGCTCAAAATAGGGCAGGATTGGGTCCTAAATATTCCTGGATAGAAGGTGTTCAGGAAAGATAGGGAAGGAAAGAAAGGAGGTGGGGTGGCAGGATTAAGGAGAATATTACAGTGCTGGAGGGGTCAAAGATAGAATCTATTTGGTTCGAGTTAAGAAAAAATGGGGGTGCGATTACACTACTAGCTGTATTCTATAGGCCACCTAGTGGGAGGGCTACAGAGGAGCACATTTGCAGGGAAATTACAGAAAGGTGCAAGGACTATAGAGTAATGATAATGAAGGGCTTCAATTATCCTAATATAGACTGGGATAGTAACAGTGTAAAGGGCAGAGAGGGGGAAGAATTTCTGAAGTGTGTTCAGGAGAACTTTCTTGAACTGTATGTTTCCTGCCCAATGAGGAAGGAGGCATTGCTGGATCTGGTTCTGGGAATGAGATGGGTCAAGTGGAGCAAGTGTCAGTAGGAGAACATAGAAACATAGAAAATAGGTGCAGGAGTAGGCCATTCAGCCCTTCTAGCCTGCACCGCCATTCAATGAGTTCATGGCTGAACATGCAACTTCAGTACCCCCTTCCTGCTTTCTCACCATACCCCTTGATCCCCCGAGTAGTAAGGACTTCATCTAGCTCCCTTTTGAATATATTTAGTGAATTGGCCTCAACTACTTTCTGTGGTAGAGAATTCCACAGGTTCACCACTCTCTGGGTGAAGAAGTTTCTCCTCATCTCGGTCCTAAATGGCTTACCCCTTATTCTTAGACTGTGACCCCTGGTTCTGGACTTCCCCAACATTGGGAACATTCTTCCTGCATCTAACCTGTCTAAACACATCAGAATTTTAAACGTTTCTATGAGGTCCCCTCTCATTCTTCTGAACTCCAGTGAATACAAGCCCAGTTGATCCAGTCTTTCTTGATAGGTCAGTCCCACCATCCCGGGAATCAGTCAGGTGAATCTTCGCTGCACTCCCTCAATAGCAAGAATGTCCTTCCTCAAGTTAGGAGACCAAAACTGTACACAATACTCCAGGTGTGGCCTCATCAAGGCCCTGTACAACTGTAGCAACACCTCCCTGCCCCTGTACTCAAATCCCCTCGCTATGAAGGCCAACATGCCATTTGCTTTCTTAACCGCCTGCTGTACCTGCATGCCAACCTTCAATGACTGATGTACCATGACACCCAGGTCTCGTTGCACCTCCCCTTTTCCTAATCTGTCACCATTCAGATAATAGTCTGTCTCTCTGTTTTTATCACCAAAGTGGATAACCTCACATTTATCCTCATTATACTTCATCTGCCATGCATTTGCCCACTCACCTAACCTATCCAAGTCACTCTGCAGTCTCATAGCATCCTCCTCGCAGCTCACACTGCCACCCAACTTAGTGTCATCCGCAAATTTGAGATATTACATTTAATCCCCTCATCTAAATCATTAATGTACAATGTAAACAGCTGGGGCCCCAGCACAGAACCTTGCGGTACCCCACTAGTCACTGCCTGCCATTCTGAAAAGTACCCATTTACTCCTACTCTTTGCTTCCTGTCTGACAACCAGTTCTCAATCCACGTCAGCACACTACCCCCAATCCCATGTGCTTTAACTTTGCACATTAATCTCTTGTGTGGGACCTTGTCGAAAGCCTTCTGAAAGTCCAAATATACCACATCAACTGGTTCTCCCTTGTCCACTTTACTGGAAACATCCTCAAAAAATTCCAGAATGTTTGTCAAGCATGATTTCCCTTTCACAAATCCATGCTGACTTGGACCTATCATGTCACCATTTTCCAAATGCACTGCTATGACATCCTTAATAATTGATTCCATCATTTTACCCACTACTGAGATTAGGCTGACCGGTCTATAATTCCCTGTTTTCTCTCTCCCTCCTTTTTTAAAAAGTAGGGTTACATTGGCTACCCTCCACTCGATAGGAACTGATCCAGAGTCAATGGAATGTTGGAAAATGACTGTCAATGCATCTGCTATTTCCAAGGCCACCTCCTTAAGTACTCTGGGATGCAGTCCATCAGGCCCTGGAGATTTATTGGCCTTCAATCCCATCAATTTCCCCAACACAATTTCCCGACTAATAAAGATTTCCCTCAGTTCCTCCTCCTTACTAGACCCTCTGACCCCTTTTATATCCGGAAAGTTGTTGGTGTCCTCCTTAGTGAATACCGAACCAAAGTACTTGTTCAATTGGTCTGCAATTTCTTTGTTCCCCGTTATGACTTCCCCTGATTCTGACTGCAGTGGACCTACGTTTGTCTTTACTAACCTTTTTCTCTTTACATACCTATAGAAACTTTTGCAATCTGCCTTAATGTTCCCTGCAAGCTTCTTCTCGTACTCCATTTTCCCTGCCCTAATCAAACCCTTTGTCCTCCTCTGCTGAGTTCTAAATTTCTCCCAGTCCCCGGGTTCGCTGCTATTTCTGGCCAATTTGTATGCCACTTCCTTGGCTTTAATACTATCCCTGATTTCCCTTGATAGCCACGGTTGAGCCACCTTCCCTTTTTTATTTTTACGCCAGACAGGAATGTACAATTGTTGTAGTTCATCCATGCGGTCTCTAAATGTCTTCCATTGCCCATCCACAGTCAACCCCTCAAGTATCATTCGCCAATCTATCCTAGCCAATTCACGCCTCATACCTTCAAAGTTACCCTTCTTTAAGTTCTGGACCATGGTCTCTGAATTAACTGTTTCATTCTCCATCCTAATGCAGAATTCCACCATATTATGGTCACTCTTCCCCAAGGGGCCTCGCACAATGAGATTGCTAATTAATCCTCTCTCATTACACAACACCCAGTCTAAGATGGCCTCCCCCCGAGTTGGTTCCTCGACATATTGGTCTAGAAAACCATCCCTTATGCACTCCAGGAAATCCTCCTCCACCGTATTGCTTCCAGTTTGGCTCGCCCAATCTATGTGCATATTAAAGTCACCCATTATAACTGCTGCACCTTTATTGCATGCACCCCTAATTTCCTGTTTGATACCCTCCCCAACATCACTACTAATGTTTGGAGGTCTGTACACAACTCCCACTAACGTTCTTTGCCCTTTGGTGTTCTGCAGCTCTACCCATATAGATTCCACATCATCCAAGCTAATGTCTTTCCTAACTATTGCATTAATCTCCTCTTTAACCAGCAATGCTACTCCACCTCCTTTTCCTTTTATTCGATCCTTCCTGAATGTTGAATACCCCTGGATGTTGAGTTCCCAGCCCTGATCATCCTGGAGCCACGTCTCCGTAATCCCAATCACATCATATTTGTTAACATCTATTTGCACAGTTAATTCATCCACCTTATTGCGGATACTCCTTGCATTAAGACACAAAGCACATTTAGGGAACAGTGATCATAGTGTCATAAGGTTTAAATAAGCTATGGAAAAGGAGAAGGGGCAATCTATAGTCAAAATACTTAATTGGAGGATAGCCAATTTCAGTGGGTTGAGAACAGACCTGGCCTGGGTAAATTGGAATTAAAGATTGGCAGGCAAAACTGTTATTGAACAATGGGCTGCCTTTAAAAAGGAGGGGTTCAGGTACAGTCGAGGTACATTCCCACGACGGGGAAGGTACGGCAACCAAACCCAGAGCTTCCTGGATGACGAAAGAGATAGAGAGCAAGATAAAATCGAAAAAAGGGAGTATGACAGATGTCAGGTTGAGAATACAAGTGAGAACCAGGCTGAATACAGAAAGTTTAGAGGGGAAGTGAAAAAGAAAATAAGAGGGACAACCATGGACTATGAGAATAGACTGGCAGCTAACATAAAAGGGAATCCAAAAGATTTCTATAGGCATATAAATTGTGAACTGGTTGTAAGAGGAGGGGTGGAGCCGATTTGGGACCAAAAAGAAGACCTACGCATAGAGGCAGAGGGCATGGCTGAGGTACTAAATGAATACTGTCTTCACCAAGGAAGAAGATGTTGCCAAAGTCATAGTAGAAGGTAGCTGAGGTATTGGATGGGATAAAAATTGATAAAGAGGAGGTACTAGAAAGGCTGGCTGTACATAAAGTAAATAACTCACCAGGACCGGATGAGATGCATCCTCGGATGCTGAGGGAAGTAAAGGTGGAAATTGTGGAGGTACTGGCCATAATCTTCCAATCCTCCTTGAATACGGGGATGGTGCCAGAGGACTGGAAAAGTGCAAATGTTACACCCTTGTTCAAAAAAGGGTGTAAGGATAAACCCAACAACTATCGGCTAGTCAGCTTAACTTCAGTGATTGGGAAGCTTTTAGAAATGATAATCTGGGACAAAATTTACAGTCACTTGGACAAGTGCGGATTAATTAAGAGAAGCCAGCATGGATTTGTTAAAGGCAAATCATGTTTAACTAACTTGATTAAATGTTTTGATGAGGTAACAGAGAGGGCTGATGAGGGTAATGCAGTTGATGTGGCGTGCATGAACCTTCAAAAGGCATTTGATAAAGTGCCACATAATAGGCTTGCCAGCAAAGTTGAAGCCCATGAAATAAAAAGGACAATGGCAGCATGGATACAAAATTGGCTAAGTGACAGGAAACAGAGGGTAGTGGTGAATGGTTGTTTTTCGGACTGAATGAAGGGGTTACCCAGGGGTCGGTACTAGGGCCACAGCTATACTTGATATATATTATTAATGATATAATAATGATTTGGACTTAGGTGTACAGTGCACTATTTCAAAATTTGCAGATGACACAAAACTTGGAAATATAGTGAACAGTGAGGAGGATAGGGATAGACTTCAACCAGGGGCGGATTAACCATCACCATTATAGGCAGTCCCTTGGGGTCGAGGATGACTTGCTTCCACACTAAAAATGCATACTCAAGTGACTGATGAACTCATTTTAAACAGTAGAAGATGCCTGTGCGTGAATTATTTTTACCTGGGGTGGCCATTGCACACCAGCCACCACAAGGGCTTGGCAGAGCAAGGTCTTGGTCCAGTGGCAAGGGGATCCAAGACGACTGGAGACCAGGCTCCACCGAATTAACTATGGGGCAGATGCGGCTGCAGCCCCAGGCCCACCAAAGAACATAGGCCCACCAAATAAATGTAGGAAAAAAAAATTATGGCCTCCCAAATAGGCTGAATAGAATAGACAATAAGAGAGGAAAAACAAGACCGAGGAAAATAGATTCACTTGTTTCTACTTATATACAGAAGTACCTATATACACTAATGTACCTATAGACAGAACTAGCCTGTTTTATTTCACATGATGTTGAGAGAAATTTGCTTCTATATATAGGAATCTAGTATTGCAATGTTACCAGAACCAGAATATATACCTACTTGATACAGTATATGCTTTCATTGTTGAATATACTGGCCTATGTTTTCATACTCAGAATCAGAATCATATATGTAATGTAATGAACATGAACAAACATAACTATCGGCCCATTTGGATCAGTTCGCCGCAGGCCCATCAGGTCCTTAATCCGGACCTGACTTCAGGAGGACAGAGACAGGCTGGTGGAATGGGTGGACACGTGGCAGCTAAAGTTTAACACAGAAAAGTGCGAAGTGATACATTTTGGTAGGAACGAGGAGAGGCAATATAAAGTAAAGGGTACAATTCTAAAAGGGGTGCAAGAACAGAGAGACCTGGGGGTATATGTGCACAAATCGTTGAAGGGCAGGGCAGGTTGAGAAAGTGGTTAAAAAAGCATACGAGATGCTGGGCTTCATAAATAGAGGCATAGAGTACAAAATCAAGGAAGTTCTGATGAACCTTTATAAAACATTGGTTCAGCCACAACTGGAGTATATTGTCCAATTCTGGGCACACACTTTAGGAAGGATGTGAAGACTTTAGAGAGGGTGCAGAAAAGATTGACAAGAATGGTTCCAGGGATGAGGGATTTCAGTTACGTGGATAGACTGGAGAAACTGGGGTTGTTCTCCTTAGAGCAGAGAAGACAGAGAGGAGATTTGATTGAAGTGTTCAAAATCATGAGGGGTGTAGATCGAGAGAAACTGTTCCCATTGGCAGAAGAGTCGAGAACCAGAGGACACAGATTTAAGGTGATTGGCAGAAGATCCAAAGGCAACATGAGGGGAAACTTTTTTACGCAGCGAGTGGTTAGGATCTGGAATGCACTGCTGGAAAGGGTGGTGGAGGCAGATTCAATCGGGACTTTCAAAAGGGAATCAGATAAGTCCCTGAAGGAAATAAATTTGCAGGGCTACGGGAAAAGTGTGAGGGACTGAGACTTGCTGAAGTGCTCTTGCAGAGAGCCGGCACGGGCACGACGGGCCGAATGGCCTCCTACTGTGCTGTATAGATTCTATGATTCTATGGGGGCCACCTTCCATGAAAAGTACTACCATGTCAGGTGGCAGAAAGTGTCAATGCTGTTTCAACTGTGCACCAAACCTGGCAGCAGGTGAGATATATTTCTTAGGAGTGCAGGTCTTGCCAAGGCTTTAAATATCGTGCTTAGTTTTACAATTTTGTCTTACCAGGTACTTCCATTTACGTTTTAGAGCAACATTACAGAGAGAGAGAATAAACAGTACTAAAACATCAGATCATGTTCACGTGGGCACTGTGTAACACTGCCAGGGAAATGACCTTGCACTGTAGCCCATTACATATGGCAACAAGCACTAAGTGTGCTGCCAATACAAGGTACCTACATGCTGAATGTTCACAGACTTATCAAGATTAATGGAAACTTCTAAAATCTACTTTAACTTCAGTCTGCCAGCAAACTATTGGCAAACTAAGAGAAAACATTGAGATTGGTTTGATGAAAAATACCAGCAAATTAAAGATCTTATCAATCATAAGCGTTCATTGATTGACAGAACCAATCTAACTTACGGGCCAAGAATGAATATTACCGTCAGCTATGAGCTGAAGTATAACACAAGCTGCATTCGATGAAGAGTAATTAGTGGATGAAAAAGGCCCAAGAACTCCAAAATTATGCTGATCATCATGAGATAGAAACATAGAAACATAGAAACATAGAAAATAGGTGCAGGAGCAGGCCATTCAGCCCTTCTAGCCTGCACCGCCATTCAATGAGTTCATGGCTGAACATGAAACTTCAGTACCCCCTTCCTGCTTTCTCGCCATACCCCTTGATCCCCCGAGTAGTAAGGACTTCATCTAACTCCCTTTTGAATATATTTAGTGAATTGGCCTCAACTACTTTCTGTGGTAGAGAATTCCACAGGTTCACCACTCTCTGGGTGAAGAAGTTTCTCCTCATCTCGGTCCTAAATGGCTTACCCCTTATCCTCAGACTGTGACCCCTGGTTCTGGACTTCCCCAATATTGGGAACATTCTTCCTGCATCTAACCTGTCTAAACCCGTCAGAATTTTAAACGTTTCTATGAGGTCCCCTCTCATTCTTCTGAACTCCAGTGAATACAAGCCCAGTTGATCCAGTCTTTCTTGATAGGTCAGTCCCACCATCCCGGGAATCAGTCTGGTGAATCTTCGCTGCACTCCCTCAATAGCAAGAATGTCCTTCCTCAAGTTAGGAGACCAAAACTGTACACAATACTCCAGGTGTGGCCTCACCAAGGCCCTGTACAACTGTACCAACACCTCCCTGCCCCTGTACTCAAATCCCCTCGCTATGAAGGCCAACATGCCATTTGCTTTCTTAACCGCCTGCTGTACCTGCATGCCAACCTTCAATGACTGATGTACCATGACACCCAGGTCTCGTTGCACCTTCCCTTTTCCTAATCTGTCACCATTCAGATAATAGTCTGTCTCTCTGTTTTTACCACCAAAGTGGATAACCTCACATTTATCCACATTATACTTCATCTGCCATTCATTTGCCCACTCACCTAACCTATCCAAGTCACTCTGCAGCCTCATAGCATCCTCCTTGCAGCTCACACTGCCACCCAACTTAGTGTCATCCGCAAATTTGGAGATACTACATTTAATCCCCTCGTCTAAATCATTAATGTACAATGTAAACAGCTGGGGCCCCAGCACAAAACCTTGCGGTACCCCACTAGTCACTGCCTGCCATTCTGAAAAGTACCCATTTACTCCTACTCTTTGCTTCCTGTCTGACAACCAGTTCTCAATCCACTTCAGCACACTACCCCCAATCCCATGTGCTTTAACTTTGCACATTAATCTCTTGTGTGGGACCTTGTCGAAAGCCTTCTGAAAGTCCAAATATACCACATCAACTGGTTCTCCTTTGTCCACTTTACTGGAAACATCCTCAAAAAATTCCAGAAGATTTGTCAAGCATGATTTCCCTTTCACAAATCCATGCTGACTTGGACCTATCATGTCACCATTTTCCAAATGCGCTGCTATGACATCCTTAATAATTGATTCCATGATTTTACCCACTACTGAGGTTAGGCTGACCGGTCTATAATTCCCTGTTTTCTCTCTACCTCCTTTTTTAAAAAGTGGGGTTACATTGGCTACCCTCCACTCGATAGGAACTGATCCAGAGTCAATGGAATGTTGGAAAATGAATGTTGGAAGATGCTGTTAAAGCTATGTACAGACCATCGACTGATGGATCAGTACCCCTTCAGTCGATAGTGTTATGCTTAGAATAACTCCACAAGACTGAGTAGTGTAAGCTTAAACTGATGTGACTTTAACCTCTTTAATAAAACTCCAGAGTGCCAAAGCAGCATGGCAGACAACCTTTTATACTCGCTTGCATGAGGTGTGCAGGTGACCCTTGGGCCTCCAACAGGTGCGCCCTCTGGTGGCAAGTCTTACACAGTTATAATGTTTACATACATAACAGATGGTAACTGTTTTATTAAGGATAGTGAGGGGATTTTAAAGCAATGGGAGGGGTGTTTCCATGACCTTCTCAATAGGGATTCAGCTTTCAGTTAACAAATAATTGACTGGATGCCCTCACACAATATCTCAACTGAACTAAACAGCTTGCCTATGCTCGGGGAAGTACAAAGAGTGATCAAGCAGATCGGTAAAACAAAGCTGCTGGACTAGGTGTGATTCCAAGTGAAATTTATGAGTGGGAATGAGGTGCGTCCCAATAGCCTCCACCTTCTGCTGCAAAGAATTTGGGAGCAGGAAGAAGTCACTCAAGATCTTAAAGTTACAAATCTTGTAACCAATATCAGAAAAAAGGGGAAAAACCGATTGTAGCAGATGGTATCGTGCTGTCCAGAAGTTTGCTTGCCCCTGACATTGTCTCAATTGTCAGACAACTTCACAGAAACATAACAGGAAGGGTACTGTACAGTGGGTCTCAATCTGAATCCTTGCCCATCGAAACTGCATTAAAACAAGGATGTGTCAGTGCACCCATCCTTTTTTGCTATTTTCTTGGCGCCTTTGCTACCTTGAGCTGCTGTCAATCTATCCTGCAGTGTAGAAATGAAGTACTGACCAGATGGCAAGCTTCTCAATCTAAGGCGCTTGCAGGCAAAGAGGAAAGTTCTCATCACCATCACCATCGATTTTCAGTATGCTAATGACTGTACCATTGTAGCTCACTCTGCCAGTTGTCTCCAAATAATCCTAGACAGCTCTTTTGAAGCTACAATCTATTTGGACTCTATTAATGTTTCCAAAACTAAAATGTTTTATCAACCTGCACTTGGTACTCCAGCTTCTCTCCCATCAATAACCATCAAAGGAACGATTCTAGAGAATGGACACTACTTTGTATACCTTGGTAGCTATCTATTAAACAATGCAAACAGCAATGAGGGATTCAGCACTTCATTAATGGCTTTTGGTCCCCAGAAGACCCATGTCTTCGATGAGAAAGGATTGAATGGATCTACAAAGAACATAGTTTACAAGTCACTTACAGAAGGCATCGCAAGACTCTTAAGTGCTTCTGTCAACATTCCTTGGGCCCGAAATTGGCCGACATACCGCCGCACACCGCCCGCGGACCGCCGGCGACCGCTCAAAAGGGCGATTTTGGTCAGAAAACAGCTATATACTGCCGACATACCGCTCAGCGGAATATTCAGCAATGACATACTGCCGAGTGGTATGCACACCTTCCATCGTGCAGGACCGCCCGCAGACCGCCCAAAATGTGCGATTTTCATCGCATGCCACCAACATACCACCAGAGCTGCATACTGTCCTGGAAAAGGTGGTTTTACGTGATGACAAGTGGCCAGGAATGGGCAGAGAGCACGGAGCCGCCATTTTGGAAATTGCAAACTGTCAGCTAAAGCAGCAGTTCTGTATCTCTCAGGTGAAAAGTGATTTTAGAGTCTGACTTTGATTGGAAAAGGTATATTTACTATTACTGAGTAAATTATTAAGAGAGAAAGGCATTTTATTGATACTTTTTGATTGGAGAATGTCATGTATTGATGCTTGGGGTCACTAGACACCAGGGGGCGCCACTGTTGGAGGTCATCAGGCTGTACGCCCGTGTGTGTGGGCCCTGGTATATACGTGCTGGTACCATGTCTTGTAGTCACTTTGGGCGCGAATAAAGTGGACCAGATTTACACCTGAGTAAGTTTACAGTAGAAAATCTTTTGAATCACTATATACATAACATTTGGCGACGAGGTAACTTAATAACCTTCACATGCACAATGGGCACAATTGGAATTCTGGAGAGATTCATGGATGGCGAGGATTGGGCGGATTTTATTGACCACCTGGATCAGTATTTTATGGCTAACAACATGGCGGGAGACAATGGCACAGTTAGGCGCCGGGCGGTTTTCCTCACTGTTTGTGGTTCAAGAATATATGGCCTCATAAAGAATCTGCTCTCACCTGCATGTCCAGCGGACAAAGAATACAAGGATTTGTGTGCTTTGGTACGTAACCATCTCAAGCCAAACGAGGGGATCAGCATATCACGCTATCGCTTCTACACACATGTTCGTGCTGAGGGCCAAGATGTGTCGGGATTCGTTGCCAACCTGCGACGTTTTGCTGAGCTGTGTAAATTCAGGTCCATGTTAGAAGACATGCTGCGAGATTTCTTCGTGATAGACATCAACCATGATGTGATTCTCCGGAAATTATTGGCTGCAGATAGGCTGGACTTGAGAAAGGCCATCGCGACTGCCCAGGCATGCATGACGACTGATAATAATTTGAGGCAGATATCATCGAAAAGTCAGAGCTTCGCGGCAAGTACTGTAAACAAGATTGTATCGTCGTCTGGCAGAGCTGCTTATGGCAGGGCCTACTCGACTGCTTACGTGAAACCTGTAGCTGCTCAAAGTCCGCCAACTGGTACGAATCCTATTTCACCCTGTTGGCGTTGTGGGGGCAATCATCAGCCTCATCAGTGTCGGTTTAGGCAGTACTTCTGTAACGGTTGTTCCAAAGTGGGGCATCTTCAGGGAATGTGCCCACAACTGAGCAAGCGTGCTGCCGCTCATCACATTGGTGATGATGACCAGCCTAGTGCTGGCCCAGATGCACAACCCGAGGAGGAAGTGTATGGTCTGTATTCGTTCTTGGGAAAGAGCCAGCCGATAATGGTTAATGTGAAACTGAATGGCGTGCTGGTATCGATGGAGCTGGACATGGGTGCGAGTCAGTTGATAATGAGCCAAAGGATATTCGACAAGCTGTGGGATGCTGAGGCAGTGAAGCCTAAGCTGAGTCCAGTCAATGCCAAGTTTCGTACTTACACTAAGGAACTCATACCGGTGATTGGCAGTGCACTAGTCAAGATGTCATATGATGGTGTGGTTCATGATCTTCCGTTATGGATCGTCCCAGGCAATGATCCAACACTGTTCGGTAGGAATTAGCTCGAGAAAATCAAGTGGAATTGGAATGATATCAAAACATTGTCATTGGTGGATGACACTTCATGTGCTCAAGTGTTGAAGAAGTTTCCTTCTTTGTTTGAACCAGGCATTGGAAATTTTACGGGAGCCAAGGTGCAGATTCATCTGGATTTTGATGCAAGACCTGTCTATCATAAAGCTCGGTCTGTTCCCTATATGATGAGGGAGAGGTTGAAATTGAGCTTAACAGACTCCAACGTGCAGGTGTCATATCACCGATCGAGTTTAACGAGTGCGCCAGTCCTATTGTTCCTGTGTTGAAGAGTAATGGCACTGTCAGGATTTGTGGAGACTACAAGGTTATGATTAACCGATTTTCGAAACAGGATCAGTATCCGTTACCGAGAGCAGACGACCTGTTCGCCATGCTAGCTGGTGGAAAGTCATTCACTAAACTGGATGTGATGTCGGCCTATATGACCCAGGAGCTTGTCGACATTTCGACGAAACTTACCTGCATCAACACCCAGAAAGGACTGTCTGTCTACAACAGGTGGCCTTTTGGAATTCGTTCGGCTGCAGCCATATTTCAGAGGAATATGGAAAGTTTACTAAAGTCCATCCCTAGAACTGTCGTGTTTCAAGATGACACTCTGGTCACAGATTGCGACACAGCTGAACATCTGAACAACCTTGAGGAAGTTCTACAGCGTCTGGACAAAGTGGGACTCAGGCTGAAACGTTCAAAGTGTGTCTTCATGCCACCTGAAGTTGAATTCCTGGGGAGGAAGATTGCTGCTGATGGCATCAGGCCTACGGATTCGAAAACCAAGGCCATCAAAAATGCACCCAGGCCTCAGAATGTGACAGAGCTGCATTAATTCCTTGGGCTACTCAACTACTTCAGTAATTTTTTACCTGGATTGAGTACTTTACTAGAGCCACTGCACATGCTGCTCAGAAAAGGGAACAAATGAGTCTGGGGTGTATCTCAAGATAGAGCTTTTGAGATAGCTAAGAATCTGCTCTGTTCAAGCAAGCTGCGGGTTCACTATGATCCGTGTAAGTGCCTGTGATGCTTCATCATATGGGGTTGGCAGTGTACTCCAACAAGCAAATGAGTCGGATAAACTACAACCTGTTGTGTATGCTTCGAGAAGTTTGTCAAGGTTCAGTGCTGGGCCCCCAGCTTTTTACAATATACATTAACGATTTGGATGAAGGAATAGAGTGTAATATCGGCAAGTTTGCATATGACACTAAACTGGGTGGCGGTGTGAGCTGTGAGGAGGACGCTAAGAGGCTGCAGGGTGACTTGGACAGGTTAGGTGAGTGGGCAAATGCATGGCAGATGCAGTATAATGTGGATAAATGTGAGGTTATCCATTTTGAGGGCAAAACACGAAGGCAGAATATTATCTGAATGGCGGCAGATTAGGAAAAGGGGAGGTGCAACGAGACCTGGGTGTCATGGTACATCAGTCATTGAAAGTTGGCATGCAGGTTCAGCAGGCGGTGAAGAAGGCAAATAGCAAGAGGATTTGAGTATAGGAGCAGGGAGGTCTTACTGCAGTTGTACAGGACCTTGAATATTGTGTACAGTTTTGGTCTCCTAATCTGAGGAAGGACATTCTTGCTATTGAGGGAGTGCAGCTGGAGAGAAAGTGAGAGGGGGGTGCTGAGGGAGTGATCAGCCATGATCTTGCCGAATGGCCTACTCCTGCACCTATTTTCTATGTTTCTATGTTTCTAAAAGCGGAAAGAGCTTACAGCACGGTAGAAAAAGAAGCTTTGGCCTGTGTGTATGGGGTAAAAAAAATGCATCAGTACCTGTTTGGTTTTTGCTTTAAACGTGAAATGTCTCACAAGCGACTCACTTCATTGTTTTCGGAAAACAAAGGTATTAATACCAATGCATCATCCCGCATTCAGAGGGATGATTATGTTATTCGTCACAGACCGGACACTGAGAATTGTGCCGGTGCACTGAGTCGCCTGCCTTTGCCCACACCAGATATGCAGATCTATTGTTAGTAATGGAGGCTTTTGGGAGCGAAGGTTCCCCTGTCACTGCTCAACAACATAGGATCTGGACCAGCTATGACCCTATTTTATCGGTTGTAAAACGTTGTGTCCTCAGTGGTGATTGGTCTGCAATACCCATGGAGATGTGTGATGAGACCAAACCTTACAACCGTCGCAAAGATGAACTGTCCATTTAGTCAGATTGTCTACTCTGGGCAATCGTGTTGTTATGCTCAAGAAAGGCAGAGAAAAATTTGTACGTGAACTACATAGCACTCAATCCTGGCATTGTCATGATGAAAGCCATTGCCAGGGCTCATGTTTGGTGGCCTGGAATTGACTCTGACCTAGAATCATGTGTGCATCAGTGCAATAGTTGCATGCAGCTAAGTAAAGTACTAGCGGAATCTCCGCTAAGTCTTTGGTCGTGGTCATCTAAACCATGGTCGAGGATCCACATCGATTTTGCGGGCCCTTTCCTGGGAAAGATGTTTTTTATTGGGGTGAATGCATATTCAAAGTGGATAGAGTGTACTATTATGTCATCCAGTACGTCCACAGCTACCATTGAGAGCCTTCGTGTCATGTTTGCTACTCACGGTTTCCCTGACATCGTTGTGAGCGACAACGGATCTTGCTTCACAAGTCTGGAGTTTCAAGAGTTCATGAAACTCAATGGTATTAAACATGTGAGGTCAGCCCCATTCAAACCTGCTTCTAATGGTCAAGCAGAAGAGCGTGCTGTTCAAACGATCAAGCAGAGCATGAAACATGTGACTCAGGGTTCACTGCAGACTCATTTGTCACGCATTTGCTTAGTTACAGGACACGCTTATTGGGGCCTCCCCTGCTGAACTACTGATGTAGAGAAGTCTCAAGACCAAGGTCTCTCTTGTTCATCCCGATTTGAATGATCGTGTTGAAAACAGACGTCAAAGTCAGCAATTGTATCATGATCTGCTGCTGTGTCACGTGATATTTCTGTCAATGATTCGGTTTATGTATTGAACTATGGTCAAGGTCCAAAGTGGATCGCCGCTACTGTCACAGCCAAGAAGGGTAACAGAGTGTTTATTGTCGTGCTCAAGAATGGGCAAACATGCAGGAAACATGTTGATCAAGTGAAACTGTGGCACACAGATGAACTGGAACCGTTTGAGGAAGATGCCGTCAGTGACCAACCAACCAATGGTCATTCATCAGAGGACTTTGCTGTCATTATCGAACCTGGACTTTCAGTCTCTGACTGCTCATTACCACTCCCATCAGATCGGCTACTCAGCCTCCAGCCATAACCGACACAGAACACCCATCCAGAACTGGAGTAGAACTGAGACGATCAACTCGTGAGCGGAAAACCCCAAACCGATTTGTAAAGAGACTGACACTAAGATCTTGAAGGGGGATGTTGTCGTGTATTGATGCTTGGGGTCACTTAGACACCAGGGGGCGCCACTGTTGAAGGTCATCAGGCTGTACACGCGTGTGTGCGGGCCCTGGTATATATGTGCTGGTACCATGTCTTGTAGTCACTTTGGGCATGAATAAAATGGATCAGGTTTACACCTGAGTGAGTTTACAGTAACAAGTCTTTTGAGTCATTATATACATAACAAAAACTTTGTGGAGATTTAAAAAGAATGGGGCCTGTGTTGATGACAATCTTTCTAATGGAGGAACCAGATGTGGGGAAGTTTATTGAGCAGAGTTATAAGGGTAATGGAAGAGGTTGCAGAATGATGATAAGGAGGAGGAGGCCTTACCCGCAAAGGCTCTTCACGGGGAAGCGCTCATACTTGGATCTGACTGATCGACAGAGTGTCCGAAGACTGCGCTTCCGAAAAGAGGTCATCACTGAGATTTGCCAGCTCATTATGGCAGACCTACAGCGCGGTAGCACCAATATTACTGCACTCTCTGTCAAGATGAAGGTGACTGTGGCACTTTCCTTTTATGCATGTGGGCCTTTTCAATCATCAGCTGGGGACATATGCGCTATTTTGCAGTACACTACTCACTGGTGCAGTTGACAGGTAATCGAAGCACTATAAACTTCCCAATGACGAAGGAGGCTCAGAGTGACAGGGCTTTTGGATTTGCACGCATTGCCAGCATCCCCAAGGTGCAGGGTGCTATTGACTGTACCCATATTGCTCTGCGAGCACCATTACAGGAGGCGGAGGTGTACCAAAACTGTTATGTATGGAGAAAGAGTTAGACTGAACACTGTGAGCTCAAAGTAAAGTGTAACCTTAGTATTTTACTGCAGGTCTCCAGAGTGCCTCTCCAATCTGTGAGGCCTCCTTAAATACCTGTGCTCCCAAGGGATTATGGGATCCCTTGGGACTCCAGGGGATGAGCCCTCTGGTGGCTGTACAGAGTAAATACAAGTTCACAGATATAACAACACTCCCCCACCAAAGTCAATAGTGTAACTATTTACAATGTGAGTCGATCTAGGGCCCTTCTTGCCCTGGTTGATCGTCTCGGTGTGAAAGCTGGTATTGTTGAATCATTTGTTGGGCCCTCGCTGGGCTGTCGTGCAGCTGGCCTTGCTGGGCTGCCTGGTGTGTTGGGTCTTGTTGGGCTGCTATGGATGATGGATTCTGCTTCGTGGTCAACCGTGGTGCTGGTTGCCACTGGTGCGTATGTTGGGGGATCAAAAAAGGTAGGGTCCAAGGTGGGTTGCTCAGGATAGTCCATAAATCTGAGTTTGATTTGGTCCAAGTGTTTCCAGTGAATGAGTCTATTTGAAAGTTTGACCTGAAACACCCTGCTCCCCTCTTTGGCCACGACAGTGCCGGGAAGCCACTTGAGACCTTGTCCATAATTCATTACAAATGCAGGATCATTAATTTCAATCTCGCGTGACACCTTTGCGCTATCATGGTATGCACTTTGTTGAAGCCGCCTGCTCTCTACCTGTTCATGTAGATCAGGGTGAACTAACGAGAGCCTTGTCTTAAGTGCTCTTTTCATGAGCAGTTCAGCAGGTGGGATCCCAGTGAGTGAGTGGGTTCTCGTACGGTAGCTAAGCAGTACTCGGGATAGGTGAGTCTGCAGTGAGTCTTCAGTTACCCTCTTCAAGCCTTGCTTGATGGTTTGCACTGCTCTCTCTGCCTGACCATTGGACGCTGGTTTAAACGGGGCAGATGTGACATGTTTGATCCAGTTATGGGTCATGAATTCTTTGAACTCAGCACTGGTAAAACATGGCCCGTTGTTGCTCACCAGGACATCGGGTAAGCCGTGAATGGCAGATATGGCCCGCAGGCTTTCATTAGTGGCATAGGATGTGCTAGCTGACATTATCTCATTCAATCCATTTGGAATACGCATCTACAACCACAAGGAACATTTTACTCAACAACAAGCCTACATAGTCGACGTGTACCCTAGACCACAGTTTGGAGGGCCAAGGCCATAAACTTAGCGGCGTCTCCCTGGGTACATTGCTTAACTGCGAGCTTGTATTACATCTGTGAACGCAGGACTCCAAGTCCGCATTGATACCGGGCCACCACACGTGGGATCTGGCTATGGCTTTCATCATTATAATGCCTGGGTGGGTACTATGGAGGTCATTGATGAAGGTGTCTCTGCCCTTCTTGGGGACCACTACTCGATTGCCCTACAGAAGGCAGTCTGCCTGTATGGACATTTCATCTTTGCGCCGCTGGAACGGCTTTATCTCTTCCTGCATTTCCACTGGGACACTGGACCAGCTCCCGTGAAGCACACAGCTTTTGACTAGAGATAATAAGGGGTCCTGGCTTGTCCAGGTTTTGATCTGCTGGGCAGTGACGGGTGATTGCTCACTCTCAAATGCTTCCATAACCATGGCTAGATCTGCGGGCTGCGCCATTTCCACTGCGCAACTGTGTCAGCTGTGACTCAGTTGGTAGCACTCTCGCCTCTGAGTCAGAACGTTGAGGGTTCAAGTTCCGCTCCAGAAGCTTCAGCACAAAAATCTTGGCTGACACTGCCGTGCAGTATTGAGGAATTGCTGCATTGTCAGAGATGCTGGCCTGAATTCTCTCCAAATAGGTGGGTTGGGGGCAGGGGGCCTCTGAGGCAGGCAGCAAACCCGGGAGATGTGGTAACATTTTCCAAGGCGCTTTACGGGAATGTCACAAAACAAAATTTGACACCGAGTCATATTAGGAGAAATTAGGGCAGATGAACAAAAGCTTGGTGAAAGAGGTAGGTTTTAAGGAGGAAAGAAAGGTAGAGAGGCGCAGAGCTGAAGATACAGCCACCAATGGTTGAGCAATTAAAATCAGGGATGCACAAGAGGCCAGAATTAGAGAAGCGCAGAGATCTCGGGGGGTTGTGGGACCAGAGGAGATTACAGAGATAGGAAGAGGCGAGGCCATGAAGGGATTTGAAAACAAGGATGAGAATTTTAAAATCAAAGTGTTCCTCAGCTAGCCAGCCAACACATGAAAGGTCATGGACCTGAAACATGAATTCTGTTTCTCTCTCCACAGATGCTGCCTGACCTGCTGAGTATTTCCAGCATTTTCTGTTTCTATTTCAGCTAGCACATTGCTTCTTTCACAAGGCAACACTTAGAAGGAATGGAAGATGAAGTGAATCAAACAACCAGCACAATCTCAGCTCAGAATGATTCCCAGCACAAGATAAGTCCATCGGAGGGCTCAGGGAGGAGAATCGTGGTTCGGGGAAGGGGAGGGGGAGCCCAGGGCAAGGGAGGTCCAAACATTCCTTGTGCAGCCTTGAGGAGAATTTAAATTGAAAGTAATCTTGTGATTCATAGCTGTGGCCATCTGACTACAAGATCATAAGAGCTTGTGCTACTTGGCAAGTCTAATACTTTTGACTGTTAAACTCTTGTGTTATGTCTCAAATAAAGCAATGTGACTGAGTACTGTAGACTTGAGCAAGTGTGACCCTAGTCTCTTTATTCTGACTCCAGAGTGCAAGCACAGCATGGGAGGTCTGCTTATATGCAGTGCTCCCAAGGGATGCTGGGATCCCTTGGGACTCCAACAGATGTGCCCCCTGGTGGCGGTAGAATACTGGTTACAGCGTGTTGCATACATAACATCACGCACCCCGCCCCCCCCCCACCGCAAGTCAATAGTACACTTATTTACAGGCTGGGACGATCTGGGGCTTTCCTCTCCCGAGTCGATCGTCTCTGTCGTGTATCCTACATGGCTACTGTTGGTACTATCTTAAGGTATCCCACCAGAGGGCATAACAGTGGGAGACTCATAGGTTACTTGTACGTGTGCCTGGCCTAGTATAAAAGTCACCCACCAGGTGTGATCCTCACTCTGGAGTTAACTAATAAAGGACTAAGGTCACGACAGTTCAAGTACAACACACTGCCTCGTGGAGTCATTGTTACAGCATCTAAAGACACAACAACTGGCAACGAGATTACGAACTTTCATGCGGAAATGGCTACCCTTGGTATGTTGCAGCAGTTCGCCGATGGTGATGATTGGGACGCCTTTGTGGAGAGGCTAGAACACTTTTTTACAGCAAACGACCTGGCAGGAGACGACCCGGCCGCATTGGCTGATAAGCGCCGTGCTATCCTGCTCACCAGTTGTGGGCCCAATGTCTATGGCCTCACCAGAGACTTGCTGACACCAGTGAAGACAATGACCAAGTCATACAAGGAGCTCGTAACCCTGATCCAGGAGCAACTCTATTGTGTTCCTAACACAGATGAGACTGCACACAGTGGGGTTAAAGTAACAGTGACCTCAGTCTTTATTAAGACACTCCAGAGTGAGGAACAGGTCTTAGGGGCTCGCTTATATTCAGTGCTCCCAAGGGATGCTGGGACTTCAGGGGATGCGCTCCCTGATGGTGGAACATGGGAGTGCATGCTTTACAGATACACAACATCACTCCCCCCCACCCCAAAGTCAAAGTGAAAACTATTTACAAGGTGAGGCGGTCGGGAACCTTTCTTTCCCTGGTGGACCGCCTCGGTACAAATGTCTGTTCTGGTGTGTTGGCTGTGCCCTCGCTGGGCTGGTGTGTTGTTGGCCCTGCAGGGCTGCTGGGTGAGCCTGGTCTTGCTGGGCTGTTGGGTGTGATGGGTTCAATTTCCTGGTCCGGGTAGTGTCGTTGATGCTTTGGGTGTGTGTTGTGGGCTCAAAAAAGGTGGTGTCTGCTGTGGGTTGTTCAGGACAGTCTGTGAACCGCAGCCTCGTTTGGTCCAGGTGCTTTCTGCAAATTTGTCCATTCTCTAGTTTGACTACAAACACCTTACTCCCTTCTTTAGCTATCACCGTGCCCGCGATCCACTTAGGACCATGTCCATAGTTTAGCACATACACATGGTCATTCAGATCAATTTCCCGTGACATAGTGGCGCGACCATCATTTACATTTTGTTGCTGCCACCTGCTCTCTACCTGATCATGCAGGTTGGGGTGAACCAGCGAGAATCTGGTTTTAAGTGTCCTTTTCATGAGTAGCTCAGCCGATGGGCACCCCTGTGAGCGAGTGGGTTCTCGGGCGGTAGCTGAGCAGTACTCGGGACAGGCGGGTTTGGAGTGAGCTTTCTGTGACTCGTTTAAGGCTCTGTTTGATTGTTTGTACTGCCCGCTTTGCCTGCCCATTGGAGGCTGGTTTAACTGGGGCTGAGGTGATATGTTTGATCCCATTGCAGGTCATGAATTCTTTAAATTCGGCACTGGTAAAACATGGCCCGTTGTCACTGACCAGTATGTCAGGCAGGCCGTGGGTGGCAAACATGGCCCTCAGGCTTTCAATGGTGGCGGTGGCGGTGCATCCCGACATTATTTCACATTCAATCCATTTTGAAAAAGCATCCACCACCACCAGGAACATTTTACCGAGAAACGGGCCCGCATAGTCGACATGGATCCTCGACCATGGTCTGGAAGGCCAGGACCACAAACTTAGTGGTGCCTCTCTGGGCGCGTTGCTCAACTGAGCACACACGCTGCATTGCCGTACACAGGACTCTAAGTCAGAGTCGATATCGGGCCACCACACGTGGGATCTGGCTATCACTTTCATCATTACTATACCCGGGTGTGTGCTGTGGAGATCCGAGATGAACGTCTCCCTGCCCTTTTTGGGTAGCACTACCCCACAACAGGCAGTCTGCATGAATGGACAGCTCGTCCTTTCGCCGCTGGAACGGCTTGATTAGCTCTTGCATTTCAACGGGGATGCTGGCCCAGCTCCCATGCAGTACAGAGTTTCTTACTAGGGACAGCAGAGGATCTTGGCTGGTCCAAGTCCTAATCTGGCGGGCCGTGACAGGTGATTTATCATTTTCAAACACTTCCATGACCATCAACAAGTCTGCAGGCTGTGCCACCATCAACGAGTTATACAATACAAGCAGCTTGTTCGAGCATAAAATGTTTCTGGCTTTCTCAAAAACAATTACTTGTTTTTTTTTCCCCATACCCAGTTCTCACCTTTACACAATAACACATGTAGGGGCTCTAAGAGGGTACTTAACCCCAGTAGGAAGTTACCAAAATAGTTGAGGAGTCCCAGGAACGGCCGTAGCTCTGTGATGTTCTGTGGCCTGGGCGCGTTCCTGATAGGCTCGGTCTTGGCGTCTGTGGGCAGAGTGCCGTCCGCCGCGATCTTTCTCCCCAAAAACTCCACTTCTGTTGCCATGAAGATGCATTTCGACCTCTTCAGCCGCAGCCCTACGCGATCCAGTCGCTGGAGGACCTCCTCCAGGTTTTGTAGGTGCTCGATGGTGTCCTGACCCGTGACCAATATGTCGTCCTGAAAAACCACCATGCATGGTACCAACTTGAGTAGGCTCTCCATGTTTCTCTGGAAGATCGTTGCAGCCGACCGAATTCCAAACAGGCATCTGTTGTAGATGAACAGTCCCTACTGCGTGTTGATGCAGGTGAGGCCCTTCGAAGACTCCTCCAACTCCTGCATCATGTAGGCCAAAGTCAAGTCGAGCTTGGTGAACGTCTTGCCTCCTGCCAGCGTTGCAAATAGGTCATCTGCCTTAGGTAGCGGGTATTGGTCCTGTAGCGAGAAACGATTAATAGTTACTTTATAATCGCCGCAAATCCTGACCGTGCCATCACTTTTGAGTACTAGAACAATCGGGCTGGCCCACTCGCTGAATTCCACTGGGGAGATGATGGCTTCGCGTTGCAGCCTGTCCAGCTCAATTTCCACTCTGTCCCTAATCATGTGAGGTACCGCTCGCGCCTTGTGGTGAATGGGTCGTGCCTCTGGGACCAAATGGATCTGCACCTTCGCCCCAGAAAAGTTTCCAATGCCTGGCTCAAAAAGGAAGGAAATTTGTTTAGAACCTGGGTACATGAGGCCTCATCGACATGTGATAGCACTCAGATGTCATCCCAGTTCCAGCGGATTTTGCCCAGCCAGTTCCTTCCAAGCAGTGTGGGGCCATCGCCTGGGACAATCCAGAGTGGCAGTTCATGCACTGTGCCCTCGTAGGTGACCTTGACCATGGCGCTGCCCAGGACAGTGATAAGCTCTTTGGTGTACGTTTTTAGTTTCGAATGGATGGGGCTCAGGGCTGGTCTGAGTGCCTTGTTGCACCACAGTCTCTCAAACATCTTTTTACTCATGATGGATTGGCTAGCGCCAGTGTCCAGTTCCATGGCTACGGGTAAGCCATTCAGCATTTAGCATTATAGGTGGACATTTCTTCAAAAATGTGTGCACCCCGTGTACTTCAGCATCTGCCTCCTCTCTCTGAGGCTCGAAATTGCTTTAATCCACCATGGACCGATCTTCCTCTGCTACGTGGTGGTTAGCAAGTTTTGCAGAGCTTGCAGCTCGTCTGCAAGCTTGTTGGAGGTGCCCCATTGTTCCACAGCTCTTGCAAACATACCCTTTGAAGCAGCATGAATAGGCTGAATGGAAGCCTCCACAACGCCAACAAAGTGTGAATTGCCTTGCATTCATCCTTTGTTGCAGACTCTGAGTCATCTGGGTCACCTGAGGCCTGTTGGCAGTTGCAGACTCGTGGTTTCTGCCCTGTACATTTCTGCTCGCAAACTCAGTTTCAGTTAATTTATGAACATTGATAGTGCTTGTGTGCTGAGAGATTTGTTTGGTGTTATCACTGGTGGACATAAACGCCTGTGCTATCGCAATGGCCTTACTGAGGGTCGGTGTCTCTATAGTCAAAAGTTTTCGTAGGATGGTCTCATGGCCAATGCCCAGTACAAAAAAGTCTCTCAGCATCTGCTCCAGGTAGCCATCAAACTCACATTGTCCTGCAAGTCGCTTTAGCTCGGCGACGTAGCTCACCACTTCCTGACCTTCAGATCACTGGCACGTGTAGAACCGATACCTCGCCATCAGCACACTGTCCCTCGGATTAAGATGCTCCCAAACCAGTGTACACAGCTCCTCATATGACTTATCTGTGGGTTTCACCGGAGCCAGAAAATTCTTCATGAAGCTGTAGTTCGGTGCCCCGCAGACCGTGAGGAGGACCGCTCTCCTTTTTGCAGCACTTCCTTCTCTGTCAAGCTTGTTGGCTACAAAGTACTGGTCTAGCCGTTCGACATAGGCTTCCAGTCGTCACCCTCCGAGAACTTCTCTAGGATGCCCACAGTTTGCTGCATCTTTGCGTTGGATTTGTATACTCGTCGCCAGTTATTGTGTTCCTAACACAGATGAGACTGCACACAGGGGGAGGCTAAAGTAACAGTGACCTCAGTCTTTATTAAGACACTCCAGAGTGAGTAACAGGCCTTAGGGGCCGGCTTATATACAGTGCTCCCAAGGGATGCTGGGATCCCTTGGGACTTCAGGGGATGTGCTCCCTGGTGGTGGAACATGGGAGTGTATGCTTTACAGATACACAACAAACACAAGCCCAAGGAGAACATCCTCACAGCCAGACACCTGTTTTATACCCACCGACAGCCCGAAGACCAGGAAGTCGCAAAGTATGCCGCAGCCCGCACCGTGCGAGTTCAGCACCCACCTCAACGAAGTGCTGCGGGACATTTTTGTCATTGGAATTGGCCATGAGGTCCTTCTTCATCAGCTACTGTCGGCGGATACCACAGTCACACTGCAGAAGGCCATCTCTGTGAGCCAGTCATTCACGACCTCGACCTGTGGCTCTAGACAGATATCTCACCCTCAGGACTTAAACCTGGCAGGTACTGTGCACAGAGTGGCGCTGTTCAGGAGCTGTACTTTAGAGTGCAAATCCTCTCAGGGAAGAGAGAACAGACCCCTGAGTCCCTTAACTCAGAGCGGGGCTAATCGAGTAGCCCCATGCTGGCATTGCGGAGGGAATCACAGGGCTCACCAGTGCCGTTTTAAAGACTATGTTTGCAAAGGCTGCAGCACAAAGGGCCACCTCCAGTGAATTTGTAAGAGAAATAGGACTCACTGTGTCGATGAGGAGTCCACAGATGGCCATGAATCCAGCGTGGATTATGAATTGTTACACAGAGAGGCAGCCCAGTCCCACAGGGAGGTGCACAGCATGTTTACCTGCACCACCGCGTGCCCTCCGCTGAAGATGGAAGTCGAGATAGAGGGAAGTCCAGTCTTCGTGGAAGTGGACACGGGGGCGAGCCAGTCAGTGATGAATCAAGGAGCCTTTGAGAGGCTATGGGACAATCCGGCTGAACGACCCGAGTTGGCCTCGGCTCAGGCAAATCTGCGCACCTACACCAATGAAATCATCCCAGTCGTTGGTAGTGTGAATGTAAAGGTACTCCATGATGGTGCGGTGCACAAGTTCCCTCTGTGGATTGTTGCAGGTGATGGACCAATGCTACTCGAAAGAAGGTGGATGGAGAAGATCCATTGGATTTAAGCAATGTAACAGTAATTGTAAGTTAGAGACTAAAGGTGTAACGGATTATGTAACGTGTGTAATTGACCATGTAAAATGTGTAACTAATAATCGGAATTGTATACATGCAACCGGCAAGGAAAAGTCGCATGATTATGTACAATGCATAATTGATGATCTGAACTGTGCATATGCAACCAGCGATCGAAGCCCTCTGCGCTCAGAGGCAAAGCAAGCCCTCACCTGAGGATGGACCCAGCATCTAACGCTCTTGTCGCACCACGAAACCACAAAACAAAAGAAACGCAAAACCCACTTACCTGAACTTGAATGTACATGAATGTTAGGAGCCCCTGCCATACCAATATGGGAAGGGGGGGAGAATGGATTGGTCAAGAACACACTCACACACAAACAGCAACCACCATCATGCTATTGCACCCACTACCCACCCAAGGTTGAGCTGGCCAGCCAGAGGTCTACCAGACAAAACCCATATAGAGCTAAGTCCAGAGCACAGTTAATGCAGGGGCGATTTGCACTGAGGGTTCAGGGAGGAATGATGTCATGTATCCAACATGGCTACTGTTGGTACTATCTTAAGATGTGCCACCAGAGGCCACAGCAGTGGGAGACTCGTAGGTTACCTGTACAGGTGTGCCTGGCCTAGTATAAAGACAGGAAACCAGATGAGATCCTCACTCTGGAGTTAACTAATAAAGGACTAAGGTCACTACAGTTCAAGTACAACACACTGCCTCGTGGAGTCATCTAAGGACACAACAGTCTCGGTACAAGCACAGGTGCAGGTGAGTTGGTTGGGCCTTCGCTGGGCTGCTGCGCAGCTGGCCTTGCTGGGCTGCTGGGAATGATGAGTTCAGCTTTGTGGTCAACCGTGATATCGGTTGCCACTTGTGTGTGTATCGGAGGGTCGAAGTTGGTGGTGTCCTCTTCAGGTTGCTCGTGGCTGTCTGTGAATCGCAGTTTGGTTTGGTCCAAATGCTTTCTGCAAGTTAGTCCATTTGCAAGTTTGACCTCAAACACCCTACTCCCTTCTTTGGCTACGACAGTGCCAGCATTTGGGACCACGTCCATAGTTAAGTACAAATACAGGGTCATTGATTTCAATATCGTGTGACAAATTTGCGCAATCATGTTACATGCTTTGTTGATGCCTCCTGCCCTCGACATGATCATGGAGATCAGGGTGAACGAGAGAGAGCCTTGTTTTGAGTAGAGAGAGCCTTGTTTTGAGTGCCCTATTCATGAGCAGTTCGGCAGGGGGAACCCCGGCGAGCGAGTGGGGTCTTGTGCGGTAGCTGAGCAGGGCTTAGGACAGGCGGGTCAGTAGGGAGCCTTCCGACATGCGTTTCAAGCTTTTCTTGATGGTTTGGACTGTCCATTGATGCGGGCTTGAACGGGGCAGATGTGACGTGCTTGATCCCATTGCGGGTCATGAATTCCTTGAATTCAGCGCTGGTGAAGCACGGCCCATTGTCGCTGACAAGGACATCAGGCAGGCCGTGCGTGGCAAACATGGTTCGTAGGCTTTCGATGGTGGCAGTGGACGTGCTTACATACATTATAACACACTCAATCCATTTTGAATAAGCATCCACAAACATTTCGCCTAGAAACGGACCAGCGAAGTCAACGTGGATCCTAGACCACGGTTTGGAGGGCCATGCCTCCCTGGATGCATTGCTCAGTTGAGAGCAAGTGTTGCATTGGTACACGCAAGACTCCAAATCTGCGTTGATGCCGGGCCATCACACATGGGATCTGGCTATAGCTTTCATCATTACTATGCCTGGGTGGGTACTGTGTAGGTCGCGTATGAACGTTTCCCTGCCTTTCTTTGGCAAGATCACGCGATTATCCCACAAAAGATAGTCCGCCTGTATGCACATTTCGTCTTTGCGCCGCTGGAATGGCTTGATCTCGTCATGCATCTCCGCTGGGACACTGGACAAGCTCCTGGATGCATAAGCAGCCGGTTGCAATATTCCAGATTTGTTTGCTTGTTGTAACACACACCCGACCCCATACGAAGACGCATCGCAAGCTAGCACTAAACGTTTACATGGATTATACAGAACAAGCAGTTTGTTGAAACATAACAGATTTCTGGCTTTCTCAAAAGCAGTCTCTTGTGATTTCCCCCATACCCAGTCATCTCCCTTGTATAGCAACATATGTAGAGGTTCTAGCAAGGTGCTTACTCCGGTAGGAAATTACCAAAATAATTGAGGAGTCCCAGGAACGATCAAAGCTCCGTCACATTCTGTGGTCTCGGCACGCTCTTGATGGCCTCCATCTTGGCATCGGTGGGTCTGATGCCGTCTGCCGCGATTCTTCTCCCCAAGAACTTGACCTCTGGTGCCAGGAAAATATACTTCGAGTGTTTCAACCTGAGTCCCACATGATCTAGCCGACTTAGAACCTCTGCCAGGTTCTGCAAGTATTCGATGGTGTCCCGACCTGTGATCAATATGTCGTCCTGGAGAACCACGGTGCGTGGAACCGACTTTAGCAGGTTCTCCATGTTCCTTTGAAAAATAGCCATGGCCGATCGAATCCCAAACGGGCATCAATTGTAGATGAACAGACCTTTGTGCGTGTTGATGCAGGTGAGACCTTTCGAAGATTCTGCCAGCTCCTGCTTCATGTAGGCCGAGGTCAGATTCAAATTGGTGAATGCATTCCCTCTTGCCAGCGTCGCAAATAGGTTGTCTGCCTTGGGTAGCGGGTACTGGTCCTGCAGCGAAAAACGGTTAATCGTTACTTTATAGTCCCCACAAATTCTGACCGTGCCATTGCTCTTGAGAACCGGAACAATCGGACTGGCCCACTCATTGAACTCAACCGGCGAGATGATGCCCTCTCATTGCAGCCTGTCCAGCTCGATCTCCACTTTCTCTCGCATCATGTATGGCACCGCACGTGCCTTGTGGTGGATAGGTCATGCACCGGGAACCAAGTGGATCTGCACCTTTGCCCCAGAGAAATTTCCATTGCCTGGCTCAAACAACGACGGGCGAAAGCGCTCGGATGTCGTCCCAGTTCCAGCGGATTTTTCCCAGACAGCTTCTGCCGAACAGTGTGGGGCCGTCTCCTGGTACAATCCATAGTGGTAGTTCGTGCACCGCTGCATCATAGGAGGCTTTTACTGCTGCACTGCCAATTACAGTAATCAGCTCTTTCATGTAAGTTCTCAGCTTGGTATGAATAGGGCTCAGCTTGGGCCTTTGTGCCTTGTTGCACGACAGCCTTTTTGCTCATGATGGACTGACTAGCACCCGTGTCCAATTCCATAGATACTGGAATTCCGTTCAGTTCAAATTTTAACATGATCGGTGGACATTTTGTGGTGAAGGTGTGTACCTCGTACACTTCTGCCTGCTCGGTTCGAGTCTCTAGTTCAGTTTGATCCACTATGGATCGGTCTTCCTCTGCAACATGGTGGTTTGCAGGTTTTGCAGTTCGTCTGCTCATTCGCTGGAGGTGTCCCATTGTTCCACAGCCTTTGCAGGCATAGTGTTTGAAGAGGCATTGATGGGCTCGATGATCACCTCCGCAGCGCCAACAAGGTGTTAATTGCCTCCTCGCCCTCACGCTTGATGGCGGACTCTGAGTCATCTGAGGTCGTGCAGCTGCAGGCGTGTACGTTCTGCCATATGCATTCCTGCCTGAAAACGACGTTACTTTGTGTACAGTACTTGCCGATGCATCTTTGTGCTGTGAATTTGTTTGGTGTTATCGCTGGTGGACATAAATGCCTGGGCTATCATTATGGCTTTGCTCAGGTTCGGTGTTTGAACAGTCAATTGTTTGCGAAGGATAACCTCATGGCCAATGCCAAGCACAAAAAGTCTCTTAACATTTGCCCCAGGAATCCACCGAATTCGCAATTTCCTGCAAGGCGCCTTAGTTTGGCGATGTAGCTCGCCACTTCCTAGCCTTCAGACCGTTGAAAAAATCGATACCTTGCCATCAGAACGCTCTCCTTCGGATTTAGGTGCTCCCGGACCAGCATACACAGTTCTTCATACAATTTGGTTGTTGGTTTCACCGGAGCAAGAAGATTCTTCATGGGGCCATAGGTTGTTGCCCCGCAGACGGTGAGAAGGATTGCCCTTTGTTTGGCAGCGTTCTCATTCCCTTCCAGCTCGTTGGCCACAAAGTATTGGTCGAGTCATTTCACGAAGGCTTCCCAATCGTCACCTTCTGAGAATTTCTCCAGGATACCAACAATTCTCTGCATTTTTGCGTGATGGTTCGTTATCTATTACTCATCGCCGGTTGTTATGTCTCAAATAAAGCAATGTGACCAAGTACTGTAGACTTGAGTAAGTGTGACCCTAGTCTCTTTATTCTGACTCAAGAGTGCAGGCACAGCATGGGAGGCCTGCTTATAGGCAGTGCTCTCAAGGGATGCTGGGATCCCTTGGGACTCCAACAGATGCGCCCTCTGCTGGCAGTAGAACGCTGGTTACAAGGTGCTGCACACATAACATCTTGCATCTATGGATAGATGTTAAAATCAAAGTGTGTTATAAAAAGAAAGACTTGCCTTTATATAATGTATCTCCTAACCTCAGGCTGCGTTTACAGCCAATGAAGTACTTTTGAAGTACTGTCACTGTTGTAAGGTAAGAAACGTGCTAGCCAATTTGTGCACAGCAAGCTCCCACAAAGAGCCTAACCTACCCCCTTCCCCCGTGCGCTCCCCGCAATCAGAGACCCTATCACGAGGCCGTTGATCACCTTCCCAGGCCTCTGATCCCTGTAAAGCGCCTTGGGACATTTTACCATGTCTCCCAGGTTTCCCGCCTGACTCAGAGGCCCCCCTGCCCCCAACCCCGCCTACCTGGAGAGAATTCAAGCCAGCATCTCTGACAGTGCAACAATTCCTCAATACTGCAGTGCAGTATCAGCCTAGATTTCTGTGCTGAAGTTTCTGGAGTGGAACTTGAGCCCTCAACGTTCTGACTCAGAGGCGAGAGTGCTACCAACTGAGCCACAGCTGACAGAATTGTATTAGTCAACTTTTGCCTCACACACAAATACTGCCTGACCAGCTGTTTCCAGCATTTTCTGTTTGGAAATGGAATGCTGATCTGCACCCTTGGTGTTGACCTGCTTTTAACTTCTCCCAGGTTTCTGGCCCGCTAGAAACTGCTCCACATTGCTGGTTTTTCCTGCTTCTATCTAAGTCCTTTACAGGTCTGTCGTCACCTTAAATTGAGTTACTACTCTGACTGAGCAAAAGCTATCGTGTTGGAATATACACATCTGTGGTTCATATCCATGCAAATAGGCCAGTTCTGAGTTCCTATTCTTTCTGTGTCAATTAAGAATGAGGCATCACGTAGTCACAGGCCTGTCCTATAAAATGGAAGTATTATTATGCTTTTATTCAGCTAGTGAAAGAAAAGACTCACAGCTTACTCAGTTAATATTGATAACTGGCAATTCAATGTGTTTCATCCAGCACAGCCTTTGAAATTAGTGTATGTGTGTGTGTGTGTGTGTGCGGGGCGGGGTGGGGGAGGGATTGTTGGAGAGATGTTCACCCTTTGTACAAAAGGTGCTTTTTTTCACATGCAAACATGTGAATAACTTTTCTGATATTTCTCCGTTTCAGTTCAGATTTCAAAGCTGTGAATGGGTCTAACTGTAGTCGCTGGTAGGTTTCTCTTTTGTAGAGGCTATTTACAAGTAGCAGCTTGTGGGTACAGTTGTGAATACCTGTTTTTGTGTCCAAACAGATACAGGTTCAAACTTTGTATTGCAGACACAGGTTCAAACTGAGCACCATTATGGACAACATCAAGGACTTTGAATTGTTTTTATTGTCTTGGATCAGGGATTGTAAATTTTTGTCACTTAGTGAAATCTACGAGGAGTTTTTACAATCTTTTTACAAATGGTAAAGTCGCATCCCAATTACATCATTGGGATGTACGTGCCATTTTAACTCCCGCGATCAGGAGGCCTGCATGGCGTCTGACATCTATGTATGCTTGGGGTTACTAGCCACCAGGTGGCGCCACTGTCGGAGGTCATTGGGCTGTATGCACGCGTGTGCGGCCCAGGTATAAAAGGCAAGCCAGCATGTAATGTAATCACTTTGGGACCCAGTAAAGCAGAGCCAGGTTTGTACCTCTGTTAGTTTACAGTATTCAGTCTATCGAGTTATTACATACATAACATTTGGCGACGAGTTAACTTAACAACCTTAGCATGCAAAAATGAGCACAATTGGAATTCTGGAGATACTTGTGGAGGGTGAGGACTGGACAGATTTTGTAGCTCGCCTGGACCAGTACTTTGTGGCAAACAAAATGGAGGAACCCACTGTAAGAGAAATTTGGCATTCGGGGTACCAGCGGGACAAGGGTTAAAGTGCTGGTTCCTGCAATGGCCCATAAGGAGGTAAAAGGCCTCACTTCGGCCTTGTACCAAGGCTCCAGAAGTTATCAATTCAATAATATTCCGACAGGATACGATGTGAGAACCTAAACAGACATTGATAAGACCTTGCGAAGAGGCTCGAGGCGGACTCACAGGCACCAAGGAAATGTATAACAAATTCCGACCTAATGAAGTCATTCTAGTCACGGCCTAAAGCGGTCACGAGGGTCTTGGCCTGTCAATACAAAGTAGCACTAATAAGGTTGTCCAATTAGAGAAGTAACATTGATAAGGTAGTTCAATTAGAGATCTAGGGAGGTCTTACCAGGGAACGGAGGGGTTTTGAAATGTATAAAAGTTGTATGATTGTGCTGTTCGGGGAGCATCTCCACTCACAGGCGACTGTGATAAGAGGTGTTCCCGGACGTTCGTAATAAAGATCGTTATACTTTGCCATCCATCTCTGTCTGCTAACTTCGAGAATTGCTACGTGGGCTGGGGTGAGCGTCGACCCTCTATATCAGTGGGCCCGCTTGTGGGAGAGGAAGCCTTCCCATCTCCCCCTTACATTTGGCGCTGCGAGCAGGGTACGGACTTCCCGAACCCAGCTGTTGGGGTGAGTATGTTTTAATTTACCACCTTCAAGTTAGAGCTGTGGCATTGTAAACCGCAAGGGAAGGACATCCGTACAAAAGAACCATCTGTAGTGAGTCCCGGAGGGACGGAGACGGAGGACAAGGACGATCAAGGGGTAAAAGGGGGTCAAAAGGTGCATCCTAAAACGCGCGCGTGGAGGTAGCACGGCAGTGCGATCAGGGTACAACGCAAGGGAAGATATAGAGGGAGAGGGAGGTCTATTGACCCGAAGTGGTACGAGCGCACGGTGCTGAGACGAGAGAGAGAGAGAATAGAGACAACGTCCCTGAGCAGTGACGGGATATATTGACCCAAAGCGTGCAGTGGTACGAGTGCACGGCGCCAAGGGAAGACATATAAATAGCGTCCTGCATACCTGACACGAATTTAAGGGAGTATCCAAGACCCTCATAGCCCGAAGAAGATGGGTAACATGGCTAGTAAAAAGGCAAATAAAACCAATCATTAATTGTAACTTGCGTAATTACGTTAGGCCATAAAAAAGCTGATAATGACTATCTTAAGTGACATATGGATCCAAAATTAGAACCGGCCAACCAATCAATAAGCTTTGTTGAATGAAGAGAGACTGTTGTAAATGTCTGGTCGTTGAGTGAGAGTCCCTGTGTGATTTTGTGACTGCGGAATGAATTTTTATGTTGTCATGTTTCTGAAAGCCTGGTTGGAAGAGGAATGCAAGTGTCTGTTTATTTTAGCTCTACCCACTTTTCTAAACAGAGTGAAAGTTTTTTAACCCTTTGTAGTGTTGTCCTGTATGTGGGAAGTTTTAAGACATTTTAAGTTAGAAACACAGGTGTGGATTTATTCGTTAAGTTATGGAGCTAGGAAATGCACAAAGGATAGGTTTGTTGAGCAGAAAACAGCAAGCTTTAGCAGTTTAGAAGAGACTTTGTAACGACCTTGAAACTGGAATTTGAGATAACGAAAAGCAGCCCTCCGTGTAAAATACAAAACCTAATTTGAAGAAAGGAGATCTGAAAAAAAAGACGTAACGTATTAAATAGGTGCTGACAAAAAAAAAGGGGTGTTTGCGTTGGAAAAAGACATACTAGTTGATATCGGCTGTGAAAAGAATATTGGTTTAATTGCTATTAAAAATGTGTGGTCTCGTTTTAAATCAAAAAAAAAAATCTTTGGCAAGTACTTGAATTAGAAAAAAAAATTTGGAGTTTAATCTAAAATGCCGTCTTTCCTGATGAGAAGACTGTTATTATGACGGCTTTACTAATGATTTCTGCTGTTTTAACGGATTCCTAATTTCTAAGCAAGTTTTGAAGGCACAAAGACTTAAAAAAGAATTTTTCGGATGATTACGTGAAGTCACATAACGACATCAGGCTTTCTTATAAACCTGTAAAGGAGTTAACCCTTTCCATTGACAGCTGTTTTATACTGGACATTATTAATTTGGATTTCTAAATAGAATAAAAAAGGCTCACCTGACAGATAGAGGAAATGGTGGGATAGTCAGAATAAAAATAAAAACAGAACTAGCCTATGTAATAATACTCGTCTGATACAAATAAAAGAAATATACTCAAACAAAACAAATGCAAGAGTTAAAGGCTAAGATAAATAAGCTGGAAGAGATTTTTTTTTAAATGGGACCAGACGGATAGTGCAGTGCGCAGCCATAGCACCATCACCTATGGCAATAGAGCCCACGGTGGGTAAGTGTAGTCCACAAACCCAACCTCACCCTTACCTCAGATTTCACAGAGTGACCTCAACATGCATGGATAAAAGATGAGTAGACCAGAACCTAACACCTGGTGACGACCAGGATCTGTTTAAAATTTGCAGATAAAACACTCACCGAGATGGGACCGCAGCGGCTACTTCGACTCTGGAGACTCAGGATACTGGGAACCTTAAGGCCCACGCAAGCACTGGATAATACAGATGGACTACGAGAGATATAGCACACGCAGGAAAGACACAACTACATGAACTAGCTTTGTTTAATTTAACTGCCGAAATATGCATCCCAGCAGCCAAGGACTGGAGCAAGGACAGAACTTATTTTAATGCATGGCTATGTATAGTGTATTAAGTAAGGTTGTAATGCAGCAGGCTGCCGATGCTATGGGCGCCAGTATGGGGAAGGGCGCAGAAATCCAACTGGATGGAATTTCAGTTCTAGAAGCTCATGCCTGGGCGGACGAAGCTGCAAGACAAGCAGCTAAATCCACCCCGCAAGAGAAACAGAAGGGTGGGAACAGAACGGAACAAAAAGCAGGGCGGATGGAGTGTGAAGCCCTACCACTGCCCCAACAACCACCCTGGGGACAACAAATCTTTCCAGCACAACCACGCAAGTCCCCCCCATAAGCCCGTCCATAAAGACTGAAGCCAAAGGGGGGCTAGTAATAAAATAATCTAAAGAAAGGATATAAGTCTATACCAGAACCTGGCACAACGGATCCTCGAAGGCCCAGAATCCACTGCCCTGAGATCTGACCGGGCTAACAACTTAATGGCGTAGTCTTGAGGGGTTTACTGGGGAGGGACTTGGATAGCCAAGCCCTACATGCGCGGTGGGGAGATGGCGCGGAAGGGGAACTGTTACAGGTGGCCCATATGATGTAACAAAGGGAGACCCCTTATACCAGATCGATATCGGTGAAGTAAGAAACCAAACTCGTTTTGAAATGTATAAAAGTTGTATAATTGTGCTGTTCGGGGAGCATCTCCACTCACAGGCGACTGTTCCCGGACGTTCGTAATAAAGATCGTTATACTTTGCCATCCGTCTCTGTCTGCTAACTTCAAGAATTGCTACATGGGCTGGGGCGAGCGTCGACCCTCTATATCAGTGGGCCCGCTCGTGGGAGAGGAAGCCTTCCCATCTCCCCCTTACACCCACTGACGCAGTTAGGCACAGGGCGGTCTTCCTCACGGTTTGCGGTCCGAAAATCTATGGACTCATAAAGAATCTTCTCTCGCCAGCAAATCCAATGGACAAGGACCATGAGGAATTGTGTGCTCTGGTACGTGACCATCTCAAACCAGAAGAAGGCATCATCATCTCACGATATCGATTCTACACGCACGTTCGTTCTGAGGGCCAGGATGTGTTGGAATTCGTTGCCGACCTAAGACGTCTAGCTGGACCATGTAAGTTCGAAAACGCATTGGGAGACATGCTGCGGGACTTCTTTGTAATTGGCATCAACCACGAGGTGATCCTGCGTAAGCTACTGGCGGCGGAGACACTGGATTTGAGCAAGGCCATCACGATTGCCCAGGTATGCATGACGACGGACAAAAACTTAAAGCAGTTATCATCGAAAAATCAGAACTCGGCAAGTACTGTAAACAAGATTGTATCGTCGTTTGGCAGAGCTGCATATGGCAGGACCTACTCGACTGCGTGTGCAAAACCTGTGGCTGCTCAAAGTCCGCCAACGGGAATGAATCCGATTTCACCATGTTGGCGTGTGGGGGCAATCATCGGCCTCATTAGTATCGGATTAAACAGTACATTTGTAAAGGCTGTTCGAGACGGGGGTATCTCCAGCGCATGTGTCCGCAACTGAGCAAACGTGCTGAGACACAATACATGGAGGATGATGACCAGTATAGCGCGGATCCGGATATCCAATCCGAGATACCAGAGGAGGAAGTGTATGGACTGTATTCATTCCGAACGAAGAGCCAACCGATAATGATTAATGTGAAACTTAACGGTGTGCCGGGACCGATGGAATTGGACACGGGTGCGAGTCAATCAATAATGAGCCAAAGGACATTCGACAAGCTGTGGGATTCTTAGGCTGTGAGGTCTAAGCTGAGTCCAGTCAATGCCAAGTTGCATACGTACACTGAAGAACTCATAACTGTGATTGGCAGTGCAGTAGTCAAGGTGTCATATGATGGTGCAGTTCATGATTTACCGTTATGGATTTTTCCAGGCAATGGTCCAATGCTGTTCGGCAGGAATTGGCTAGAAAAAATCAAATGGAATTGGAATGATATCAAAGCATTGTCGTCGGAGGATGATACTCCATGTGCTCAAGTGCTGAGCAAGTTCCCCTCGCTGCTTGAACCAGGCATCAGCAATTTCACAGGAGCCAAGGGGCAGATCCATGTGGACTTGGATGCAAGACTCGTCCATCATAAAGCTCGGGCGGTTCCGTACATGATGAGGGAGAAGGTCGAAACTGAACTGGACAGACTCCAGCATGAAGGGGTCATATCACCAGTCAAATTTAACGAATGGGCCAACCCCATTGTTCCTGTGTTGAAGAGTGATGGCACTGTCAGGATTTGTGTAGACTACAAGGTTACGATCAACTGAGTTTCCAAACAGGATCAATACCCGTTACCGAAGGCTGACGACCTGTTTGCAATGCTAGCCGGGGGGAAGTTGTTCAATAAACTGGATCTGACATTGGCCTACATGACACAGAAGCTGGTCGAGACGTCGAAGAAACTTACGTGCATCAACGTGCACCAAGATGACATCCTGGTCACAGGTCGTGACACTGCCAAACATCTGAACAACCTGGAAGAGGTTCTACATCGTCTGGACAAAGTGGGACTCAGACTGAAACATTCGAAGTGCGTCTTCATGGCACTGGAAGTTGAACTCCTGGGGAGGAAAATATGCAAGGCCATCAAAAATGCACCCAAGCCTCAGAAAGTGACGGAGCTGCGTTCATTCCTTGGTCTACTCAACTACTTCAGTAATTTCCTACCTAGATTGAGCACTTTATTAGAGCCACTGCACATGCTGCTAAGAAAAGGCGACAACTGGGTTTGGGGTGTGTCTCAAGATAGAGCTTTTGAGAAAGCTACTAATCTGCTTTGCTCTAACAAGCTGCTGGTACATTATGATCCACGTAAGCATCTAGTATTGGCCTGTGATGCTTCATCATATGGAGTTGGTTGCGTACTCCAACAAGCTAATGAGTTGAATAAACTACAACCTGTTGCTTATGCTTCTAAAGGTTTGTCAAAATCAGAAAGAGCCTACAGCATGGTAGAAAAAGAAACATTAGCCTGTGTGTATGGGGTTAAAAAGATGCATCAGTACCTGTTTGGTCTTTGGTTTGAACTGGAAACAGATCACAAGCCACTCATTTCATTGTTTTCAGAAAACAAAGGTATTAATACCAATGCATTGTCCCACATCCAGAGGTGGGCGCTGACATTATCTGCCTATGATTATGTCATTCACCATAGACCTGGCACCGAGAATTGTGCCGATGCATTGAGCCGTCTGCCGTTGCCCTCACCGGAGGTGGAGACGCCACAACCTGCAGACATACTGTTAGTTATGGATGCTTTTGAAAGTGAAGGAACCCCTGTCACGGCTCAACAAGTTAAGACCTGGACCAGCCAGGACCCGATATTATCGGTTGTGAAACGTTGTGTCCTTGGTGGTGATTGGTCTGCCATCCCCAAGCAAATGGGTGATGAGACCAAACCTTACAACCGTCGCAAAGACGAACTATTCATTCAGTCAGATTGTTTACTGTGGGGTAATTGTGTTGTTATGCCTAAGGAAGGCAGAGAGAAACTTGTACATGATCTACATAGCATGCATCCCAGTATTGTCATGATGAAAGCCATTGCCAGGTCTCATGCATGGTAGCCTGGAATTGACTCTGATCTGGAATCATATGTGCATCAATGCAACACTTGCATGCAGTAAGTAAAGCACCAGCGGAATCACCACTGAGTCTGTGGTCGTGGCTATCTAAACCATGGTCCAGGATCCACATCAACTTTGCAGGTCCCTTCCTGGGAAAGATGTTTTTAGTTGTGGTGGATGCATATTCCAAGTGGATAGAGTGTATAATCACATCATCCAGTACATCCACAGCTACCATTGTGAGCCTTCGTGTCATGTTTGCTTGGAGTTACTAGCCATCAGGTGGCGCCACTGTCGGAGGTCATTGGGCTGTACGCACGCGTGTGCGGCCCAGGTATAAAAGGCAAGCCATCATGTAATGTAATCACTTTGGGCCCTAATAAAGCAGAGCCAGGTTTGTACCTGTGTTAGTTTACAATATTCAGTCTATCGAGTTATTACATACATAACAGCGTCAAACATGCCAGTAAGAGCTGCCGCTAATCAGAAGAGGCCAAGTTACCGTAAGTCATTTTTTTTTACAGCAAAACCTTGGGCCTGCCCTCCCCAGGCTCCCCCTCTTTCTCCAGCTGTGATCAGCCCAGACACCTCCTCCTCACTTACCCAAGGGAAAGGTCCCCGGCGGTGTCGGCCTCCCACCTGATTTCCTGCTCCTAACCATCGGCTCTTTCGTCATTCCCGCCAGCTTCGGGGCAGGAGACCGTGCATATAATGTAAATATAATATAATGTGGAGGTAAACCGTCCAGAGTTAAAACTGGTGCTACAGTTTTGCTTTTTTTTTGCTAAATTTACATCTTAATAAACCTGATTCATAGTTAATAGACCAAGGATGTATGGTACATCAGTGTGCTTTTTGTCTGTCTATCGAAGAGATTGGGCAAGTATATTCAGTAACATTATTATCGGCAACATTATTATTGCTCACCATGCTATCTGCCAGATTACTTTTCAATTAAGATTATATGTCAGTTCACAGGAAGGATGGCCTTTGCATTAAGCATGAGAAAAAGATATCTGGATAACATCCGAATCGTAACATCGTATACTAAATATTGTAGTATATCTAACTGTTCCAATAGATTTAATGCACTGTACTGACAATGCCAAGTAAGCAAAATTTATAATTGCATCGACATGCAAAATTCTGAATTTCCATTTGTAAAATGACAGTAACTGTGGTTAGTGTTGTCATATTACTCTTAGGCCTCAGCCACAGTAAAATAAGACTTGAGAAATGTTTTGATAGCGTATAAAGGAATATTGATTGAATACTAATATAAAAGGATAGATTGAAGCAGTTAAGAAGGATAACTTAATAGAGGAATCTTGTGAAGTACAAACTCTGGGCAAAATTTTCCACTTGGACCCTGCTATTTAATTCTCAGATTTTATGAAGTCATCTCAACCAGAGATAACATACTCCAAGCTCTATGTTGTCTTATAAAAGAAAGAAAGATTACATTTATATAGCGCCTTTCATGACCACCGGACGTCTCAAAGCACTGACAGCCACTGTTGTAATGTGGGAAACACAGCAGCCAATTTGTGCACAGCAAGCACCCATAAACAGCAATGTGATAATGACTACATAATCTGTTTTGTTATGTTGATTGGCCAGGACACCAGGGATAATTCCCCTCTTCTTCTTCAAAATAGTGCCATGGGATCTTTTATATCCACCTGAGTGAGCAGATGGGGCCTCAGTATAATATCTCATCCAAAAGATCACACCTCTGACAGTGCAGCATGTCAGCCTAGATTTTTGTGTTCAAGTCTCTGGAGTGGGGCTATGAACCCACAATCATTCTGATTCAGAGGCGAGTGTGCTACCCACTGAGCCACAGCTGACACTAAATAGTGATTATATCACTTAAATATATCACAGCTAAATATCTGATTATATCACTTAAAATATGTTACTCTTCAAATATTTAATTAATTCTCATCATCATAGGCAGTCCCTCAGAATCGAGGAAGACTTGCTTCCACTCTTAGAATGAGTCCTTAGGTGGCTGAACAGTCCAATACGAGAGCCACAGTCCCTGCCACAGGTGGGACAGATAGTTGTTGAGTGTAAGGGTGGTTGGGACAGGTTTGCTGCATGCTTTTTCCGCTGCCTGCTCTTGTTTTCTGCATGCACAGCGATGAGACTCGAGACACTCAGCGCCCTCCCAGATGCACTTCCTCCACTTAGGGCGGTCTTTGGCCAGGGACTCCCAGATGTTGATGGGGATGTTGCACTTTATCAGGGAGGCTTTGAAGGCGTCCTTGTAATGTTTCCTCTGTCCACCTTTGGCTCGTTTGCCATGAAGGAGTTCCGAGTAGTGAGCTTGCTTTGGGAGTCTTGTGTCGGGCATGCGGACAATGTTGCCTGCCCAGCAGAGCTGATCAAGTGTGGTCAGTGCTTCAATGCTGGGGATGTTGGCCTGGTCGAGGATTCTAATGTTGGTGCGCCTGTCCTCCCAGGAGCACAACGGACATGATCTTCGCAGCGCGACAGCTGCAGGAAAAATGCAGGGAGCAGCGCCAGCCCTTATATATGGCCTTCTTCGACCTTACAAAAGCCTTTGACACAAGGGTCAATGGAGCATCCTCCTCCGTTTCGGATGCCTCCAAAAGTTCGTCAACATGCTCCGCCTGCTCCACGACGACATGCAGGCCGTGATCCTTACCAACGGATCCATTACAGACCCAATCCACGTCCGGACCGGGGTCAAACTGGGCTGCATCATCGCCCCAACCCTCTTCTCAATCTTCCTCACTGCCATATTCCATCTCACAGTCAACAAGCTCCCCGCTGGAGTGAAACTAAACTACAGAACCAGTGGGAAGCTGTTCAACCTTCACCGTCTCCAGGCCAGGTCCAAGACCACCCCAACCTCTGTCGTCGAGCTATATTAAGCGGACGATGCCTGCGTCTGCGCACATACAGAGGCTGAACTCCAGGACATAGTCGACGTATTTACTGAAGCGTACGAAAGCATGGGCCTTACGCTAAACATCCGTAAGACAAAGGTCCTCCACCAGCCTGTCCTTGTCACACAGCACTGCCTCCCAGTCATCAAGATGACTGGGCAACGTGGACCATTTCCCATACCTCGGGAGCCTCTTATCAACAAAAGCAGACATTGATGAGGAGATTCAACACCGCCACCAGTGCACCAGCGCAACCTTCGGCAGCCTGAGGAAAAGAGTGTTCAAAGACCAGGCTCTCAAATCTACCACCAAGCTCATGGTCTACAGGCTGTAATAATATCCGCCCTCCTGTACAGCTCAGAGACAAGGACCATGTACAGTAGACACCTCAAGTCGCTGGAGAAATACCACCAACGATGCCTCCTCAAGATCCTAATTAATACTAGTTGATCTCCAGTGGCATTTCACACGGGATGTCAAGACCAAATGTAATTATCAGGTGAGGCAGGGTTAAAGGGTCCTGCAGTGTCTTCACTGGTAAATGTATGTAATTACAGTATGACGAGTTTACATATTTAATTTCCATTATAAATGTGGACATAGGAATTTATAATGGTAGAAGTTGACGGTAGAAGTATCACAGGTGTAATATTTTAGCAATAATCTGATTTATTCATGATATTCACATCTTCATTTTTCTTTTATTACCTATTCTGTTTCTCCAACTTCATGTAACCAATATTTATTTTCCAGTAGGTTCTCTCTATGGAAAATCTACTTGTCACAAGGTGATCTAACCAGTTACTATTTCAATATGTGCCCTGCAATCACCTGTGTTACTATTGTAGCTGTGATGCTGATACAGAATCTCATTTTGTATTATTGGCAAAGCTCAAAATTGTAAAACTTAAGAATGTCCACCAGCCTTCAGATATGTTCTATGAGAGGGGAAATCTACTGAGTTAACTGACTTAATTATAAAGCAAAAATATAAAGCTGGTGTGATAAGTAATCATTGATGTTGTTGCATTATGCAGGAGGGACTCTAACCAAAAACATTTGGCAATGTTGCTACAATGTTGAGTTAGCAACAAATCCAGGAACATGTCAGTCAGACAAATATCCATTGATGGGCCACTCACAGGGATCAAATGATAATCATATCATACAAATATTATTTCTCTTCAACGAGTCATAATAAAACAATTTGCTTATGTATGCAACTTAATACTTGCAACATTACAACAATAAAAACTTAGTTTATTCAGTGGCACAATGGGAAATAATACATGCTTAGCTCAGAGATATTCCTACGTAGCCACATGTGTTGCCAGAACTTAAATTGACCTTTTCGACAGACCAGATTAGCACCTGGATGAAAAAAAACAGCTGATAACAACACAAACGCTTCTTGGGACCCATAACCAGTTGAGGGCAAGATTCCAATTCTGTGCCTTTTTAAATTTTGGGCTGTAAAATATAGAAGGATTTAAGGAGTGTCCCTGCTGTGCTACTTCCAGAGCAGCAGGATCAGCACCACCATCAAACGTATTAAAATCCTGTTGGCATCATTTGACTTGCCAATATTGGGCAGAACAAAATTCTGTCATTATATATACTGCTGAATAGTATTGGCACCACATTTTCTCTTCCTTATTCAGCCAGTTTTATCCACTCTTGGCCTTCTGATGACATTGACTTGTTTGGTGGGGTGTGGTTCCATGGGCACTGTACTTCATCAAGTGCCCATTCTTCACATCTGACATCTCTGTTCAGTGAGAGAGGTCAGGCTATTGAACCTTGGGGTGCACTGAGTACTATTTTCATCCCATTTATGTATTATGTCATAACTAATGATCAATAGAGGCGCTAGTTTGGTAGTCCATGCACTGCATTGATTTGGATCGTTTTACAACAAAGAAGCCTGTTATGATAACAGATTTCTGTTTTTGGGAAGGGGTGGCAGTTGGTTGTGTGATGTAAACAATAGTAGAGCAGCAAGATAGGGTGAGGAATACATTCAATGGCAGCAACAGCAACAACAAAAACTTAAATTTACAGTATATGGAGCCTTTAACATAGACAAATCTCCCAAGAAGCTTCACACACACGTAATCAGACAAAAATGGATGCTGAACCAAAGAAGATATTAGGAGCAATGGCCTAATGCTGGATTTTAAGGAGTTTCTTAAAGAAGGAGAGAGAGAGCACAGGATATCAAGAGGAAATTCCAGAGTTTGGGGCCTGGACAGCTGAAGGCACAGCCTCCAATGGTGGGGCGAAGGAAGGGGGTGCACATAAGGCCAGGTTCAGAGGAACAAAGAGTTCCGAGGGACTTATAACATTGAAAGAAGTTACAGACATATTGAGCGGTGAGGCCATGAAGAGGTTTAAATAAATTCAGGATAATAAATACAGGATACATTTAAGGTGTTGGGGACTGGGACCAAATGTAGGTCAGTATGGACAGGAGTGATGGGTGAGCGGGACTTGGTGTGGGAAGGGATACAGGCAGCAGAGTTTTGGATGTACTAAACTTTGCAGAGTATGGAGGATGGGAGATCGGCCAGGAGAGCATTGGAATAGTCGGGTCTGGAGGCGACAAAGACATGGATGAGAGTTTCAACTACGACAACTTGTATTCATATAGTGCCTTTTGTTATATATGTGGACTTGTATTTACTCTGTACAGCCACCAGAGAGCTCATCCCCTGGAGTCCTAAGGGATCCCATAACTCCTTGGGAGCACAGGTATTTAAGGAGGCTTCACCGGTTGGAGAGGCATTCTGGAGACCTGCAATAAAAGACTAAGGTTACACTTTACTTTGAGCTCACAGTGTTCAGCCTAACTCTTTCTCCATACACAACACCTTTAATGTAGTTAAATGTCCCAAGGTGCTTCACAGAAGCATTATCAAACAAAACACCAAACCACATAAAGAAATAATAGGGCAAATGACCAAAAGCTTGGTTAAAGATGTAGCTTTTAAGGAGCATCTTAAATGAGGAATCCGAGGTAGAGAGGCGGAGAGGTTTAGGGAGAGAATTCCACAGCTTAGGGACTTGCCAAATTGTCTCAGATAGAGATGGAGGCGGGAAATGTTGCAGAGGTGGACTGGTTTAATGTGGAGGATATGGGCTAGGAAGCTCAGCTCTATGTCAAATAAGATGCCGATATTGTGAACAGTCTGCTTCTACATGAAACACTAAGGCTGGGAACTCAACATCCAAGAGTATTCAATATTCAGGAAAGATAGACTGAAAGGAAAAGGAGATGGGGTAGCGTTGCTGGTTAAAGAGGAGATTACCGCAATAGTAAGGAAGGACATTAGCATGGATGAGGTGGAATCTGTATGGGTAGAGCTGCGGAACACCAAAGGGCAGAAAACACGAGTGGGAGTTGTGTACAGACAACCAAACAGTCATATTGAGGTTGGGGATGGCATCAAACAGGAAATTAGGGATGCGTGCAATAAAGGTACAGCAGTTATCATGGGTGACTTTAATCTACATATAGATTGGGCTAAACAAACTGGTAGCAATACAGTGGAGGAGGATTTCCTGGAATGTATAAGGGATGGTTTTCTGGACCAATATGTCGAGGAACCAACTAGAGAGCTGGCCATCCTAGACTGGGTGCTGTGTAATGAGAGAGGATTAATTAGCAATCTTGTTGTGTGAGGCCCCTTGGGAAGAGTGACCATAATATGGTAGAATTCTTCATTAAGATGGAGAGTGACACTGTTAATTCAGAGACTAGAGTCCTGAACTTAAGGAAAGGTCATTTCGACGGTATGAGACATGAATTGGCTAGGATAGACAATGGCAGACATTTAAAGATCACATGGATGAACTTCAACAATTGTACATCCCTATCTGGCATAAAAATAAAATGGAGAAGGTGGCTCAACCGTGGCTTAAAAGGGAAATTAGGGAAAGTGTTAAATCCAAGGAAGAGGCATATAAATTGGCCAAAAAAAGCAGCAAACCTGAGGACTGGGAGAAATTTAGAATTCAGTAGAGGAGGACAAAGGGTTTAATTAGGAGGGGGAAAATAGAATACAAGGGTAAGCTTGCAGGGAGCATAAAAACTGACTGCAAAAGCTTCTACAGATACGGGAAGAGAAAAAGATTAGTGAAGACAAATGTGGGTCCGTTACAGTCAGAATCAGATGAATTTATAATGGGGAACAAAGAAATGGCAGACTAATTGAACAAATACTTTGGTTCTGTCTTCACTAAGGAAGACACAAATAACCTTCCAGAAATACTAGGGGATTGAGGGTCTAGCGAGAAGGAGGAACTAAAGGAAATCCTTATTAGTCAGGAAATTGTGTTAGGAAAATTGATGTGATTGAAGGCCGATAAATCCCCAGGGCCTGATAGTCTTCATCCCAGCGTACTTAATGAAGTGGCCCTAGAAATAGTGGATGCATTGGTGGTTATTTTCCAACATTCTATAGACTCTGGATCAGTTCCTATATACTGGAGGGTAGCTAATGTAACCCCACTTTTTAGAAAAGGAGGGAGAGAGAAAACAGGGAATTAAAGACCGGTCAGTCTGACATCGGTGGTGGGGAAAATGTTGGTATCAATTATTAAAGATGTAATAGCAGCGCATTTGGAAAGCAGTGACAGGATCGGTCCAAGTCAGCATGGATTTATGAAAGGAAGACTTCTGATGGACTTCACTGGGCCACTAGGCAGCATTGAACCGGGCCTGCAGCCCTGCACACAAAACGGAATGCCGGGCTGCATGATGGCGACCCGCGAAGCTGTCATGGACCTCTGCTCGTGCCAACCTCGCGGGGCAGTAAGGTGTTGGCGCAGGGCGGTGACGGGGGTCACCGCGCATGGCGATGACATTATCGCCAGTTGCGCAGCGGCTTGGAGCACTAACCAGGGGTGGGGGTGGGAGGTGGGCGCCTCCTCAAACTCCCAGGCAATTTCCCGGGAGGCGGTAGTGCCCTGCTCACCTGAGCGAAAAGTTCCTCCAACCTGTTAGCGTCCCCTGGAGCCACTAACTGGCCTTTAAAAAGGGGCAATTTCGCCCACATTCTGTTTAAGTGTTGTTGATTGAGAATAAATATTGGCCAGGACACTGGGGATAACTTCCCTGCTTGTCTTCGAAATAGTGCCATTAATTATTTTAGAGAGCAGACATGAGTGAGCAAGCACTATAATGTCTCATCCAAAAGATAGCACCTCCGACAGTGCAGCACTCCCTCCATACTGCACTGGAGTGTCAGCCTAGATTTTTGTGCTCCAGTCTCTTGAATGGTGCTTGAACCCACAACCTTCTGACTCAGGCGAGAACACTACCCACTGAGCCACGGCTGACTCCACGGAAGGGGGATGGAATCAGTGCAAATGTTACGGTGTTTGGGGTGGGGGCCTCAGAAGACAGCTTTGGTCTTGCCAGTGTTTTAACTGGAGGAAATTGCAGCTCAGTCTGACAGCATCGTCATCATCATCAGAGGCGGTCCTTCGAGTCGAGGATGACTTGCTTCCACGCCAAAAAGTTCACAGGTGTTTTGATGAAGGACCCAATACCCCAGATCTCAAACTACATGTTGAAGGGTGGAAGATGCCTGTGCATGAATTATTTTAACGTGTGGTGGCCGTTGCACACCAGCCACCACACGGGCTTGACAGAGCTAGGTCTTTTTCCAGTGGCAAGGATTAACCAAGACGACTGGAGACCAGCTTTGCTGCACGGACCTAGTCCGCACACATATCGCAGTGTGGGCTGGCCTATATGGTCTATGACTGCAGAGGCACTGGAGGAGTGGAGAAAGGTGGTGCAGAACTAAAGATGGAGAAAATGACCCCATCTCTTGAACAGTGTGACATTACTGGGGGGAGGGAATACCTCAGCAAGAAAACTCCCACCCTCTCTTGGATCAATGTCACAATTAGTGTGATTCTCAGAATATTTGAAAGTTTTTAAATCCCACCCGCCCGCGCGCGTAATATCCTTTCCTTTGCGCGCAGCCCTGAGAATTTAACCCCGAGTGGAGCTGCGGGAACCACCCACTGCGGGTTTTCCTTTCGCTTTTTAAAAAAAACCTAATGACGTAATGGACGTCATGACGCAGAAGGAGCGGTGGAAAGACAGGCGTGCAGGCGGAAAACGTCACCACGTTGAGCGTCGGTGAAAAAAAAGCGCTGTGTTCTGCCTGGCCCGAGGGAAATTGTCCAAAAAAAATGAAGTGGGAGGAAGAAGAGGCGGTGGAAGCGTTGCTGAATGAAATGGCATTTTAATTTATTTTCTTTTAAAAAAAAGAAACACGACTGGGTTGTTTTGAAGCTGACGATCGGTGTTTTTTTGGTGGGGGTGAGGGAGGCGGCTGGTTGCTCGGTCAGTTGCTGCCTCTTCGGGTTGGGAGACGGCCGCTGAGAGAGGGGGGGTGGGGGGGGGAAAGACATCAACAATATGGCGGCGGTGGAGCTGGAATGGATTCCCGAAACCCTGTACAACACCGCAATCTCGGCCGTGGTGGACAGCTACACCCGCTCCCGCAGGGAGATCCGCTCGCTGCCCGAGAACATCCAGTTTGACGTTTACTACAAGGTACGGCCGCCCAACAACAGCCTGCCCCCTGTCCTCCTCGGCGCTTATTTTTTTCCCCCAGTTGCTTTTTTTTGGGGTGGTGGAGGTGGGTTTCAGAGGGACATTTGTAATCTCCCGTTATTCCAGTGCTGGTCATGTCATGTCAATATAGTGTTCCGGAAACGCCGGGACACAAAGCTGGGTGTTCTTGGTCATCAAAATTGGGTTACAAAAATTTTAAAATTAGCTTTTTTTTTTAATTTAAAAAAAAAAGACACCCATTTGCCGCAGTTGTAATCTGTCATTTTATAACCAGGCAAGTAATGACACAGTACAAATCTGTCACCACACTGCAGTTTGTGTTCTATTTACGCAACTGGGATATTGATTTATTGCATTTTGTAATTATCTGGAGTCAGTATCGTAAGCTTTTTATTTTATGCAAATAGCAAAGTGATTTTTGAGAGATTTTATTACTTGGTATGTTAACATCAAGAAATGATCAAACTTGTATGGGGGGCGGGTGGTTTGCACAATTCAACTGTACTGATTATGTATGTAGTTTTGTTTCCACCATATCTTCTCTTCCCTTCCTCCCCATTCTTATTTGTAAAAATGTATTGCTGATTTATCATTCACTGGAATTCCAAGTTGACTATCTTGGGCAAGCCCAGTGCACCCTTCAGATTCCTGCTAGGTTAGCAAAAACTTTTTTTGCTTCGGTGATCAGCTGTTGCTGCCTTCCATTTGATTAGTGAAGAATTGAAATGACAAAACTACAATGCTGCTGTCCATCTGTAGTTGTGAAGAAAACTCACTATGTATTAGTTTTAGCAGACTATACCGTCAATTAAGCTTTGAATATGATAGCACATAGTCTTATCAGATTTCACGTATGCTGTGATAGTGTCAATTATTTTTTGCTCTTCAGTGGCAAATATCGAAATCTCGACCTCCGATAAACGACTCAAACACCTTCAGCTCCAGCGGAAGTTTCTTTAATTTACTTGCTAGCAAGGGAAAAAAATTTTTAAATTTCAAAATATACTTTATTCATATAAAAATTTGTACAGTACATTCAAAAGCAGTTCAGTACATTGAGCTGCGGTCAGCAAACTCATACACTACATTTGGGTGCTGACGGCAGTTCCGTTCAATACATTTCCTTGCTTTTCAGTTCAAGTACAATTTGGTACAATACGGGATACATTGTAGTACATTCAAACAAATTACATTACATGTGTCACTATACAGTACACGGAATGAGTGATGGTACACTTACATTTTTTTTTCAACGTGCATTACGAAACAGACCTTTCATTGTACATGGCACTACATAGGTGTTTACAGATCATGGTGCTCCATGTACACAAAAAGGAAGTTACAAGTACAGCCCGAGGGGAGTTTTGTACTGATTCCTGCCCCCGGGTTTACCGTGGCAGAAGGGCTTTAAACTGTGGCCTTTCCCCACCGTGCCTTTGCGGCGAATGCACCAATTTTAAGTGCGTCCCTCAGCAAGTAATCGTGGATCTTGGATTGCGCCAGTCTGCAACACGTAGACGTGGACATCTCCTTGCTCTGTAAGACCAGCAAATTTCGGCAAGACCAAAGAGCGTCTTTGACCGAGTTGATGGCCCTCCAGCTGCAGGTGATGTCTGTCTCAGTGTGTGTCCCTGGGAACAGCCCGTAGAGCACAGAGTCCTGTGTTACGGAGCTGCTTGGGATGAACCTCGACAGCAACCACTGCATCTCTTTCCAAACCTGCCTTGCGAAGGTGCAATCCTGAAGGAGATGGGTGACAGTCTCGTCCGCCCCGCAGCCGACTCGGGTGCCGTGCTGCTGAGACGTCGGCTGTGCATGAATGCTCTGATGGGTAAGGCCCTCCTCACCGCCAACCAAGCTACGTCTTGGTGCTTGTCTGAAAGCTCTGGCGACGAGACGTTCTGCCAAACAAGTTCGACAGTCCGCTCAGGGAACCACCCGACAGGGTCCACCCTCTCCTTTCGTAGGGCGTCCAGGACATTACGTGCTGATCACTGTTTTATGGCCTTGTGGTCAAAGGGGTTTTTTGTGAAAAACTTTTCCACAAAGGACAGGTGGACAGGCATGGTCCAACTGGTGGGGGCGTTTCGCGGCAGCGTGGACAGGCCCATCCTTCACAACAATGGGGACAGGTAGAAACTCAGCACGTAGTGACACTTGGTGTTTGCGTACCGGGGGTCTGTGCACAGCTTGATGCAGCCGCACACGAAGGTGGCCATCAGGATGAGGGCCACGTTCGGAACATCCGTTCCTCCACTGTCCAGAGATTTGTAAATTGTGTCTCTGCGGGCATGTTCCATTTTGGACCTCCAGACAAAGTGGAAGACGGCCCGGGTGACTGCCGTGGCACAGGAGCAAGGGATGGGCCAGACCTGTGCCACGTGCAGCAACCCCGAGAGCACCTCACTTCTGATGACCAGGTTCTTTCCTGCCATGGAGAGGAAGCGCAGCTTCCACCATCCCAGTTTTTGCTTCACTTTGGCGATACGCTCTTCCCAGTTTTTGGCGCACGCCCCGTCCGCTCCGAACCATATTCCCAACACCTTCAGGTAATATGCCTTAACGGTGAAGGGAATAAAGGATTGGTAGGCCCAGTTGCCAAAGAACATGGCCTCGCTTTTGTGAGCAATCTGCGGACCGACTGCAGATCCGAGCAAAAGATGCCGTACAGGGAGGTCTTGACCTGAGCGCTGCCTGGGATCGTCACCCCTCTAATGAAGGTCACGCTCAGTCAATGGCTAAGTGAACACCTTCGAAATGGTACAGTTTCATGAGATATTTATACAGTAAAACCCAAGTTATGGCCTCTCCCTGTGTATTGGCTCTGTCTCGCAGTCTGTGAATACAGATAAAGAGTTAATTACTACATCCTTGTCCTGACGTGGTTTCCAGATATTTCCTTTTGTCAGGGTTATTAGTTGGCCAGCCGGCCATCACTCGATGAGAGTGTGGTAATGAGCTATTACCTGCATTGCATTGTCAGGATTGTCCAGTTTCCTGGTCAGTTATCTTTTTGCATCAAATGGATGAGGTCTGTACAAGAGATAATGGCTGGTGGTTTGAGTACTTCGAAAAGGGTGGGGTGGAGTGGAACTGGTGTCGTATAGACAATAGGAGAGCACCATGGGGTGGGGGGTGGGGGGGGTACTTGTCTCAGCAGGACTTGCCTCCCAGCTGTCTGGTGGCTATCGGCCATTTCAAGCCAGGTTTAGCTGTTTATGCAAACCGACTGCTTGTTGCCGAAATTCCTGGAAGGACCAGGACTCCATTTTGTTTTATATTAAAAAGGGCACAAAAATACAGTGTGGTACAGCTTAGATAAAAATACATTTCCACATTCCCCCATTTTGTCCTTCACAAGGACAACTTAATCCATTCGGATCTTGTACAGTCTCTCTATTTCCATTTCCACACAAGAGCCTTCAGTAGTTGTTGCTACCATAACTCTAGCCGTGGTCTCGGTAGGTAACATGGTTTTTCCCACCCTGGCACAGCAACACTTAACCAAGACAAATAATAGATATAGGGCGAAGACTATCAGCAGGAATATGATCAAACCCTGTACCACAGATCTCCCTAGGGATCCCAACCATCCCGATGCCCAACCCCACAAGGTGATACCGTCTTGGCCAACTGTCTGTTTATACTCTCTTACCTTTTTCCTAATGTATTCAGCTAGACTGCCGATTTCTTCTGATTTATCCGGGATATATGTACAGCATTCTCCACCTATTAATGCGCATGTCCCTCTTTCCTTGGCTAAGAGATAATCTGAGGCCATACGATTTTGGAAAGCCACTGTTCGAATAGCTACCATTTCATCATTCGCCCCTTCGAAGGCTTGGGAAGTTGCGTTGGCTACTGATTCGACTAAGTTAGTCAGTTCCCGTAACTGCCATTCGGTTGATGCTATTCCATAGGGTGGCACCATTACCATGAATATTCCATTTAGCCATGTCAAATCCCGTTTAACTCTATGACTTCCATAGGCATCCCTTAAGAGTCTTTATTGATCTAATAAAGGGTACCACATGTCCTAAGTAACAGGACCCTGTCCAGTTTGCTGGTAACCATGGGTAGGCTTTATGGCCACAAATAAAGTAGGTGCAATTATAGGACGTCAGCTCCTGGTCCTTTCGTGCCATTCATACTTGAGTGGTCTCACCTTCCCACCCTTCGCCTGGGGCTTTGTTATGGACCATTGTCCAGCCAATGGTTGCTATCTTTCTCGCATCAGTGGGATTAGTTGTGGCTTGCCATTTAGTCATTTGGGAACACTTGCTGCGTCCCATTTCTGGTCCTTTAGTCTCATTACTCACTAGGCGTATTATACCCTCAGGATTTCCTATTCTGGGAGTAATGCTCAGGAAGGGAGGCTGACAGTTATTATAATTTGGCTGGTACCATCCCTGGAAGGTTGTAAGTTTATACCCTGCTGACCTCCATTCTGTTTGCTCCTTTGTTTCTGACACCTTGGTTAGGTTTGTCCTATTTTGCACTATCAACCATTCTACCATTTCTGATTTGTTAAAGGGGACGGATCTTCGGGGAATACCCCCTTCGGAGTGGACAGGTACATGGGAACATATCCAACAACTCGCCAAGTTTCTTTCTTGAGCATACTTATGACTCAGTGCCATAAATACGTTTACTTGCAGTTCCCTTCGATGGCGTGTCTATACCTCTGGTATAATCAATAAGGCAAAGTAAAACCCTGTCAAGCCCAGCACCATCAGTCCCCATAGTCCGTACAGTTCCTTATTCAGTCTTCCTTTTTCTGTTCCTCTGGTTCCTACTTCCCTTCCTGGTCGGGTGCTCTTTTGTAATGGGACGCATGGATCCATGTTGGTCTTTCCTTTACCTTGATTGCAGTATTAGTCGCCAGCAAGACCTGGTATGGTCCTTCAAATCTTGGCTGCAGACTGCTTTTTCTTTTAAAGATTTTGATGTAAACGAATTCCACGGGCTCCAGGTTATGACACTTCCCTTCCGCTGGCTTGACTTAAGCTCCCATTACCTGTGAATGAAAGCTGGAAATACATTTGGTTAGTGCGATACAATAATTCAACATATTTTCCTCCATTTTGTGGATGTCCATTTGTTTTGCAGTAAATGGTGCTGTAAAAGGTAGTCGTTGGGGACGTCCCATAACTATCTCATGCGGTGACAGGCCTGTTGTTCTGTTGGTTGCAGATCGCATTACCATCAAAGCTAAGGGCAGCAGTTCTGTCCATTTCAGTCCAGTGTCATTGCATAATTTTGCCAGCTTATTTTTAAGCATTCCATTATATCTTTCAACAAGTCCAGCTGATTGTGGATGATAACTGCAATGAAAACGTTGATTAATCTGTAAAGCTTTACACGTTTCTCTTATAACAGTTCCCGTGAAATGTGACCCGTTATCACTAGAAAGCTTAGCAGGGATTCCGAAGCGCGGTACGATTTCTTTTAACAAACATTTAGCAACAGTAGTGGCATCGGCCTTTTTACATGGAAAGGCTTCAATCTATCTAGAGAACACACCTACAATAACTAATACATACTTGAATCCCATACACATAGGTAATTCAATAAAATCCATTTGTAAATGTACAAAAGGCCCCACTGGATTTGGGTGGGAGGCAGAATCTACTTTTTCCGTCTTACCTGGATTCATTGTCTGACAGGTAACACAATTTTCACAGATTTGTTTTGCAATTGCCAAAATACCTGGTGCATACCAAGTTGCCAAAATATAATCTGCCATCCCCCCTTTGTCTGCATATGTGAATGTATGAACACATTGGGAAATCCATGGAAGTAAGGATCTGGGTGCCACCACGCGGCCGTCGTGGTGAACCCATATTCCTTCTGGATTTTTATAACATTGATCCTTCGTCCAGGTCACCACCCCCTCCGGCCTGTGTCTGAAAGGCCAGCACGTCATTAATAGTGGGTGACGGGTCTGAGTAATAGTGGGTGGCAGGTCTGAGCAATTATTTTTCCTCAGTGGGAACAATGACACCTGCATCCCCACTTTTGACCGAGCTGCTGACTTAGCTGCATTATCAGCTCTGGCGTTCCCAAGTGCCACCTCATTCGACTGGCCTGTATGTGCTTGGCATTTGATAATGGCAAGTTTCAAGGGGCATTGAACGGCTCGCAGGAGATTTTCCATTTGTTCTGCATTTTTGATAGTGGTTCCTGAAGAAGTCAGGTACCCGCAAATCTTCCAAATTTGTCCATAGTCATGTGATACCCCAAAAACATACCTGGAGTCAGTGTAGATATTAACTGTTTGTCCTTCAGCCAGAATCCAGGCTCGAGTTAACGCAAATAATTCGGCTTGTTGGGCTGTAAAGGAGTCTGGAGGAGAGGCCGTTTCGACAACATTAAACAGGGTTACAATTGCATAAGCCGCTCTAGGTTGGCCCCTATCATTTCGTAAGGCTGATCCGTCAACATAGTACACTAGATCAGGGTTACACATTGGTACATCTGTTAAATTGATATGTGGTTTAGTCACTAATTCGGCTACCATTTCACATGAATGGGGTTCGCCGTCTTCCGTGGGGAGTAGAGTGGCTGGATTTAAGGTAGTACATCTTTTAATAAGGTTCGGATTTGATAACAGTTCAACTTCATATTTAGTGGTTCTTGTGGAGGTTAGGTGTTGGCTGGCACATTTAGTAAGTAAAATCTCGACAAGAGTGTGGGATGTATAGAATGGTCTGATGATTTAGAGTTATTGTCTGAGCCTGTTGTATAGTCTAATAAGCTGCTGCCAACGAAGGAAAACATCCTGGTAGGCCGCGTGCCACTGGGTCTAGTTGGGTACTGAAATACGCTATCGGTCGCTGCCTGTCCCCATGTAACTGAGTCAAAACAGATTGTGCAAAACCCAACTTGTGATGAACAAATAAACTGAATGGCTTTGTGTAATCTGGTAATCCCAAAGCTGGTGCTGAAGTGAGGGACTGCTTAAGATTCTGGAAAGCATTCCGGGATACTTCATTTCAAATCCTTCTTTAAGCATTGTGAGAATATAGTAGATTCATTCACAGCTCGTAGGTCTTGGACAAACCTCCATTTGTCACTATTGGGCTTCTGAACCGGAAGAATCGGTGTGTTACACGGACTTCATATATGCTTATAGTGATTCACAGATCACAGAATGTAAAGTATTTGTTTTATAATTTTATTAAAAGGCTTCCAAACCCAAGATTTTTCCAATACACCCAAAATGTTGATCAAGGAGATCACCTGAAATATCTCAAAATCCCAATTCAAATATTGTACTGCCACTCTTTATCTAAAAAACAAATCCTTTTACTGAGCTAGAAGCTTTCGTGTCAAGATTTTACACCAAGGACAATGGGAGCGTACTCCCCCAGCCTGCAGCCTCGAGAGACCCACAAAGGCTTTTAAAAAAAAAGGCATTACAACTTCCCAAGGCATTACAACTTCCCTTCCCCGTTCTTTATCTTACTCCTAGACTAAATTTATGTCTTTCATACCAATATAATCAATGATTGCGTGTCTTCTTTCGACAAGTAAGTGAGCGTGTCAAATAAATTCTCTTTTTTTTAAACCACCGGGACCATGTCTCAACAAACCTACCCTTTGTGCATTTCCTAGCTCCGTAACTTCACATCCGAATAAATCCACACCTGCGTTTCTAACTTAAAATGTTTTAAACTTCCCACATACAGGACAACATTATGAAGGATTTAAAAAAAAAACTTCACTCTGTTTGGAAAAAGTGGGTGGAGCTAAAACAAACAGGCAGTTGCACCACCTTTCCAAACAGGTTTCCAGATACGAGAGAAAAAAAACACAGAAGCATTCTCATTCAAAGACAGACATTCACAAAAGTGTGTCTTCATTCAATAAAGCTTTTTTTCTGTTGGCCAGCTTTATTTTTTTTTTGAATCCATAAGTCACTATCGGGTTCTCTTTTTTACATATTGATTTACTTCCTCTGTTAATTTTACATGGGCTTGAAGAATCGGAACCCAGGCCTTTTCTATTACTTTCCTTTTTTTTCTTCTTTACCTCTTCTACCTGGATCTCTGTTTATAAGACACTCCTCTAGACATGTTGTTCTCTCTAAATTAAATGAACCATCGGGTGGAAATGGCCTGTTTTCACCCGTAGTCCACTTTACCCATTTTCTTTTGGTCAATTGAAGACTGACCACAATTCTGGAGCATGACATAGGCTGGTGTTTTAACTTGCTCCGGCACCCATTCTGGATGATTAAGATTTTCCATAGTTTCTGATCTCACAATCCTTTCGGCCAACCGAGTTCTCTACGCCCACTTCTCCTGGCCGTTACGTGGCCTGAAAAGGCTCTTAATTCGGGCTCAGTCTGGGTGTGTGAGATATGTTGGCACAAACCAACCGTGGTTGATCAATCAGTTACTGTTTCTTTTCTTAATCAATCCTTGTTTTTCCGAATCACAATTTTCCCTAGTGACTCTTCCCGTTTCTCCAATTGAAATGTTGCACAAAAGTATTGAACACAACAGTATAACAAGGATAACTAGGACAATCAACATTCACACGGGTATACAAATTATAACCTTAAACTCTATCTAAACAAATAATCAATTCTCAGTCTGCGTTGTATGCCACTACAGACCAAGTGCTTAACTTATCCTAATAAAACTTAAAACTTATGGTCCCATTACCTTAACTCTTATCACATAAGAACCTTCGATGGATTAGCGCTTTTTTTCCCCTAATCTTATCACATAAGAACCTTCGCTAGCGCTCTTTTTACATTTTCCTACTGAAACCTTCCCCGGGCTGTTTCAAGATATTTTAGTCTTGTAGATTGCAGTACCTCCCCTGTGGACAATAGATTACATATGCGATTCAACAGTGAAGAAACCTCTTGTGAGCAAAAGGCTCACCTTGTTTTGGCCACTGAAGCCTTTCACTGGAGAGGCACTATGCCTGTATCCGTTGTCCTCAAAGGGCAGAGTGTATGCATCTCGGTGGGACATCCAAAAAGTAACTGTCGAAATCTCGACCTCCGATAAACGACTCAGACACCTTCAGCTCCGGCGGAAGTTTCTTTCATTTACTTGCTAGCAAGGGAAAGGTCACACTCAGTCAATGGCTAAGTGAACACCTTCGAAATGGTACAGTTTCACGCGATATTTATACAGTAAAACCCAAGTTATGGCCTCTCCCTGTGTATTGGCTCTGTCTCGCAGTCAGTGAATACAGATAAAGAGTTAATTACTACATCCTTGTCCTGACATGGTTTCCAGATATTTCCTTTTGTCAGGGTTATTAGTTGGCCAGCCGGCCATCACTTGATGAGAGTGTGGTAATGAGCTGTTACCTGCATTGCATTGTCAGGATTGTCCAGTTTTCTGGTCAGTTATCTTTTTGCATCAAATGGATGAGGTCTGTACAAGAGATAATGGCTGGTGGTTTGAGTACTTCGAAAAGGGTGGGGTGGAGTGGAACTGGTGTCGTATAGACAATAGGAGAGCACCATGGGGGAGGCGGGGTACTTGTCTCAGCAGGATTTGCCTCCCAGCTGTCTGGTGGCTATCAGCCATTTCAAGCCAGGTTTAGTTGTTTATGCAAACCGACTGCTTGTTGCCGAAATTCCTGGAAGGACCAGGACTCCATTTTGTTTTATATTAAAAAGGGCACAACAATACAGTGTGGTACAGCTTAGATAAAAATACATTTCCACACAAGTCAATAGTAAAAATTTAAGACAATAATCCTATCATGATGGAATACCAACACGCTGTAAGATGAAGTAGTGGGATGCAGGATTGTAGCTGCAGGTCCTCTCATGGTAAGTTCCCAGTTTTGCTGCACTGTATGGAGTGGAGACAAGGTGCTTTCCCACAATGAGGGAGGAGGGCCAGCACCCTAAGCTGCTTTTATGTAACTTCAACCAGTTGTTTAAAGAGTGTCACTGGTGATGGCCTTGGAGAGGCCTTGTCACTTGGCCAAAGATAGTGCATGTTGCAAGAAGACTTCGAGACAGGAGAAAGATAATTAACCAAAAGGTAAGTTATTCAAGGGTCACTCTGGCATCCATAAATCACCAGCTTTGCTCTTGTCACTTATGACATCAGGAATGCTTGATTTGTAAAATATTCTCCTGTGATGAATTTACAGGAACAAGAGTAGGCCATTGACCCCCTCGGTCCTGTTCTGCCATTCAATTAGATCATGGTTGACCTGTGACTTAAATCCATGTGGCTGCAATTGGCCAATATCCCTTAATACTTTTGGTTAACAAAAATCTATCAATCTCAGATTTAAGATTGTTGATCTATCAGTGGAGATGGCGACTCTGGTAAAAATATATGGAATGGATTTGTTCTGGGTGCCTTTGCTGTAGGCAGAAAGATGATAAAACAATAAAGCTTCAGAATGTATCAAACTATATAGGAGCAGAAAGTTACAAAGGGACATAGACAGATTAAGTAAGTGGACAAAACTGTGGCAGATGGAATTCAATATGAGGATATGTGAGGCTATCCACTTTGGATCTAAGAAAAGCAAATCGAAATGTTTTCATCATGGCGGGGACTGTGGAGGAACAAAAGGTGTCCACATATCACTAAAAGCCTAGTGCATAAATACAAAAAGTAATCAAAAAGACTACTGGAATGTTGGCCTAGCTCAAGCGGGTTGGAATTCAAAAGAGGCAGTTATGTTTCAGTTAAACAAAGCCTTGATCCAACTCTCTCTGGAGTACTGCGTTCAATTTTGAGCACCCCACCTCAGGAAGGACATACTGGCTTTTGAGGAGGAACAGTGAAGATTCACCAGAATTATTCTCTGGCTTAATTGGTTAAATTATGAAGACGGGTTACATCGACTAGACTTGTATTCCCTTGAGTTTAGAGGTTGAGGGATAATATAATTGTGTTTAAAATAATAAAAGAATACAATAGAGTAGATTGAGAGAAATTACTTCCTCTGGTGGGAGAATCCAGAACAAGAGGGCACAATCTTAAAATTAGAGCTAGGACATTTAGGAATGAAATCAGGGGGAAGCACAACAGGGAGTGGAAATCTGGAAAACTCTTCCTCAAATGGTTGTGGATGCTGCGTTAATTAAAATTTTAAAGAGGGACCAAAGGCCGGTAAATGGAGTTGGGGAGGTGCAGATCAGCCATGATCCAATTGAATGGCGGAACAGAATCGAGGGGCTAAATGGCCTACTTCTGTTTCTATCTTCCTAACAGCAGAACTTAAAATGTTATTTGCAAGTAACAGGTATAGAATATGGCATTGCAAATTTCATGGAGCTTTTGATAATTAATCACCCATTGCTGAGGGAGGATGGGGAAAGGAAAGGCAGAAAAAAAAAGTTGCTTTTATAAGTACAATAATATTTATGAAATAGTAATGGTTATCCTGCCTTGGCTTAGTAAGTATGAGAATTCAGCTTCATAAACAAAGTTAATAAATACCACAAAGCACATAAGACATTTGTTATTAACATTTTAATTACTTTTTTTCCTTCTGAAATTTAGACACATTTCCTAAACCTCATATTCAGGGCTGCAGATTTAGGGTGACTGCACATGTCACATTCCAGTTTTATTACATGGAATTCCAAGGTTATCAATTTTTCTGTGAAAACCATAAACCAATTGCCTTGCTTGTACTGTGCCAAAGCTCAGAATGCAATTTTGTTCTCTCCTTAACAATATGAAGTATGTATTTCATTTTGTCCACGCTTCAACAGAAACTATTACGATTGATTTCCCTGAGGTGTTTGTCATGGCATTACCAAAGAGCACTTTGAAGGACAAGTTGGAGTGCAAGGATGCACATTAATTTTATAATCTGATTGCCCAGAAGGAAAAGCAGTAGTTTTCACTTGATTGACTCAATTGGCTGTGGTAATTCCTAATGTATTAAAATCATCCAAAAGAAATTGAGTTTTTAGTTTAATAAATTAATTCCATTGTTTCACCACCAATCTGCTGTCCATATTCTATTCCATACCAAGCCCCTCTTGCGCATTGTTCCTCTCCTCGCTGACTTACAAAGGCGCCCGATGCACCCATGCTGCAAATTTAAAATTCTTACCCCTATTTAAATCCCTCCATGGTGTCTGTCTTTGCTATCACTGTAACCTCCTCCAGCCCTACAAACCACTTCATCATCTGCCAAACTCTCCAATCCTCTGATTACAGCTTCTTGTGCATTCACCCTACTGCTGCTGGCTGTTCCTTCAGCTATCTAGGCTTCATGCTCTGAAATTCTCTCGACCCCCTTCCCTCATTCTAAGACCACCTTAAAACCTACATCTGTGACCTAGCTTTTGGTCACTTTTCCGAATCTCTCCTTTGGCTCAGGTCCATTTTTTTCCTTGTGTCTTGGGATGTTTTTCTACATTAAGAGTGCAATATAAATGCAAGTTATTGTAGTCTACTTGTAAATAAATTGGAATACTTGGAAAATGTTTGCATGTTATAAATTGCTACACAATGGGCATTGGCATAAAATGCCTGAGATTTTAAATTCCAGTATTAACACAGTGCATTTAGTGTCAGTTTGTTCCAAATCCATTTTAAATAGTTTCATTGTTTCTGCATAGTGACACTGCCACAGATTTAGAGAATACTGAACTATACAAATTGCAGAGATTAAAATAATTTGCAGGACTAAATGTTCCAGAGCTGAATCTTATCTCAATTTTTACCACTATCTCAACTAAATTTCACATCAAGAGTAAGGTTTAAGCCCCAACTTGAGTTAAATAGGCCCCAAGTTTCCACACGATAAAAAACGGGAGCCCCTCCGAGCTGGGCGCCCGTTTTTTGCGCTGAAAACGGCGCCGGAAAAAAAACGCGCGATTCTGGAGCGCCCTGCAGTTCCATGTCTGCTTGGCGTGGCGCCCAGGGGGGCGGAGCCTACCACTCGCGCCGATTTTGGTAAGTGGGAGGGGGCGGGTACCATTTAAATTAGTTTTTTTCCTGCCGGCAACCCTGCGCGTGCGCGCTGGAGCGTTCGCGCACGCGCAGTGTGAAGGAAACATTGGCACTCGGCCATTTTTGTAGTTCTTTGTAGCTGTTTAATTTTTGAACATTTTTTAATAAAAGCACATTGCCATCAGCACATCAGCACTGAGGCTTCTTGCACTGAAAGTTGAGTGCAACTCGCCCCCCCCCCCCCCACTGCCGTCGGGAAATGGCTGCTGAACTTGTGAGGCTTCCTGCAACCTTCTCACTTTTTCTTTCCCCCCACCACGCCGTCTGAAACGGCTCCCCCCCCCCCCCCCCCCCCCCCCCCCCCCCGTGGGAACGAACGGCTGTCTCCTTCTCCCCTCTCCCCCATCCCCCCCCCCCCCCCCCTGCGGGAACGAATGGCTGCCTCAACCTGTGAGGCTTCCTGCAGCATTCTCCCTGGCTGAAGCACTTTCACACAGGTAAGAAGATGGTTTATTTAATCTTTTCTTTGCTTATAAATTTTTATTCAGTTTGGATTTATTTGTATAATATTTGTATAAGTATAAATAAGGATTTATTATAGAATTTAATGACTTCCCTTCGCCGCCCCCCCCCCCCCCCCACCTCGTTCTGGACGCCTAATTTGTAACCTGCGCCTGATTTTTTAATGTGTAGAACAGGTTTTTTCAGTTCTACAAAAATCTTCACTTGCTCCATTCTAAGTTAGTTTGGAGTACGTTTTCACTGTGGAAACTTTGAAATCAGGCGTCAGTGGCCGGACACGCCCCCTTTTGAAGAAAGAATTCTGTTCCAAAGTGAAACTGTTCTAACTGACTAGAACTGCAGAAAAAAAATGTGGAGAATTGCGATTTCTAAGATAGTCCGTTCTCCACCAGTTGCTCCTAAAAATCAGGCGCAAATCATGTGGAAACTTGGGCCCTTAATGTGAACAGTTAAGCACAGTGATGTAAGATTGTCATTATTCTAATTAAACCTTAACTGCCACATGAAATGAAATCCTCTCCCACTTATTTTTAAACATACTTATCTAAAAATGTGTCTACGAGTAATAGAGCTGCAAAATTAAAATAAATACAGTATTCCAATTATTGATTCAGGGACTTGCTTGTACAACTCCTGTCTTCCATTTCTTGTAGGGGTAGTTTCCCCAACATTCTTAGGATGAGGGATTTCAACATTAGGTAATGAAACAGTTTTTGGACTAATTCAGGTCAAGAATAGCTTTTTGGGGGTCGGCTGGGTATCTGGCATGCATGGGAACCCCTCGCCATATTTAAAGGTTTCAAATTAAATCTACACCAAACTGTAGGGTCTATGTTGGCCAATGTTGAATATACAATCTCTCTCCAAAGAGACTCATCCCCCTTGCAGATTGGCAAAGACAGCGAAGATGGCTGGTAAGTTTTCCCCTGCTTTTTCGCTGAGGGCATCCTACCCATTAGCACTGCGTTTGGCAAGGAGCATCACTGATGCTTTGGATTTCTTCTTTCTCCCCTGCCGAAGACGTGTCGACCATACATATGCTCCCAGCAGGGGTCGCTTGATAGTAGAGAACGTAGACTTTTTATAAGAACATAACAAATAGGAACAGGAGTAGACCATACGGCCCCTCGAGCCTGCTCTGCCATTCAATAAGATCATGGCTGATCTGATCATGGTCTCAGCTCCACTTCCCCGCCCGCTCCCCATAACCCCTTATCTCCTTATCGTTTAAGAAACTGTCTATTTCTGTCTCCATAGGGTAAAAATACTGCACAGGCTATGTATTGTTGAGGAGCAATGGATAGGAAAGGGTTCAGGTCATTTTTCTTCCTGCCAACGCTGAAAATTACTTGTTGATTAAATACAGAAGTCTTCTGAACTGGCAAGTACAAGACATCATTTTGGCACAAACTGAATTCACTCAAATGTGATATCTTTTTGCACTCCATACAGTACTTGCATAATTAAGTACTGTTTCTGATTTACATCAGTGACCGAGACTCAGAAATTCAATACAAATCGGTCAGATTTGCAGATGACACCAAACTAAGAGGGGGAGTGGAATTGAAGGAGGCAGCTCAAAAATTATGGAGTAAGTTAAATAAAATATGTGAGTAGGTAGAACAATAACAGATGAAATTTAACACTGTCAACTGTAAGTAAAGTACTACACATAAGGAGAAATGGTTGTATTCTATGAATAATGTTGAAATAACTAAAGAGCCCTAGGAATTTTATTACGCTTGGTGCTCAACATGTACAACTAATGCAGAGCAGCAATTAACAAAACCAATATAATGTTGAACAAAATAAAAACAGAAAATGCTGGAAATCTCAGCAGGTCAGCAGCATCTGTGGAGAGAAACAGAGTTAATGGGCCCAAGTTTCCACATGATTTGCGCCTGATTTTTAGGAGCAACTGGTGGAGAACGGACTATCTTAGAAATCGCAATTCTCCACTTTTTTTCTGCAGTTCTAGTCAGGTAGAACAGTTCTACTTTGGAACAGAATTTTTTCTTCAAAAGGGGGCGTGTCCGGCCACTGATGCCTGATTTGAAAGTTTCCACAGTGAAAACGTACTCCAAACTAACTTAGAATGGAGCAAGTGAAGATTTTTGTAGAACTGAAAAAACCTGTTCTACACATTAAAAAATCAGGCGCAGGTTACAAATTAGGCGTCCAGAACGAGGTGGGGGGGAAGGGGAGGGGGGGGGTAAGGGAAGTCATTAAATTCTACAATAAATCCTTATTTATACTTCTACAAATATTATACAAATAAATCCAACCTGAATAAACATTTATAAGCAAAGAAAAGATTAAATAAACCATCTTCCTACCTGTGTGAAAGTGCTTCAGGCACAGAGAATGCTGCAGTCAGCCTGAGGCGCCCATTCTTGCCGTGGAGGTGGGGGGGGGGGTGGGGGTGGGGGAGGATGCGCCTGTTCTTCCCGGGGGGGAGGAGGCGCCCGTTCTTCCTGCGGGGGGGGGGGGGGGGGGGGGGAGGCGCCCGTTCTTCCCGCGGGGGGGGGGGAGGAGGAGGAGGCGCCCGTTCTTCCCGTGGGGTGGGGGGGGGGGAGGTGCCCGTTCTTCCCGCTGGGGGGGGAGGAGGGGCCCGTTCTTCCTGCTGGGGGGGGGGGGAGGAGGGGCCCGTTCTTCCTGCGGGGGGGCGGGGAAGGAGACAGTGAGAAGGCTGCAAGTGCTGATGGCAATGTGCTTTTATTAAAAAATGTTCAAAAATTAAACAGCTACAAAGAACTACAAAAATGGCCGAGTGCCAATGTTTCCTTCACACTGCGCGAACGCTCCAACGCGCATGCGCAGCGTTGCTGGCAGGAAAAAAACTAATTTAAATACTACCCGCCCCCTCCCACTTACAAAATCGGCGTGAGTGTAGGCTCCGCCCCCCCCCCCCCTCCCCGGGCGCCGCGCCAAACAGACAAGGAGCTGCAGAACGCTCCAGAATTGCGAGTTTTTTTTCCGGCGCCGTTTTAGGCGTGAAAAACGGGCGCCCAGCTCGGAGGGGCGCCCGTTTTTTATCGTGTGGAAACTTGGGCCCATTGTTTCAAGTCTGTGACACTTCATTAAGACTGGAAAGGTTTGAGATGTAACAGATTCTTAAGGAAGTGTATCGGTGCCGTTTCCTGCTCTCATCCTGAAGTAGAAAATTTAATTCACTTTGAATCCAATTTCCACCCTTCCCTCACCTACACATGGTCTATCTCCGACTCTTCCCTTCCCTTCCTCGACTTCTCTGTCTCCATTTCTGGGGATAGTCTATTGACAAACTCTCACTATAAGCCCACTGACTCCCACAGCTACACTTCCTCCTGCCCCGCATCCTGTAAGGACTGCATTCCATTCTCCCAGTTTCTCTGTCTCCATCGCATCTGTTCTGACAATGCCACCTTCCACAATACTGTCTCTGATATGCCTTTTTTCCTCAACCGAGGATTCCCCTCCACCGTGGTCAACATGGTCCTCGACTGTATCCGTTCCATTTCCTTAACTTCTGGACTCTCCCCTTCCCACATAGGGTTCCCTTTGTCCTCACCTTTCACCCCACCAGCCACTACGTTCAACGGATCATCCTCTGCCATTTCTGCCACCTCCAGCGTGATCCCACCACCAATCACATCTTCCCCTCCCCTCTCAGCATTCTGAAGGGGGACCGCTCCCTCCGCAATAGCCTGGTCCACTCCGCAATCACCCCTAGCTCCCCCTCCCCCTCCCCTTCCCATGGCACCTTCCCGTGCAAGCTCAGGAGATGCAACACCTGCCATTTTACCTCCTCCCTTCCCACTGTCCAGGGCCCCAAACACTCCTTCCAGGTGAAAGTGATTTATTTCTACTTTAAATTTAATATACTGTATGAACTTAAAATGGTACATCTCTGGGAACATGCTCCTCACTCAATGGTTCCTGAAAAAGACAAGTGAAAAGCAGGATTAGGAAGCTCTACGAGGGAGTAAAATTGGAAAAGGATTCTAACCTGAGCTCCAGAGTATCGAAGAGTATTACTGAAGGGTCCCGTCTATTATCTGCATTCAAGGAGAAATAGATATGTGATGTGACTTTGGTACTGTCTACCTATTGCTAATAAATGTGAATAAAGAAAAAATGGTTCCCATCAGGTCCCTCACATTTGTTAATGTACAAACCACATAATCATTAAAATACTCTTTTGGGCTGTGGTAAACATAGCTGATCTTTGCTGGCCATGTAACCATCGTTATATTGCGTTGTTAGCAGCATTCTTTGCTTTGCCAGAAGGTCAGATATATGTGGTTTCAGCTCCATTCAACACTAAGGAAACCCCATCTTGTCGCATTAGGAAAATGTCCAGGACTTGACCCAGGTTTATATGGTGATGGAGAGTTTGTGTGATGCTGTGGAGATTTTCTACAGAAACCAGGAAAAGGGGAGGGGTGGATGGAGGAGGAGTTTTGAATATAAATTAATTAGCTACTTAACAATTTTAAGGAATAGATTGCCACGTTGAATATTAATCCAGTTACAGTCTTCAAACGATAAATCATTTGCTGATTCATTGCAGGGGAAGAGAAATAGGCCTGGCAGTAAAATGCAATAGAGATTTAAGCGTGTGCCTGTCTTGGATAACAAAATGATTTGGATGGGCTGAATGACATTTTGTGCCCTATATTTGCGTTGGGCTTTTCATAACACCTTTTTTTGTTTATTATACTACAAGGAGTGTTCAGAAACTATATTGTTTACATCATCTCGAAGGCAGGAAAAAAGTGGCTCTTCTGCACTGTTCTTTACCCAAGTCTTAACACTCTCGTTGTATGTAACCACAAATTATTTCATGTAAGATATGACAATTGCAATTCTTTCTCGCAGTTTGCCACTAAGGGTCAATCACAGTGTACCAGGCCGAGAATCTAATCCTTAGCGTCCCTATTTGTTGAAGTTTAGTCTCCCTTGGCCAGTTGCATTTTTTTTTATCCCATATAGCAGGAATATAGAATTGACATAATTTAAAAGTAAGTATCAGGAATGAAACTTGTTCAGTTTCAAGCTTCTGACTTCACTTACTCAATTTGGGTATTCTAAGCAGTGACCATGAGGCTCAAACAGTGCAATATTTACATCTGAACACAGTTTATAGCCATAAATGCTTCTCATTCACCTTTTAAAATGTGTGGTGTGTAGATTACACATTTATTTTTAATTTGCATTTGGAACTTTTTGTTTGAGTGTCATTCATTTCTGACTGGGTTCATTAATCCTTCAATGAGATCATGCAATACTAATTGTTCATAATACTGCCAGTCTCCCAACAGATGCTGTTCATATAATTACATTAGATGAATGCAACATAATGACATTCAGCCATAACTGTATTTTGTTTCCATATTGTATTTAAGAGACTCTGAACTGAACTCTGTAAAGATATTAAATGATAGGTTGTTGCCTGTTAAATGTGTGATTTAACAACTTGCATTTAGTCCTTCAGATTATCAAAAGCACTGGGTCAGCCAATAAAATGATTGACTTTCTGCATGTATTTGGTTTCTAATGAAATTTGTAAAGTAGTTCTGTGTTGGACATTGGGGCGGGGGGTGGGAGACACGAACTGGCACTACAATTTTCCTTCGGGTTCTAAAATGGTTTACCTGGCGTGCACGCACACTTCTGATGCAAAGCATGCCCGACACCATCTTGGTAAAGGGGTTAGCACGCACTTAATGTCCATCGGAAGTATGCAGAGCAGGCCGATCATGACATGCTGATTTGGGCCAAGCGCTGCCATTTTGGAGCTCCACACTCCAGCTGACGCCCTCTCAACCTCGCATAGCTGAACATGCATTAAGCAGCATGAAGGACCCCCGCCAGCGCTATTTAAAGGCATCATCAATTACTGGTCAGTTGCTGTTTTATTTCTTCTGGCTGCTGTGATGATTCTACATGTTTCTGATGCTTTCCATAGTTGTTTCAAGTTTCAAACGTCTGCAGGGTTTGGTGTGACAGTGCTGAAGTACCTTTTGCTGATTTCAAGGCATCTGCACAAACCAGTTGCTCCCAGACATGGGTGCCCCAGTAAGCCTTCCTCTTGGAATCCAGCATAACTGGGCGAATGAGCAGAGGCCATGCGGAGCAAAACAAATTCTGAGAGATCAAGAAGGTGGAGAAGGGCTCTCGGCAGGAAGCCACATCCGCACAGGGTGTTCAGGAAGCAATTCTCTGACCTGAACCTCAGCGATAACCAATATTTGAGACACCTGTGCTTCACTAAGGAAGTAGTTACTGAAATCTGCCAACTGCTGCAGCCACAACTCCCAACCTCCGAGCAGGGCAGGGACCGCAATGCCAGTGGCCTCGAAGGTGACTGGCAAGGAACCTTTATGCATCTGGCTCCTTCCAGGCTGGAGCTGGAGATATTCGCAGCATCTCGCCGTTTGCAGTGCACTGTTGCATAAGGGAGGTCACTGAGGCTATCTAGTCAAACAGAGAGAACTTTATTTCATGCCCTCTTACCAGAGACAAGCAGGCAGAGTGAGCACGAGAGTTTGCAAGGTTTGCAGGCTTCTCCCATGATGAAGGATGCCATTGACTGCACACACATTGCTTTGCAGGTGCCACATGTCAACTCTGCCATGTAACGGAACCGAAAGGGATTCCACTAACTCAACATGCAGCTGATGTGTGACCATAGGCAGTGCATCATGCAGATCAGTGCCGTATCCTGGCAGCAGTCAGGATACGTTCATTCTGCAGCATTCTGCTGTGCCAGCTATATTTCAGCCACCATAACCAAAGGGTAGCTACTTGGTGACTAGGGCTATCCGCTGACGACATGATTCATGATTCCGATTCGCAACCCACGCACATGTGCACAGCATGCATACAGTGAGAGTCACGCTGCCACAAGAAATGCGATTGAGCAGATCATTGGCATCCTGAAGCAACTATTCCGCTGTCTGGACTGCTTTGGAGGAGCCCTGCAGTACCAGGCTAAGCGGGTCTCAAGATATGTGGTGGTATACTGCATGCTGCACAACCTTCACCACAGGAACTGCAGCGGTTCACGAAGGCAGCTCACCACCACCTTCTCGAGGGCAATTCAGGATGGGCAATAAGTGCTGGCCTTGTCAACGACACCCACATCCTGTGAACGAATAAAAAAAAATCTTGCCCTCATGAGGGGACAGCCCTTGCTGCCACTCTCAGGCGAGAAGCTGAGGAGCAGGAGCACAATGAGAAGGACGAGGAGGAAGAGGGAGACTACAACCCAGACAGCCACTTTCTGCCCGTGCTGTACTTGAAATATTAATTTGAGTGGGATACCAGTAACCTCAACCCAATTCACTAACAGTCCTACACTCCTTACCTTCCTTCTGTCATTGAGCGTCATATTGTCCTCTTGGCCACAATGCAAAAATAAAAGCCAACACAAAATACACATTCCAAACTAAATTTATAAATTAAATCATGCCATATTGCATACAAAATTAAAATAATCGCACTTGTGCATTCCCTTAGTTGCCTGTCTTCCGAGTACTTGCCTGTCCTAGTGCTCCAGGAAGCGCTACCCCAGTGGCTGCAGCTTTGCTGCTGGAAGGCTGCTGACTCATTGGAGGAGACTGCAGATGGTCTTGAAGATGACCTAGAGCAGTCTGGGCCTAGCAGGCCTGGCTTCAGATTGCACCTGGGCAGCAGCAGTCTGGACTGGCTGGCTGACCAGCAACAACAAGGGCACTGGCGGAGTAACAGGTGGGAGGACAAATGCTGTCTTTCTGAGAGAGGTCAGCAGGTTTGTGCTCCATGGAGCCACTGCCACTTTCCCTGGGGTGGCACCTCAGCAATTCTAGTAATCTGCTGGTGGACAGATTGCTGGACTACTGTGACGCCCTGGAAGTCACTGGTATCCACAGCCATTATGACAGCAGTCTGAGCTTCTGTTGCAGCACTCTGATGTTGGGTGCCTGCTGCTTGTGCTGCAATGCAAGCTGAGACATCAGCCATCAGACGCTGTGTCATGGTTGGTTCCACAAGTGAGTTGATGGAGTTGGCCACCAGTTCCATGCTGGAAAGGATAGGCTCCAAACTCTGTAAAGCCCTGTGACAAATTGGTGCCGGACTCCTCCATGCTCCTTGACATTAAACTCCGGCTTTCTGGCAGGCTTCCCAATGCACCAAGCATTTTGTTGTGTACACCTATCGGCCTTTTTCTGTAGCCTCATACGAGTCCCCTGCAGCAGAACACATGTGCGACACCTCCCTCTGGCAAGCTGGCACCTGTGCTATCCATGTCCCCTGCCCTGGCTGCAGCGCACTTGTGCCCGGTGTCTCATCATGTGCAGATCCCGCCTCTTGCTATTCTCTACGATACGCGCAGTGTTGGTATTTGAGCTGATGGCTGCTCGTGTGAAATTGAGTAACTCTCGTCGTCTTTGTCTTCTTGGTCTTCCTCCACTGCCTGGGCAGGTTGCAGTTCATCGGTATCGGAAAGGAAAGGGGTCATGGGTAAGATTGTGGTGAGGGAAGAGGAGAAAGTAAGAAATGCATGCTTTAAGCAGAAGATATTGTGGAATGTGAGCAGGAGGACTAGGTACGATGATACTGTCATCTTCAATGGATTCAGCCCCGCTTCTTCCCAAAATGGCCAGTACAGTTTCCTCCGTGGGGGTTAGAGCATGCAGGCGCGCCTCTTCCCCACCTCCCCTAACGGTTAGTTCCTGCTGCCTCCAATTGTGCACCACGCTCTCCTGAAAGAGAGGGAAGTGTGTCAGTGAGTGTCGTGCAGTAGTTTGGGTTATGTGGCTGTCATGGTTGAACAGTGTACAAGGCGTGGGGTGTGGGGTGTGAGGCTTGCAACAATGCTAAGTGTGTGAGGATGAGATGAAGCATATGAATGTTAGGTATGAGTTCTGATTGAGATTGTTGGTAGGTGAGTGATTGGAGTGTGGTGAGTTGAGCAGCAGCTGAGGCTAATGGTGCAATTGGTAGAATATGGCATTTGAAGATGCATTCACTGACCTTGACCACTTGTGTGAGGTCATTAAACTTCTTGAGGCACTGCATATAGGTACTTGGGACCAAACTCCTGGCATTGACCTCAGTATCTATCTGTTCTCACTGCCTTTTCAACTTGTGTCTCAAGGGCCCCCTGTGGATACAGGACATCACTTCTCCTTTCCACCTCCAGCAAGACTCCCAATGCAGTGTCGGAAAACCTCGGTGCATGCTCTCGCCCATGATCAGCTATTGTTAATTGTTGTGCATCACTATTCCCAATTATCGCAGCAGCCACAATGCACCTTCCCTTTTAAGAGGTGCAGGCTAGCTTTAAGTAATGCTGGCGTAACAATATTGGTATCCCTGCTGATGCGTGCAGACAATAAACAGTGGTGGCTGCATGCAGAAATCGTAATGAGCAGGCAGCAGGCCGACTTCATGCACCGAATGGGCGTGGAGTAATCGCGTATTATAATCCCCACGCCCGCTTTTGGGGTTATCCAATTTAGCCCCCAGTCTGTCTTAAGTTTCAGGTAAAACCTGATTTGGTTAAGCACTCTAATTTGCCTTCCTCCATTACTTAAGAGCAGATCCATAATCTCGGCACAAAAATTACTAGACATGCTCCTATTTCTGATGCCTTTTGCTGGCTTGTTCTCCTGTGCAGTTGGTTCTTCTACATAATTGCTCTCATTTTACCAGCCTTCTCCATTTAAAGGAAAATAACCATTTGTGGCCACAAGCATTATGTTCTAGCATGCTTTATGAATGGTCAGTCTTGTTGTCCAACATAAAATAAATTCTAGTGTGTTTTATGGCTCCCACCACTCCCACTCAAAACCATGTGGCTGCACAATTGTATAGTCAAGTGATCTAGTGGATGGGCCAAAATGGCTCTGTTCAATTACTGATCAGTATTAGTAAAAGTGTGATAGTCTTGGGTCTTGAGCAGCGTGAAACTTGTAGTAATGCAGTATTCTTCCAGTCCATTTTTGGAAAGTACATACCACACAAAAAATATGCTTAAACTTCAACATTTGTAGTGTATTTTATTTTCAATTTTTCTCTTTCCCTTCATCCTGAAGCGTGTAACTTCTTGTTTGGCTATGATTCCATGGGTGCCAGTATCTTGTCCAAATGATTATAGTTCATATGTGAACCTTGATGGTGGCTGTCAGCAGATACTGAACTGGAGAGGGCATCACAGCTAAGCCAGATCCTGTCCTCGCATGACTTCAATATGTATACATTTCCAGCAGAGATTGCTGGACATTGATCCAAAGTGAGAACCCTTGTGAATTGGTTGCCTACACACTTAAAATTACAGTCTTAAAATGAAATGTTGAAGCATTCCTATAGTAATTAAAAATGGTCTCTTGTAAAATTGTACATTCAGTCAAGGTTTTGATGATTCTTAAATGCAATTTACATGTAGGTTGTGGAGGTTTGCGATCCAAGTTATAACTAATTATCTTTTACAACCTATGACTTTTATGTGTTTACATTTGAGTCTTTCCATTTTGAGTGGTTCTGCAGTTTTCAGTCTTTGAAAAGTGCAATTTTTTGGTCAAAATCCATCTTGGAATGTTGGGATAGAAACATAGAAACATAGACAAAAGGGATGAAAGTCTTTGTCTTCTCACCATTTAAGGATCTGGATATAGACAATGGGTCAAATGGCCTCCTTTTGTGCTGTAAATTTCTGATTTTATGGAGCAAAAGTGGTTTGGGCATCTTAGTAGGCATAAATTGTGTCTAATTTGGTACGAAGTTGGCAGTCTCACTGTGAGACTATAAGGACACCTGGTGTAAAAAAAAATGAAGAAATGCCATGTTGCAATGGGAGCAGTATAGAGGAAGCAATAGACTGCATATAAGTGTGCTGTACCTGACCTAGGTGTGCTTGAATACTGGTTGCCCATATTTGAAAGTGTTCCATTCCCAGCATTAACTTCTGGCTGCAAAGAAACTTTGTACAACTGCTGCTTGTTATGTAATATGCAAAAGAATAAAAACAGTGGCAACTGGGGCATTGGACCAATATCGTTTCTTAAAAGTAACTAACATATGATTTGGATGCCCATAACAAGTGCTGTAATGGTTCTGACTAAAATCAACATTGACTTTTGCAGCTTTATCAACAAGGACGTCTATGCCAGCTGGGTGGTGAATTCTGTGAGCTTGAGGTGTTTGCGAAGGTACTTAGAGCATCAGACAAAAGGTAAGCGTACCTGATTCTATGTACATGTAAATGTTTATACTGTAATTTAATAAATTCATATGTAATTTCCCAGTCAATAGATTAAGTATTTCTGTGTGCCTCGTTTCTATCTGGAAGCAACAGCTGAGTAATGGGATTCCGAGCTTGAAATGTAGTGATCTGGAATTTCCGCCAATGTTCTTTCTATCCCATTTTCTTTCATAAACTCCATATACTTGGAATCATGGGCCGGTGTCAAAACATTCTCGCCACCATTTCCGGCTTCTAAGTATGTTGTCAAATTGAAGGATAAGGCTCTAACTTAACCTGCTCCTACAGGTATTATTGGTACTTTTGACTGAGTTTATTTTAGATCTGCTTTAATTATATATCCCTGGTGGGAAATGTGCAACCCAGTTCTATTAGTAAGATAGCTTGTACCTCAGATTTACAATACTTCTAACCATAATGTATTGGTGGCTAAATACAAAAAATGCTCTCACTCCTTACCCCTGCCAACTTTTTGCCCTGGCCACTTTTTCCTCCTTCCCTTGGAGAGTTATCCACCCCCTCTCCTTGGAGAGTTATCCACCCCGTCTCCTTGGAGAGTTATCCACCCCCTCTCCTGATTCACCCTTCATTACCAGAGCTTGTTCTTAGGTGGTCCTTGTGTTAATTTGGAGTAGAGCCTCTTGTAGAAATTCCTGGTGTTTTTGTTGGATTATAAATTCCTTTGTAAGATATTCAATTTCTATACGCATCACAGCAAAAATATCTTGCGTTTTATCGCGTCTTTAATGTAGAAAAATATCTCAAAGTTCTTTACAGAATAATCGATAAATGGGCACTGAGCTAAAGAAGGAGATATTGGGATGGGTGACCAAAAGCTTGCTCAAAGTGGTCAGTTTTAAGGAAGGAATTCCAGACCGTGGGACCCAGGCAGTTGAAGGTGTGGCCACCAATGGGGTGAAGGGAGGGCAGGATGCACAAGAGGCCAGAGTCCGAGGAAGAGTTGGGGCTGGATAAGGTAACAAAGGTAGGGAAGGTCAAAGCCACGAAAGGATTTAAACACCAGGATGAGAATTTTTAATTTGAGACATTGGGAGACCAGGAGTTAATGTAGATCAACAAGGACGGGGCTGATGGGTGAGCGAAATTTCACGCAGGATAGGATAGGAGCAGCAGAGTTTTGGATGGCCGACATTTACGGAGTCTTAGAGTTGACAAAAGCATAGGTGAGAGTTTCAGTAGCAGATGGATTGAGGTAAGGATGGAGGCAGTCTTCATGATGGACCATATAAGGCGATGTTTCCTCTAATTTGTTTTGGGGTGAGAAGTCCCTTTAAGAGGCTGCACGGCCCATTCAAATTCTCGCGCATGCGCGGTTTCTCGCATTTAAAAGCCGGTGAGCGGCCTGCGCGGAATCTCCAGTTGATTATAGGGACATATGCTCAGCTCGGGGTCAAATAGGATGCCGAATAGAATCCCAGAGTGTCTGCTTAGAGCTGAATCTGGGCTCAATATTCAGGACTCCATCAAGGAATGGAATAGCAGTGACGCTCGCACCACCTCTTAATGAGCACTTGTGACCTTCCCTCCCCTGCCCCAATCAATCCATCTTGCTAACTCCTCGTACTTACTACATTGTTAAATTGCACAATTAAAAAGTTAATGAAGCAGTCATTTTATTTTGTACTCGAACGTAGACTCCAGATGCACTTCCCCTCACCCCAGAAATGGCTTGTGGAAACATCCACTGCATGTGGTAATTCCACTGCTTGCAACACCTCAGTAAGCAAATGCATTGCCTGGTTTGGTACTGAGCCATGAAGATCAGGAAGATCAAAAATTTGATCTCTGGTCAGTGCTGAGTTAGCTGGTCTTATTGGGACAATGATGAGGGTGCTGCGTTACGGAGGAAAAGGTAATCAGCCAGAATTTCTGCTTTTATGCTCTTCAATGACTTTTTGCTGGATTCTTTGTGGGTATAGGTTGTAGGAGGACAGATTTGGGTTCAGTTGTGTCAGGTCCCTTTACCCCCCCCCCCCCCCCATTCAAGTAGCTTGGGTACACTCACCATGTGCTTTATCGTACATGAATGGCTACTCTGGTGAGCTGCTGCCAGTGGTGCCTAATCCAGAGTCTCAGCACTTGGGATAGGAGAAATAATGGCGTAGTGGGAGAGTTCTTCACTTAGACTCCAAGATATGTATCTACCTGAAGGAGGAGAGCTGTATGATTGCTTTCCATTATTTTATCTTTTAAACCATGTCAGTTTATTCATTTTCCTTTTTGGATTTATGTAATTTATAACATTAAAAAATAGGAGCAGGACTAGTCGATATCGATACACCTTTGAGCCTGCTCCGCCATTCAGTAAAAACATGGCTGAACTTTTACATCAACTCCACTTTTCCACCCTATCCCCATATCCCATAGTTCCCTTCGTGCCCAAAAATCTATTGATCTTCGTCTACAATATACTCATTGACTGAGCATCCACAGCCCTCTGGGGTAGAGAATTCCAAAGATTCACCACCCTCTGAGTGAAGAACTTTCTCTTCATCTCAGTCCAACCCCTTATCCTGAGACTGTGACCCCTAATTCTAGACTCTCCAGTCGTGGGAAACAGCCTCTGCATTTACCCTGTCAAAGGAGAGGGGTGAAGCAGACATTGCGTTCAGGGAGGAGGAGTGTGAAATATTAGATGAAATAAACATAGTGAAAGAGGAAGTATTAAGGGGTTTAGCAGTTTTGAAAGTGGATAAATCCCCAGACCCGGATTAAATGTATCCCAAGCTGTTAAGCGAAGGAAAAGAGGAAATAGCAGAGGCCCTGACCATCATTTTCCAATCCTCTCTGGCTTCAGGTGTGGTACTGGAAGACTGCTAATGTGGTACCTTTGTTTAAAAAGGGAGAAAGGGCTAGACTGAGTAATTACAGGCCAGTTACCTAACCTCGGTGGTGGGCAAATTATTGGAAAGAATTTTGAGGGACAGGATAAATCTTCATTTAGAAAGACACTTGATTGATCAAGGATAGTCAGCACAGATTTGTTAAGGGAAGGTCGTGTCTAACAAACTTGATTGAATTTTTTGAGGAGGGTAGATGAGGGTAGTGCGTTTGTAGCATATATGAATTTTAGCAAGGCTTTTGATAAGGTTGATGGGTGTTTTTGTGACTGGAAGGCTGTTTGCAGTGGGGTTCCACAGAGTTCGGTACCAGGTCGATCCATTGCTTTTTGTGGTGTACATCAGTGATCTAGACTTTGTCGAAATCTCGACCTCCGATAAATGACTCAGACACCTTCAGTCTGGCAGAAGTTTCTTTAATTTACTTGCTAGCAAGGGAAAGATCACACTCAGTCAATGGCTAAATGAACACCTCTGAAATGGTACAGTTTCACGAGATATTTATACAGTAAAACCCAAGTTATAGCCTCTCTCTGTGTATTGGCTCTGTCTTGCAGTCAGTGAATACAGATAAAGAGTTAATTACTACATCCTTGTCCTGACATGGTTTCCAGATATTTCCTTTTGTCAAGGTTATTAGTTGGCCAGCCGGCCATCACTCGATGAGAGTGAGGTAATGAGCTATTACCTGCATTGCATTGTGTCAGGATTGTCCAGTTTCCTAGTCAGTTATCTTTTTGCATCAAATGGATGAGGTCTCTACAAGAGATAATGGCTGGTGGTTTGAGTACTTCGAAAAGGGTGGGGTGGAGTGGAACTGGTGTTGTATAGACAATAGGAGAGCACCATGGGGGGTACTTGTCTCAGCAGGACTTGCCTCCTAGCTGTCTGGTGGCTATCAGCCATTTCAAGCCAGGTTTAGCTGTTTATGCAAGCCGGCTGCTTTATGCAGAAATTTCTGGAAGGACCAGGATCTATTTTGTTATATATTGCAAAGGGCACAAAAATACTGTGTGGTATCAGCTTAGATAAAAATACATTTCCACAACTTGAATATAGAGGGTATGATTAAGAAGTTTGCAGATGATACTAAAATCTGCTGCGTGGTTGATAATGAAGAAGAAAGTTGTAGACTGCAGGAAGATATCAATAAACTGGTCAGGTGGGCAGAACAGTGGCAGATGGAATTCAAACCGGAGAAGTGTGAGGTAATGCATTTGGGGAGGGCGAACAAGGAAAGGGAATCCACATTAAATGGCAGGACACTGAGAAGTGTAGAGGAACAAAGGGACCTTGGAGTGCAGGTCCACAGATCCTTGAAGGTAGCAGGTCTTCTTAACCACATAAGGTGGTTAGGAAGGCATACGGAATGCTTGCCTTTATTAGCCGAGGCATAGACTACAAGAGCTGGGGAGTTATGCTTGAACTGTATAAAACACTAGTTAGGCCACAGCTAGAGTACTGCGTGCAGTTCTGGTCACCACATTACAAGAAAGATGTGATTGCACTAGAGAGGGTACAGAGGAGATTTATGAGGATATTGTCAGGAGTAGAGAATCTTAACTATGCGGAACGATTGGATAGGCTGGATTTGTTTTCCTAGGAACAGAGGAGGTTGAGAGGAGACCTTATTGAGCTCAACAAAATTATGAGGGGCCGAGATAAAGTGGATAGAAAGGACCAGTTTCCCTTAGCAAAGTGGGCAAAAACCAGGGGATATAGATTTAAAGTAATTGGCAGAAGATTTGAGGGGAAATTTCTTCACCCAGAGGGTTGTGTGGGTCTGGAACTCACTGCCTAAAAGGCGGTAGAGGCAGAAACCCTCACCCATTTAAAAAGTACTTGGATGTGCACTTGAAAGTGCCATAACCTACAGGGCTATGGACCAAGCGCTTGAAAATGGGATTAGGCTGGATAGCTCTTTGGCCGGCACGGACACGATGGGCCGAAATGTGCTCCTTCCGTGCTGTAACTTTCTATGATTCTATAAGCCCTCTCAGAATTTTATAAAATTCTATCAGGTTACCTCTCTTTCTTCTAAACTCCAGAGAATATAGACCCACTCTACTCAATCTCTCCTTATGATTTCTTGTGGTTTTGCTTTGGTTACTCTTCTACCTTGTTTTATTGTAAATATTTAATGTGATTTTTCACTTTATCTGATTCTTGTACGTGGAGTTTGTACAGATCTGGAAAATTCTCCCACTGAAATGGCTGACTTATCTGAAAGAGTTTTCATTTTTGGTGTAATGTCTTCTGGGTTGCCAGTCTTCCATATACTCATGGTAAAGAATCTACATATGGTTATTTTGAAGAAAGGAATGTTTTAAAGAACTTACTTATCGTAGGTATAATAAATAATTAGGTAAGTAAAGCCTTTAACTGTCAAAGTATGGATTAAATTTGTCCCATTCATCTGTTATTTGACATTGTCAAAATCAAAACTGGGTTTAGCACAGCAGAGACTTTCCTGATTTCACTTAATTTTCAAAGATCCAACTAAAGAAACTCTGGCATGTGGAAGAAATAATGTATAAAGGGGAAGGGGCTGGTGGGAAAAAAAGTCCTAATAGTAGTTTGATGTGAAATCTGGCAGCTCAAATATGGACTGCGAAGAGTGTTGACATGAATATGCAATGCTGTAGTGTATGTTCTTCTTTTTTTACAAAATAATCTTGAATTTGTGATTGATTATGACCGGAAGCATTCAACAAATGCACAAAACATTGAAACTGAGCTTAACCAAAATAATTACTAAATATTATGCATTGCCTGGGTGGAGGGGTAGGAAGTTACTAATGTCATGGCCATTCTTCGCAATCAACAATTTCCCCCAAGGCATTTAATACAACCAGGTAACGGAAAATCTGCAGTGTATGAACTTTCTTTGTTTAAAGAAGTTGGTACCAAACCTTGACGGGTTTCAGTTGTCAGAACTGGAGAAATTAAGAACTGATTCAAAAGTAAATGGCAACGTAATTTTTGCTTCTTAATAGGTAAAAGTTGATCTATTCACTCAAAGTAGTTCTTATTGTGGTACATATAGGTACCAACGATATAGGTAAAAAACGGGATGAGGTCCTACAAGCTGAATTTAAGGAGCTAGGAGTTAAATTAAAAAGTAGGACCTCAAAGGTAGTAATCTCAGGATTGCTACCAGTGCCACGTGCTAGTCAGAGTAGGAATAGCAGGATAGTTCAGATGAATACGTGGCTTGAGGAATGGTGTAAGGGGGAGGGATTCAAATTCCTGGGACATTGGAACCGGTTCTGTGGTGGGGGGGGGGGGACACCAGTACAAACCAGACGGTCTGCACCTGGGCAGGACCGGAACCGATGTCCTAGGCGGAGTGTTTGCTAGTGCTGTTGGGGAGGGTTTAAACTAAAATGGCAGGGGGATGGGAATCTATGCAGGGAGTCAGAGGGAAGTAAAAAGGGGGCAGAAGCAAAAGGTAGAAAGGAGAAAAGCAAGAGTGGAGGGCAATCAAGGGCAAAAATCAAAAAGGGCCACATCACAACATAATTCAAAAAGGACAAAGAGTGTTTTAAAAAAAAAACAAGCCTGAAGGCTCTGAGTCTCAATGCAAGGAGATTCGTAGTAAGGTGGATGAATTGACTGCGCAGATAGCTGTTAACGGGTATGATCTAATTGGGATTACGGAGACATGGCTCCAGTGTAATCAAGGCTGGGAACTCAACATCCAGGGGTATTCAATATTCAGGAAGGACAGACAGGAAGGAAAAGGAGGTGCGGTAGCGTTACTGGTTAAAGAGGAGGTTAACACAATAGCAAGGAAGGACATTAGCGTGGATGATGTGGAATCTATATGGGTAGAGCTGCGAAACACCAAAGGGCAGAAAACGTTAGTGAGAGTTGTGTACAGGCCACCAAACAGTAGTAGGGAGGTTGGGGATGGCATCAAACCGGAAATTAGGAACGCGTGCAATAAGGGTACAGCAGTTATCATGGATGACTTTAATCTACATATTGATTGGGTTAACCAAACTAGTAGCAATACTGTGGAGGAGGATTTCCTGGCGTGTATAAGGGATGGTTTTCTAGACCAATATGTCGAGGAACCAACTAGAGAGCAGGCCATCCTAGACTGGGTCATGTGTAACGAGAGAGGATTAATTAGCAATCTGGTCGTGCGGGGCGCTTTGGGGAAGAGTGACCATAATATGGTAGAATTCTTCATTCAGATGGAGAGTGACACAATTAATTCAGAGACTAGGGTCCTGAACTTAAAGGAAACTTCGACGATACGAGACGTGAATTGGCTAGGATAGACTGGAGAATGATACTTAAAGGGTTGAAGGTGGATAGGCAATGGTAGACATTTAAAGATCACATGGATGAACTACAACAGTTGGACATACCTGTGTGGCGTAATAAAAAAGGGAAGGTGACTCAACCGTGGCTAACAAGGGAAATTAGGGAAAGTGTTAAATCCAAGGAAGAGGCATATAAATTGGCCAGAAAAAGCAGCAAACCTGAGGACTGGGAGAAATTTAGAATTCAGCAGAGGAGGACTAAGGGTTTAATTAGGAGGGGGAAAATAGAGCATGAGAGTAAGCTTGCAGGGAACATAAAAACTGACTGCAAAAGCTTCAATAGATATGTGAAAAGAAAAAGATTAGTAAAGAAAAAGATTAGTAGGTCCCTTTCAGTTAGAATCAGGTGAATTCATAATGGGGAACAAGGAAATGGCAGACCAATTGAACAAATACTTTGGTTCTGTCTTCATTAAGGAAGACACGAATAACCTCCCGAAAATACTAGGGGACCGAGGATCTAGCGAGAAGAGGGAACTGAGGAAAATCCTTATCAGTCAGGAAATGTTGTTGGGGAAATTGAAGGGACTGAAGGTCGCTAAATCCCCAGGGCCTGATAGTCTGCATCCCAGAATACTTAAGGAAGTGGCTCTAGAAATAGTAGATGCATTGGTGGTCATTTTCCAACATTCCATGGACTCTGGATCAGTTCCTATGGATTGGAGGGTAGCTAATGTAACACCACTTTTTTAAAAAGGAGGGAGAGAGAAACCAGGAAATTATAGTTCGGTTAGCCTGACATCGGTGGTGGGTAAAATGCTGGAATCAATTATTAAAGATGTAATAGCGATGCATCTGGAAAGCAGTGACAGGATCGGTCCAAGTCAGCATGGATTTATGAAAGGGAAATCATGTTTGACAAATCTAGAGTTTTTTGAGGATGTAACTAGTAGAATGGATAAGGGAGAACCAGTGGATGTGATGTTTTTGGACTTTCAAAAGGCTTTTGACCAGGTCACACACAAGAGATTAGTGTGCAAAATTAAGGGACATGGTATTGGGGGTAATGTATTGACGTGGATAGAGAACTGGTTGGCGGACAGGAAGCAAAGAGCGGGAATAAACGGGTCCTTTTTCAGAATGGCAGGCAGTGACTAGTGGGGTGCCACAGAGTTCAGTGTTGGGACCCCAGCTATTTACAATATACATCAATGATTTAGATGAAGGAATTGAAGGTAATATCTCCAAGTTTGTAGATGACACTAAGCTGGGTGGCAGTGCGAGCTGTGAGGAAGCTGCAGGGGGACTTGGACAGGTTAGGTGAATGGGCAAATGCCTGGCAGATGCAGTATAATGTGGATAAATGTGAGGTTATCCACTTTGGTGGCAAAAACAGAAAAGCAGATTATTATCTGAATGGTGACAGATTAGCAAAAGGGGAGGTGCAAAGAGACCTGGGTGTCATGGTACATCAGTCATTGAAGGTAGGCATGCAGGTACAGCAGGCATTAAAGAAAGCAGATGGCATGCTGTCTTTCATTGTGAGGGGATTTGAGTATAGGAACAGGGAAGTCTTACTGCAGTTGTACAGGGCCTTGGTGAGACCACGCCTTGAGTATTGTGTGCAGTTTTGGTCTCTTAATCTGAGGAAGGACGTGCTTGCTATTGAGGGAGTGCAGCGAAGGTTCACCAGACTGATTCCCGGGATGGCAGGACTGACATATGAGGAAAGATTGGATCGGCTAGGCTTATACTCACTGGAATTTAGAAGAATGAGAGGGGATCTCATTGAAACTTATAAAATTCTGATGGGACAGGACGGGTTAGATGCAGGTAGAATGTTCCCGATGTTGGGGAAGTCCAGAAACAGGGGTCACTATCTAAAAATAAGGGGTAAGCCATATAGGACCGAGATGAGGAGAAACCTTTTCACCCAGAGAATTGTGAACCTGTGGAATTCTCTGCCACAGAAAGTTGTTGAGTCCAGTTCGTTGGACATATTCAAAAGGGAGTTAAATGTGGCCCTTATGGCTAAAGGGATGAGGGGGTATGGAGAGAAGGCAAGGGTGGGGTACTGAAGTTGCATGATCATATTGAATGGCGGTGCAGGCTCGAAGGGCCTATTTTCTATGTTTCTATGTTTTTAGAGGGAGGCAGTTTGGGAAATTGTAGAAAAACTAGCCCACTCTGTACTCTAATTAAACTATTTGTAACGAGCAGCAAAAAAGATTAAAGTAGCCAAGACAACTGTGGTAAACCATTGAAAGATAAGGGAATGGTTATTGGGAAGTCCCTAACTGAGCTGTGTGGTACAGTTGAGTACAGTATGTAATTTAAGCTTGCTCAGATTATATGTGCCCCCTTGTCTGTCACAAAAGTCATCAGCAATTGGATGTCCATGAGTTTTCAAAGAAGGTGGTCACTGCAGGACTCTCCTCAAAAAGGAAGTGTATTAATCTGAATTGGCACATACTGACAAAGGGTAATATTTCTATGTGTATATTATTTTGCTCATCAAGAATGTGTACAGTAAAACAGTAGTTTTCAAACTTTGCGGTTGAAGGAGCCCTTTTCAAATCAATTAGTAATCATAGACCCCCGAGGGACCCCTTTTCAAATCAATTAGTAAGCACCCCGCAGCTAAATTATAATACTATATAATATAAAAGTGCTGCACGTAAAGAATGTTTTAATAATGCTGTTGAGGAAACCGGTATTTACTTACAGATGTCAGTGAGATGGGTGTGCCTGCTTCTCACGCCAATTCTGGGTACTCCGCAGCGTCAGGTGGCCACTTTAGCCACTTAATGTTGGGCAACTTTTAAAGCTGTCAGCAAGCTGGCCAAGGTGAGCACGAGTACCCATGCACATGCTGGAATGCTGTTGGAAGTATGACTCACCATCATACTGTCCCACTGGCATATTCTGTAACTGCTGCACTGTGGGATTGAACATGTTTGCATGAACATCCAGCAATTTGGCTTTGAAGTTGCTTTTGAAACGGGTGATTAAAGGAACTTAGTCTGCCGGAAAACTCATTTTGGCAATGACAACATTTGAAACTTTTAAAAATGGGAGTATGTCCAAGCCGCATGTTTTGAGGTTGCTGTTGAGCAACTTTAAATATTGCAGAAAGTGAAGTGGCAATTAATTTTCACACTTGCATTTTCACACTTCCGGGGCCATGCTTTATATTTGTAGACATGCTGAGGCCTATAATGTGCATGTGATCTGTTGCTGGTTTTTTTTGTTAATCTTGTGAGCCGTTTAGGGAAGTACAGTATGTTCTGGTATAAGTTTAGAGGTTAGACTTTAATTTCTGCACATTTTCATTTGCTTTGAGAGGGTATGAAATCCATTCATTTCACTTTACTCCCAGGCCTCCACCAATGTCACTGTTACCGTCCAGGAGATGCTTGAGTGGCCTGGTGAGGACTCCAGTTATCCCAATTTACTGGTTTGTCTCCACATCCTATCCTTTTATTTCCTCCTCCTTCGCTCTCTAATACACAGTTTTCGATTTTAAGTATTCTTCCCGTTAAATACTGGTTTGTGTGTGTGTGGGGCCAATTTTGACAATTATTTTTGTTTTCGGCAGTTCAGAAAAAGTAAAATGCAGGCTGTGATGTAATTATCTACTTCTGAATAGGAACTACAGAGGAAATGTCAATAGGCATTTTTTTTAAATTCATTATATAAACATGAAGTCCTATTTTGAGCAGAAACTAAACTTGGTCTTACAAGTGAAAGGAGCTAATTTTGCTAAGCTTAGAATATTGAGCTTGTGAGATCCCCTAAATTTCCAAGCTCTGAAAAGATGTTGGACCAGAAATTGTGGTCCTGTGGGTGCCTCCGACCAAAATGTTTTTTACGAAAGTACGTGGTGGTCCCAGAGGAACGAACACTTCCTGTCTCAGGCCTAGATGCGCAGCCCAGCGCAGAGGCCCACGTATTTCAGGAGCGTACGTACGGGCATCCTGGGATCACGTGAGCCTGGACCACCAATCACACTGCAATATTCTCATTGATAATGGTGAGTTCCGTTTGTATGAGCTCCCATTACTATCCGAGAATACCCAAAAAAACACGAACATAATACAATAAAAAAAATTAAAACCTCACGTTTAAAAATTAATTGCAGTTGAATTAAATATTTTCGGAAAAAAAAAAATATTTTGAGAATGTTTTAAAAATGTTTTAATAGGGTTAAGATAGGGTTTTTAATTAAAAAATTAGTGATTAAATTTCAAATTTTCTATGTTTTAAAACTTTTACGCCTGCTTTTACCAGGTGTAAGAGTTCTAAGGGCAATAATTGGGCAAATAGCCCAAATCTCCGCCCGCGAAGGCCCTTCTCCCAGGGATGTGTTGGATCTGTCAAGACATTGAACTACTTTTATGAAAGAAACGTTGGGGGTGGGGTGTAAACACACACAACTGGAATGAAAGCTGCTTTTTAATCTTTCAGTTATACTGCAATTGAAAGGGTTCTCTTTTAAATGTGCAAAATGACCTGCAAAAATTGAGTTTAGGCCTCCTTTACCCCTCTGCAAAGGAAAGTCCGTGTTGCATGACATCAGAAGATCAAGCAGTAAAGGGCGGGTGTGCACCCGGAGAGGCCACAATTTATGGCCCGCTATTTTAAAGTATCGCGTGTTGAACACTATAGCACACTATCACAGCTGTGCATAGCGGAAAGAGCAGATGACATTCAAGTCAGCTGAAAAAGGAGTGTTGAATATTTTACTGCTAAGTTTGTTTACTGGAACTGATTGAGAATAGCTATCTTAAATTGTCCTTTTGGTTGCACCTTTAGCAGTGTACAGCTTCTAGACCATTCTGCATTTCCCAATAATTTTCTAGGCTGTGACTTTTTGTGTAACCCAGTTGATGTTGTGCCACTGAAAACAACAGGATCCAGTGCTGTTAGCTTGTGGATGCACAATGATCAATTGTTCCACTAGAGGTTATTGTTCACACTAAATTCCTGCATTAGTCATTCTGGTTTGACTAAATATTTAAAGTTCACGGGTAGCTGCAGAAAGTAAACCACGGTTTGTTACTGACAACCACATATTTGCATATAAGGCATCCATTTATAAAATGGCCATCTTAGTTTCTGGTTTAAAAAAAAATCCTGAAAAACAGCCTGGCTCCTGTAAAATGTCTCATCTGTCTTCAGTCAGTGAGGGATTTTGATCTTTTGTGTTGCCTGCTTCCTATGCCACTTGCTGCAGAGAGAGGAGAGTGGAGGACTGGGAGTTGGAGAGTGACAAGTTGCATTTCCTGCAAGTCACTTTTAACTGCACTTTCAAAGTCCTAACCACCTAGCCTTTGGCCTCCATTTGCTTTGATCTTTCTGCCGTTGTTGATCCACTCCCTAGCCTTCATTTTTGAAGCCCTGGTCCCCAGTAAAGTCCTTTCTCTCTTCTACCCTGGTCATTCCCCCTTGTGGTCCCCACCTTAGCTCCAAGGGATGCAGACTTCAGCTTATTTGGTGCAGAACTGGGTTAGCCATCCATCACCAAATATGGCTGGAATATGAGCCTTGCTGTCGTCTGCCAAAAGCACTCACTGCTCCTGAATCTCTGAAGTGCAAAGATAATCCCTGACTTCATTTCTCCACTAGCAACTGTCTCCATGAATCCTTCTGCCCTGCCCCTTCCATCCTCGTCTCTGTAATGGGTTTTAAGCAAGTACAGAGGCAGGAAAAGGGTGGAAGAGAGGAAAAAATGAAAGGGGAAGGTCAGTGATAGGGTGGAAGGCCAGTGATTACACGATGAAAGGGATGATGGTGCAAGGCAAATGGAGGGGTAATGGGACAATAAAGAAACAAAAGATGGGTCTAGAGGAGCTAAAAATGACACAAGCAGAATCATTACCAGCAACTGTTGTCCAAAAGAAGTGGGACCAGTGGTTATGGTCTGAAATGATTGAACTTAATGTTGAGTCCAGAAGGCTGTAAAGTGCCTAATCAAAAGACGAGGTGCTAATCGTCGAGCTTTGTGGAACCTCTTCATTGGAACAGTGTCATCATCATAGGTGGTCCCTCGAATGAGGGTGACTTGCTTCCACACCAAAAGGGATGAGTTTGCACATGTTTCAATGAAGGACCCGATATTCCAGTCCTGAGCTCCAGGGGTGGAAGATGACTGTGCGTGGATTTTTTTAACGTGTGGTGACCGTTGCACATCAGCCACCAAATGGGCTTGACAGAGCTAGGCCTCTATCCAGTGGCAAGGGTTAACCAGGACGACTGAAGATCTGCTCTGCTGCACATAGAAACATAGAAACATAGAAAATAGGTGCAGGAGCAGGCCATTCAGCCCTTCTAGCCTGCACCGCCATTCAACGAGTTCATGGCTGAACATGAAACTTCAGTACCCACTTCCTGCTTTCACGCCATACCCCTTGATCCCCCGAGTAGTAAGGACTTCATCTAACTCCCTTTTGAATATATTTAGTGAATTGGCCTCAACTACTTCCTGTGGTAGAGAATTCCACAGGTTCACCACTCTCTGGGTGAAGAAGTTTCTCCTCACCTCGGTCCTAAATGGCTTACCCCTTATCCTTAGACTGTGACCCCTGGTTCTGGACTTCCCCAACATTGGGAACATTCTTCCTGCATCCAACCTGTCCAAACCCGTCAGAATTTTAAACGTTTCTATGAGGTCCCCTCTCACTCTTCTGAACTCCAGTGAATACAAGCCCAGTTGATCCAGTCTTTCTTGATAGGTCAGTCCCACCATCCCGGGAATCAGTCTGGTGAATCTTCACTGCACTCCCTCAATAGCAAGTATGTCCTTCCTCAAGTTAGGAGACCAAAACTGTACACAATACTCCAGGTGTGGCCTCACCAAGGCCCTGTACAACTGTAGCAACACCTCCCTGCCCCTGTACTCAAATCCCCTCGCTATGAAGGCCAACGTGCCATTTGCTTTCTTAACCGCCTGCTGTACCTGCATGCCAACCTTCAATGACTGATGTACCATGACACCCAGGTCTCGTTGCACCTTCCCTTTTCCTAATCTGTCACCATTCAGATAATAGTCTGTCTCTCTGTTTTTACCACCAAAGTGGATAACCTCACATTTATCCACATTATACTTCATCTGCCACGCATTTGCCCACTCACCTAACCTATCCAAGTCACTCTGTAGCCTCATAGCATCCTCCTCGCAGCTCACACTGCCACCCAACTTAGTGTCATCCGCAAATTTGGAGATACTACATTTAATCCCCTCGTCTAAATCATTAATGTACAATGTAAACAGCTGGGGCCCCAGCACAGAACCCTGCGGTACCCCACTAGTCACTGGCTGCCATTCCGAAAAGTACCCATTTACTCCTACTCTTTGCTTCCTGTCTGACAACCAGTTCTCAATCCACGTCAGCACACTACCCCCAATCCCATGTGCTTTAACTTTGCACATTAATCTCCTGTGTGGGACCTTGTCGAAAGCCTTCTGAAAGTCCAAATATACCACATCAACTGGTACTCCTTTGTCCACTTTATTGGAAACATCCTCAAAAAATTCCAGAAGATTTGTCAAGCATGATCTCCCTTTCACAAATCCATGCTGACTTGGACCTATCATGTCACCATTTTCCAAATGCGCTGCTATGACATCCTTAATAATTGATTCCATCATTTTACCCACTACTGAGGTCAGGCTGACCGGTCTATAATTCCCTGCTTTCTCTCTCCCTCCTTTTTTAAAAAGTGGGGTTACATTGGCTACCCTCCACTCGATAGGAACTGATCCAGAGTCAATGGAATGTTGGAAAATGACTGTCAGTGCATCCGCTATTTCCAAGGCCACCTCCTTAAGTACTCTGGGATGCAGTCCATCAGGCCCTGGGGATTTATCGGCCTTCAATCCCATCAATTTCCCCAACACAATTTCCCGACTAATAAAGATTTCCCTCAGTTCCTCCTCCTTAATAGACCCTCTGACCACTTTTATATCCGGAAGGTTGTTTGTGTCCTCCTTAGTGAATACTGAACCAAAGTACTTGTTCAATTGGTCTGCCATTTCTTTGTTCCCCGTTATGACTTCCCCTGATTTTGACTGCAGGGGACCTACGTTTGTCTTTACTAACCTCTTTCTCTTTACATACCTATAGAAACTTTTGCAATCCGCCTTAATGTTCCCTGCAAGCTTCTTCTCGTACTCCATTTTCCCTGCCCTAATCAAACCCTTTGTCCTCCTCTGCTGAGTTCTAAATTTCTCCCAGTCCCCAGGTTCGCTGCTATTTCTGGCCAATTTGTATGCCACTTCCTTGGCTTTAATACTATCCCTGATTTCCCTAGATAGCCACGGTTGAGCCACCTTCCCTTTTTTATTTTTACGCCAGACAGGAATGTACAATTGTTGTAATTCATCCATGCGTTCTCTAAATGTCTGCCATTGCCCATCCACAGTCAACCCCTTAAGTATCATTAGCCAATCTATCTTAGCCAATTCTTGCCTCATACCTTCAAAGTTACCCTTCTTTAAGTTCTGGACCATGGTCTCTGAATTAACTGTTTCATTCTCCATCCTAATGCAGAATTCCACCATATTATGGTCACTCTTCCCCAAGGGGCCTCGCACAATGAGATTGCTAATTAATCCTCTCTCATTACACAACACCCAGTCTAAGATGGCCTCCCCCCTAGTTGGTTCCTCGACATATTGGTCTAGAAAACCATCCCTTATGCATTCCAGGAAATCCTCCTCCACCGTATTGCTTCCAGTTTGGTTAGCCCAATCTATGTGCATATTAAAGTCACCCATTATAACTGCTGCACCTTTATTGCATGCACTCCTAATTTCCTGTTTGATGCCCTCCCCAACATCACTACTACTGATTGGAGGTCTGTACACAACTCCCACTAACGATTTTTGCCCTTTAGTGTTCTGCAGCTCTACCCATATAGATTCCACATCATCCAAGCTAATGTCTTTCCTAACTATTGCATTAATCTCCTCTTTAACCAGTAATGCTACCCCACCTCCTTTTCCTTTTATTCTATCCTTCCTGAATGTTGAATACCCCTGGATGTTGAGTTCCCAGCCCTGATCATCCTGGAGCCACGTCTCCGTAATCCCAATCACATCATATTTGTTAACATCTATTTGCACAATTAATTCATCCACCTTATTGCGGATACTCCTTGCATTAAGACACAAAGCCTTCAAGCTTGCTTTTTTAACACCCTTTGTCCTTTTAGAATTTTGCTGTACAGTGGCCCTTTTTGTTCTTTGCCTTGGGTTTCTCTGCCCTCCACTTTTTCTCATCTCCTTTCTGTCTTTTGCTTTTGCCTCCTTTTTGTCTCCCTCTGTCTCCCTGTATAGGTTCCCATCCCCCTGCAATATTAGTTTAACTCCTCCCCAACAGCACTAGCAAACACTCCCCTTAGGACATTGGTTCCGGACCTGCCCAGGTGCAGACCGTCCGGTTTGTACTGGTCCCACCTCCCCCAGAACCGGTTCCAATGCCCCAAGAATTTGAATCCCTCCCTGCTGCACCACTGCTCAAACCATGTATTCATCTGCACGGACCTAGTGCGCACACATATCGCAGTGTGGGCTGGCCCGTGCTGCCCCTGGGCTCTTCTGGGCCCCGTACCCCCATTTGCCGCTCCTCCGCCACGATCTCTCACCGCTCCTCCGCCACAATCTGTCGCCGCTCCTCAGCCACAAAATATTCGCCGCACCTCCGCCACAATCTCTCTCCACACCAAACATTTGCCGCACCTCCGCCGCGATCACTCGCCACATTTCTGCCACGATCTCTCGCTGCTTCTCCACCTCAATCATTCACTGCACCTCTGCCACAATCTCTCACCGCTCCTCCACCCCGACCTTCCCGCTCCTCTGCTGTACCTGGGGCCCCACCATGTTCCTGCTCACGCTCCAAACGCCGATCTGGATTTTGATGATGTCACCCAGTCGCTCAGATTGTTCAGTTTTGAACAGTGTAGAAAGCCAAAGACTGAGGTGAGAGTGGGATTGAGGCAGAGAATTAAAATGGCAAGCGACCAGAAGCCCAGGTTCAGAGAAGATTCACTAGGTTGATTCCGGAGATGAGGGGCTGACTTATGAAGATAGGTTGAGTAGCTTGGGCCTGTACTCATTGGAGTTCAGAAAAATGAGAGGGGATCTTATCGAAACACATAAGATAGAGGGGGCTTGACAAGGTGGATGCAGAGAGGATATTTCCACTCCTAGGGGAAACTAAAATGAGGGGACATAGTCTCAGAATAAGGGTCCGCCCATTTAAAACTGAGATGAGGAGGAATTTCTTCTCTCCATAGGGTTGTAAATCTGTGGAATTCTCTGCCCCAGAGAGCTGTGGAGGCTGGGTCATTGAATATATTTAAGGCGGAGATGGATTTTTGAGCGATAAGGGAGTAAAGGGTTATGGGGAGCGGACAGGGCATTGGAGCTGAGTCCACGATCAGATCAGCCAGAATCTTATTAAACGGCGGAGCAGGCTCGAGGGTCCAGGTGGCCTACTCCTGCTCCTATTTCTTATGTTATGTCACTCACGGACTGAACGGAAGTGTGCAGAGCGATCACCCAATCTACGTTTGGTCTCCGCAGTGCAGAGGAGACCGGATCGTGAGCAGCGAATATGGTATACTAATTTGAAAGAAGTACAAGTAAATCGCTGTTTAACTGGAAGGAGTGATTGGGGTCCTGGATGGTGGGAAGGGCAGAGGTAAAAAGGTTAGGTGTTGCATCTCCCGTGCTTGCATGGGGACGTGCCATGGGATAGGGAGCGGGTGTTTGTGTGATTGAGGAGTTGGTCCGGGGTGTCGCGTGCAGGGAAGGGTCCCTTCGGAATGCTGAAAGGCGAGGGGAAGATGTGTTTTGTGGTGACATCATGCTGGAGATGGCATTGTTGTCATTGAGTCGCGAATAGGCAGGACAACGGAACAGACCAACTGTGTTTGCCAGAGCAGCCTACAGTACCAGCTGACTACACTGTTCTAATGAACAGCACCTAATCTTTCCTTCGCGCCTTCCCCCCCCCCCCCCCCCCAACCTCCTTTCAAAGAGTAATTGAACTGAAGACTTAATTCTGCTTCTCTGTCCACAGATGCTGCCTGACTTGCTGAGTATGTTCAGCATTTTTGTTTTTATTTCACCCCTCTCCTCCTTTGACCCTCCTTAAAACGTGTTTCTTTGCACAAGCTTTCAGTCATGCCACCTAATACTTTCTCCTTTGGTTCAATTTCACCAGATTTAGGCTTCTGTGAAGTGCCTTGGAACTTTTTTTTCTATGTTACAGGTGGTATTTAAATTAAAGTTGTTGTCATTGAATCTAGTATAGACAGGAGCACAGGACAGACCAAGTGTGTTCACCAGAGTAGCCTACAGTACCAGCTGATTGTATACATGACCATCTCCAACCCATTTTCAACCTCCAAAGTGATCTAAATTTTTAGCTTGGTGTACAAAGTATATATGGTATATTTTATGTGACTTTGGGTGCTTTTCTTGTTGCGGTGAGTAGGTCAGAAAAAACTGACAGTTGATCTTTTAAAGCAATAACAAAAGTTTTAGACCAAGTAATCAATTTATAGAGTGGATACATTTGTTATGAGCAGTGACTGGTGGATCTGGGCCTTAGTTACTGTTTCCTTTATTGATTGTCCACCCAATTCTAAGTTTTGATCTGCTGTGACCCTATTTTTTAAACACGCTGACAAGAAACTTATCAACTCGTCCATTTCAGAGAGTAACAGGGACCTTGTGTACTTTATTTTGATATGTTGGTTATTTTCTATGTATTTGGGCTGAAACTCAATTCCATATTTAGGTAGGAACAGAGACTTGCTGATTGTGGTTGGTGTGTGTAGATTAAATAATTAAAAAAATTTTAAGTGCTCAAATAAGGGATGTTAATACTAGGGAACAGGAGAGTTTTTTTCCATTTTGGTAGTCAGAATCAAGCATTCTCAGGTCAGGTGTTATGCAGCCTGATGAAAAGAAAGAATTTCTGTTCACTGCCTCTTATAAGAAATAGGAGCAGGAGTAGGCCATTCGGCCCTTTGTGTCTTCTCTGCCATTTAATAACTGATCTTTTACCTCAACTCCACCTTCTCCATATCCCTTGATTCCCTTAGTATCCAACAACCTGTTGATCTTTGTCTTCAATATATGTAACGACTGAGCATCCACAGTAATTCCTTTCAATAATCTCTCTTAAACCCAGTGTGACATTCCTGACATCTGTTATCCCTGAAGTACAGTTCGGCCCAATTGCACAAAATCCTCTTTGTGCCAGCTACAAAATGAAATGAGTTTAGACAAGTCCTTTGTGGACATAGGTCCACAGAAGACAAATTGTGAGGAGGACACAAAAAATCTGCAAAGGGATATAGACAGGCTAAGTGAGTGGGCAAAAATTTGGCAGATGGAGTATAATGTGGGAAAATGTGAGGTTATCCACTTCGGCAGAAAAAATAGAAAAGCAAATTACAATTTAAATAGAGAAAAATTGCAAAGTGTTGCAGTAGAGAGGGATCTGGGGGTCCTTGTGCATGAAACACAAAAAGTTAGTATGCAGGTACAGCAAGTAATCAGGAAGGCAAATGGAATGTTGGCCTTTATTGCAAGGGGGATAGAGTATAAAAGCAGAGAAGTCCTGCTACAACTGTACAGGGTATTGGTGAGGTCACACCTGCATATAGTTTTAGTTTCCATATTTAAGGAAGGATATACTTGCATTAGAGGCTGTTCAGAGAAGGTTCACTAGGTTGATTCTGGAGATGAGGGGGTTGACTTATGAAGATAGGTTGAGTAGGTTGGGCCTATACTAATTGGAGCTCAGAAGAATGAAAGGTGATCTTATCGAAACATATAAGATAATGAGGGGGCTCGACAAGGTGGATGCAGAAATGATATTTCCACTCATGGGGAAACAAAAACACGGGTCATAGTCTCAGAATAAGGGGCCGCCCATTTAAAACTGATGAGGAGGAATTTTTTATCTCCGTGTTGTAAATCTATGGAATTCTCTGCCCCAGAGAGCTGTGGAGGCTGGGTCATTGAATATATTTAAGGCGGAGATAGACAGATTTTTGAGTAATAAGGGAGTAAAGGGTTATGGGGAGTGGGCAGGGAAGTGGGGCTGAGCCCATGATCAGATCAGCCATGATATTGAATGGCAGAGCAGGCTCAATGGGCCAAATGGCCTAATCCTGCTCCTATTATGTTCTTGTGCCCTCATGATTACCGAATCTGTGTATAATTGTAGCCACTTTTGTTCTTTGGACCTATATCCACAAGGGACTTGTCTAAACTCATTTCATTTTGTAGCTGGCACAAAGAGGATATTGTGCAATTGGGCTGAACTGCACTTCAACCAAAATCTGCTTCTGGACTTTGATTCTGGGTTGTGAATGACCGGACAAGATGCGTACAGGCCAAAAAAAGGCAATGATGGCCTGTTTGGATGATCGGAAAAGATGGTGACTTTTGCATCTAATGCAGGCAGTGTTTATATTGTCACTGGAAATATAGCTGCCTCATTTACCTTCGAGCCCATCTGCTGAAGTTAGAGCTACTATCTTTAGCACTGTGAAATAATGTTTGTTCCTGAATCAATGGGATACATATCTGGAAGGAGATAAATTGTGTATGAGACTATCAGGAGAAAAGAGGCACTGTGGTAGTATATATAAACTCCAGTATTAAGGCACAAGTGAGAGAGGATATAAAAAAGAATGTGGTGGACACATTAATTGGGTAGAATTAATAGATGGTAATGGAGGTAACCTATTACTGACAGTATGCTCTAACTGACAAACCAGATGAAAGCCTTGATCTTAGTCTGTGGGATAAGGATGGTGACTGATAAGGGGCCAACTATAGTAGTTGGAGATTTGAACGTCCCAGAAATTGACTGGGACAATAATGTCTCTGCTGGTAAGACAGGGTGAGAGTTTCTAGAGTTAATGGAAGGCTGTTTTATGACTCAATTTGTAAAAGAGCCAACAAAGGGAGAAAACATCTTGGATTTGATTGTATAATAGGGATGCCAAATCTACAACACAAAGTTGGGTGGGGCTTTAAGTACCAGTAATCATGATGTGATCACATTTGACATAAGAATTTGAGAGGTTTCTAAAACCCAAACAAACCCAAACAAATTGTCAAATTTTAAGAGGGTCATGAAGTCTTGTCAGAGTGGGCCTGGAAGCTTTGAATATAGTTAGGAGAGCAGAGGAACTGTGGAGTTCTTTCTAGGAGATGATTCTGAATGTAGTGGACCAATGTGTATGCATGCAAAGGAAAGGTACCAGGTGTAAAGACCTGCCTGTTTGAATAGCAAGCAACTGATAAAGAAAGAAAAAGAACATTTAAGGCCATGAAGGAAAATTCACAGAATTCAGACTGATTCTCAATACCAAAAAGCATACCTAGAATGTAAAAGGGGCATCAAAATGGTAAAAAGAAAATTCTAATTCAATATGGTGAATAATTTTTAGCCTTTCTGCAATTCTTAATTATGAATACTGTTGCTACTCCTTCAGATTCTCCTATCGTTTGCAAAAGTGAATTTTTTACACCCCATTATTATAAAAACCGAAATGCATCATGCAGTAATTTACACTCTTATGTAAAAGGTTTTGCATCTGTGAAGATGCTTGTATTAAATGGTCAAAGCAAAAAATGTCAAGTTTGTTACCAGTATGAAAAGTCGTTTCTCTCCTCTGCTTGGCTGGAGTCATGAAACCCTGAAAAACCACGCTAAAGACTGCGACTGCAGTACTCCCAGTCGATCATGATTTCCTGGAATTGAATGTTAACCAAATGTACTAACTGGGAGGGAGACTCTACTCAAATCTCCATCCTGTTAAGAAGCTTGATAATTTCTGTTCGGATCATTTTCTTTTACAAAATAGATGAGGACTTCGAACAAGTTCTACCCTCTACCCTCTACCCTCTACCCTCCCCCCCCCCCCCCCCAAACACATTCCTCCTTCTTTAAACTAAACTATATATTTTTTGTGAGCACAGGTCTACAGAGGTTGGCTATACATTTTGGATAATAACCATTTTGGAACAGATTTATATAAATCACTCTAGTCTTGGAGAACAAAATAATTCTGATATTAAGGTCATGCTTTATTACACTTAATCATGTAACCAAGGTTGAATACATGTGGGACATATAGGGCTTAATTAAGCATTGCATTGTAATTTGAGGCACAGTTTAAACATTGCTCTCCAGTCTATGTCTTTCAGTACCATGAGCTGTTTATAGAATGGTCACGACGAGGCCTTGGACAAAGTGGAACATTTTCCATACCTCGGGAGCTTAATGTCAACAAGCGCAGACATCAACGACGAGGTCTAGCATTGCCTTCGGTTGCCTGAGGAGAGTGTTTGAAGACCAGGACCTCAAACCCGGCACCAAGCTCATGGTCTACGGAGCATTAGTGATACCCGCCCTCCTATATGGCTCAAAGACATGGACTATGTATAGCAGGCATCTCAAAACACTGGAGGTGTACCACCAACGTTGCCTCCGCAAGAACCTGCAAATCCATTGGCAGGATAGGCGCACCAACGTCTGTGTTCTTGCTCAGCCCAACATCCGCAGCATCGAAGCATTGACCACGCTCGATCAGTTCCACTGGATGGGCTACATCATCCGCATGCCTGACACGAGACTCCCAACACAAGCGCTCCACTCGGAGCTCCGACACGGCAAGCGAGCCCAGATAGGCAGAGGAAACGCTTCAAGGACACCCTCAAAGCCTCCTTGAAAAAGTGCAACATCCCCATCGATGCCTGTGAATCCCTGGCCCAAGACCGCTCAAACTGGAGGAAAAGCATTCAGGAAAGTGCCGAGCACCTTGCGTCTCTTCGCCAAGAGCAAGATAAAGTCAAGCGTCAACAGCGGAAAGAGCGCACGGCAACCCAGGCACCCCAATCTCCCGTTCTTAAACTGCCGTTTGCCCCACCTGTGACACAGACTGTAGGTCCTGCATTGGACTCTTCGGTCACCTGAGAACTCCTTTTTAGTGTGGAAGCAAGTCATCCTTGACTCCGAGGGACTGCCAAAGAAGAAAAGAAGGTTACAGCACAGAAGGAGGTCTTTCGGCCCATCGAGCCTGTGCCGGCAGTTGACAAAATCTAAATTCTTGTGCACGATATAAATTGCATTTTTTGTGGTAAACTGTTTTTAAACAAAAAACACTTCAGCAAGCAAGTAGTATTACTGCACAGAATAGAATAGTCTTCAGTTTTTCACCTCTCACTACTGTCTCTCCCATTGCAGGAAACAAACACTTGATAATCCTGAACACCTCTCTGCAATCACCATCAACTTTCTCATCTCTTGTGAATTAAGTTCTAATTTCTTGAATCTCTTCATAACTGTAGCCCCTCATTTCTGATGATGTTGTAGTGAATTGACACTCAACCATTTCCCAATATATCCTTCCAATAATGAGGCATCCAAAAGTGTACATAATATTCCAACTGCAGCCTAACTAATGGCTTGCACAAGCTCAACATCACCTCTTTGCTTTTGTATTCTATATTCCTAGGTACAAACTAAGGATTTACTTTTTTTTATAGTCTTGTGATGTCACCTTTTAATAATCTTTGCTTCTCTACTCCATTTAAAATCTTCCCATTTGTACTGTTTTTCTATTCTTGCTTCCAAAATATATTACTTCACATTTTTTATATTGAACTGCATCTGTCACCTGTCTGCCTGTCTTGCCACCTTATCTATATCCTGCAGTTTTTTGCAGTTTGACAAAAGCTCGTTTTGGTGTCATGAGCAAATTTCAAAATTGTGTTCTCAATTATTAAGGCCAGATGATTTTTCTATTTTGACCCTGGATATTTCAATCTACTTAATCATTCCTGTTACACCCATCATGTTAATACATTCTTTCTATCCTTACCTTATGTCCTAACTTATTCTTGAGGACTTCTGTGAATGTAAAAATGCTCAACATTTTCTAGTCATAAATTTAACCAAATTTGCGAGTTATGGAAAATGTTGTCTGTTCTCTTATGGGGGCTAGATTGAGTAAGGTTCAAGTGCAGAAATATTTCCCCTTGAACACAAACTTTTATCAAGCACTATATCCACCAATCATCAGCTAAGCTATCTATGGTAGCTTATTTTATCATGTGTTGTGCGTTACTTGTTTACTCTGCAGGAACATCTTGTTACTTGAATTTTCCTCCTGCCCCCAAATTCACATTTAATCTTTTATGATGAAATAGATCAATTTCCACCATTATTAGTAAAAATATATTATACACTACATACTAAATGTAATTTTAAAGCATAGTTTTTATTCATCCTTGATGAAGAAAATTAAATATCACTTCAATATCATTATATTCTCAAACTCAGCCTTGCTGTTTGGGGTGAGATTGCAGAGCAGATGTATCTGAGGCAGTATTTAATGTGTCACTCTTGCTATAAATGAAACAAAATGCTGTGATACTCTTGACAGTAGTGTCACCGTTGCATGCTGTATGGAATTAAATTGGTAAAAGTATCTTGGGCCCAAAATTCCACATTGCTGTCTTTTGCCGTTATTTCAGATTAACGGCCGTTTTTTTTAGGCCGAAATAACACCCCCAAAAAGTCCGAAGTTATGCCAAAATGATTTTTCGTTTTAGCGCAGCGCAGAAACACCTCTGGTTTTGAGGTGGGGCTAATTTTTTGCACCAAAAAAATGAGGCCCATTCTGCACATGCCCAAGCATTTAGGTTTCCAGGGTAACACAAGGCACAATGAGGGAAAGAGCTGTCTCTCTCCGTTTCCCAGGCGTGGGAGGAAAGAAATGTGGGCTGAGGGCTGCTTTTATATAATTGTGTAGAGGGAGCTTTATTCTGTAGCTAACCTGTGCTGTACCTGCCCTGGGAGTGTTTTAATGCTGAAGCGTGAACTCCCCATCCGAGCCGCCGGACTCTGCTGATAGCTCGCAACTGGCCCCTGCGGCCGCCCTATCCCTGGCCAAATGGCCCGCCGAGTGTTTTAATATCATGTCCTAAAAATTAAATAACTTTCTTTTATAATGTAGTAATTTAAAGATAATATTACTTTACTACATTCAATAGAAACATAATAAATACAGATCAACACAGCAAATCAATCCTAAGCCCCCGTTAACGCCGATTTTGATCGGACTCCAACTTGGTACAGTATTGCTTTAAAAACTGGTCCTTAGCGCTGTTCCTTAAAAGAAAAAAAAATTCTTACTGGCGAAGCTCGCAAAAACGGGCAAAAATGGCGTTATGGTTGAGTTTGATCCCGAGTGACGTCAGGAAAACGGTACTTAACAGACAACGGCTGTGGGTTTTTTTTAAGGATGGCATTATACCATTGACGAAACTTGCAAAATTGAGTTAGCTCCAAAAAACACAGTTAGCT